>NC_137557.1:11032500-12232500 GCF_963082525.1 Nesoenas mayeri | reverse complement strand
CCCCATTATAAACCAGATGCATTCGGATAAATAGATTTGGAACATATTATTAAATTAAATGAAGAAAAGGAAACATAATGAAATAAAATCCAAGTATCTGAAAAAAAAATAATCTTTTCGCAGGCCTGGAGTGGAAATCTAATGTTCCTTCTCTACTTTATTCTAGTATGAGGATGACAGGTATTCTATCATCATCCAAAGTAGCATCTGAGATGCCACTTCCGATCTGAACAAGAATGGGTGTCCATTCATGGAAACCAATTTCAAAATCCAGTTAAATGTATTAAATCTATTTCTACATTGTGCATGTTGTTTGTGCTTAGTACGTTTATTACTGTTATTACAATATAATTAAATAGTGCCTTCTGAGATCAGGTTCCTATTATACTTCTACATGTTCATTGTAAAAGACGTTTTTAAATAGACCAAGCAGAGGAAAGAAGAATATCCTTTGTGGTAAAATGGGGTATGGAAATGAAGCACAGAGAAATGAATCCTACTTGGAGACACAGAGGAGACTGGTGGCAGATCATCTTCTTGCTTTTAGGGTTCCTGCATTTGCTTTCTCTAAAAGTGGGAACCTGCTGGAAGGTGTCTTGCTTCTATATAATGGGAGAATCTATATCCCCACAACCTGACTTCTGTCACCTGCACCTCAGACCATTGAGTGTAATTAGAGGTTTCTTCCTGCCTTGACCCCTGAGGGAGGTATATTCAGGCTCATCAGGACTGGAGCTCCACTGATTACATGTGATTTTAAAAAAACCAAAAATGTTTTAAAAGTTTTTAAATGGGTCTAGAAAAGGATTTTAAATAAGGTCCTTATTCATTTGTCAAGAGAATAAATTGCTGAAAGCACTTAAATCAGAGCAACTTGTTAACCTTACTTTCTAAAGAAATTCTGCATATGCATTTAAAAAATGCAGTAAAATATGAAGTCTATACTGCTTCTAACCCAGACAAAGAAACCTTGTAATTGCAGGCCACAAAACAGAGCTGATGGGGGAACGACACACTGGACAAGCATTTCAGAATAGAGTGGAAAATGGCATAACCTTAACAGACATCAGTCCCATCCCAGTGCCAAGCTATCCTCCTAGGCACCGAGGACTAAAGAATCTCATGACTAGAGGGAGACAAGTAAATAAGGAACACAAAGCAAAATCAGCACAATTAATCAAGTAGCTAAGATACAAAATCTCAAAACAGAACAAATGTGCCATATTGCTATAAATGTGGTTTTGCAGATAAATGAATAAATTTACTGGCAAGCCAGCTTGTTGGGTTTTTTTTTTTTGTTTCAGTAGTTTCAGCCCTATTGCTTCCTCTGCACATTTGCTTCCCCAGGTGCAACTTAGATATGGCATCTAAATTTTCCTACTTTAGCTATGCAGTTGAGGTGAAACGTAGAGGAATGAATCATTGCAACCTATTCACTTACTGAAAAAAGTGCAGAGCAGAGCTAAACAATTGTGGGGAAAAGTGCAGCAGGGCTAAAGCAACAAAGGGGGAAAGAAATGAAATGGAAATGCCTAGGGATTCAGTAAAAGGGGAGAAGTATCAAAGATCTGAGAAGGGAATAGAGAAATAAGGGAAGATGATAGGAATGTGCAACATATAGTTGGATGATGAAAAGAATTAATGAAACCAAGTTTCCTGTGCCTTCATAGCTGGGCTTTCTGGAGTCTAACAGCATGCAAGCTCTGATTGCAGCTTTCCCCATAGTTGGAGTATTCACAGTGTGTCTCCCTCATGTGAATTTTCCTAGTGTGTATTTAGGGAGTTGTTGATGATGCAGTAATTCGCAGACAGGATCTAGGGAGATCCAGATAAGCAATAACTAAACCTTTTTCCTAAAAAAAATTTTCTAGTCAAAATAAAGAGAGACTGGAAGGAAGGGGCAAAACAGAAACAAAAGTGAAATAAAAACAGAGGACCTTCTCTACCTAAATCTTCAATGCTGTGTTGTTTTGTTTTGGTTTTAAACTTAAATGACTAATGGGAGAGGAAAAAGACTCTGGATGGAGAGAGACTGGAGAGCAGTTGAGACAAATTCCCAAAAATATCCATATTGTCAGACGAGATGCCCGAGTGGAGATGGCTGAGATGTAAAGAGGTTTATTTTGGGTGACAGAAACAAAGCATTTGGGGTAAGTGGGAGAGGTGATGATTGGAAGAAACCAATTGCAGTGTCTGGAAAGTCCTGAGGCTGGACTATAAAATTGGGTCAGGTGAAGAAAATGAAAAGCTGCTCCCTCGTTAGTCCCCATCCCACTCAACGTGAAAGTAATAGAGGAGGAGATGTGGGTTTCCTCTGTGATGGCCAGGAGCCCTCTGTTCCTTCCCAGGACTGCAAGTACAAAAGCTACAGTGAGCTCAGGAAAAGGAAACTATCAATAAACTGTTACTCCTCAAAGGTAAATGTTCCAGATGTGATCACCTACCCCCCACCTAGACCCTGTCTGTTCATAGCCCAGAGACAAACAGCTTGCTCACTTACCGGACAGGTCTCCGTCTGCTGTTGGCAGTTGCAGTGGCAGGCGGAATGTTTGGGGGTTTGAAAGACAACATTCCAGGGTTTCCTTGGATACCCTACCGGCTGCTGTCCCACTCTTCTCCATGTCTCTGCCTGCTGTTCCCAGCATCCCTGCATCTTTACCACCCCGTGTTCCCCTGCATCTCTGCTGTTCCCCGTGTCCTTTACCACCCAGTGTCCCCAGCACCTGTGTCCCCACCACCATGCTTCTCCTCCATCCCCGCCACCTTGTGTCCCCTACATTCCCGACATTCTTCCTATTGGTACCATTCTGTGTCCCCCATGTCCCCAGCTTCTCCATGTGTCCACCACCATTCATCCCCAGCCACCATGCTGCCTGTCACCACTCCTTCACCTGGAACCTCCAGGCTTGGACGCATCTTAGTGGCTGAAATCAAAGGTGGCAAATTTGTGCAGTAAATGAGTCTTCCCATGATAAGTAGCAAGTCTAGCTCATCCAACTTGCATTATTTACGATGGGTGATGGGTCTATAAGGGGTAACAAATTTGACACTTGCTATAAACTTGGTTGAGGTTACCACTCTAAACTTCCTAATTGCCAATAAAGACCTGATCAATTTTTAAAAACATTTAACTATGTGAATCTTAGCATAACAGAAATGTGAAACAAAAAAAGAAGCAAGAATCACAAAAGGTGAAGTAATCAGCAGGCTTATTATAGATACTGTCAGGTTGCTCAAGTCCCCTGATTTGAGTTAAAAAAAGAAAAAGTACTAGGGCAGATGGATTGCTCATAAGATATAGTCAAAGTTGCTAGTCCAAACAGCATAATTTTTAAGGCTAAGCATTCCCTATACAGCAATGTTTGAACCGAATGTTTTTTATGGATGCGATTAGTTCGCATAGTTGTGTGATTATGCACATGGGATCTGATTCACGGGATTGCTTCTTTCTTCCTCGACAAAGGATAGATATAAGAAAAAACCTAAAAAGCTTTGTGCTGGTTAAAAATATTCATGAAAAGTAAAACTTCAAGTGTAGAAAAGCCACATAAGGAGAAAAAATGGAGTTTCCAGATCTTTTGAAATTCCAACTGTGCAAAGAGTTGTAGCGTTTAAGGCTCATAAAATAGATTAAGAATCCAATGACATACACGAGTGGATTTTTTTTCTCTGCTGTTTGGCTATATATCAATAGGTCTTCTAGGCAAAAGAAAAGTCTTGCTGACTACATCAAAGATTCCTTACTAGGAACAGAGTTTAAAAAATAAAAAGGCCTACTTGTTAAATGTTTATCAAGTATTTTTTTAGTGGAGATTTTGTTCCTTCACTGAAAATATGCACCCCCAGAAATATCTCTTTTGGCTGAAAAATAGACAAGAAAATGAAGTAGCTGTTTTTGATTAAAATGCAAATGATGTAAGAAGCAGGCTGTATTGGTCTCTCTGATATATAGCCCAACCAGGGAGTACAAATTAAATACAAGGACATGAAGTGTCGAGACCACACCTTTCATGAGACATTGAAACAAAATTCTCAAATCAAAATGCTTTGCTTTTCATCTCCAAAATGGCTTGTCTTAAACACTTCCATGAAAAATCACAGGTAGGCAGAGGAGGGCTTTGGAGGGGGACCAGGACAAATGTCAAGGCATTGGTGTCCAGCATGGGCAGCCTTCATGGAGCCCTTGGTGAACGGGACTTGGTCACGTCGCTGCTATGTCCCTCTGAGAGCAGTAGAGAAAAGAAACATTGACATCACATAATCTTGTAGGTATTTTCCGGTCAAAAGCTGTGCTGCTACGTTATTTATTGAAAGTATGGGTTTTATAGTTCTAGGATGATTACACGGCTCTTCCACTTTTGACGAGATACACCACCAATGATCGTGTATTCAAACCAAATGTGTGTACAGCCATTGTTCATTTGGGGAGGTTCTGGAAATAAGTCATAAAGGAGCAGAGGGGATTTCCATGCAGGTTATGGTAGTTGCACGCCACCCCCTCCCTCCCCGCCATGAGATCTGGAGCTTTTAGTGAGGCAGTCGATGGCTCTTTAGCACATTTTTGAGCCTCTGTCCTTGTCCTCACAGACGCACCTTTGTTGGTGCAGGTGCTGACATTTACACTTGTGTCCCCGTCCCCCCCTGCCCCAGGCCATGGTGACTCCTCAGGTTCACCACCCCTGGCTTGGGGGGCCAGGAAGGGTGGGACCACTGATCAACAGACAGGGTCCTCAGCCAATGAGGTGCCCATGCCCAGAGAAGCTTCTGGACCATGTTCATAATGCCCACAGCCAGATCCAACCGGGCAATAAACAGAGCCCCCACCACAGCGCCCTTTGGAGCGGCCTGGGAGCAGCGGGACTGTGGTCGGAGCCTCCCCTGAGATCAGGGACCGTCTGAGGAGATTTCCTGCAATTGGGAGCCCTCACCTTGTCCTTGGTGAGTGATTTTCTTCTGGATAGATCCTTGAGTGAGCCCTTGGCCACCCTGGCCAAGCGATCATTTCTTCTGCATATAATTGAGTGAAAGAGGCCTCTGGTTTTTGTGACGGAGGGCCTGTGGGCTGGAGATCATCATTCTTGTGTGGTCATATGTTAATAACATCCCATTCTGGTTAGAGCAAAGCCTGTTTGGAGCTTATCTCCCACCTAAATTGATTTCTAGGTTGCTCCATGACACAGGTGCTTGTTAGATACAGATCATACCCCACCAGCAGCTGCTATCAGAACTAGTTGCTATCTGAAAAACGGCTGTAAAAGGCCTAGCGTTAGGATATTTATTGGAGGTAAATCCCTTCTCTTATCAAGATTAATGAACGTGAGCAGAGGCTCATACTCTAACACCACGGAGTTACACAGCTCCTGCTAAATCCTTAGGGAGGCCATTATCTGTCTGGTAGCTGCACCCTTCATAAAGCTTAGGCCCTTGCATTATTGGTGCATTTGCATGTTCCCATATCCAATAATTCTGAGTAAGTGGTGTGTTCAGAGCATCTATCATAGCATTAAGAACAGGTTTCTGCCATGCTGTGGTAATGGTGAACATTCTGTGACACCTTGGAATTGAATCCTCCTATTCTTGAACATACCCTCTGGTTCTGGATACCTCTACACTTCCTACAAAACGAATTAGTTTTGGAGGCCTATTTATTTTAATGTTTTTAACTACGTATGTCATTCCTGAGAAAGGATGAAGCTGTGATATGTTGGTGCCTTAGTCTAAAAATGAGGATAAAGCAGGACTGAGGTGAAAATGAGGAGTATCACTAACACTTGGATCAGTGCTGGGGAAGAAGAAGCCCAAGAAAAAACAGCAACTTCTGCCTGTGTAACTGTTTAAAAAATAATAATAAAAAAGACTAACAGAAAGTTGGAGGAATTTAGTCCTTAACGCAACCAGGATCCTGCTTCTCCACTCCTTGCTATTTTTAAACAAATTACTTTTAATATTACCTAGACATTAATGTTTTAGATTGGGTACTATTCATGCTCCATAACTGCTTTTCATAAATGTTTTAATGGGTCCAGGCCCAATTCCACTGAGGTCAATTAGAAGTTTCCAAATAAATCCTTCCTTCTCCTCCTCACATTAGTATGCAGCTTGTAAGAGGGCTGCCATTGGTCTGTGCTTTTATCTTAAAATAATCTAAAGGACGATTTTCCTATGGCAAGAACTATCACTATATAATTTGTGGGTGGTACCTAAAGGGATGTTACCCAGGTAAAAACACTTATCTTTAATTTAGGGCCCAATTTTCAGACATGCTGAACACAATTCTACCTGAAGTTAAATATAGGCTTTGGTGGTCAATAGCTCTGAAAACCAGAACCATAATTTTTAACAGATCTCATTTTGTCTCAGGCTTGTATTGTCCAGAATTAGGTTTAAAGCAGTTTGGAAGTGCATTTCAATGTGTTCTTTCTGCAAATTTTGCAACAAAATGAAGTGATATATTATGATAAAATACGTTCTGTTTTATTTGTATCTTAACTCCATGCCTGTGAGTATCTGACTTTAAAGAAATTTATTTTTAAACAGACCTCAAACTGCAAATAACTAAAAGCACCTTTTTGCACGACAAGAATATAATAGGTCTTTGGTCTGATATGCTGTAAAAAATGGAGGGTAAGCTGTAAAAAATACCTTAAGAAATACTGGGTTTTTTTGTTTGCTTATTTGTTCATATTATGGTGACTAACTGGATAGATACTGCCATTGTTTAGTGCAGAAACCTGAGTTCAAATTTTTGTTGTACCTCTGAATTTGCAGTATGGTCTGGGGCAAACACTTTCCTGAACAAGGCCCTAAGCCTTTGTGCTACACATGCCTAAGTCTCTGAAGCCAAAAGGTCTAGCTTGAATCATAACTGCTTTGAGAATACTGCTCTTTAAATGCAATTTTTATAAGTACTTTTTGGCTTATTTTAACTGCAGGTTTCACATTTGTCTAGGATGTTTTAAGAAATCGGAAATGATTTCTGCTGTTTGAAACCAAGCTCGAAATTGTACTGAAGGCACAGTTCTTGCAGAAAGAATTTTCAGCTGAATTAGTTACAATATAATCAAGCTGTGGCATGTGGGACAAGAAACATCTAGTGATAACCTTGGCTGATCTTAGTGTAGATTGCATTCACGAATCTGAATAGTTTTCTGAGCATATTGATATAGCCATTATGCCCTTTTTCAATTTATGTACTTGTGATAGCATTGGCCATCTTGACAAAAATATCCCACACTTGGGTCAAGGACTCGGGAATAGTAAGCTTTCAGTGAGAAATCACTTGCGGACTCATTATATGTTTATTGTCTAAGGCTCCTTGTGATAGGAAATCTGTTTTGTACATTAGCAATGTACATCATTAGCTTTGTATATTCCAACTGGAACTATTAGAAACACATCTTCCTCCAAGAAGAGAACTTGCAACAATTCAACAAAAGAAATAAGAGATCAAGCTGTGCTATTATTTTCATTGTCTTCTAGTTATATTATCTGTGTGTGCATGTGTACTGAGGAAATTTAATGGCTAAATATCTTCAAGATAATCCTAGCTTTTTAAAAGCAAACAGAAAATCATCACTCTGTGAAGCTGAATCAACCACACAGCACTGGGAGAAAACCCACATATGCCCTACACATGGCTATATTGCCTGGCTTTATTGTTATCTGCCCTGTTTATAAGCAAAATGTCACCTCTGCAGTCTGATAGTGTTCTCTGTCCACTCTGATGAGGAGTAAAGGATGGGAAGAAATGCAGGCAAATGGAAACCAAGCTGCTTTAGATGTTGATGTCTTCTGAGTGCCAAAATACTTCTGGATTGGTAAACAATATTTTAAATTTTAGGAACATGTAGCTCTCGGACTTTATCTGAAAACGGAGTAATCATGCACATAAACATACTGAATCCCATTGAACTTTCTAATAAAATAAAAAAATACTGACATTTGCGGGAATAACTAGTTTCACTTGATACGTCCCCTCAGAAAATAAGGGACAGCTTCATCATACTGTTCTTTTTTTTTTTCTGCAACTCCACTCTTGTGTCCATTTCTCCTGAAGCATGAAACCATCCTGACATGGGCAGATTCCAGCTGCAGCATCAATGGGCAATTTACGAAGGAGGAATTCTGTGAAATGGGTCCATTTGGGATGTATCTCTGATCTCTCTGCTTCCTTCTGCATGGCAGGTTTACAACATGGTAAAGTTATTTCGCGGCGGTAGGAGCTCAACTTCAGCCGCCCCATGATGGCTTCCTCCCTGTGCCCTGCCGCACAAGTCACTGCAGAATTGATTCACTATGTGTGCAGTTTTACAGCTTACTTGCTGCACTTCTTTCTTCCCTGACACAAAACCCAGCAGCTGGGGTTCTGCAGAGGCACCAATTTAGATGGAATAGGTTCTAAAGGACTATAACAAATATTATGACCTGTTTGCAATAGGTGGCACATGTAACACCCTTTGTGCTTTCTAGAAGCAATTGGAAGGGGAGTCATCTTGGCTTTGTATAGAAAATCTATAGGAATATTGTCTCCTTGGCCAAATAATTCTTTTTCTTAGATCTTCAAGTCTTACATTTATGTATATCCAGATTTATGATACTCTGCCACTGTATTTATTGTAAATTGTAAGAGTTTTGCTTAGTTGCAGGTAGCTAGAGGGTTTTAAAAATCTGTAGAATTTGATCACTGAAGCACTGTTTAAATAACAAAAAAAGTCTATAAAATCCTTTTGACCTTCTCATTATCCACAAATACAGCAAACTTGTTTTACATTAGATTTTAGAAATACCCAGGGCACATACATTTTAAATTATGCAGTCAGTCCAGGAGAAAACTGTTTTTTCCTGCATATCAGATACATCCAGACATGTATTAAGCATCTCCTGAATCTATAAAGAAATATTTCTATTCTACTTAATGAATGTGGGCCTGATTCTCTTACTTTCACTGGTGTAATTTCATTGACTACCACACAACTATAGCTGCCTCGTATCTATGAAAATGATAAAGCCAGCACTTTTGTTGATCACAGTGTGTAGCCTCGAGATACAAGGGAGATTTTATTTAAAAGTCTTATGCCAGTTGCATTAAATCTTGGTGCAAAACTGAAAGCTAACATTTTAAGGAACGTGTATTATAAATAGTTTATGAAGAACATTTTTTCTCTTCAAGCTACTGGTATTCAAGAATTCATATAATTTGTGAGACTCAACATAAAATTCCCAAATATGCTGTTAATTTTCCCCTGGGGATTTTATGTATTTATGTATATGCAGCCTGTTTTCTTTAGCTGTATTTGAAAGCTATTCCACAGTACAATGAGGTCCTAATTTTTACAGCCAATCAAAGCTGTGCCTTCTATGTAATCAACTGTTTGCTTGTATACCAGAACAAAGCAATGCCTTATGAAAAATTAAGTTTTATTTATTTTTAATATAGTGCTCAGAATATTAGGTATATGAATCACATAAACCAGAATCTAATTAAATTATCAGTTCCCACAGCAAGTTCTGCATCTTCTACAAATACATCTGAAATTGTATTAATCATATCCCTGCTTGTGAATTCCCCAAGCTAAAGCTTTTGATGTTGCCTGTTAAATTCTTAACAGAAATTATGAAGATCCAAATACTAACAGGGTAACTGAAACCACCCTTATGCTTAAACATCAGTATTTTTCAGTGATAAATTCTGACTCTCAAAGTTGTGCTCCTGTTTGACTACCAACAGGTATTTGCAAGCATAGCAGGCTTTTCTGCTCTTATTGGGCTCATGTTTGGCACAGAAATGTGCAGCAACAGGGAACAAACTAATCAAAAAGCCATCCATATTTTTATGTGTGTTTGTTAAGCCGCATCTTTCCCCTGGCCCAGTGGGATTCAGTGTTAAAAGGGTGTGTTTGGTATCTGAAGAGCTTCATCTCCAGCCTCATTAATCCCAGCTGGGTGTGTAACAGGTTATTTCACACAACACCAGATCCAAGGTGCAATCTAGCAAGGGAGACATGGGCTATCTCCTGACCTGCCGGTCTGAGCTAGAGACACTGGGTTCACCTGGACTTTCCTTCTGGAGACCACCCATCATCCAGGAGAACTTTTAAAGCAAGCTATCCATCTGGTACTATCCTAGTAATGATTTTTAAGTCTAAATCGAGAGGAAAAATGTCTTATGAAGCAACTGTTCTCTTATTTTCTTCCTGATATACCTCACAGCTATGTACAACAGTTTTCCTATCTGGTTTAGGTCTACTCTTCACATTTGGAATTTACTTCTGCATGCTGTTTCAAGCCAATGTCAAGAGAGGACAGCTGCAGGAGAGAAGAATAAGTTCTTAATCTCTTTCAAGTTCTTGAAGTAATTCCCTTTGTATATAGATAAAATTTCTGTACAGAAAGTACATTCCAGTCATAGATATAAACTAAACATAAAACCTGGTGAGTAACAGCAGAAAATATCTCTCAGATAGACATGTAACTGCTGGTCACGCCTGTACAATAAGTGATGCTGGGACAAGTGTATTTAAGGGTATTTAAGTGTACCTGTCTTGTTCACCAAGAATTACAGGAAGATTTGGAATGTTCTTCTCTCTTTCCATTTATTTTAATAAAGCAAAAATTAAGTTGCTAGTTAAGGAACTATCTGCCCTGATACAGCATTTGCAGATATCAAGGGTCTATGTAACTGAACATATAGGTTGCAAGTAGCTCACAGACATTGTGAGAGATAAAGTGATACAGGTGAGAACTCAAAGCCCATGTAGATGGCTTTCTACATTCAAGTTCTACGTAAATGACACTGGCATATTGAATTACTCATGTTTAGCCAAAACAGAGAAACCAATGGGAGTTCTGCAACTAATGGTAATTTGGTTGCTCATGGTCATTTGATCATACCTTCAAAGAGCTTTCTCTTGCTGCAAAGATTGGGTTGTAATTCAAGGGCTGCCCAGAATAGTGTTCTGTCTGCAAAACTTTGAATATGAGTACGTTGCTGCTGTTAATTTGATTTGGCTGGTTTCTCAGAGGGTGCAAACTAAAGCTGAACTTACTATTACTCATCAGTGGCTAACACAAGCACTTTACAACAAATAGACTAGCTACATTTGAGTTCATTTCAGGGATTTCCTTTGTGTATTCAGAAAGGACAGGCAAATTATTTCAAAATTAAATGTGTAGAATGACCCAGTTTATTGCAGCTTAAATAACTGTAGAACACATCTTTGAGAAATCCCAGATCCATAGAAAAATACATTACCTGCAAGGGTGTAATAATGCTGAAGGGCTGACTATTTTTCCTAAGCTAGGCTGATTGAAGAGAAGTAGAGTGAGTGTAGCTCACTTGTGTTCTCTCTGTAGTATGACATAGCCTCATCTGCCTGTGGTCACACAAAGTCTGTGATGGGGCATGAAAGTAAATCTGTAGCTTAGTCCCTCTGTAGCATTCTGACCACTGTAAAAGAGAAACCAGCAAAAAAAATAGAGTAGAGAAAGCAAGTAGAGAAAAAAGGAGCTTCCTCCCTAGTTATCTCCTCACTTTATATTTTTATGTCTTTATGTCTTTTGTGTTTTGAAGTCCTTGCAAAATTTTTTCCTTGTAGCAGTTATCTTCAACACAAAATACTCTGATATCCCACTTATCTGCAATTTTAGAAGACTTCGTGAACCACATTCATATTTAGCAATTGTTAGAATTATGACTTTATTAGTTCCCAATATTTGTTCATTCAATAGGCAACAGAAAGCAATCTTAGCTCAAAGAGTTTTAAAAAATATTTTCCATAGAAGTTAATGCCTGAAATACATGAAATAAAATTCAGTATGATTAATATAGTAATAGTCTCAGTCACCAAAAGGAAATTGCAGAATGTGGGTGTCATGCTTCTACCTGTTGCCTAGCAATGTTGCATACGTGTGGCGCAAGATTGATAGATATCACCCACTCGGATCGCTGGATTCAGACCTTCACCACCAAGTTGTTACTTGGAAAAACTGCCAAGTATCAGAGAGAGAAATAGCAGGTGGGAAGAGAAGCACCACAGGGTAACTTCATCTCAGTGTCCAGCACCACACTACCCCAAAGATCTGGGATGTTAAATTTTTTTTGAGTCTGTTTTTCCAAAAGTCTACATGGATATCTACATGTATATAAATATAAATATATATATATATATATATATATATATAAAAGAAAACGTGCTGCCTAGCTAGGTATATCTGGGTCATGCAAGTTGAGATAATGATATCCTGAAATCAAAATGGCAATTCAGTTTCATAATTTTTAGTGACTCACACTGCATTACCTTTAAGTAGGATGAACAGAAAATTCTCTGATATTATAGATAATTATAATGTTATTATAGCACTCCTGATAGCAAATGCTAAAGTTAAGATTAAGATGCAACACAGTGTTTTAAGCAACTCATACCTTCTCAAAATATACTTATTGCTAAATTTTTCCATGATCCACTTGGCTTCAAAGTCAGCTTTTTCCGATAAATCTTTCTATGGAATTAGTTCTGCCATTTTTGAACCAAGTCGAGGAGCCTCCATATGTTCTATTTTAAATTCTGAGCTTGCATAATTCCAAAAAATGACTAAAGATAGAAGCCTCAGACCTGGCAGATTTTATAATTCTCATTAGAGGAAGAAAATAATCTTGGATTGAAGAAAATTAATTAAGTGTTTAAAAATAATGGCATCCAAAACAATTTCTTGCACACGCACAATGACAGTCTGAAGATGGCTTTTCAGGCCAAAATTGTTTTAACTACTGTTATATAAGAAAGCACACTCTTAACTGTTTAAAGTCATTACACTTGAGGAAAGCCTTATTTGTTTAGTCCCATCCATTAATAAATATTCATTAAAATAATACAAAGCACCAGAAAAATCTAATTATAAAAAGACCAAACAATCAATCCAATAGAGCATGAACTGAGCAGCCATCTGTTGAACAGTCCCATTTGCAAAGAATTCAACATCCATCTTAGTCACAGAAAACAGAGGAACTAACTCAGAAGCCAAGGAAGGCGACGTAAATAATAATGAGCAAGAAAAGTAAAATAAATGGGAATTATAGTTGATCCTAATGCCCACGAAGTGTGCAGATTGCTTTTTTTCTTTTTTTTTGATAATGCAACCGTGGACCATTGATGGATGCTGAGGACAGTGAGGGTACCGGCCCAGGCCATCAAAATTCACTGGATAATATGGAGAGGGATGTGATGGCATACAGCACATAGGGCTCCTGTCATCAGCAAGCTCCTCTGGATCCTGCAGTGTCAGAGCTGCACCAGCTCCAGCACCAAGCCTGGGCTTGGTGCCTCCACTATACAACTGTACAAATATCAGCTCTGTAGCTCATATTAACATGGAAACACTTCCCTAATGACCCACTCAGGGAAGGGCTTTTTGTGTTCACAAAGAGTATCTTAATTGCATTGCAGTTTTGCTGACATTTGGTGTTGTTCGAAGCACTTTAATAAGATTTTCAGAAGTATCAAACGACTTAAAATTACAAGTATCACTAAGTGCTCTGCTACCTCCCAGTCAGTTCCTGGCACACCCACACAGCAGTTGCTGCTCACTACAGCCAACTCCCACGCTGAGTTTGGGACTTGGGGTCTCTCACACAGATCTTAAGACCCAAGCGAGGCAGGTGCATGAAAAGCTACTTAGAGCTAATGAACAGCAAATGCTAAAAGCAGTGGTGTTGTGGACCTCCCCCTTCCTTAAGGTTGGGCTCCTGAGCCAGCTGGTGAGCTGGCAGCTCTCCTTGTGAGGATCAGAAGCCTAGTTCTGCTGTTGCAGGTATGTACCTGTTCTGTGTTTTTGAGAGAAATGAATAAATATCTCTTAATTTTCTTTGAAAATATAACAAGAGGAAGCAGTTCGAGGGTTATTCCCCTTTTATGTAATCTTCTAGAGCTACAGTGGCTGAGAAGTGAAAGATTTTAGTTGGTTGCACGTATCCTGAGTGGTTCAAAAGTGTACCTTTGAGTTTCTGACTAGGAGGGAAAATGAGGAGGGTATGTCCTTTTTGATGAGATGGACAAACTTTGTGGCAGGGAGTGAAAAATCATGGTCTTGCAGTAGAGAGCACACAGGAGAGGTAGGAGGCTAGAAAGGAATTGTTGTGTTCCCCACCCTATTTTTAGTTAATACTGGTGTAAAGCAAAATGTTTTCTACAGCCATGAAAGTGGCTTTAGAAACAGTAAGATGTAGAAGCACAAACTTATGAGAAAGAGGGCTTGGTACTCTAATGAGAGGATTTTGCTGACATTTCTGCACTATTTCTTGACCTTGACATGACGTTCGTCTTTTGTTATCATTAATATGCATTTTCTTGGCAGCTGGTGATACAAAATGATGGCTTTTTTTTCCATGTGACAAAAGATAAAGTATTTCTCTTGGTTTATAGCTGAGGAAGCAAGCCAGGAAGCCTTGTGTTCTTCCCACAGCAATGTAGGTATCCTGAGAAAGATGTGAGGTAGGAGGCCTTAGAAGAGCGTGTGCATTGCTCTTAATCTTCTTGTGTGTCTCCTAGTATGACTAGGCTGAATTCCAGTTTGGCATTTAAATTCCACTCAAATGTTGTGATAACATTCACTTTGAAAAGAACCACAGTTAGGTAATGGACCAGTTCAGTCTTGCTTAAGCTTATTTAAAGATACACACCTTTCCAGCTTGAAGAATGTAACATTTTAGCTCTGTTCTGCCTATAAGGAAGTCTTTTCTCAACTAAAAGGGTGGAAGGGTGCCAATAGCAGCCGTATTATTTGGCAAGCAGGAGGTAACCTTACAGTAAACAGCTGTCAACTTCACAGTCTAGCTCAATTTTAATGGCTCAAAGACTAAAGAGAGTTATGATTTTTCCTGAACCGTTGGAGTCTGGGCTGAATTACTCAGGCCTACATTTAAGCTACCACATTAGGGTCATATGACTTGTCTACATAAATTCCTCAAAGGTGCCATTAAAATGTCAGTTTTTAACTTAGCTAGAGCTACAAACTGCTTCAGCACAGTTTAAATCTCTGATCTAGTATAAAACAATCAAAACAGAATAAAAGGAATACTGTGTGGTTGGAGGCACTGTCACTTTTCACCACGGGCAGGTGCAACCCATCATTCTGGGCTGGTCTTGTTCTGCATGCAACAGAGAGTTAGGCTTAGCCTGACTAAAACAATAGCATTGTTTATTAGGAGACTTGGAGAATTTGACCTTTTAACTTAATTTCAGAGTGTCCATGTCAATCCCTTTCCTAGTTCTTGAATGTCCATCAAAACATAAAAAGGATTCCCAGATACTCAAAGTATGGACAACCACTTAAAATTCCCTCCATTTTAAGAGAAATACTTATTGTGATTATTAATGTTATCAGAATATTGATAGGGATTGGAAAGCAGAAAGGACCATAACTTTTAAATTAGGCCAGTGGCAAGTACAAGTGTGAATCACAACTTGGAAAAGAAAAAAAAAATTACAACACTATTTGGAGACGACTGTGCTGAAATAGTGATTTATGACCATTTCTTATGCATAAAGAACATTTAAATCTGTGCTGAAATTCTGCACTAAGGCAAGTAGCTTCAGTTACTGCTGTGGACTAGGCACATGTACTTACCTATCTGTCAGTGACAGCAGACAATTAAAGCAGTAATTTAATTGAGGATTCTGGAGCAAAGAGTGCTGGGATGAATATTGATACCTTAATGAAGGATCAAGCTGTGGTAATGGGTTCTAGTGGTAATGTGCAGTATGATGAGCTAGGGTTTTGATTTGAGGAAAGTTAAATAGAGATGCGAAACTATGAGTCAGTGAAAAACTCTAAATTACAGGTGAGTAGCTACGTGTAGTTTCAGAATCAGGCATATTTGCCTGCACCTGGTATGCCTGGTGAATATACACCTGCATTATATTGATATTTTTCTTGCAGATTTGAGTAAGGCTATGCATTTTCTAACAGTGTGGCTGAGTACCGAAGTACTGTTTGTTACAGAAGGCAAGGGCAAATATACTCTTCTGTACTTATGTTTTAAGCTGTAATCTTTATATTAATCTGTTACTCCTACTCCATAGGACTCAGAAATCCTGCAGCACTTCTCAAAAAATTATACTGCAGTGCTGATGAGTGTATCTTGAAAATGGATGTTGTTTGGAAGATAAACTTGTGCCCTGCAGAGGAGATAAAATATAGATTTATTGAAGCAAACAACAACAAAAAGCTGTATATTGAATTTTGAGTCCTTTTTATATTTTAGGGTTTATAAAATCAGGCTCTTTGCCCTTTATATTGCAAGTCAAGCAGGAACAATCGGTGAAAGTTTTCTTGATCACCCATCTTTTATGTCCACTTTAATCAAGCATATGCCAAATTCCAGAGTGATTTGAAGAGAAATACCATATTTCTTTGCTAAAAACAAAGGAGAGAGATAAAATTGCTCCTAATGCCTTATCAATAATGGTTTTCTTTGATATCAATGCAAGTTCATTTTCTTGATACCTCACCAAATGCATGGAGGCACTTTCAGTACATTCAAGTTTATTTCCAAAGGCTTGTGCCTCTTCACTTAGGACTGGATTTATTGCCTCTGCAAAAATGCAGGTAAAACAGGCTTTATGCTGAAGAAAAAGGCAAAGCAGGAGGATAGGGTAGAGGTGCCCATGGAAAGAACTCCTCCATATCCACTCCTCAGTACCCTGGCTGAAAGCAGAAACTATTATGACTGCATTTCTATATATTAAAGTGTAGCACTGCTAATTTCAAGAAATTACTTACTACTGCTTCACGTGTTCTTGTGCCTTTCCCAGCTGGATGCGAGTTCCCCACTGTGGTGCCCTGTGTGGAGCCATGATGAACCTCAGTGTTGTGTGGAGTTGGTTGTGTTAACCTAGGTGTAATAAATAAATCAGAGTCAATGTACAACATCGAACTGTCAGGCATTAGTTGGAAGTTCAAACGTTGAGAGCCTAGCTTACTTATTGCCATGGCAATCACTATTAAATATATTTTTATCTTACACTGAAGGTACAAAAATGAAGAAAAGCAAAAGGTGTTTGAAATGTGAAGTACAAAGACTTTAATTTAAAAAAAAATAACAAACGTTCCTATCCCTTCAATGAGAGGAGCTTCTGTAAGAGAACTCTTGGATGATTAAACTTGATATTTAAGTGTCTTTTCAGTGACACAAAAAAAGTAAGTGCAGCTAGACTGGTGCTGCTGCTGTTCATAGTCTGATCTTGCTTTTATGAAACAACTGATCATAGACTGAGCATCATGCAGTATTTCTGCCTTGGATATAACTCTCCTGGCCCCTTGCCACCTTCTCCTGTCTACCATATTAGAAGTTAGCAACAGATATTTTAACTCACTGCAGTGCTCTGAGGTTTAATTAATGGTTCTTTATAGAGAAGTCTAACAATATTTGTCAATGTTTTTGCTACTAGGCATTGCACTTTCTCATTCAAGGTTCATATGAGAAAGATGACCCCCCACAAAGTATTAAGCATTCCTCATTACAATGTCTGTGAATGATACTGTCTCAGAGGCATGGTAGAGGAGATCTCTCTTATTAGGTATGTCATAGGGTATACTGAATAGATTCAGGTAATTACTATTTAAAATGTATAACGACCTTTTCACTAAACTGTAGTTAACCTCTCTCATGCTCTGTTGCTTTGGTAGAACATGTGATCTTCATGCATATGGATGCACAAACAACTCCCTTGATTTTCTAATAGAGTAATATACTTCAAGAATTCGCATTGCAGTTATTCTTTATTCCAGATGTTGAAGGGTGACTTTTGAGAAATAAATGGTTTAAGTTTGTATTATACTGTGGCCAGAATTGGGACTGTGTGGTGTTTCTGTATTATCTGGTGTGAACACAGTGAGGATTGATGGGTGCTAGCATAAACTCTAAAGAAGGCATTGATGACAGAAGCTGATCAACAGGGACATTTTCACCAATGCAATTCTCTGTTCTTGTGTGGAGACACACAGAAGGGTGACAGGTGCAACATCTGCCAAATTGAATTGTTTGTAGTGTGGCAGCCAGGAATATACCTCAGTTTGCTCAACAACAAGTGTTTGAAGAAAATGTAAAAAAAGAGTAGCAGTCAAAAGAACATAAAAAACGCTTCATTACAATTTGAACAGTAAGTTACAATACTGAAATGTTTAATTATAAAATGAACAACAGAACTTTCGTGTTGTGTTTAGGGACAACTTGGAAAATCTCAGTTCTGAGACAGAAAATCAAATATATTGAGGGCTTTTGCACTCCAATTCTAGGGGAAATGACAGTGCCTGTAGTTGCTGTGTGTGTTGTGCAGAAGTAGGTCTGTTGATCAGGAGGCACCAGTCCCTCCCAAAAAATATTAGAGCACTTTCTTATACAGAAGTATCAGAACTACTCAGATGGTTCTGCCTAGACCTTTTTTCTTTGCATTCAGGTCTTGGAAAAACTGGAAAAAATATAGGTGGACTCAAAAAATCCAAGCTGAGAAGAACAATTTTACTTGCTACTTATATTAATCACAATGCGTTTAGGCTAAACAGCTTGACCATGACTCAAGCGTGTGGGAGAATTTCATATAATCACGTAAGATTAGTACGGGGTTCCTTCATTCTGGCTAGTGCTATATTCATGCTGCAATACACAAGCAACAGTATAATGCTTTTCTTAGAAAAGGTCTCTGACTGCCAGAGTTCAGTGTTTAGAAAGACTCAGAAAAATATCTAAAGGATTTTTCACCTACTTCATAATCTGCTCATTAGCTTTTGATTCTTGCATCATGCAGTGAGAATCCCAAAAACCTCAATATAAGCCATTTTGTGGTAAATGTAGAAGTACAGCATTTCCTGTTTTAAATGCCTGAAACTAAATTAGAACCATTTTCATTATTTATATTGAGACTGGTAAGGGAAAAGGTGTCTTGGCTGAATCGTTCCCCTTTAGCCCTCTGTGTTGGAGAACTATCTATAAAGGCTTTCTATAAGGTGGTGATTTCTGGACAAAAGAATGAATTGAGTTAATAACCTGAATGGTAAGGTAAAGAGTAGTTTACAGTCATAGCTAGTGTGAAAGCCCTGTTGTTTCTTTAACTAAGGTATTGACTGAAGCTGGACTGCTATAAATCTTCCTGCAAGAAATCTGTATGTATACAAGCTTGAAAATTAAGTGTACCCTGTTGTGATTGAGGGAGAAAAAGACCCAACTCTCAGAACTTCACTGGTCTGTAAAATAACTAAAACATTTGCCAGGAAGGAGACAGTGTGATTTGATACACATTTTTAAAAAGAATATTGAAGTTATACTTCCATTTAATTGAGACATTAATCCTAGAAAATTGGATGCTACATGTAATCTGAAACCTATATCACATTTTTCTACTTGTTTTCTGATATCATCAATTGCAAACATATCACAGAAAACAAATTTGTTTTCTTGTCCAAAATATGAACAATTTCAAGAAAAAAATACTGAGCTGAAGAGAAATCTGAAGGAAAAAAAGAAAAACCAGTAACTTCAACAGGTAAATAAAATGCCTGCCTCTAACTAATAAACTGGAAACCTGATTACTGTGTTTGACAATAATATAGGAACTATAATTTGCCTCACAAACCTCTCAAGAAGTGGTAAATACTATTATGTGTTTTCTTGATGAGAAGCTGGGCATGTTGTTGACCTCATCATTCTAAGATGTTTCTTCTCTGGATATTCAGAGCACACAGCACTGAAATCTCGTATTGTGACTGCTGAAGTGTTATATAGCTATTTTCTTGTACAGTTGAAGCTATGCAGAAACCAAAGCACAGATCCCAACCATTGAGTCGTAAAGGGTCTTGGGGAAATATTCTGACAATAAAATGTACACTGCAAATACTGAATTCAGTGGTGAAAAGTGGTCAGTCATCCTTCTGCTAATACTCTACTGGCTCTCTGTAAGTGGCCATTATGACCTGTCATTTAGGCAATGGTTACTTCACTAACTAGTAGGATAGTTACCAGACCATGTGTTGGACTAGGAGGTTCCATTTAATGGCTGCATGCATAGAAATAGTTATTGGAGAGACTTCTAGTTGCAATGTAATTCTTTATAGAAAGTTTACTGTTATGAGCACAAGCTTTTCTTGTAAAACCAGGTCCAAAGGACATAGACATTGATAAGCTAGTCACCACAATAAGTTAATTTTAGGGCTGAGAGTCGGAGATTTAGGTGGTCTAGGCAGATTTTGAGTTTGTAAACTTTAGGGATGTTGCCAATCAGCAGTGTTGTGCATTTGCACCCTGGGCTTGGTCAGGCTGGCAAGAACGTCAGCTGAGGAAGGAAAGTTTGTGTTGATGCTAGAAATAAAATTGACTCTCACTGCATTATAATGAATTACATAATTTTGCTTGGCACATGGTTTACCTTTGATCCACCCAGTCGCTCATGATCGTGGTCCAAATTTCAACTGCCCTCTTTGTCTCCTACGACTTTGATTCTCCTTTGTAATTTCTCATAGGCAAAGGTTGGGTTTCTTTCCTGGTTGTTTAATGCTGGATACTGAAAAATATTCGGGCAGCTAAATTTGAAGAGAGATTAAATGTGTTTACAATTCTGGCACCTATTTTTCAAGCTATTTTAAATTGTGAATATTCCTTACTTTTGGTAAAAATGTATGTCTGCCTTTCAGGAGGAGACACCTGCCTTGATTTTATTGTTGGTTGTGGTCATTTAATCCACATTAAAGTATATGTGCATTTACTTAATTTGTATGATGTGAACTGCCCCGGGGTTTCAGCATGAAATCTTTAGCTGACAGACATCTGGGAAATTTTCTGTCTAATTTAAATAAGCCATATCAATTTATATTAGCAGAAGGTTTGGTCTTTTTTTTTTTTTTTTCATAATAGAATATCTGATCTGAATCTAAAGGTCCATAAAGGACAACCCCAGGCCAGGGCTGGGTGTCCAAAGACATTCGAATCATCCTTTCCTGTCTAAATCTTTGAATGCAGAAGTATTTCACTAAACATTTCTCTAAATGTGCATGGAAAAATGGAGCAGCACATAGAATCTATAGTGGAAAGACAGTTGTGTATTTTCATGCAGAATTGATGACTGGTTATGGGAGGCAGAATTACCAACTCTAGAGAACACAGATGTTAACTGGCATAATGCCCTCTTGATGCAAATAAATACATTAGATGCTATAAAAGATTTTAAAACAGGAGAGCTCATCTTGGCAGGAGATATATTTGCTGGATTTGTGCTATTCATTTTGTTTTATAGAATTGCTATGGAATTGGAATAGACTATTTGAGGAGCTTCTAAACACACCAGTGGAATGAGACTTTTAAATTCATTTTATTTCTGATGTTTTTAAAGGAAAAATGCTTCATTCGTGCATGGACACTTCACCTCCATTAGTATCCAAAGGGGCCTGGTAAACTAAGCAGTGATGTGATCATAAAGTGATGAAAGGCTGGACAACTGTTCAGCACGCAGGGTTGTTAGTGTGTCTGGGGCACTATAGAGGGGAACTTTTCCTTTCTGTTCAGAAGCTGTGATATTTGCATTCTTCCTACATCATTAATATTCTTTATGATCCAGGTCTCACTGTTATCCCCACCAAATTTTCACCACCTGTCACTCTCCTCAAACACTTCCTATTATTCCCACCTGATTATTTGAATTTCTTTCAAGTGAAACCTGACAGAACAGAATGTGACCTGTCTCCTCCCTTTCTTCTCCTACAGCTCTGCTCCTGCTGCCTGTCACAAAAATACGGGAGGTTTTTGTGAGTCCATCTTTACCTCCTTTTATAACCAGAGAGATTTAGGCATGTATTTAAGGCAACAGATTTTAAGGTGAAAAACCTGCTGGCATGCCCTGGGAAATGTTGCCAGGGTAGTTTCAGGCAATGTTATACCCAGCACTGGATTTTTCTTATACGTCCTTTTAATTAAGGCAGTGGAGGGGACCCACACTTCAGCTGCTCACATCAGTACCAGGATGTTAGTGCAAGCCCAAATAGAGAGAACTTGAAGAGTGCTGGAGGAGGTGGACACTGATTTGATTTATTATAGCATTTCCTGTCTTTGAGTCTTGCCATTACTTTGTGACGTTTGTTAGCAAGAGAGTAGAGTAAAGGGCAGGAGGAAAGCCTGAAATGTGAGCTTCAGGTTTTTCCCTCTCTCCTAGGTGGCTGTCACATCCCATAGCAGCTGCTTTTATATCTTACAGTCCTTTTTTTAAAAAAAAAAAAAAAAAAAAAATTATTTTCCCAAGATGTGTCCCTTTTAACTTTTTGATCTCATTTTTCAAGCCTTTTGAAGTATTTTGCCACCTCCCTTTGTCCGTCCTGTTTTCCCTGATGTCAAGATAGCTTTTTTGTTCCATGCTGTTGTTTATGAAGACTTTGTCTCCTTATACTCATCTCTCTGCTCTACCTGCTGCTGTGAGCTCCCTTTACTAGTGTCTACATTTCTGTGTCACATCAATCTTGCAATATGACAGATGCAGCCTCTAAAATAATCTGTACATGATGCATACAACTCCAAAATAAACATTTATTTCAGCATTAGGTGCGTCATACCTGCAAATAACCTCATTTATCTAGACACATTTATTTTAATGCTTATTGTATAAATACCACTATCTCGGCATACTCTACAATACCATCTGCCACTTGCTCTTGTATTATGCATAATTTAATATAGTCCTATGTTACTCCAATTTTTTATGTTGTCAAGTTCATACATAGCTACATACTTTGACAAGGATACAAGTGTGTTATAAAGATTACAGAAAATATTACGCAGGGGTTTAAAGTGGCGCTTTTGGGCTAGAGAATGTTAATTCAGACAAGGTATCTGACACTAGCAGTCACTCAGTGTAGATTGGTGTGGTATTTTCTCCATCCTTGTTTTGATTCTTCTCAATAACTTAAATTACCAAGGGTAAAATGATGGAGTTGTATGATAAGAAGTACAAGTACCTTCCACCCACTCACTGATTTGACTTTTCAGTTATCCCCAGGCTAGCAAAAACTCAATTCATGTATTCAAGTGAATTAACCTGTAACTTACTAGATTGCTGGTGCTTTTTTTCATATTTAGGATAAAACAGTTCTTGTTACCCCCATTTTGCAATCACAAACCCATTTTTGGTTGAAGTGATTTGAGAGGAATTTGAGAACATGAGCTCTAATAATAATGAAAAAAGCAAAAAGTATTTTTTTGTTAAAGCAGCAGCGAAGAACTGCTGTCATTGATGCAGGAAGGACTGATTGGATGCAAACCCCCACTTTGTGCTGTGGAAGCTGGGAACAGGACTTCAGTGTTCCTTCCTACATTGACCTCAGCCAGACTTGCACTTCTCAAGACCCTTTCAGTATGTATGAGTCTAAAAAATACTTGAGTAAATTCAGTGCCAGCTAAGCAATAGGTGGGTCTGGCTCATTTCAAAGCCTTGATCTTATTAGAGAGAAGATATATATATTCAGCAGATTTTTCAGACCAGAGCATGAAAACTCTGGATATTAAGTTGCTAGATTGCAAATTACAGTTGATTCTGCTGTTACTGTCCTAAATGTCTTTTCCTTCATTGCGATCCAGGGACCCCTGTTCCTCTTCAAACTGCATCTCAGATCTATGCTGAATTTTATGTATAACTTAGAGCAGGGGTGTCAAACTCATTTCACCAGGGAGCACATCAGCCTCGTGGCTGCCTTCAAAGGGCCGAATGTAATTTTAGGACTGTATAAATGTAACTACTCCTACAGAGTGTCCAGAAAAAAGAGGTACTGTCAATATGCAAAATTGAATTATGGTGCATCTAAGGTGACTGTCATGCAGTATTTTAGCACAGCTGTATAACAGGAGTGTTTCTTAAGGAACCTGATTTAAGATATGGAACAGTAATAACTATAGCTTAACTGGAACAATGTTAGTATAAATACAGATAGAACAAAATAGCCCAATGGTGGCTACCATAGGAGCTGAACTCATCTGTCCCTCTCCACATTTAAACGTTACTTTTTTGGACACTGTGTAGTTTCTCAAGAAATAAAACACGCTGCTTTTTTAAACTTGGCTGCACATTAGTGTCTTTTAACACTAAATTATTCTGTGCACTGGTAATGAAAGCTGTTTAAGTAAAATTGCACAGAGTATTGTATCTGTAATAAAGTATCAGAAATTACACGTAAAAGTAAAATGAACTGCAAACTAATTTCCCTTATTGTTTTATCCCCTCCATTTTTCTTTTTGATTTTTGCACTTGAAATTGAGTCTGCTCCCAAAAGGCAAAATACAGAGATCATATGCACAAGGTCCATTAAATGACTGTGCTAGAGTGTCCTTTTGTGGATCCATATTTTGCATGTCTGTTACGCTAATTATTGAGTTCTTCTATCACCTGTTAATGATCATTGCACTTCCACAAAGTACTGAAAAAGAGGAAATTAAAGGAAGATTTCCAGTTTGTGTTATTTGATGATGTGCCCCGATGTACGCTCTCTCATTTGCAATGACTGTCATTTAAGTGCAAGGCACTTGAACTTACATTCTGATTTTGTGTTAAATAACTAAGGCACAGGAGGTGGGCTAAGGCATTTAGCATCATGTTCCTCCTGCTCTTTTAGGTGAGCAAGGAGTGTGTGACTGGTGTGTATTGCAGGGGTCATACCAACAAGTTTTGCAGAGTCAAAGGCAAACTGTCTCTGAATTTTTCCAATAAAAATGAGTATTTGCAAATCTCAAAAATAGGAATTCTGTCTGGTTTTGATAATTGGCCTATTTTGAGATTGCAGCCTGCTTTCTACAAGTGAAAGAATGTCATTTTACTTAAAAAAGAAAGACATTTGTTCTTCTCCTTCTGTTTTTGATAGGGTGCTTGAGCTCTCTATAACTCTTGTGGGAAAATATTTTGCTTAAGTTCTATTTTTATCTCCTGTTTGTTTATTTTTAATTACTGTTTCCTTACCGTGGGATTCACCATTGATCTTCATCTGCCTACACAATTACCCTTAGCTTGATGAATGGTTTGTTTATTTTTTAAGTTATATGGGCTCTTTGAAAACTTTTGTGTGTGCTTCTCTACTTGTAACAGGAGGATTTTGCTTTACTTGAAATAAAGGTAGATTAATATTACGGGTGTTACGAGGGTGTAATACAAAGGGAAGACGATGTCTGAATGCTATTGCTGTCTTGGGGTGATCATCTTTGTAACAGCATCTCGGGGGAATGCGCATCATCGAATGAGGTGTTTCTGCCCCAAGGTTACCTAGGGAACACTGTAACATAAAATGTGGGAGGTTAATGTCTTTCTGAGTGTTTTAAATGTGCTAAAGTTCCTTGCAAAGCAACTCCCACTAGCTTGAGATATATCACTTAAATTTATGAAAAATTAATCTGCAACTTCACTGGAAGAGACAGTTTTTACTTCTCACAGTAATGACAGGTCTGCTCTCTATGTAGGTTTTGCAGTATCATTTAACAATAAATTTCACCATTTTGTTTTATGTTAATAAGTCTTATCTGCAATGAGTAGATCAGTGTAAATCAGCTGGTTTTCTATTTAACCTAAGGTTCTGTCTGAAAATTTTTCTCCATCTCCAAAGAAATTACAATTTTGGCACCAAAACTTCAAACTTCCCTTCAGCTCTGCATGCATTTTGATATCCATTAAAGATTTCTGATGTATTCCATCCTAACTTTTAAATACATAGTGTATGAATTCAGCTGACATTGAAAAGGGATGAAGTGTGAACTGCAGATTGTGCTATTTGAGGCACACAAGGAGGCTTCTGCACCCAGGTGAATCTCCATGATGGCCAGTGCCATTCTCCTTGAGTTCGTATTTGCCCGTGTATTTACAGGAAGAAACTTCTGGCTGTGAATGTCAGCTTTTGGACATTGTATAGTAATATAAATAGTAACTTTTTGTTTGTGATTAGTCTGAAAGCTGCTCTGAATGTCTCACATTTATTTGCTTTCCAAAAGTATGGGCTGAACAATTTCTAAGAAAAGAAATGAAGAAGGTTGATCATTGAATCATCCTGTAAAATTCAAGAGAGAACTATAATTATAAGCAGTAGAGAAAAATCTATAGAAAGGAGATAATTTCCCATTAAATTCAATGGGGCAGTTGTCAGCTGACATAAATTGGTGAATTTATTGACTTCAGTGGAGCTTGCTTACATACTATGAGGACTGAGCCCTACTAGTTTTTGAAGCGAGTTCTATAAAACCCATTTTATGTCAATTGCTTTCATTTTATTCATTTTATGACTAATTATTACTGTTCCTTCTGTAAGAACGGACCAAGTGTCTCTTGTCAGAGCCTTCTGCTGAAATGACTCACTCATGAGAATGATGAGTAATGACAGATCTTACAGCTCATCAGTGAGGACCAAAGAAATTTGTTGTCATGAGTGGTACCCACAAGTGCTGGAAAGCTCAAGTCACTGTTGGGCTCAGCCTGAACTTGGTTCTCCTGCCTCCTTGTATTATGTCTTGCTGCAGAGCTGCAGTCTCACTGCAGGCTGTGAAAGGTCAGCATGCTGTGCAATTAATCTAAATTACATGCACGTTTCAGAATATGCCACATTGCATCACTTTAACCATCATACGAACAATTACTGTAGTTCAGGTAGTGTTCACTTTGAAAGTTTTCATTAGCCTTAAGTAAAGAACCTTTAGATTTTTAAGGGAAACGGTGGCATAAACCCCTTTATTTTCTCTAGCATATGAAACCTGAAACAATTACAGTTTACCCAGTAAATCCATTTGGCCTCGTTCTCTGCAATTCTCAGGTTCCCTGATGTTCCCTTGACTTGGGGAAAATATTCATTAGGACAAGCACGTACAGTTCTCCTAACTATATGAAGTTTGAATTGCTGAAGCTGATGGTTGGTATAGCACTTCCAAAGGTTTTGTAGATAAATATTTAAAGAAAAGCCAACAGCTGGCTGTACAACTTAACCAGTTTTTCCACCCTAAGCTAGGAAAAAAAGTTGATTGCATAATTGTCTTCTTGAGTTCCCTTTTCCAATATATTATTTGGGGTAAGATAGTCACTGCCCCATGCATGTGCTACTTCAGACTGTGCTGAAGGGGAGCACAGCACTTTAAAAGCCATTTACCGTGCCAGGGCCTGAGTCTGTATGGCTGGAGGAGAGTGTATATGCTCATCTCTTGGAGTAGCTGTACTGGAAGGGGTGGCCATAGGAGATGGCATGACTGGGGTTTGCTCAGGTTGGTCCTTTAACAGGCCTGGTAGCTGAAGGACAATCTTTAGTCTAAGGCTGTTATAAATCTCCACTGAACAATGCAGTGGTGAGCTTCAATCCCACATCAGCATTTCTAAATGATGATATTTGCTTGAATTTTCTATATTTTTCTCTCCCTTTTTGGCCCCTACTTAGACATACACATGTTCTCTTCAATTCAAAGGGAATTGAACTTCCTTTTTGATTAGACCATTTCATAGATGCAAAAACCAAAGATGGATAAGCCGGTGCTACAAGGTGACTGCTATGGTCATGTTATAGCTGACTTTGCATTTGCAGAGACACCACAAAGCAGACTTCACACTGCTGCCACCTTAGTGAATGGCCCATGGTAGATAATGCCTTGCATACGGGGCACTTGTGTTGAGGTACGAGATGAATGGCACAGGTTGTGCACCACAGATGCTGAAACGTGTGACTACTGCTGCCTGTGTTAACAGGGTTGTTGGATTCTAATTTGTTGCAAGACATGCAGAGGGCAGGGTCTGAATTGTTCTTTATCAGGCCCTATGCTGTGTTAATGGTGGTGAACAGCTGGATTTGTTTGTTGCTATTGTAATTCCTTCTTCAGCAGTATTTCACCATTCCTTTACCACTATACTATGTATATTACCCTTTTATATAGATGTCCCTTCTTCCATCAAATCTCATACTTAAGAACAAGAAACCAAAATTAATAGCAAAGGTTTGTTTTCCCATCTGTGGGAGGCAGGGTGCCCTTCGCTTTCCCCCGAAACACAAATCCTCAGACTCCAGCAGTTAAACCACAATCCAGAGCGCTAACATTTGGATTTGGAAGCATTTCGCACACACAGATGGGGCTCCACAAGGTGCAAAGCAGTGAAGAATGTTGTAATTGCCGAGTCAGGTTAAATTTTAGAAGTTAAAAGGGGAGGAAAAAAACCTAAAACCAGGGAAAGTGCAGGAGGAGGCTCCAGATCTGGATTGGGTGGGATCTGACTGTGTTCCAAAGTTTCTTCAAGGTAAGTGGGGAAAAGTTATGTTTTCAGGAAATGTTTTTATGGAGCACTGGAGGTGATGAGTCAAGGACAGGGTATTTTGGAGGCACCTCTCACCCACAAGAACTGTCTGCTGGGGGGAGCTGGAGGCTCATCCCACTAAGTCTCCTTCACGCCTCCATGGCACTGATGTGATGGCTGGATGCTGGCTGCCCTCCCAGCCTCTGAAATGGGAAAGCAGGAAGGTACAGCGAGAAGGGAGGGATGCTGCCAGGGCCTGCAGCCCATGCTGGGCTTTGTGGGGCAATCGCTGGCAGGACAGAAATGACTCACCTTTGCTCCCCATTGATGGGTATGGGACAGTGGCCTTGGTGTGGCCAGTATGTAGGGACTGAGCAGGTTCCAGGCGAGGGCTCCCTGAGTCAACTTTAGTTTTTTCCACAACTCTGTATCCCAAATTAAGGTGTAAAGTAATTGGCAGGCTGTCCCTCATATCTCATTTTAATGCTGCGGTAATTCTATTTTAGACACGCTGTGTACTTTTATCTTCCTAAGAGATCTCAATCAAGCTTTTAATTTTCAGCAAAACCTTTGCAGATCACCTTTAAGGAAAAGGTCGGAGCCTGAGTGCCTCAGACATGGCTTGAGGAGAAGGCTGGGGAAGGGATCTGGAGTGGTCTTAGAGGCTTCAGGGGGATCTCCTCATGTCATGGTGCTTGAGCATGGTGCACAGCACAGACCATGGTGGAAAGCACAGCTCTATCCAAACAGCAAGTTCAGAAACTACTAAAACACAGTTGTAATTAAGCAATATTATAAGAACAGTGGGCCATACCAAGGACCTAGATTTCCTCTCAAGCCAGGAAAACTCAGGGGACTTGTCTAGTTTCATGCTTGCAGTGATGAATAAATTTGTTTCTTCCCTCCTTCTGGTATTGCATCAATGTTTTGCACACTGGCATGCTGTGCAAGCATTGGCGATGGCCTCAATTCTGGGCTTAATGTATGATATCCTTTCATGGAAGCCAGACTACTGTCCCACTGTAGGGCTTATGGCTTCTGGAGGGATTCTGTACCCCATCCCCGACCCCAGCATCTATCTCATCGGTCAGTCTGTCGTATGATTTGGTAGAGTCTGGGCAGATAAGAAATGTAAATAGGAAATGAATTGCAAAGTTGGGATAACAAAACCACCACCTCCCCAATTAAAAACAAACAAACAAACCCTGGAAGAATATTCAAAAAACATTTTCTTCTGTGATGTACAGGGAGAGGAGGAGGCATTAGAAACTTTACTATGATTCAGACAACAAAAGAGGCAAGAATTATGTAGAGCAGAAGAGAATTTAAGACAGAAAAATGTGATTGAGTTAAGAGGAAGAAAAATATAGGCTGCATCTCATGAGAAAATAGACTAATTGTGAAATCCTCTACTACACTTAGATCTGAGCCCCCTGGGAAATAATGGAAAAGACTTTCTCGGCATGTAGAAGCCCCTAGACAAAACACCAGTATTTTAGGAATAGGTTAAGCATAACTGCAATATAGTTCCTCAGCAGCAACCCCATTCCTGCACAGACAGAAAAGAACCAACTAATTTATCAGTAATAAGTTTTTGTGTAGCTTTATTTCCATATGCCAAGGACACTGAGATTGCTGATGAAGGCTTTTGGTTACAGAGGTGATTTTTACAAAGTGAGAATTTATCTAATAGGAACAATTCTAAAACTAATGGTTCATTTTGCATAGGCTGCCCAGCAGCCAGTGGATAGTAATAGCTATTTGTCTTTCAGTTTAGGCTAGATTTGAACTACTAAATTAAAGGCAAAATAAAATCTAAGTTATTTATTTAAACTGTTTTTTTTTTTCCCCCTGGGAAGGATTTGCAAATGCACTTTTATTCATCATTTAGAAGCTTTCCTGATGCTTAAAAATGTCTATTTTCTTGAGATACCTTATCCAAAAACTGGTTAGTGTTTTTCATCATCCACTGAAGCCTGTTTTCAAAGCAAAAGACAGTATGCATTTTGAAAATATTTGTTCACAGCATTGTTTGGCAAACTTCAAAATGCATCTAAGTTTTAAAATAATAAAAACTAATCATGAGCATGCTATGCAATTGGATGCAACTTCACAATTCAAAGTGATGTTTTGAACTCCCTTGGCTATCCTAAATATGTCACTTGTATGTATCTACTGCCATTTCTATATCTGTTTATTTGCAGTAAATGACACAGCTCAGATCTTTGCTCAGTGGCTGCCTATACCTTTCGCTGTAAGTAAATAGGGTTTGCTTTACCTTCAGTGTTAGCTGAAGCACTTCTCACCCTCCAAACATCCAGGGGAGGGCTGTTTCTCCAAGCTCACTCTGTTTGACATTGGCTTTTAGTCTGGTTTGAGTTGGAATTTTTCTTAATGCTCTTTATCTTGGTTTTTCATCAGTGACATTTCAAAGTTGTTGCATGAGCTCAAACCGATCTTACTGCAGCTAAAGGGAATATTGCATTTTCTACTCTGTCTTCATTCTTCCACCCTTGCTCTCTGGGCTTATCTGCACAGCTGGTGTCAGCTGTAGCATTTATCTCTGACTATCCTTGAGTCAGTTCAACTTACTTGGCCACAAAAAAAAAAAAAGAGGCAGGATAATTTTCTGCTGGGTTTGTGAGTGGAATCAAGAAGACCAAATGATTCCTGAGCCCGTGCTGGGCAAGACCTGGGCTGAGCAGGATGAGCCTGAAGAGAAAGTGGGGAATGAAATGAGACCTTCCCCTTCCAGCAGCAGAGAAGCAGGGAGGCATTATCTTGTCTTGGTCCCTCTGGCTCACCCTCCTGAGATAAATATGCGTTTTTTACCTGACAGGGCTGCTGTGAAGACAAATTGATACATGTTCAGGATGTGTTCAGCCAATAACTGTGGAAACAGTATTGTCCAAACCAAAGACATATTTTCTTTGTTCTTAACTACCAAACACACTTTCTATCAGATTAAGGATTTTAATGCTAATTTTCATGCCCTTGTATACGTTTGTCAAATTCACTGTTGAACATGGAGGTGTTTACCTGAAGTAAATGGATAAAGGAGAAATAAAAAATTTTGATCTTTAGTATTTTTAATCAATAAATAGTTTATACAGACATAGAGAAGTATTGCAGTAAGTGAATAGGAGCTTACTGTAGAAAACATCACTGAATTAACATGCAAATACATATTATAATCACATCAAATAAGTGAAGTCATAATATTAAATTTTGTTAAGGAGCTTTTTCTGTAGACTTCTTGTCCAGAGTACGGGCAGGACAGGATATTTGCTTTTTCACCGACCAAATGGAAGACAAGTACTGACTGTTTCTTATTATGTACCGTATTTTACTGCATTGCTTTATATATATTGTCTAATTTATATCTATTTCACACCATCACAGTTATGCCTGTAAGATAGTAAAAATAAAATGTAAGTTTCCCAGTACGTAAATTAAGTATATTTTCCATAATTTAAAACAACAAGAACAAAAATAAAGCTATAACAATGTGCAAGGTATAAAAAGAAATGTTAAAAGTTTATTTCTGGCTAGGATTTATTACTTGTATGTTTTCCATAGGCAAATAGCAGGAAGAACAGGAAAAGCAGACTGAGAAATGGCATGTTGCCCATTCTTTTGCCTTTAAAACTGTTAATCAGTTTAAAGAGTTTGAACTGTTAAAGTTGACTGAAGCATTTTTGTGCATATTTAACTCAAATGATAGGCACCAAAAATTCACTGAACTTGTGAATGTCCACTCAGGTAGATAGACCACCTCTGTTTTGAACAAACAATATAACTTCAGATTATGAAATAACACCATCCCAGTAATCTAAATAAAACTGTTGGCCATATCTACATTCCAAGAGAGCTCAATGGGAGAGGGCTAGTATAATCAAGTTTAATTAGAAAATCAAAGAAAAATTGACATGTGCTTTGGTCCAAAGCCTATTGAAACTTACAGGAATATTTCAGCTGGTTTCTTTACTTCTGTATTTATCTGTCATAAGGACCAAATCAAACTTTGTTTCTTCAAGCTTAGCAAATTTGGTTTACAGTAGCATTAGCAAAATAAGAAACGAGCTGGTTAGACAGCACAGTTTTTCCTCTGAAAAACCTGTGCAAGATAGCCTTGAAAAACTGTGGCCTTGTTTTTTCTCTATTTTTGTCATAGGCTTCAATTCAGTACCCCACGTATTTATAAAACTTCTGAACTGTACGATGATGTGCAAGCAGGGCAAACTAGAAATCATTTGCAGGTCTGACACTCAAAAGAACCATGCTGTAGAGGTGACACGTATACTACGTGCCTCACATTGCCACTATATAAAGCAGCAATAAACACAGTTTTCAACACTGGCATTTCTACAGTCCCTTTTCAGAGGAGATTCCTGTTTCAAAACAGTTTAGGTTTAAGTTTTTTACTCAGTACTAGTAAAACTTCCAGTGGCTTCTAATCACATTGGACCAAGTAAATGAGCCCTTGCCTTGAAGACTTCTAATTGACTTGTCATGTAACGAGGGGTTTGCGTGTAAAGATAAACAGAGTCTTTATGGCATATTCCAATGATAGTGATGAAACTGAGCAAGTCAGTTCTCACAAACTAGTGGTCCTCTGTGGTAGAAGCTACTCCCATTTTTTTTAAATAATTGCTTGTTTTTAATAGAGAATTTGGTATAGTAGGTAACACATAGGGGAAAAAAAAATACTGGGACTGCATTCTATATGAAACAACTAGCTAAAGGGTAGAGTAAATTTAATTCACAACAATTGTTGTTCATTGATAAAATATTTCAGGTTCTTCTTGACCTGATTTTTAAATATTATGTGTTTTAACATGCAAGAACTGTTCCAGTTTTTATGAGCAGTGGCAAGCAACACTTATTGCTTTCATAGTTTTTTTTAAAGGACTACAGGACTGCTGGAGATATAAGCAATTATTTCATGTTAGAAATATCTGGATAAACTTTCATGAAGTAACTCTTGCAAGTGAACAGTAATAATGCAAATTATTTGAAAACTGTTTTCAAGCAAGTGATTTCTTCCATCATGGTTCATTCTAATAATATTTTGGAAGCATTTAGAGAGTCAATTTATCTTCATTTTAGACTGTTATTAAATTAAGTGATGATGGTTGTGGGTAAGGTGGCTTTTGCTGTCTAGAGTGTCACAGTAGAGTGTAATGGTTCTAGATTTGAAATGTTTTCATCCTATTAAATGATTGGTAAGGCACCATGGAAAGTGAACAATTAGTTTATTTTAATTTTTCATATTCTTCTAGAGCTGTTTTCTTCCAAAGTTTTTTTTAAATGACATACAAGAATAAAAATCTGCCATTGATGCTTTGCAGTCATATAGAGAAGAGTCTTATCTATAGCTAACAAAAAGAATCTTTCCTTTTCCATAACGTAATTGCATTTCTTTGTCTCAGAAAGACAACATAATCTATGCAGTGTAGTTATGTATTTGTTCTTGTAAATCTCTGAATATAAGCCTTTCTGTAGGTGGTGCTTTACATATGTCTGTCAAATACAATTGGTGTTCTGCTCACATATAGGTCTTGATTTATGTGCCATTTATTCATCATGTGCCTCCTTCTGGCTGTACAGCCTGTGTATAAATTACTAACAGTTATTGACTATTTGATGCTTTTGGTCATATTAGTGTTGTTTGTAGACTGAACAATCTCTGTCTGGAATTAGAGCCTCTAAATGTTAACTTATAGGAGCAGGAAATACCTGTGCATTTTTTCCTTGTTTCTTATGTTCCTCTTTAGATCTGTCACATTTAAGTAATTTTTGCTGCACAGTACATAACTGTGCAAAGCTGCAATGGAGAAGATTCCCCTCCCTGCCCTCTCATGTGGTTTGAGGCAAAATGTAGGTATATCATGTGCCGTGTGCTTCAATCGAATCAAGAGTGTGTCCTATATCTTCATTTTAGAAGCACTACAACCAGAGTCTCCTTTCATACAGAAAGAAAATCAATCCTCCATACATGAAAACAGTTAGTAATGGTCTTACTTGAACTTAACCTACACTGAATTATTCATAGTTGAGTTATCCATGGAGAATATTACCTTTGTAGTAATTCATGCTTGAATTATATCTCTTGTTTATTTTCATTGGGGCGATTTACTTGAATAAGGACTGCAGGCTGGGGTCCTGTATTTGCTGGACATGACAACATTTTGTACTTGCTAATCCACCATGTTGTGGGATTCCCTCCAATCCCCCCCCCTTCCTGTTGTGTTTGTTGGGTGTTTTGTTGAGCATCTTTTGTTGTGGTTGTTTAGGGTCCCAGCATGGGGTCCCAAAGTGAATGCTAGTAGAGTTGAATCTAGATGGCTCCCTGTTGATATGCCATCTGCAGATGCTCATGTAGAGTATGTTTTAAGCAGCAAACACCTGGGGTGCTATATTAAAAAATGCTCAGCATTTCAAAATCCCAGTGATGGAGTGTAATATGCTCTTGATATGCCACTTGCTGTTAGAGCTATAAGTTGGATCCTGCTAAGGCGTAACGCCTCCTGTTGAAGTGAATGATAGCATACTTGGAACTTGAGAGATGTTTGAGTTACAGGTGTATTAAAAGGAGTTTAACTCTGTCAAAACTGCTCTTTTATCTAGACCTAGACGTTCTGGGCTTGTCTCCTTTGCTGTCTTTTTGAAGGACTACAGTGTAATACCCCTAGAGCAAGGGGATGAGCAATAGTTGCTACCAGGGCTTTAGACTCATATGACATTCCTTATTTTAGTGATAAAAGTTAGCATTCAAGCCATGTAATTTCATGGTGCCAAGAAGCTTCAGCAAAACTGAACAATTTTTGATGGATATATTCTCCAGTGGTAAAAGATGAGAAAAACCTACAAAGAGCCGCAGGAGTGCAGTGTGTACATAATAGCAACAAGGAATATAATTATCTAACTTGATTTTTATAATATCGCATTTAATGGCCAAAAATTAAAAGGATGAAGTCAGTATATATTGAAGCTATTTTCGGATTAATTCAGAGAGAAGTAAATACAATTTGGGTCATGTTGCTTTTGATGACCCTAAAACCCCATTCAAAGAAGCACTATGGATTTTAAAGATCTACCATGCCTTTTTTGATGTATTATTGATCATGGTTAGTCAGCAGTTCAGCTCTTGCTGTTCAAGACTGCCTTGGGCAGTAAGATCACTTGTTGTTAGCAGATAATATTGTTCAGGTGCTTTTATTGCCAAGTTTTGTGGGGTTTTTTTTGTGTTAAGTATTTTTACTGATTTGTGTGTGTGAGAGAGGAGCTTTGAATTGGTTAGCACATCTGGTTCCAGTAGACTGGGGTGCTCTGATTCTTTTCTAGAGGACAATATGATAGTCTTCATAAAATGTTTGAACAGTAGCGTAACAGTCTCTAACAGTGTGAATCCTTACCTAGTTGGCTTAAGTGACTGATAGATTAGGAAGCAAAAATCTTCTTTCTGGCCTCTGTATCAGAGTTTGGATGTATATTCTTCCTTCCTAAACAAAATAGGTGTAACACGGTTCAGGATCCCTCCCTTCCCTGTGCATGTGGGAGTCACCGCGTAGTCACTGCCAGAGTACAGACAGAGTAACTGTTCCTCTGATGACTGGAGCTGTTTCTGGACCTGTGGAACTGAGAAAGTAACCAATCTTTTGATATTGGGCTGGTCACTTAATTAAAAAAAAAAAAAAAATTAAGACAGCATCCTGATATACTTCACAGTCTGCTTCTGATGATATGAGTAAGTTGTTTTCATGGAGGAGGTAATTTTTACATCTGGTATCACAGAACTCAAGGCATTAATTATTTGGTGTTAATGATCTGTATTCATGATTGAAGAACATGTTTGAAGTTCAGAAATGCTGTACTATTAGTATTGAGATAGGAGCAATTCTAAGATACACAGGCAAATATTTTTCCAGAGTGATTCCTTTTTATTCCACTTTTTGCTATAGCTAGGAGCGGAACATTTCTTCTTCCATTTATAAAAATTACAAGTTGCCGTTCTCTTTATTTTTTATCAAATGATTGTGTGTGGATGTATTAGTGATACTTGTGAGGAAATGTCTTTGCCCTGTTTTTTATAGACATATCCAATATCTATCATGTATGTAAGTTAAATTTCACCTGTTTTGCTATTCAGGTGGTAGGAAATATAGTGGACGTATGTCTATATGCTAAATACAGAAAACTTGCCCTCTAGCATGCTAAAGTAATGTGTCTGCAGCTTCTGAGACTGATGCAAAATATATCATATTTGATAGATTTAAAGGAATGTTCCAGCTGTGATGCTGGTGTGGATTTAAAAAGAAAATAAGTGGAGCAGATGGAGTGGGGAAACTCTGAGGTTTTCTGTTGGGTTTTTTGTGGTTTGGTGGGGTTTTTTTAAGGTTTCTGATTTTGATATCTTGGCTGACAGTTTGCTTCTTCTAACTTCACTGTTGTTGGCTTGTGAAGCTTTTTTTTGATCAAAGTATGTTTTCCTTTAATGAGGTTGGGTGGTCTCTGTTCTGTTGTTGTAGTACTAATTAACTTTCCAAGCAAGCTTTTTGCAGGGATGTCATTTGGGTTTTTCTTCTAAAAAACCATTATTTGAATAATTAAAACCGCATGCACTGAAGTTACTCAACCCTTATGCAGCATTAAATTAAGCAGTTGTTGCTGTTTGAGTTCTGAAGTTTAGGGGTGAATACAGCCAACTGAAATGTTTGCAGCCTTCCATACCTGGTTGTGCTGGAACACTGCCGTAAACAACAGGGGCAAGTAGCAAAGGAGTGGGTAGATAATCCACAATAATACATGCAGAATTCTTCCTTTTCTTTTATAAATCACAATATAAGCATTTGAATAACATGGTATCTCAGCAACAACTTGACAAGAGACATATAATACAACCTCAGAGAATAGAAAAAACATCATTTGTCTCCAATAAAGGTGTTTAGCATTCTGAACCTCTCTTAACATAAATGAATTTGCAGTTACGCTAGCACTGTTTTCATGTATGTATTTTGCATTTCCACCGAAGTACTTCACAGTCTTCAGGAGCACTTGCTGCTTTTCTGAGTGCTAACTGTTCAGAAGATGAGTCCAGGTTAATGTGCTGTACGCCTTAGGATCAGCTCTGGTTTCTCTCTTACATAGTGTATTAAGTCTCCAGGGGATTAAACACGTTCTTCGTGAAACAGATGAAAATGAATATTTATTAAATATTGTGCCAGGATATACTTATTCATACAAAAAAATGCAATATATTATTTGTCAGTGGATGGGAATATGAACCAAACTCAGAGAAGCCTTTTTATTTTAGTACAAAGTTTGCGTGTTTGTATAGCTATTTATTGTTTTAAGACCTGGCTGTGCATTTTGAAAATAGATACAACAGAATAACCATAGTAAGAGAGAGAGATTTCTAGATAGTCACAAATATGTCATTAATTGAGAAAGATAAGCTAAAAGTTGCACACCTGGTGCCCAAACAATCCCGGTCATGTGACAGATAAAGATACAGTACCAATTATTGCAGCCTGCTAGATTATCACAACATTAGAAAGAACAACTTTTTAGGATAAAAACATGAAAGCAATGGAAAAGCTATTTGCTATTTTTGGTTTTGAAGGGTTGTACAATAATGATTGATCATTACTGCGCATTGTTTCTAAAGCTTTGTGAAGATGAAAAATGCTAGGTCTGGTGATATGATCAAAAAATATGTAAACATTTACAACAATAAAATGTTATTGTTTTCTCACATCTGTAGCGGTATTTATAATACTCCATTGTTTTGGGGGAAGAATTTAGAAAATGAGAAAAAAAAAAAATTAGTTCAAGGCCCAGACCTTTCTTTGCCAATTTTCTACATATGTTTTTGACACTTAAAACAGATCATGGTAATAAGGGACATATTTCGTGACAAGCACAGAGACTGGATCTCTGTTAAAGCTATGCCTGCTGTTAACCTCAATGGTGCTTCAGGTGGAATATTTTTAGTTTGATTCTAAAGCCAATTTACTTGTATTATTTTCAAGCTGTCTAGCCGATATTTCGATAATCATCACAAATTGACATCTTCCTTTTTAATTATAACCTGCTTTGAGTTTCAAAGTGTTTACATTGATTGTGTTGCCTTGTGAAATAAGCAGCAATGGTAAAGCACATCTCCGAGGGTGACGAACAGGCAGCTATAATCAACACACTTGTCAAGTATATGCAGACAGAAGTGGGAACATGCTGGTGAGGAGTATATGACCTGCTATAACTCTTTGTTTGAATATGACATGTGCCTTTCAAGATACAGAGTAAAATAATTTTGCATATAGAATCCTGCAAGTAAAGATCCATGGAAAAATGTCTTCATCTTTTGAGGCGGTTGCTCTCTGGCCTCCTGGCTGACCCGTATGTCTCTCTCCCAGAGATGATGAGGTGCGGCAGAAGTGGGCGGGTGCTGTCAGTTCAATTGCTGTGGTTTGTTCTGCTGACATTTTTGGAATTGCAAAAGGTAATCCTGGCTGAGGGACATTGTTGGCCCCTTTCCAGTATGGCTCATGTTAACAAGACATAAACTTACTGTAGGCTACGTCTTCACCTGTTGTAGTTCAAGGTAGCCAACATTGTTGCAGGCACTAAGCCAGCAGAAGTTTAAATCTAGAACTGGCAAGGGAAACAGGGCAGTTGCTGTAAAATCACCCCAGCTGAGGTATAATACACACTTTCCTTCTTCCTCCCATGTCTTGACTATGAAGGGAAAAGGGCTGCTGGAGGTCTTCCTATAGAGCACTGCCTTTGCTTGCTGTTTCTGTAGAGAGAAGTCAGGACGGTACCAAAATCAATGGATGAGGTTAATGAAACTTTCTAAAGCATTGTGAGGAGATGGATATGATGGTGGAACACACAAGGGGTGTGCTGTAGACCTGCTTGTCCTTGGTAGTGTGGTAGGGATTGCATGGCACACTGGGGGACTACTACACGGAGCTCTTGTCCTCCTTCCAAATCCTCCTGCATAGAGACACAAATGAAATTTCAATAATGAAAAAGTGCAGATATAATTCAATATTATGTAAATAGATTATTACAAGTGTATTGTGTTAGAATTGTACCATCTTAGAATTGCATGTTTTGAATTTGGATTACATGATTTAATAGAAAAGAGAATCCTTCGTGGAGCCTAGAAGGCGGCTTGGGATGTGATTCATCCCAGCTCCTTTTGGTACCTCACTTATTCAGCTTAGCTGGGATTTGAACAAACCTTTAGTGTTGGCTCTTTCCTCCTGTTTGAATAGAGAGGGGTCTGAGGTGAGTGGGCTCCTAATTTAGGGTTCTTGTTAGGTGGCTAAAGCTACTCAGGATCAGAGCTGAGCACGCTAAGAATAAACAGCAAAAGACTGCTCCAGAGCTTGGTTTGGGAAACTGCTGGAGCATCAGCCACACTTGGAAACAGCACCAACAGATTGAAGGGGTTTGGCCTTCAAAACTGCAACAGATTGAAGGAGTTTGGCTTGGGAAAGCTGTAGGAACAGGAGCAGCAGTTTGTGAGACAGCCTGGCTTATGCAAATGCAGAAATGGCAGCAGCAGCCTCTGATGGGATGTGTTGCTGGTGTATCTCCAAAAATTTTTAAACTGGCTGCTCATGTAATACCAGGGCCCTATCACCTATATGCTCAATTTATCACTGTGTCTTGGAACCTTTCCATCAGAGTACTAGAAAACAAATGTTATCCTGCTATATAAGAAAGAAAGTGAGCAAGCCCACTCAGTTTATTATTTACAGACCTATCTTGCTACTTCCAACTCTATCCATAATAGATAATGAATAAATTGGTTCACAAGCAACTGTTTAAGTACTTGGAGTTAAGCAACATAGTGAATGATGCTCAGTCTGGATTTCATTCTCATTATTTCACTGTCATTGCACTAAGAAATTGTTGGAGACATTTTCTCTGCTCATGGATCAAAGTCTATTTATAGGTACAGTATTTATTACCCTGTCAAAGTCCCTTTTGACATGACTGGCCATTCTCACATACAAAAATTCATTTGAAATCAGTTCAAATAAAAGAAGTAGACAATTGTTTTCAGTCATATTTGCCTTTCAGAAACCAGATGGTTTGCATTAGCAATGAACTGTCATGTATGCAGTATAATACTAAGAATTGTAACTGGGCACCATATTGGCCATTATATGTTCATTAAAAGCTGTTGTGCATTTTAACAGGGAGATACAGTTCTTCATACTTAAAACACATATAGTGGGGCCAAATCTCTAGTAGAATTGAAAGCAAGCTTGAAATCAGAGCCTTATCTCTAACAAACACAGCATCTCTTTTCCCCAGATGCCTATAGAGATATATATACACACAGAGGTATCCAGGAACAGCATCAGGGAAGTTATGCTGTAGAAAGCAAAAAAGCTTGGAGGAGGGAGGGATTTGAGCAAGGATGAGGTACTCTAGAGTCAGTCACTTTTTAATTTCTTGCTCTCACCAGTATATTAAGGTGCTTGTCTGGTGCTGCAGCAGGAACATTCAGCATCACTACCGTTTTCTGAAGATCAGTGTCCTTTTTGTACAAAATCCCTACTGCAGCAGGAGTCTTCACAAGAATAATGTCCATATGAATATCACGTAGGCAAGGCTTTAAAATCTTTACTTCTGAAGTGATAAAAGAATCTAACCACCATTTTTTAAGTTTTGTTTTAGTTTAGTAGTGATACTTTTCTTTGTTTTTGTTTTAGTAGTGATACTGATTCAGTGAAGTTTGATTCAAGTCAATAATGGCCAGTTGGGAACCATGAACTCATCTGAACAGAGAAGCAGACTGGTTGTGGCAGGTCTGGCATCACTTGTGTCCATCTCAATGCCATCACTTCAATGCATTCCCTAAAACCTGTAGAGGGGAGCTACAGTGAGAAAATTGGCGAAGACAAGAGGGTGTCTAAAGTCCTTTTAATCTCCTCCCTCTTCCAGTAAATTTGTACAAAGTGCAGGTATTGTAATGTGCATGTGCAGATGTATCCACAGTAAGGTCCACCAGAGTGACCGCTGAGCAGCTCAGGCTTTTGTGGTGTCCTTTTAGCAGTAGCAGTGTAGAAGTCATCAGCAGGCAAGGTCTGGAAATGAATATCTGGGAAGTCCATTCTGTTGCGTAACTGTGTATTTGAGCTAGTGAGGGGAAAAAGCCCCTCATAGGGTTAGGGAAAGACTGGGAAGGATGGGCTGTAGTGTGATGTCGTCTGAGGGGTGGTAGAAGTGTAGGCTGTTGCTGTGCCAATAGATGAGATTTGGGAGAGACTATTTTTAGTCTAATTGTTTTCGGAACCATTAACCAGAAACATTTTTGCTTTGAATCTTATTGAATAAGACTTCAGCATAGCAGTTTGGGTGTAGTCTTAGTCTAAAGAAATTCTGGGTTTGGTATGACTCAGGCAGGCTGTGAAGTGAAACTGAAATACAGTTCAGAAATAAAGACAGGAGAGCTGGAGGCTCAGCTGATGTTCCTGATTTCATCAGAAACTCGATGAGCTTTTTATCTCATCTCTTTCTACTTTTTTTTTTTTTTTTTTTTAATGAAGATTATAGGCCTATGAGCAACTAATTCGATTTTGGACCCTTAAACTAGTATTTCCCATTGTCTGGCTGTGTGCTGTTGTGGGAGCTCAGTGCATGGGTGACAGTAAGCGTGGAGGCATAACTGGAATTTAGGCTATGTACATTTGACTGTGGTTTCTGAGACAAACAATGGGCGCTGCTAAGTCATGCCGATCACTTGTTGTTAATACATAGGATTAATTTTAAGCTCATCAGGAATTCTGCTTAAAAGTTTGAAGACCCTGATTTTTAAAGAATGTATGTTGCATTTCTTCCCATCTTTCCCCTCGTGCACATCTGTAAAATGGGGTAGTGACAACAGTGTATCCTGCAAATGGACTGGTATTAGATTTCATTTCTGCCTTTCTTTTCTCATTCTTTCAGGCTTTGATCACAATTCAGACAACTCACAAATAAAAGGAAATGCTCCTGCAGGTTCCTTTGACCTTGTGTTTGTACTCCCTTTGACTTCTTTAGGTCCAGAGGCAAAGTAAGAAAGCAAGATAAGCTGGTGGCTGTACTTCTTAGTAAAAAGTATGAGAGGAATCTTAACTCTGTCTCCCCTCCTTTTGGACAGAATAATTGATTCTGTGCCAAGAAGAAAATGAATTCTTATAATACAAGGCAACAACAAATTGCTGTTCCCAACCACAGAAGGAAGAAGTGAAGGGAAAAGTGTGTCTCGGAAGAACTATGCTTCTTGGGATTGTGATTGTATTGTGTTTCTTGGGACTGTTCCTGCTGGTGAAATAGGCAGTTCTCCCTTCTCCAGGCTGGCATATAAAGCTGCAGCTGAGCCAGAAAGAGATCAGGCTGCCACAGCCGACCTGAAATCAGCAGAAGCTTTGCCTTAATAAAACATGTAGGACTGGGTTTCTGTTCCTAAATAATTTGGACTGGTTTTTATTTTATTTTATTTTATGTTGTTCGGTGGTGTTGGTGGTGTTGTGGTGGTGTTTTTTGGGTTGGTTGGTTTGTTTGTTTTTTCTCCTGAAGAATAGACAGGTGATCTGTCCTTTTAATTAATCTGTGACTTGAGTTTGGACAGAAAGGATACATATGCATAGCTGCTTGATGAAGGAAAAAGGTTCAGAATAGACCAGTAAGGACACAGGGCCTATAAATTCATATCTTCAATTTGCCGGTGGAAATCAGTAGTACCTGGTGCATCAGTTTAGAATAAAAATGGAGACATTTGTTGACCTGTCCGTCCCTTATGGGCTGTGAAGAGATGCTGAGGGGACAAAACAAGAGATGTTTTTTTTGGTGTTCTTTACCATTTTTTCCTTCTGAATTCTCAGACTAATTCAGTAATACCTGACATGATTTGTAGATTTGTGCTTTTCTCCCCCCCCCCCCTTTTTTTTTGGTCTATCACTGAAATATATACACAAGTGTAATGGGTTTCTGTATAGTATATGTGTCATACCTCTTGCTTTGTATTTTTATTCAACTGCTTGTCTGTTTAGGCATCTCCTAGCAAAGTCTCCTCCTTTCAGACATCTATATCTGTTTGTTCCAGATAATTAATCTCCTTTTATACTATCTAGAATTAATATGAATTGTAGACAAGCTTTGTCAGTTCCTCCCATTTACTTTCCCTGCAGTTGTGATAGTTTGCCTTTGATGTCATAAATGTCATAAGCTTAAACATCATAAAAATTCCTTCCAGGAAGTTTGTCAGATGAACACTAATATCATCTGTGTTTTTACTGAAGTTACAGGGTTAACTGTGTGATTTATCTTTATGGCATGTTCTGTACTTGTATTCTCTCTCTGGTGTGCTGAAAGGACAGTATTTATGTCTCGGTAATTAATTAATGGTAAAGTGTGTTTAATTTCTTATTGAAATGTTTGGTTTGTAACTGATGTGGAGTATCTCAGTCATGGATGCAGATGAGATGCTTATTCAAAATCTATTCTGAAAAGCGATTAATTATTCTGAGGAATCTCCATGCCAGGCTCTCCAGAAGGTATTGGCATGGGGATCAGCACTCTTGCTAAGAACGGGCCAGCAGGAAAGACAGAAACAAATAGTTGACCGGAAGTCATGCAGAAGAGAATTAGTGGGCATGTTGTATCTTGAAAGTATTTACTGAGCCACAGATTCTCTTTCACGTAAAGAGAAACTATTTTGGCTTTTCAGATTAATATTCTGTGTAACAGAGATCACAAATTTCATGTAGTAATTTTTCAGTAAAAGGGATGATTCTTTTCTGCTAGCTGAAGAAGGGTTCTGTGTATCTTTTCTTGCTGCAGTTTCCCATGCTTTAAACAGTACTTCTCTTTGCCATCTTCCTTCTTGTTAAAAAGTCTGGCCAATAAGGAACATGTGTTCTCAAAGCAGACTCTGAAAATATGATAGCAGTGCTTTGCTGGCAACAGAAAGGAGGAAAAAATGGAGAAATAAGAATTGCTTAAGAAAGAATCCTTTGAAATTGGTGAAGTGGAAGGGCTCTTCCTGCAGGAGCAAAAGATGGACAAGTAGTACGATATATTTTTATGTCTAATAAAATGTTTCACATTTCCTCATGAAATGGCTTTCTCAAGACTAATATAATTCTTTTGCACATTGCAGTGGCTATACAGACTGTATTTCTTTTTCAGTACTATGTTTTTTCCTCATTGTCCATGTTTTTGAGAGAATCTCACAGTGTTCCTTTTCATAGCTTGAACTTTTTGCAGAAAGTTTAAAACAAGAACAGAGGGTCAAAGAAGTTTTGTTTTAGTGGGACTTTCTAGTTTGTATTTCTATAGGAAAACTAGTGCTTGGAGGGATATCTGGAATTTTCATATCGAGTCTCTGAAATACAATTTATGACTTCAGGAAAACCATCCAGACCATATCTTCCTTCTTTCAGGTTTACCAGTTCCTTTGTATACAAATAAACTTAATCTTTCTCAATTTGTGAAAGATCCTGGGCTTAAGGGATTTTTGGAATGGACTCTGGGATTTATTTCTTCTACAGGACAAATCAATGCAAGGAGATTTGAAATTTCTGTATAAACTTCGGTTCCCTGAAAACCAGACAAAAATATAAAAGGGATCAAACTTAAGAGAAGGAGGAAATCCTAGTCTGCTTTTAGGTTAACATTTGAACTATATTATTTAATATGCATGAACTCCTTGAATATAAGTCATCTGCTGAAGTAAGGAGGGCAAGTCAAAGTTCTGACTCATCTTCCAGGATTTCTTTCCAGGCAAGTTTTGTGGGGAAAAGTAAAAGCTTTTATTGGCCTAAATGAAATAGTTGAAAACAGCAGGCAATATTTTTGGCATATGAAAGCTCATGCATGGCTATAAACTGAATATGCTGCAGATACCTGTATGTAGGACTTGGAAATTTGTAGACCTTTATCTCCAAGTGCAGATCATTAAAAAGGCAGGCAAACTGGGAAAATGGAAACAAAAGCAAGGCTTGATTAATGCGGAGCTAATGGCACATGTTCCTCTGGTATCCCCCCAAAGAATTTAGCTTCTGCTGGCCAGAAAAACATGTTGCTGCAAGAGTTAGCTTACTGCAAACTGTTGTCCTAACATGGTTTGTTGTCTTCCTTTGCTTTGAAACATGTAACAGTAGCTGTACACTCAGATTAGGGGTGGCAATATATATATAAATCAGTTAATTATGAGTAGTTAGAAACATATGCTTTCCCTTTGGAACAAAAGCACATTGGAGTAGTGTGTTAGTAGTGGTTGGTTTTGATGCATTTTTGAAGGTGAGGTTATTTCACATACAGACTGAAAATGATCGGGTAATGTTTAGTATTTTCTACTACTGTTCCAAATACTGGAAAGAAGGTGGGTTTTTTTTTCTGTTTATCCACGGGACCAGAGATGAAATAAAGACACTCTATAGAAACAATAACAGTTTATTTTTAGTTCTACAACTGACTTCAGTGGAAGGAACATTGGGTCTTTTGATAGAGAATAGAATTTAAATCTTGCAAGTGACCATATCAACAATTACCTTTCCAAATGGAAAAAATACAGCTTTTCTGATGTAACAGAAACAACCATGGATTGTAGGCTATATTTTATTTCTTTGATTCCAGATATCACTTGCTATTCTCTCACTTCAAGGAATAAGGAGAAGATGGGGTGATTTTCTCAGCTGTGGTTGCTTGATCTGTCACTACCTGCCAGATTTGATGCCCCAGTGACTCTGAACATGTGAACACCATTCATTTAAACAATTAATTTCAGTTATTTGCCCTTTGAAGGCAACCTTGAGGCTGATGCGGCCCCCGGTGAAAATGCGTTTGACATCCCTGATTTAACTTTTAAAGAGCGAGAGTAGCAATGTAAAGATATTTTACAGTAACCTGTAATGCTTGTAATAGCATGAATGTTGATAGTGGTTTTTCTACGAAGTCCTGAGACACTTTACAGCTATGCTATTAAAACAGGAAAAGTCATAAAATATAGAAACTGTGAGGGGGGAAAAAGGACCCTAATCCCGTGTGAATGTGTGAAGTGTAGGTCAGGGCCTTATTCATTGTTGGCTCCTGGCTAAGCTTATAAACATATGTGTATGTGTAAAATAGTTACTGTTGCTTTTGTGGATATGAGCTAAAACTGTAAAGCAAATTTATTAATCATTAATAATCTCTCTGTACTGGAAGTCTTAAATAGACAGTGATTCTTCATAAATGTCATTATAAATCTCCAAGGCAGCATTTGAAAGAGGGCAATGCTTAGAAAACTGAAGTAAAAGCTGAAGTTTGAATAACTGTTGCGTGGCACAACTGTATGTTACAGTGCGTCTGCTAAGGCTCCTGTTCTGCAGTGCCCAGTTCTTCTACACGTAACTTCATGTAGGTTCTCTTTTTGGCTGTAGTGAAAGATGTTATTTTTATGCTGGCACATGGCCACAGGGCTCTGCACACCTTTCTAGTCACCAAAGTGACAATCTTTCGCTGGCCAGTGCTGTGCAACATGGCTTGTGTCATTCCAATATTCTACATGCATGAGATGTTTGTTTCCTCTTCACAGTCCTTAGGAAATACTCCACAACTTCCAAACCTTTTCCTTTCAGCTTCTTCCTTTCCACATCTGATCTAGCAAGTCCAGTGCTAGTGCCTGAGTATCTGATTTAGCTGCCTGCACAAGATTTATCTGCAGAATTTTTAATACATACCAAGATTTTGTCTTACCATAGCAGAGCCTCGATGGCCCATGATGGAATGTGGATAGAAAAGGGATATATCTTGTTCAGGAAGGTCAGGCAAAAAAAAAACCAAAAGAAGAGAAAGAGCGATACTTTGAACTCCATCATTTGGCATCTGCAATCTTTGGAAAAGGAAGGACGGAGGAAGGGGAAAATGATTTAATAGATTCAAGAGATTAGAACCTTTGGGATCAGCTGGGGCTGCTGAACTTTGATCAAGGACAGCAAACAAATGGTCTGTAGCAATGTTTGAGCCATTAGTCACCAAGTGTAACAAACCAGCAGAAGGTGAATGAGGTACCAGAAAACAGACAAAAAACAAATGCGGTGTCTGTCTTCAGAAATGGTGCAGGTCAGCCTTGACTCTCAAAAAAGTGATTGAAATACTCCACTCTAAATAGCAACGAAATATATAACTGCTAGCTTGTGTTTACTTGGGAACACATCACATTGAATGAGTCTAATTTTCTTTTACAACACAGCAGCATGTTTTGTGGACAGGCAAGAAGCTGCAGGTGTTAGATACTGTCAGAGCTTCATTGAGGACAAGCCTATTTTTGTGGTGTTCTCACATGCCAGGTAGGGAAATGCTGGAGCTATGGTTGCTGGAGTGCACGATGAGCCGTATTAATGCACTAAGAGTTGTTATCAATGGTTCACTTCAAAATGGGGGACACCTTGTCTTCAATGACAGAGGTAGGAATTACATTGGGTCAGAAGCCAAACAGGGAGTGACCAAGATCACCCCATGGCACAAAAGAAGCAGAACAGTCAAGGCTTTGACGTGACGTGCACAGCTTACAGTTATCTTGTACAAGTAACCCTCCTGCTGGTAAAATCTTAGCTGAATATATCATGTTCAGTTTAGGGCACGGCACTTAAAGCAAGATACAGACCAACAGCAGGAATTATTAGAGCTGAGTGACCAAGATATATAACAACTGACTGAATGACACAGACTGAATGTAGTTTAGAGGATGGAGGAAGGGAAAGCTGATAGGGGACACGTAGCTTCTGAAAACGTGAAGGATCTTGTACAAAAACAAGGTCTGAACTGTTTTCTGTATTTCAGGTGGTAGGACAGATTGTAACCAGCATAAACTGCAGCAAGAAAGACTCAGACTAGACGTTAATAAAAAAACAAACACAAACTTTCTAATGGTGGAGATAGAGCATTATTGGAGTGGATTTTCTACGGTGGCTGTAAAGTGTCATTAGAGATCTTTAAGGATTGATTAAGACAATTTTTTGTCAGATGCAACAGAAGCGTATTTGAGTCTCCCTTAAGGCAAGGAGATACACACGATGGCTTTTCTGGGTCCATTCTTTCCCTTTTTGCCTGTGGTTCTATTAATTACATTAGGAAATCATAGGGTACTAACATCATTTTGCTCACATTTTGCTGGAAACAGGTAACAAATCTTCCAATTCCTCATATTGCCTCAAGAGCTTACATTGATATCTCTCTGCCAAAGCATTCACAAAATGCAAAATGAATAAACTGTCTTTTAATTAAATGTATCCATGAAATGTAAGCCATTTCCTCTCAGAATTGAATTAAGCATTACAAATGATCAATAACCAGATTTCTGTATCTACTGAAAAGCTCTGCTGTACAGTTATATAAATAGTCCAGACTAAGATAATATGGCTGATATTTTATCACTGCGACTCTCTTTAAACATCTGAAACGAGCTGCTTGTCTTAAAAGATTTGTGACTAGATAGATTGATCCTGTCTTTCAACTGTAGGTTACTGGGTCAAATTTAGCTTAACCCCAGAGTTACGAGTAATGCCTACTGCCACATGCTACCAGAGATCTCTGCAAAAACCAATTGATCCTGTTCAGATTTCTGTGAATCTGGCAAGAATTTATCTTCACCCCTTTTAGAAAATAACAAAAGCCCCAAGTCAAAATCTGCAAAACTTTAGACACCTAGTTCAATATTTCACCATACAAGCAGCTTGACTGTGAATATTTTCTGCTTTGACTTTTTTAGTACTCTTCCCCCAAACTGGGTTAGAACACTTAGTTATAGGTATGTGTTAAGCGACTATGCTGCTCCTTGTGCTGTTTACGCTTTACATACGTAAAAATCCTTTCTGTCCATAATTGCATTGGCACTGCTCACATGTGTCAGTGCAATATGTGAACTCAAACATGCCTCCACAAGGAATGGAAGCGCAGAATTTTCTTTGGCGTGTCAGCACTAGGCTGTCAGCTGGCACTGCTGTGGCATGAGATTCAGCTTTCTGCTACACAAATGGGTTTGTAGGAAAGGATGTTTGAATGGTCTGGTAGATATGCCTAATGTTAGTCATCTACACAGGAACGCAATCATATTTGTCATAAATTATATGTGAAATCCAATTTAACACTTCTGTAATAAAAAAATAATAATTTTAAAAGATCAATCCACCTCTTCTAGTTTGGGGTAGACATTGTGTCTCATAAATGGAAATATTTTTTATTTCAAAGCTTCCCATTTAATCAGATGGAACTTTTAAAAGTTACTTATTTGTTAATTAAGTTTATTGTGAGTCACAAATCTGTCTGCTACAAATATGATGGGATTCTAATATGCAGCAATGTGACTAGTGGAGATAGGCATTCCTCCTTTTTGGAGGTTATATATGCTTTTAGATTTTCAAACTCCTTTTTATTGCAGTGTTGTCCAGATTTTAACACTCGTGGAAAACTCACTGGCCTCTTCTTCAGCCTTTAATTTTAGTGAGCTGTGTGCCCCACTGTGTTAAACTGGATCTGTTTCATCTACTGTTACTTATATGCTTGCTTCCGTATTCCATTTCTTGCTGTCGAAGTAGTTGCTCATTGTGCTGAAGAGACCTTGTTTCAGTTCTTCCAGCTCCACAATGTGTGGCCTTCTGCTCATATCTCTCACACATTTTCCAAGTGGGGCAGGTGCCTTCAGAGGAAGGATGAATGAATGGTGTTCATCACCAATACCTGTGCCTTCTTCAGTTTTGTATAACCCCTGTAAGCAGCAACAGTGCACAGTTTAATAACTGTGGATGCAATTGCATTCTTCTTTTAAAATAGCTTCAGATAACTTAATTGTCTTGTCCCCTTGCTTCTCCTGTCACTCGGCAGTGAACAGGGCATGAGCTCTCCGAATTTTCCTCATGTTGAGAATGCTCCATCCACTAAGTTTTCCAGACTTGTGTTAATTGTTGCCATCTGACCTACACAGTTGTCTTCTCAATTGTTAATGGTTTATACCAATGCGTTTTAAGCTATCTGACTATTAAGGACTGTCTATATTTTGCTACAGTGCTTCTCATTTTCATTTCTGTTTTGTCGCTGTTATAACTGGAAGCCTTAATTAAGCACATACTTCACATGTGTTACCTGTTACCAAGGCAATATTGTCTTAAATCTGAGGAGGTGGATTTGCTTTCTTTTTATCCTAAGTGCACTATTCTGATTTCAAATCTGCACCTGCTTAGCAACAAAAAGACATGTTTTCAGGGGGCTAGCTGTAACCTCAGCTTAAAAGTATAGACGAGTCTAGATACGATTGTCTTAAAAAAAAAAACAAAACCAAACCAAACAAAACACCCCACAAAAAAACCCTCACCAAAACAATAAACAAACACCCCCCAAACAACCAAACAAAACCAAACCACAACAACAAACCCAAACCCACTCACTGCCTCAACCTCTAACCATGTAGCAGTAGGTCTATTTCTTTCTCAAAAAGATTTTCAGTGAGGTCTATTTCTTTTTCAAAAAAAACCCAAACTTGTTTATTTTGAATACAAACCAGTAGGGTAGGCCTTCACAAGGAGTAATCAAATAAAATTGTTATGATTTGTGATTAATGGTGTGATATACTGCAGTATGTACTGTGTCAAAAATATCCACGTTCCTGCTATGGTTTAAGTGGCAGAAACCTGCAAGTTATTTTGCCTGGTGGAGTGTAAAGGAAAGACAAACAAGCCTCTCCCCTCACCCCCTCTGTGTGTGTGTATATATGTCTGTGTATATATATATATATATTTTTTTTTTAGTGTAGGAAGTTTCTTTCTTCTCAGTTGCATTGTCCATCTGCTGCTTGATGCCACAAGCTGCCATGCATCCCAGCGCCTGCACAGTTATGCCAAATAAGTTGCCCTCCACCTTACCTTTGCTGAAGATCTATTCTGTCTTCTCCAGTTTTCCACCTTGAGGTCTTTAACTAAACTCTTCTGTGCCAGGGTGAAATTCTGCACAGATGAAAAGCAGACTGTAGAAGGACATAATAATTATACTAGCAGAAAAATGTCAGCAGACTAATGTAGGTCCCCTATAGGGGTTTGAATCATCTCATGAAAAGTGAAGCCATTAAATAAAACAAAATGTTAGTGATTTTGTTGGGAGTGACAGAAGCAGCCAAATGTTCTTCCTGCTGTATCCCTGACATTCTGCAATTTTTGGCTGAGTAAGAACAGCAGGCTATCTTTCTCAGTTAGTTAGCAGAGCTCGGATGTATATAGAGGTTTCTTAAGATTGTGAGACAGGGAGAAAAATGTGAACCATGCCCTGGCAAAAGTACTCATTGGGTATTTTATTGGAAATTGTTTAAAAAAGAAAATCGGCAGCTCAATCCTGGGAAGAAATGAGTTCAGAGGCACTGCAGAAGCTTGTCAGGATCATTTGGTCTTTTGCCTCTGATTACAGGCTCAATTACAAACCCAGGATTACACGGCCAACCTACACATTTTCAATAATGTGGGGAAAAAAAAAAATATCACGTGCTAGAAAAACACCTTGTGAAGTGTGACCACACATAATTCTTACAGAATTAACATTCAGGATTTGCATAAGTTTGTTTAAATTTAGTGTTTATAACTACTTACTAATGAGTCTTTTGAAACACTCTAGATATTGCCTTTGTTTCACTGGTTGGGAAATGCAGGCTCTGCTTGCAGAATTTCTGTGACTAGACTCTTGTTATTCTAAGAGGAAAAGACATATTCTTTGATAAGTGTGCAAAGGGAAAAAAAAATCTGCCTGTGAGTGGGAGTCCAGTTTTCCACCCTGTATCTCACTGAAAGACTGTAAGAAAGGATTCTTACATTACATCAACCACAAATGACATGAGAATTTTCTTTAAGTTACTTCTGAAGCTGGCACCCAGGAGACTCTTGTTCATGCAGAAGATATTTTTAAATTTTCAAAGCAAAGTCAAAGAGTGTAACTTTTGTTTCCTTCTCACAGTTCTTTTTAAATCTATCCCATCTCTACTGTGTCCAATGGTCTTATAGGTGAGATTTTTCTGACTTTTTTTTTTTTTGTTCCATATGTGGTGTTAATTCACTGATAGTTAAATAACAGTCTTTGATGCAGAGGCCTATATAGAGCAGCTCTTCCTTCACCCTATAGCAGGCAGCACCAGCTCTCAAAGGGCTTTTTCCAGAGAACAGCAAAATAGCTCAAGCACCACAGTAGCTTGGATTTAAACTTCTGGTTCACCCTTTAAATATGTTCTACCGGGTGTTTCAAAAAGATGGACCCAGTTTCAAAGCAGTGTATATATAAATTGGGTCTATATTTTTGAAACACCAAGTATATGGGCTCTTAAATCAAAGCTATTAATGGTGAAGGTGTAGAAACACTTCAAGCATGAACAGCATCAGGATATCTTGTGATACCCTCCACTCAACATGGTAACAACGAATTGTTGGTTAGGATGGTTTGCTACTAGGGCCAAGTGTTATTACGGATGTAAATAAACAGTGGCTGCAAGGCTGCAGTCACGGAGTTGATGATACGGGGTGGATCTGAAGGACTGATACAAAGTGGGGGCAGTGATGTCCACCCACACTGAGGGACTTTATTGGTAGTCTATAGCATTATATTATACATCCTGGAACAAGAGGAACCCAGTGGCCAAATCTGTGAAAAATATAGCCTCTATTCTTCCTGGAGACTTTATCTGGACATTTGGTTTGCTCTGGAGATTTCTTCATTTTTGTGTGTTTTATATCCTACTGGTGGAACTGGTAATGCTTGTGCGAAGAAAACCAAGCTCTGTTATGGTTTAGTTAACCGTATTTAGTGGTTTACAAGTCTAGTGTTTTCCCGTCTCTTATCTGCAGCATGAGGTTGTTTCTGCATTCTGAATTAATAGAATTTAGAGCTGCAACATCTTTATTGGCAGTGACTGATGCTTGAGCCAGGAAGAGCACCATTTGGTTTGCAGATCCCATAATCAGCCACAGTCTAATCTCAGCCATGCTTGTGTCATCTAGTATAATTCTACTCAAGCAAATGGCTTTACTCTGGGTATTATGCAATGTAATTGAAATCAGGATCTGTCTCAAAGTGTACGGTTCTGACATGAAAAGAAAACCAACCAAACAAAACCATCACCAAAAAACCCCAAACAAACAACACCACAATTCAAACAAAAGCCACAAAACCCCCACAAAAATACACACACAAAAAAACCCAAAAACAAACAAGAATGACAACAAACAACAAAACCAACCCTTTTTTAAACTAAGCAAAAGCTGAAACATGGGTAACAGCTACAATGCACACCAGGCCCACAGTGACAAGAGTATAACATTTTCAAGCAAAACCTTACAGTGTTGTAATAGATGTGAAGTTGCAACCCTTGCAACAAGACAAAACTTGAAAACCAACAGCTCGGAGTGACCTTATTTGTTCTTTCTTTTTGGAAGGAGGTTTAAATGACATAAAGACCTTGTGGTTTTAGTTGTCCACTCAGAGGCGGGACAGCCAATTTCCATAAAAATAATTTACAACAATATGCATGTTATTAAAACGTGTGGTAACATGCAATATAAAATGCATGTCCTTAGTACAACCCACTGCATGAGCATCTCAGCGATGCCGAAGTAGACAAAACCAGATTTTCCTATGCATGGACTGAAAGGTGTTTCAATTACAAACTACATTTAGCAGAATACAGCTAAAGAAGTATTTCCTACATCATACACTGCAGCTAGATGTGTTCCTGAAGCACTTTAAACTAAAAAGCCTTTTCGATTCTAAACAACACTGTCTGCCAAAGTTGTCATTGTGCTGCAGCAAGGAAAGGAAACAAAACATAATTTGCAGTGAAGCTTCCCCCAGCTGAAAGCACAAGTCTTCCCCGTTCTCATTTAAGCCTCTGTTCACAATCACAGCTCGCTCTCTCACAGACTTCTTATAAAATGCTTTGCATTTCTCTTTGAATCACGTCAAGTTAATTTTATGGCAAGCAATCTCTGTTTTCTGAAGCACACAAAAGAAATATAATTATTGCTGGGTGAAGGGTGAAGGGGAGTTAGAAGTATACTGAACGCAATGCTGGAAATTGTTTTTAGGTACTGGTGCTGGGAAGATTATAGCCACCTATGCAAAAAATATATTTAAAATGTCATTAATTATAAATGAGAACCTTTGTAGTGTAATTCCAAGATCAGATGAAAGCAACACCCTAATACCAAAAATAAAAAAATAAACAAAGATGTTACTCAGCAGATGACCCTCTTGGTAAGCAAGTTACGCTTCAGTTCACTGTAGTATATTGCTGCTTTAATCTTCAAATTTCTTGACGTGACAAGGTGAGATTGTAGGATATTTAGCTTTGACCTCATTCTGCTCCTACTGTAATCGGGGGGGGGGGGGGGGGGGGGCGGTCACAGGGACAATCTGTTGTAGCCAAAACAACACGTTGGCAATTGATACCAAATGGTCCTCGCGTCAGCATGCTGTGCTTCTTCCTGGAGTCTTCAGCTCCAGAAAGCTCAGCTCTGCCTGTCTGTACGGAGACAACATGTGGCTCAGAATTGACTGAAATATCTACTTCCTTTTCTCATGTAGACTGTTTTTGAACTTGTTTGTTTTGGTGCATTTAAAGTACAATTGTTTTCAATTACTTTTAATATAAGTGGCACTACAGGCAAGCGAGGCTGGCAAGATCTGGTCCTCACTGCAAACATTTCACAGTTGTAATCATCTAAATTGCCTTGTGAAATTGTTCATTAGATAAAAATTAATAAATCCTATAAATGAAATCCAACGCACCGTTAGGCTGTTGACATTAAATCTGGCATAAATACATAGTTGTAAATGAAGTCATTTATATACACATTGATTTGGGGCCAAATCTTGAGGTCTTTGAACAATTTTTAAACCAGAGTTTATTCCAGCAAGTCTGTTGAATGGGAGTGAAAACAGTGGCCTAATTTATAGGTCTGAGAGCCATTTGTGAAGATTTAATTTATTTATGCCGATCTCCCACCTGCTGCATGCAGGATTCAGTGAGAGTTCAGGATCCTGAGGAGGACAGACTTCTCCGTTTCCCTGTTTCTGACCACATAATGTATAAAACAGTACCATTACAGTGGTTTCTGTACAGACCCATGTGTCTAGGGCTTTGGTGTCTTGGTGGATGGGAGGGTGATATGGCACTGAAGGTGGTAGATTATCCAAAACTAGTGAATAGCACCCAGCACTGTAATTATTGTTTCCTTGCTCGACCATTTGGGCATCCCACAGGATTCAGGTTTGAAATGCAGATCACTACTGGCTGTGATTTTTCCTATCAAGTATTGCCAGTTGTTTAACAGACATATACCTACTAATGTTGTAACAGAGCCTAGGGTTGCCTCACATTGTAGTTTTGGAAGAAAGATAGTGAACTGAACTAAAGGCTTGTATTTAGTTGGAATAGGAATGAGAAGAAAATTATTTTCTCATTTGTTACAGGATGAAACCAGAATAACGTTTTTCAAATCAATGGAGATACTTTACAATTATATCAACAGCTCAGAAAACCAAGCTGAGCCTCAAGTTCTGGAGTCTCTTTAGGGAAAAAAAAAATGGTTATGAGTTGTCTCGGATGAATTTAAAAAAAAGTTAGAAAATGAGTGATTCTGTAAACACAATTTTAGTCTATTGACAGATGGGAGAAATGGAGAACAGGTTGTAAAAGTATAAGCTAAAGCATTATTAATATTGTACTGTTACTGAGCCAACTTGTAGAGGAACTGAAAAAACATCCTATTGGTTAAGTAATCACTACACATATGCTTTTCGAGATTAATACTTTGAATTTTTAAAGCTTTTACATGTGTCAGTTCTGCTAAAAGGATGAAACTACAAAAAATGCACTAGTAGCAAGTTTAAAGCATTAATAGCAATGTCAGATACACTTTAAGGATAATCACAACTCCTTTACATCCAGCAGACCTAGTAGTCTCAGATATGGAAATAAGACTTTTGACAACTGAAAATGTTTAAGAAAGTAGGGAAAAGGCCAAAGAATGTTGTATAATATTTTCAATGTGGGTAGCTATTTCATGCCTTGGTTTTGAGTACTATATTCTGTGCTATATGTACACCATACTGGTGGTCTCTAGAAGTGATTGCATAATCACCGTGGCTTCCTCCCTTTCTTATGATGGTAACTGGATTTTTAGAGACTTTTCTTTTTTTTTTTTTTTTTTTTCCTTTAAGTGATAACACTGCTTTATTCTATGAGAGTGTTAAGATATTTGAAGTATCTGGAATAGATGTACCTTAAAGTCCTCAAACTACCCACAGAGAAGTCATGTCAAACTCATATTGGAGTTATTAGCATGAGTTTAGATTTACTTACATCTGCATCATTTAAATATGTATTTAATGCTAGACAGTGTTTGGGTGTGTGACAAGAAATGCGGACAGGAGACTGAGTTTTCTATCCATTACCTCTTGCATAGTTTTGGAACATCTTTATTCTATATGATATTCACTGCTGAGCATCTCAACTTGTTAATCATTAGTGAAGAAGGGGAAACAGTTTAGCTACTGGCCAGTTTCAGTTTTAAGGTATGTGATTTTAAAACAAGGATGCAAAAGATTTCAGTGAGATGAAATTTGATCTTGAGTTTTAGGTTTGTTTATTAACAAACTGGTACTTTGTGAGAACCAGATAGGTAAAACACCAACATGACATAGGATCATGCTCCATGCTTGAATATTTGTGGTGTCAAGCTGTGCTTGTAGAGATGTGGGACATGGGTATGTATTTACAGAATCACAGAATGCTAGGGGTTGGAAGGGATCTAGAAAGAGATCTAGTTCAACGCCCCTCCCCTGGGGTTGTTCTTGCCCAGATGCAAGACTCTACATTTGCCCTTGTTATATTTCATTAAATTTTTCCCTGCCCAACTCTCCAGCCTGTCCAGGTCTCACTGGATGGCATCACAGCCTTCCTGCGTATCAGCCACTCCTCCCAGTTTGGTGTCATCAGCAAACTTGCTGACAGTGCACTCTAGTCCCTTGTCCAAGTTGTTGATGAATATATTGAATAGTACTGGTCCCAGTACCGACCTCTGAGGCACTCCACTAGATACAGGCCTCCAACTGGACTCTGCCCCATTGACCACAACTCTGGCTTCTTCCCTTCAGCCATTTCACAGTGCATCTCGCTACCTGATCATCCAGACCACACTTCCTCAGTTTAGCAGCAAAGATACTGTGGGAGACTGTGTCAAATGCTTTACTGAAATAGAGATAGACCACATCCACTGCTTTCCCATCATCTATCCACCTAATTATATCCTCATGAAAGGCTATGATGTTGGTTAAGCATGACTTCCCTTTGGTGAAGCCATGTTGACTGCCTCTCATGACCCTCTTATCCTTCATATGCCTTGAGATGGCACCAAAGGTAAGTTGTTCCATCACCTTTCCAGGGATAGAGGTGAGGCTGATGGGTCTATAGTTACCCAGGTCCTCTTTCTTGCCCTTTTTGAAGACTGGAGTGACATTTGCTTTCCTCCAGTCCTCAGGTACCTCTCCCATTTCCCATGACTTATCAAAGATGATGGAGAGTGGCCTAGCGATGAATTTGGCTGTATAACTAAATCTAAACATATTAAAATATCAGAACAAGACCTTAGATTTTTTAGTGTTATGTTTTTATTAATGATGATTAGTGCTGACTTGGACTATTCATAAAGCTGTGTCTGGTGGAAGAGGTGCTGCCTGCAGTCATGATGGACATAGGATCAAAGCTTTTCAAAATCCTGTGAAAATGTCCATTTGCCTTGCTGGCAAAATAGTCATGTTTGTGGTTTGTTTCTGGATACCAGGTTTCAACGCCTGAAATCTGCAATGGGTGAATTCAGATTTCTGATTACGTAGGAGACAAATCAGGCTCCCAAAAACTTTAATTTCCTCCGCCGTCTCTACTGTTTTATACAGAAAATTAACCTTGTGACACAGTTGACCTAAGGACAATGTTGTTCTTTAATGCTGTGGGTTGCATCAGTCTAAAGAAGAGACATATATATAATGTGTGAATATGTCATCTCTGAATCCTAATACTAATGTGGGAAATAAGAGCAGTTGCTAGATCACTGAAATACGGTGAAAAAGACAAATCACCTCAGGGTGACCCAGGATCCCAACACTAGAATATTTGTGTTTTCTGTATTTTAATGGTTTCATTTATTCTTTTCCTGGTATTCAGTAAGGGCCCCTTCACACCTAAAGAAGGAAGAAAATATCCTCACACCATTAAAACAGTAGCCACTAAATGCAGGGATGTCTTCTCATAGTATGTCCTATGTATTCCATTGTCTTTGTAGAGCATCTTTTTAACAATGATTCAATGACTGTTTGAGGTTCCCTGTAAGCTTACTGAAGATGTTAATTTAACTGTTGATAACATCTGCTTTGATATTAAAAATAATCTCAGAATGGATTAAAATAATTCAAATAAGATTTCTAATTTTCTACACTAGTAGTTTATCATTTTCCTTGAAATTTTAGCACCTTAATATTTCAACCATTCAATTACTCCAGACTGATCTTTGATTCTGTTCAAGAAAAAAACTCAGAATGTCTTTGGAACCATGCCTGCTTCTATTGGAGTCATTACAGGATTTCTCTTAGATATTAGTACAGACTCTTCAAAGATGGTGAATAAATGTTTATAATCAAAAGAAAGAAAGAGAAAATGAAAACTGAGGTTTAAGTATGAGCACCTCAAGAAACTGTCGGGTGCTGTTTTGAGATAAGATGTCCCTCGCTTTTCCATGATGTCAGGAAGTCTTCAGCTGCCCAGCACTTTCAAAAATCAAGCCATTTTTATAAAGTTTGAGGTCTAAAGTTGCACTGTCTTTTATATATTTGCCAATAATTTATCACTGATATTTCATATGCGTAATTATATTTTCTTATTAATATAAGTCCTCCAGTTATGAAACTTTAAGCTACAATCATAGAGTGAATAAGTAACAAAGCCAGAAAAAAGCATACATGTCTTATCCTCTGCCTCAAAACTCCTGGGCATCTGCATTTTGCTTTTTATCTAAAGATTGTGCATGAGAGTGTGAATTTGGGAGCTAAGCAAGCTGACAATTTCTTTTCAAAGTCATCCTTGCTGCAATTCATTTTCAGCCTTTTCAGTCTCCCTTGCACAGCCACAAAAGACAGCTTTATTATGCAGCTCTTTTCCCCCCTATTTTTGTATATATCCTTTTCTGTTTGTCATGTTTAGGGCATCTTCATTTTCTCTGTCTCACAGAAGCGGAGATGATTACATTAGGTGTGGAAGTCTCCTCTCTTTACTTTTGGACAGAATTATTTTCCATTATTTTTCATAAATTTTAGTGAGGCGGTTCTGGTTGAGTGTTAATGTGGCACGACCCTCCTGGTAACAAAGGACTACAATTACAAGCTGGGGAAGGCTAAATTTCTATTAATAATAGACTTTATGTTGTCCTTGTGAGATGTATTAGCTACTAGCTGCATTACAGCATCTCCCCTTCTATATAAATGCCCCACGAAAATATGTAGGCATTGGAAGGGACTGGAAGATACCTTCAATCTTGTTTAATCACCACAAGTAAAGGAAAGGTATTTGAAATACCCCTGAGGCTAATGGTGACAAATCACCTTCATTCTGAAAGGTAGAACTCATATGTGCAACGATGTTACCTTCGAGCTTCCACCCATAGGAAAGACTGAGTGAGCCTGAAGCCATCAGCCGTACACCTAAACTTCGTGAACTCGATCATCTGGATGCCCAGTTTAAAGCTCTTAAGGTATTCAGATATTGCAGTGGTGAGGATTATGTTGATAACTTACTGGCTAGAAGGATAAATCTGCTTTTCAGCGTGGGAATACCAAATTAATGATCACTTCAAAAATGTATATGACTTACCCTCCAGACATGCAGAGCTCTCCCCTATGTCTATGTTCCTGTTGCCTTCATGTCTCCTCCAGAGCCTGTCTTGCTCCCAGTAGTGCTTTCTCCAGTGGGACTGAAGGTGAAGGGCTGATCTCCCATTTTCCTAAGCTGAAACAACTACACAGATTTCCAGCTGAAAATTGCATACTGCAGAAAGCATCATGCTGTATAGAACAGCTGCTCCCCAGCTCCATCCTTTCTCTCCATAGGTCCTCTCTCCTCAAAATGGCCATTGCTTGAGGTGAGCAGTGTATATGTGCGCACATATGTTAGTTTGGTACAGCAGTATGTGAGGTGCATGTGTTGGGAAGGGGCTGCCTTTCCCAGAGACCCTCATAGGTGTAGTAGAGGTGCTGCATCTGCCAATCTGTTTTTGGGGCTCTGGCTTGTTCTGTTCCACCCAGCAACACATAGCAGATGGGAGCATCTGCCCTTGCTTTTGTAGCCATTGGAACAGTAATTAAAGATGAGATTGCGTATTCCAAAATCACATATGTTGCTTCAGAGAATAAATCAAGGATTTGTTTAATTTGAAAACAAACCCCAATATTTTTGTGCACCAAACTTCTCAGTTTTGGGAGAAGCATTCTGGGTTGGAACCCTGTTAGTCACACTAACACTAATGCATTGTGTTTCACAGACAGGTGCTGTCTTTGGAATCTCTACAGAATTTCCAGATTGCTTGACATCCAACACTGCCATTAAGGAATAAAACTGTTCTTCCATTTGTACCAATTTCTCAGGAATGGTATTTTGCTTTTACTGTAAACATGTCTATCTGATACAAGAATTGTGAAGAATATGTCCTGGGCTCAAACTTAAACTACTCGCCACTGTTTTCTGTTTTGTTTTTGTTGTTTGTTATTCTTTTTTTTCCCAGAGAAAAAGATGTTGAGAGTTCAATGCCCTTCACCTTCAGTCCTCAAAATTCAACCAGAAGATACCCAGTTGCTGTGCTGTGATTTTGGTTTCCTCTTTAGAAAATAGAGTGTGAAATAGCCCTTCACAAGGGCATATTTTCTAGTTGAGCAAGCCCTAAAGAATTTATTCCCAGCCTGTCTGGTCTCTTCCAACCCTTCCACTTTGCTCAGGAAGACCTCACTGCCTCCTCCTCTCCTTGCCTCTGCCTTCTCTGTACCCATGTTTAAGACCTGCTTTGAATCTTGTACTTCCCTTTGTATTTCTTCTACGTCCATCAGCTTGCACATCCCTGATCAACTCTTCCAAGCACCTTATGAGAGATAAAACAAGCTATAGATCCCACCGCCTGTACATTACACGTATCATCCCTCAAGTGTGAGCCAGGAGGTTTGTTTCCCTTAGTCCTTTTCTACCCTAGTTGGACAAAACTATATTTTGTCTCTTCCTCTCAGTTTCTCAACAACAAGAAAAATCTGCTTTTACATTTGTTGAAATATGTAAATGACTATACAACACTGGTTGTTAAGAGAGTTGAGGACTTTTAATGTTTTTCCTCACTAGTGTAACTGTAAGCTGGTAAAGGCTCACAGGAGAGACTTGTTATGGTGATGTAAATGGGGGTGTGCTCTAGTAACCTGGTAATCTACTGCCACAAGTTGTTCCCATGGATTTTTTTTTTTTAAATTAAAAATAATAAAATTCCCCTAGAAAAGCCCTGGAAAGCAAGACTGAACAATTCTGCTTTAGCTTTTGTTAGGGCTTTGGTGGGTGATTTGCTACCTATTTAGCCCTTGGTGCCTCTGTTTACATCTGTGTACCATACCATATATTGGTGTTTGCCTAATGAAATGCTGCTCTGGAAGATTTATGGGTTTACATTAATAGAATAATTAAAGGTCTTTGAAAGTCTCAGATGAAATGTGTACCAGGTCAAAGAAAAAGAGAGAGTGGAAGTGAGAGATGGGAGGTGATGTGTCTGTTAGCTGACCCGACACGTTGCGGGGTGATGCGTGTGTGGGTATGGGACGTGCACCCAGGGACCCAGGGCCAGCAGCCCTGCTGGGAAGAGGTGCCTGGGGAGAGCTTGTACATATGGGCTTTCTCTGGCCTTTCATCCACTGAGAGAGCAGCCTCTGTCCTTCTCTTTACCCAGTCGTCTTGCAGCTGGGTTGCCCTGGGGAATCTGGGTGGCTTGGGGAGGGGGAGGAAGATTGCAAAGAGAAAGATGTGAGGCAGAGGCAACATGGGGAATAGACTTGACTCGCCTCTGGATTCGTGCACTGGAGGGAGGAAGGGAGAGGAGGAGGAGGAGAAAAATCCCCAAACCTTAAAGCCCATGAGGGAGGGTCGGGGGAGACTGTCCGCGGCAGCGGGCTGGGGCTGCGGCTGTTCCAGCATCCCCGGCTGAGCTGAGCGTCACTACTGACGCGCGGGCCGGGAGGGGGGGCAGGCCGGGGCGCACCCCCCCCCGCACAGCCACACACGCCGGGATCCCCGCGGAGGTGCTCCCCAGCTCTGTGTGGGTGTGCACGGGTCGGGGCGCGTGTCCGTGCGTGTGTCCGCAGCGCGGGTGCGCGGCCGTGCGCGCAGGTGGCGTTGGTGGCAGAGCGGCTTCACAGCAGCGGCGGCGCGGGAGGCGGCTGCTCACTTTGCTGACGGATGGATGGCTGGGAAAGATCCCGCCATCCCATTTGTGCTCGGTTCCTACGTCTTTCCTCTGTGCTTTGCTTTTTTTTTCTTCTTCAAAGTCTCCCTGGGAATTTTGTATTTTGCAGCCTTTTTTTTTTCCTCTCTCTCCTTCCTGCTGAGGATACGTTTCGCTTGCCAAGTTTGTAGTGACACCTCTCAGATTCCCCCACTCCCTGCCTTTTTGGATCTATTACAGTGCCCGTTTGTATATTGACATACCGTATTTTTTGCCTCTTTTTCAAGAAAATTGGAATTCTTTGGGAAGCTAATGGATACTGAGGAGGACAATCCTAAAAATCTCCTTTTGAATCTGTAAAAGAGGTGTATGAAGAAATTCTTAAATTCAGTCATCAATTTAGCTTCATACTAAGCACCTCGAAGTATTTATGATTGCAGAGCAGGTGCAAGCGAGGATTAGTAATAAGGTAAGGGAGCTATTTCCATCTTTGAGACAGCAGCATTTGCTCAGGGTTCTCAGCAGCTTCTTTTTTCTCATAGAGTCTGAGCTGGTTTATTTGCATTTTCAGTGCTGTTCTCCCGTCCTTCCGAGTCTTTTCTAACACGCCTGCTTGCTTTTCATCACTAAAATATACGTTATTTCTCCCTGCCTGCTCTGTATTTGGGAGTTTCTTTGCGGTGCACATGTTTTGGCTGTGATTTGGTAACTGTTTAAAACCACCAATCCTCTGTTTAAAATGATTTCTTATCTTGCACGTTCCCCACCCAGTCGGATTTCTGAAAAGCCCCACAGAAAAATGCAACGCAGAAGCTATTTTTATTTGCCTTTTAAAAAAAGAGAGAAGTAGTTAACGTTCCCTTAGGAGAAAACTAGGCAGAGGTTGGCGGGGGAGGGGTAGCAATCAGGTTCTCCCTCTAAAGGCAAATTAATCCCCCCTCGCCGGTGGTTCCCGGGGCTGAGGCCGGTTTCTGGGCCTCACCGAGGTCCAGCCCCCGCCTGCGGCACCGGAGCCGCCCCCGCGCTGCTGCCGCCGGCTCGGCGGGGACCCAGCCCCGTCCGCCCCCCGTCCCTCCCAAAGTTTCTTCTCCCCCCACCCCCGAGACCCTTCGGCGGAGAAGGGGGCGGTGAGCGGAGCTCGGGGGAGCACCTGCCCTGAATTCCAGCCGCTTCTGGGGGCTGTGGCGTGCAGAGTGGGGAGTCATTCCTTCTGGGTGGCTGGGGACAAGGGAAGGAGGAAAAGGATACCCTTGCTTGCTTCTGGGAGGCTCTCACTCTCCATTAGCGAGCTTTACTAATTTTTGTTCTATCTGCTCCGTTTAGTGATATAAATGCCACAACCAAGGGTATCAGTTACCTGCTAACTGTGGCAATAGTCCGTGTTTTATGGGATTTAATGACTTGTCTTGTTTTGAAAAAGCTCTTGTGACGCTAACAATAAAGAACTCCATAAATCATCTAAATGAATTGTGTTCCAGTAAAGGCAATTTTTACTCCTTTGCTACGTATCTGCTCATCCAGATAATTAATTGCACTAGCAGTTGTGAATGCGTTTGTGGTAATAAAGGTACCGTTACTAAAAAGTGACTTCATTTATATGGGTCCCATGTTTATTGAACTCCTACTGTGTGCCTTAGCTGTAGACAGTCACTATTCTTTCGAAGTATTGAGAGAGATCAGGTTATTGTGAAGTGAGCGTAGTGTGTGAACATACCTGTTTGGTGAAGTGACACATTCTTTGACACTGGGAAGAGTGAAACCTCATTAAACTGCTTCAGTGACTTAGGCTGAAAGCAGGAGGTAATCATCACACAGGCCTTCTGATTGCATATTGTGATTAAAAGATGAAGAGAACTTTTTTTCTTTTGTAATCTTGATGATTCTATGATTAGTTTTTTTAAATCTTCTTAAAATAAGCAGGGGCTGTGGAGTCCAGTCCTTCAGCAGGATATAGCAGTATTCCTGCAGTGCTGTGAGGAAAGCTCCTCTTTCATGTTATCCTTTTCTGTTGCTTTATTTCCACCTTCTGTATTTATGATTGTATTTTTTGATCCATTATTTACAGTCAGGATGCATTGAAAAGGCTGGAGTAAAATATTGCTGTTCTTACAGATGGAACCGTGCTATGAGGAAAAGAATCAAGTTTGACTGTTTTAAGAGCGCTGTTAATCCACAGGGTTTACGTTTGCTTGAGTTTTCTTTCCACTGCCTTTGACAATCTTTAACGTTATCTGCAACTGGTGATGTAACATGTATCCACATGTACATATATAATCTATGTAGCATATTGTGTTCAGCTGGAGCTCCATTTTAATGTTGCTGACAAATCATTCACTGTGCGCAAACATTAATTGGCAATTGAACAGGTGCAGATTCAGTTCACCATACGAGTACTTGGGCCGGTGGTTGCTGAAGATCATACAATTATATAGATATGTGACATGCTGAGCCCTTCAAAAACTTCTTACCATGTATCTTTTGGGAGGAGGGAGGGGAAATAGCCACATGCGAAATCTGGTACGATTGAATTCCTTGTGCAGGCATTTAAATAATGCTCAAGGAACACAGACCTAAGAAGTTATTTCATGCAATGCCTGTACATTTTAGTCTCTGAGATCCTCTGAATAGAGTGTTTTATTAGCTTGAAATATCGCAGAGATGCTGAGTTCAATCCTACTGTCCTTATTCAAGTAAAATTTCCATAAACTTCATGAATTTACATGTAAGGATGTTTTCAGTGCTGCAGTCAGACAATTTATATGGTAACTTCAATGCCAATATTATTTATTTAATGCTAATTTGACAGTGTTAGAAATTTCACTGTTTATCTCTGTAAACTGGAAAAGGTCAAAGAGTATTTCCTGTTGTGTCATCAGTACAGCCACTGTAGTTCTCTCTTTGCCAAAGAACGGTTACTCAACGAGGACAGACTTAGATTTGAGCTTTTAAAATGTCTTTCCTCTGAATGTCAAGAACATTTAGAAAACTGAATTGGTGACTCACTGGAAGGATTGCCTATATCCCTTTTTACTCTTCATTACCTTTTATATTGTCTGTGAATTTGAGCATAATCTGGTTCTTGAATTGACATGTCATTGCTTGAATAAATTGTTTATTTATTTGTTTAATTTCCTGGTTGAACATAGTTGTCTCCATATGCTGTAATAATGATAATTGCTTAAGCGACAGCGAGTTGCAAGCAAATGCTTGAGTTCATGGGTCAACATAGTGATTCATGACTGGATAGAGAACATTGCTGATCAAGGTATACGGCAAATTAAATCTCCAAACATAATTTCTGGTAGAGGTATGATGCATTTCCTATTTAGTTCTTGTTGTTAAATTAGCTTTGGCAGTTTTAGTTGAGATAGTAAACAGTATTACAAGCCTCTTGTATTTTACTCTACAGTATGGGAGTCTACAATTTTGCAATGGATAACCAGAGAAACAGTCTTCCAGACACCAAAGAAGTTAATTTATTGTACCCAAGTCCATCCAGTTACTAGTACTACTGTTTGGTCCCATTTCAACTTTTACTTGAAGTCTCGTAGTGCGTTTCAGTAGTGAACAGCTACCAATATCCTAATTTTTACTGGTGGGAAAAGTACCTGAAGTGGGTGATAAATCTGAGATTATGCGGTGATTCAGTAGCAAGTATGAAGGCCGGACCTGTGGCTTTTGTTGCTCAGTTCCAGGCTGTAGCCACTAGATGGGCATGAAACTTCTGCAAGAGTTGCAAATGTTTCTGGGGAAGAAAAATTAATACTCAAGGAAAGAAATCAGCTTAACTGAAGTACTTAGGGGCTGTCATGTGCAGGGACAGGAGCTGGACTTGATGATCTTTATGGGTCCCTTCCAACTCAAGACATTCTGTGATTCTAGTTTGGCCTGAAATCACCAACCGATTAAAAAACTGGCAAAAGTGCACACAAAGTAAGGTTGTGTAGATCTCACTGCTTTAGAAGACCAGACTAAAAATGCAGCCTTGTATAGGTCATGTATTTCTTCCTGCAACAAGCTGGTAAACTAGATGTCTCACTCGTTTCATGGCTTTTCAGTGCACAGGGTAAGAGCTTTCTGCTGCTGACAGCTTAGTGAGATTTCTCCCTGGCTCCATGCATTGGTGAACCAAACTTTAAGTCTGCAGAGGTCCATGGGGCATAGAAGAGTAATGGCCAGAAATATGTTGTGTATCCAAATGGTTAAGAGTATGCTTTTGTCATAAATAGGTTTAAAGATTTCACGAGAGTCCAGTTTTAGTTATGGAAATGATGGTATTGTTGTAATGCTAGATGCTAGGTTGATTTCTGCAACTTTCTAGGAAATGGTGATACCCTTGTATGGGTCTTGTGTGCTAGAGAACTTTTTGCAAAGCCTGAAAAATTACATTAAATGAAGCCTTTTTTTGCTTTAAGTATTTGTCTACCTGAAGATATCTTTCTAAAATGGAATTTTTTAGTAGTTTTATCAATGCTAAGATTATGAAATAAATCCTTGACCATGCCCTTTTCTCCCCAGCAGAGAAAAAAGCCCTGTGCTTCCGAGAGGGTCTGTGCTTGGGGGCTGGTTTTCAGATGCCTTTTCTCTGTGGAGGAGGAGGCTGGACAAGCCACCTGCACAGTAGGAAATGGAGCATGGGAAATATCAGGGCACTGAAAGTAGGAAGAACGAAGCTAGAAAGAAGACACATATCAGAAAAGATATCTTGAACTTAGTGGTTATAAATTACTACTAACTGATATAATAGATGCCGCATTATCTGTAAAGCTTTGTTGCGAAACGCACTAGCCATTTGAAATCCTGAAATGCCACTGTGCAACTGTGGTCCAAAATCCACCCGATTTTGTCAGTGCATTTGCACTGGTTTACAACAGGGCTAAAGCAGTGGAGAACTGTGATTTTACTGTTTAGTTGCCTTTGTTATTGTTGATGAGTTTGGAACATAAAACTTTGTAATGTGACTTAATATTATGCAATAAAAAAGTAGAAGGAATTGATGGAGTATATTGTTAATCAGCTTAATAACTTCATATACTGTGAGAGGACTAACTTTATATACTATATAGAGGGGAGAAATGCTGGGAAAGAAAGCATTTCTATTTGTGCATTTCAGTAAAATAATATAAAACCAACTATAAGATATTTTCCAGAGGCTTAATAATGGTACTGCAATTAGCATAAAATTTCCAGGGACTGGGATAAATAAATACCAGATGCGCTGATTTATTTGTTTAGGATTTGATCCTTTTCCTATTGAGGGGAACCTTTATTATTCAGAGAAAGGAGGAGGGTGTATCGTTCCACTGCTGTGGATGGGGGACTTTCCATCCCAGTTGCCAGAAAATAGCACAAGAGGGTTCTGAATTTTAAAATAGAAATTTGAAATAGAAATCCTGTTAATGTTTATATAGTTATTTGCCAACACTCAATATGGTGGAAGTTCATTTTTAAGGAAGTAGGAATATACCTGCGAGTATTTATTTTTGACTCCTGCCTCTTGTTTTGTTCAGCAATTACTCATAATTGGCCTATCTGTTATTTTCCTCCAGCTGAGATATATTTGTTTTTATATTTACTAAAAGAACCTCCAAACTCTTGAACTTGGAAATATTTGGACTGGCTCTGATCGAGCATATTTGTTGGACAATTAATATTAAAAGCAGATGAAGTTTTATTGGAAGATGTAGCCAGGTAGCAATTTATATTGCAGTAAAAAGGAAATTAGATGTTACTAAGTTATAAACAAGCTGAGTGTTGAGGTTTTATTTATTATTGTTTGTGTTTCTTGGGCAGCCAGAAGGAACATTTGCTGCAACTAACATTTAAGAACAGAGCAAGTTTTAGAAAATGCAAAACCTAATGATTTAATTACTCTTTATTCACATCCACCAGTTTGTACTCTTTCAACTGTGATGTTGTTGCAGATTGTTGCTGAGGTCAAAGGTGACTCTTAATTTTTTGTATTTTAGGAAATTTGCTGGAGTAATTAGGAGCAAGATCAGTACCTAAACGCAAATCTTGTAGTATTTGGAAACTTAATGATGGAGAAGATATTAAAAGGGTGCCACAGCTTTCCTTTTTTACTATTTAGCAACATTTTGCATTGCCTTGGTTCTTGTCAGAGAGATAGAGTAACTTTTTTTCTTTTTTCCCCAGTTTAGCAAGTTCATAGGAAATGTGCAGTGGCTTGTGCCATTGACGGTGGTACAAAGAGAGAGGAGAACCAGTGTGATAATTTGGTCTTTGCTTTTCCCATACTTGCTCTTCACTCAGCTGCTGGGGCTGTGATGCAGCAGTTGCACTGTGCCAGATTTTTCCAGCACACCCATGTCTAAGGTCTTAGCTGCCACATGTCCACAAGAAAGAAATGCTGAGGACACTTTCAATCTTATGCCTTTTCTTGGCACTTACATGACAATATATTCCAGTAGTCAATCTATTTTGTTTTCCCATCCATAAATTTAACTACTACCCTGAGCTGCTGAGAGGATTAATGAATGCTTGGAAAGCTCACTGCAGATGGAAAAAATGCAGTGCTGCTTTTTCAGATCATTATGTATAACACTGTGTAGTTCAAAAGTTATGAGAATTGTATAAGGGCTCTGGCAGATGATGCAAGAAAATATTAAACCTCCTATTAATGGGAAAGCCATAGGTGTTTCTTCATCTGCCATGTCTACTGGGTTTGGAGACCAGAAATGCAACCATTGATCCTGTTCTTGTGAGTCTTCTCTTTGTAATGGCCTTTGAAACAGAGAGTTTCATGTGGGGAAATCTGTTTGGACTCTGGTGGACACTGTTCAGATTTTGTGAAATGTCAATATTATTTTTCAAGTATACTTCTTCCAAAATAACGAAGCATCACTATGTATATGGGCCTGACCATTCAGAAAATGATTGTTTCTTTAAAAAAAAAAAAAAAAAAGAGACTAATTGCTTAATATAAACTCAGATTATATTTGTGAGAGAAATCAACATTTGTGATGAGAAGTTAGAATCCAGTTACATTTCTAGTATGCTATAACAAAGTATTTTGATTTTGTCCTTAAATAGAAACATATTTCTTTGAGAATTACAACTTCATAGGTAGAACATTTTTTCACATTTTAAAAATGACTTTGAATAATTAGGAAAATGTAATGAAAACTGTAACAGACCTTTAGCTATCATAGAACTGTGGTGAAAATATCTGTGATGCTAACTATTGCAGCTTTTCTCCTACTCTAATATTTGATATGGGATCAGGTAACCTGTCCAATTCAGAGAAGTACTAACTAGGGTACTACAGTGGCTTAGTTTCAGAAAAAAAAGGGAGTGAAACTTTTAGTAGAACTCAAAAATATGTAAACACTAAGAATATGTGATCTCAGCCAAAAAGTTGTGCCTGGAGTTAGTTAAGCAAGCTACTTGATGTTTAACTGATAATATACTTGAGCTGGCATTTTGCAATCTCACATTAATTCAGAAATATTTGATATTTCAAAAATGCAAGCTGATTCTTAATCAAAGCAGTGTGATGCTGGTCATATCAATCAAAGCAGTGTCAATGCTAGCAACAAGTCCTGTCTTAACTTGGGTTATCTGCCATGTGATAACATGATACTGAGCAGTGTTGGTGCTTTCCGAGCTCTTTCTCTGAAGACAATTTCACTGCTTAACGAAACTGAATTTCACTTCATTAAATAAACCATATCTGTGAAAAGAAGTTATTTTACAGACTGACAAACCTAGTCCTGCATAATGCTGAGTTTCCACAGTGTGATCCTAAAGTGAAATACAGATCTGTAAATGCTGGAGAGCCGTGTTGGTGTCAGCACCAGGGGGAGCCGCTTGCCCAACTCTTGGCCATGTAACAGCTCAAAGGCTGGAAAGAAGCAACAAAAGGGGACGAAATGGCAGGGAAGAAAAAAAAAAAAAGGTAACCTGTTGAACACTGTCCACACATGAAAAATAACTTTTTGAAGTTGAAGCTATGTTTGGTGTGTTGATCTGTTGACCAAATCTGACATTTTTCTTATATTGACTACTCTTAATTAATTACATTCATATTCTAATCTAGCCATTTTTTCTAGATTGCTGTCATAAAAATGTTTTGCAACTTACAAAGAAGGTATAATAAAAATAATGATCTTCCATTACAACTGTAACTTTGGATTTTCTCTTCGCTATAATAATGTAAATACATTTTATATTTACATATTGGACCCCCTTAACATTTGTATTCTTAGTTAGTACAGTGTGATAGCTGGTAGGAATAGAAATAAAGCTAATCATTATTTTCCTCACCTGCCAGCTCTCTTTTTTTTTCTCTGTAGTAATCCCATATTTTATATGGGAGAATGTATATTCTCTTAGATTACTGACAACTGAAATCTGTGCGATATAATAATTCTGGACTCCATCTGTAAAGTATTACTATTTAAGTATTTGTGTGCAAGTGAAGTTCATAGGTTGCAAAGTGGAATCAGGGCTGAGCTGATATAAAAATTCCACCACCTGCCCCAAACCACCTCACAGGCACTGGTATAAAGCATTTGTAATCTATGTGCTAGGACAGACGAAAGAGGAGAGAAAGGAAATATTGCCTTTCCAACAAAAGATGACTTAAGCATTTGCTTAACTGCTTCTGCAAGTTGTCCAGGGTCACAGCAGTGGCCTCTGGCAGAGTAAGGAATTGAACCTGAGCCCCTGAAGTCCTTGCCGAGCACCTTGGTCGTAAGATACTCCTTCTTCTTTTAACCTTACCACTATAAAAAGTGATCTCTGCACACTGAAGATAATACTTTTAAAACTAGATTTGTGTGTTCTACTACCTCTGTAGTAAAATACACTTATTTACAGGCATGCACGCACAGAGGCGCACACACAAATCCTTTCTTCAGACAGGGGCTTTGCTGATAAGGCAATACGATAGTACTAAAATCAATTCATGTGGAGCTTCAAAGTTATTAAGCTGTAGCGATTTAAGCGTATTCAATCTGTCTGCTTAAGAGGTTTCCAAGGCAGGTACCTACCACAGAGAGTATGTATATGTATACGTATGCATACAGACATTTCTAGAATATATATACTTACATATATATGCAATTAGTTATTTAAAAGTCAAAATTAGAAACTGCGTTTAGCTGAGGATTTGCTGGAAGTGGAGTGGCTGAGAAGTTTCAGTACTCCTAAAGGGGTCTGGCTTTCCTTGTACTTGATAAGAGAGATCAGAAAAAACCAATTTATTTGTTGCTAGGCCTGGAATGAATGGACATGCTTCACAATTTCACATTTGGACTAAATCTACTAATAAAATTCTTCCACAATTCAATATTTTGCAAGTTATACTGCCAGATTTAAATGGCAAACTAAGTTAGTTTTCAAGTTCCTTCATTGAGAAGATACAGAACAAAAGTTTGCTTCAGCAATGCATTTTCCCTATTTCTCCTATATTAAGCGATTTGCAAATATGTTGGAACTGATAATTGCATTAGTTGACTAGGAATGGGGTCTTTGTCTGAAATGCTCCAGCTCAGAACTGGACATCTCTCTGTGCTTCCTGTCTGAAATGGGTGGGTAGAGGATCAGGAGATGCGTATGAAAAGACGTATTCAGATCAAGTACAGTGCTGTCAAAGCACTATTTGAAACTGTCATATACATTGCACTTTCTCAAAGGAGTTTGCAAATATATTTTTCTAAGTGAGGCTATTTATCCAAAAACCTTATCTCAGCCAGGCATTCAGAAAACAGTAGCTGTTTGCATCTTGAAAGAAATTCTAAGACAAAATGAACCTGCACTAACTCACTACTTTGTGCAAGGTGATATATTAAAACCTGGAGGATTATGAAAAAAATCAAGGTGGAAGGCAGCAGAATGGTACTTGAAATAAAATCTACATAATTGTAAATTGACACACATTGGTGAAATGACTCTGTATTGTGACAAAGTCTGGTTTGTGGGTTGTGTCTAAAGACTCTAAAGAAGTTATGATTTGTTCCTTGGCAGTTCACCCTAATTTGAACAGGACATGGAATCATCCCTTAGAGCTACAACCAAAACCAAGCAACTGAGGCTTAGCACGAAGTCCACCGATATCCGTGGAAAATCTCTCCTTGATGTCAGTGGTCTTTGGATCACTTTTCAGTAGCTCTGACAATGTTACATTCTCCGTTAAATAATGTAAAAATTCTGCATCCCTGTCTGTAGTGTTTCTGTAAAGAAACTTCTTCATTGCTTCCCTTTAAAAAGATCTCAAGGAAAATTATGTGCTCAGTTATTCACCTAAGTCTCTACTGAAACTTCTTACCAACAATGCAGTTAGGAAGTTCAAACACACTGTTGTCCAAGGGCAAAGTGCACACAAAATGGACCGGCTATTGGGCACAATTGGACTTGTAGTGCCAACTTGAGGTTATTTGATGCATTGGGCATCACTCAGGGGTCCAGCCCAGACACATTGCAAGGGGGCTTAACTTCTGCTAAACTGATCCTCTCAATGGAACGACAGCATAAGCTAATCATCTGATGGGTTTGGTATAATGGGTTTAGTGCATTGTGTTAGGAAAGGAGGTTCACTTTCTCTGAAACTTTGAGTCCTAGCCACCCTCACTGAAAGCATTTAAAAGGCCAGAGTTTCCTGATCCATTTTGACAGCTCTTTTGTCCATACAATGATACGTAACTTGGGCCAGTGAGCATGAATGTTAGAACCTTATTTTTCGATTTCCTGATTTAAAGCAGTGCTAGTATGAGTCACTGCATTTCATGTGGTGGAGACTACACATATGTATTTAAGGGTTCCTTGCTGGTTTTGCCATTTTTTAAAAGTGGAAAAGATGCCAAATGATGTAAGAAACTGTCTTTGTGATAAATTGCTGAATAGTGTGCACTCACGCAGTCACAGACACACACACACATTAATTTACATGTTAAATTACAAAATAATCAATTTATCTGTCATGGTATCTGGATATAGATAATGGATGTGCTACTTATTTATATAACTCGGAAATGTTTACAATGCTTTGCAGGCCCCCAATTAGACAAGTAATAAGTTATAATAGCTTTTTGATTAACTTCTTGGCAGTAGAAGTTGGATTTACCTGATATGGAGCCTGTTGCTGGCAGTGGATTCACCAGAAACCACCTGCTCAAGAGGATTAATTCTGTAATTGAATCTCTGCTAATTTTAGTGAATGTGTTTTGTTTTCTTAGGCCCAGTTTGTGGTGGATTCTGGCATGTGGGTATGGAGCAGGGAAATGTAAATGTTTTCCCTTCCAGTGCCCTCAATGGAAGCTGACAGTGTCTGCAGCCTGTGCACTCCAGTGAGCAAAAAGACCATTCCAAGAGTAGTGGTTTTTTAAATATAAAAATTAGAGTCCCACACCCCTTAAACAAAATTGAATGTAGAGTAACAGGCAATGAGACACCTTAACTGGAGTTCTTTAGGATACTCAAAACTCCCCAAAACTGATAATATTCAGTTCCACTGCTGCTAGAGTAATTTCTGTTGAACTCTTTTTTTTTTTTTTACTATTAAATAAGGTTTGGATTTTCCCAGGTCATGCAATATGTTCTTTGAACGCAGCTTGTACTGCAGCTCCACCAGTACATTAGATGTCAAAGTTATACTGGGTTGCTTTATGCTCTAACGGTTTGACAGATGGCAGGCTGAGCTGCTACCAATTCTTCACTTTAGCTGGACTTTCTTTTCTAGGAATTTGTTGTGAGCACCATCCATGTTTTTGCCAATACAAATGAAGGTCAATTGAAAATTGGGGGGGGCTGTAGTTTTCTCCTGGTTTTCAGGTTTAAGTGACTAAATTGTTATGTATTCATCTTATGTACCCTAGAGATCGGGGAGAGGCTACAAGTGATGCAGGAGTTATGCACCTTCTGAAAGCCTGATGCAAGGCATCTGCCTTGAAAGCCTCAGTGTTGGCTCAGGCAGCCCTATATCATACCATGTCACTCAATATGTTGGTGCTGACCTTAGCAGCATGAAGCTATGGGTTTGGAATTTATTTTTTTCCCCATATATGTGCATTTACAGAAGATTTTTGAAGCTGGGGAACAGAAAAGTGCAGAGTTGGGATTTTCTGCTGTTGCAGGAGAATAGGGGCTGGGGCAGGTGGAAGATCTGGAACCTCCCTTAGTGCCTCAGCTCAGCTTGACCTGCAGTAAATCTATTATAATATACCAGTGACTGGCTGGAGGTTTGTGCTGAAACAAGCACAGGAGTATTGTTGAATCTTTTGCATACAATTCAGGATGTTAGCTCACACAGGAATAAGAAAGGAAATATTATTCTCTTAAGAAAGGAACAACAAAAATGCAAGCAAGTTTGTTATCCATGTGAAGTTCTCAGATGCAGGCCTACAAGAAAACCTATAACACAGCTGAAATATATGTGGCAGGGTTTTTTCCAGATGAATACTTTTATTAAAACGTTTTCATAATTTCCACACAGTGGTAATAATTTTATTGCTTTTCTGTATCTATACCTATTACTGTTCATAGAGTAGCTGCTCAGTTCTGATAACCTAGTGGAAACGCATTCCAACTGTAACTCAAGATTTGCAGAATTTCATAAAATTCTCTGAATTTCCACTTCAAAGTACACTGGCACAGTTTATTATGGCTGTTAAGACATTTTTAGGTTTAGTATTTTGATCTGGAAACACAGTTATTTCCTGGTGATTTATATGTTTCTCTTCTGAAGGAATTCAGGGTTTTCAGAGTTATGAGTCCATAATTAAGATTTTGCAATTAGCTGGCCCATCACCATAGTAGCAAAGTATTGGTCTATGGGATTACAGCGAACAGCACTGAATAAAAAAAAGAAAATCAGGCTTGCAGAGCCAGACCCAACTGCAAAGCCAAGATTTTCCTCAGTGTTTGAGCAGAAAAAGTGGGAAGTTGTTAACAGATCACAAGTAAATAACTCTTGAAAGGGAAACTGACCCTGTCCAGGAATGTGTTTATCTGTAGGCATGCCTGTGCTGGTTCTTATCCAAACTTTGTCTTTATTCCATCAGCCAATCCTTTAAACAGGGCCTTTATTTTCAAAACTGAGGCTTGATTTTTTCCCCTCTGGAGGTGCAGCAGTCACAAAAGAAGATAATCTGAAATGTGTGGGAGTGATAAACGCAATTCCCTTTGCTCACCATTGACATATTCAGTTGTGCCCAGGACCCTGTCTTGTGTTGAAATGAATTCATTGTTACATTTTCAGAAGTCACATACTTTAAAAGTAGAGATAAATTATAAAAATGTGCTTCTACTTGAATCTACACCAGGCTGTTAATGATTGTAATGGTAGTTTCTTTCCAATAAACTGCAGAATAAAGTGTTTTCTTGAGCTGTCTGTTCTCAGAGTATCTTTTTTGAAAGCCTTTTGGTCTCTGCTCAGGAGCTCTCTGTTGCCTTAGAGATACTCTTGTATATTGTGTACATGAAACAAACCAAACAAAACTGCCTAGGGATTCTGACACAGTCAGTATAATAACATTTAGGTCCCACCACAAATGATTCCAACTCCTGGTGGTTTGCCAGGCTGGTTTTGCCAGGCTACTTTGTAGGTAGAGGCATTTATTGTACACCTTAGAGAAATTCAAGAATTAGGTATTTATTGTGATCCAAAGGAGAATAAGTGGAGATTTCTGGTCTACAGTTTTCTTTCCCAAGGTTACATTTGCTTTGATTGAATTGTAGAATTTATTTTGTGCTTGCCTGTATTTTGGTACCTTGGATATAAAATTTTCGTAGTTCATGCAGCCATAGAAATCCCCAAAGAATAAAGAGATAAATTTATATATGGTGCTGCCATGATAAGGGAAATAATTTGTCATTTTTCTTAATTTTGTTTGTCTCCACTAGAACTGCTTTAAAAAAAATACTCTTGTAACTTGTGAATCAAAAACCTTCTATATTTTCTGTCTGTGCAAACTCACTGACCCTAATGGCACTGTACAAGTGAAAGCAACACTCAGCTCCAATACTTATTTTATCAGTGCTCTAGTTGTTTTCAGATTATCAGACAAGATTGTCTGTCTTCAGTCTCATGATTTGAGGACTGAAGCTTACATTAATATCTGCTTTTCACGCTTAAAAGCTCAAAGTGCTCTACATCAGAACACAGATATTTTTACCCTCACATTTTTTAAGTGTGAAAACCAAGTTGCAGGGAGTGAGTACAACCACTGAAATTCCCAGAGGGGATAGTAACCAGTGTCCCAAAGAACATATCTTACCTACGGGGATGCATTAGATACTGCATTAACCTCTTAGTCCACACTCAGTTCAATGCAAGTCAGCTTCAATGCAAACGTTGCCTTTTTGATAAATTAAAGTTTGGAAAAAAAGATACATTTAAGGTTTTGACTTTTGAAGGAAAGCCTTGAGTTTGCACAGAGCTCCTCCATAAAGTATGAGAGGCTGAAATTTGCTATAAAGAGGAATACAAATATTCTTTTCTCCTTGAAGATTTTTCTTCAGGGTGCTTCCAAAGAGATAATGACTTGTGCAAGATTTCTGTGACCATATTACTAATAATTGAAGTCTCTGAAAAATATATTAAGAGTCTTCTATTGATCAAATATGGAATAAAACTTTTTTTGTCAGTTATGAAACAGGTGTCAAGTCTTCAAATGAAATTGCAGTAGGGAATGATTCTGCAAGGTGCCAAGTATCCTCAATCTTGTATTTGCAATAAATACAAAGATTTTTACTATTTTATGGAAGACTCCATTTAGTTTTGCAAGATACTATCTCTGGTGTCTATAGGATTCATTACTTATAAATATTTAAGCACTGCTTCAGCATAGGCACATGATTCATTAGAAGCACAAAGGTTTCAATACTTAATTAGTCAAGTTGTAGTCCAGGTTTGATGTGTGGTACATAAGGGTCTAAATATTTAACAGCTTAAGCAAGTCTGGTTCTAATGTAAGTAGTTGCATTAGTTTTTCCAGGAGGATTCTGTTCCTTGTTTCTCAGGTCTTATACTTTTTTCTGGTTTTTTATTTATTGGGTTAACAGTGTGTATAAGAATCTGATTCTCTGAATGCACACGTATAATTTAATTTTTACGAGAAATCTCAGTCCTTTTGGCTCAAAGTTAAATGCATGCATGTATAATCAAAAAGTTTAAGCAGTAGGTGGGCTCTGCAATGGATTTTAATATACCGCTTTTATTTGACCACATATTTATTTTGATGCACAGAAATATTTTACACTTTAAGTAGGCCTGCACTGGAAATATCCAACTGCTGCATTATTTCTATTTGGCTGTATTGCAGGAACTTCAGAGAACCTGGTTAGGCACCTATGTCTTGTGACAATATTTAACTCTAAAAAACTTACAAATTGGAATTAAAATGGTGATATATACATATACAAGTTTAGCATCCTGTATACATACACTATCTAAATGTTGATTTCTGAAGGGAATTAGGGCAATATTTTCACACTCCTGTCTGGAACAAATGTGAAAGAGGTTTATTCAGTGTACTATGCTTCCCAAAACATTAACTTGAATGCTGGTTGCATTGGAGTATTTAATCCTAGAGTAAGTGGTAATAGCTATGACCAATGTTTTTGGGCCCAACAGTCTACCAGTGAGTAAAATACACAAATCTGTTTATCCCATCATATGAAGCTCACCTTCTTTGAGTAATTCTACAAGCCACCTCAACTGACCCACTAACTATTCCCTCTGCTTTAAAGTGACTTTTCTAGACTGATAAATTTGTGCTAGTAACCTCTAAAAATATGGAATTTGTCCCTACAGATATGAAATTTTAATCTATAAGGAAGCTATTTGTAGCCAGCTGTTGTGCCTCTTCCTTTACGCTTAAGATGCCAAGTAAGTGAGGCAAGCTCTAAAGAATTTCACTGGGCTGTCTGAGATCACCCTGAAATGGCAAATAAACTGCACAGTGGTTTGTATTCTCATATATTTTGTAAATGCTACAGAGGGAAATAAATCACCAGAGAAACTGAGACATATGTAAGTTTCATTCTGAAACATGGACACACTTCTAGAACTGCAACGAAGAGCTGTCTTTCGTATTTGAAGATGTCAAACTGCTGGAATCTAGTGATGAGCTGAGGTTGTCTGACATCGGTTTCATTATGGCTACTTCCAAGCTTCTCATATTTGGATAGTATGATTGAAACTTTAATGCAGCGTACTCTACACAAATGACAGTACCTTGTGCAGAACATGACAGATTTTAGCAAACAGATTAAAGGAAAATTGAAGTGAATTTCTGCTCTTTTTGATTATTTTTGTGCATGTGGTCTCATACTGTTGCAACGTGTATGGGAGTACGTTGGTGCATCACAACCTCTAGGATAGAATTTGAAAGGAAGAAAATGAGCATACAGGGTTCTTTTCCTACCATGGAACTTGCTAAAGACCTGTTGTTGGTGATGCTCTAATCAATTTGTACTCTGCCTTATCAGCAGTGTTGAACAGGGATGTAAATGGTGGTTCAGTTGAAACAGCATTAGTTTTACAAGCTGAATAATAAAAAAAAAAATCTGGTGTGCTGCACTCAGTAAACTAAACTTCCCGACAAATGCCCTTGTTGCTGTGCTTCTGCTTCTTAGTTTGCATGTAGAGTGTCAAAAAGCCGTTTAAACAGAAGAAACCGATAGTTACAGAGTTTATACCTCTGAGTCTGGTAGAAGTGCTTAAAATTTCAAGTGGGACTCAGTGGAAAACTTGCAACAGGTGTTGGTTGTGTAGACACCATGTGTATGTTCTGTCACTGCAGTATTTGTCTTTCTTACTCGTCCCATAAAAAGAGCTATGGATAGCATCTGGCATAGTGTTTGTTGGAGACCTGCTGCATGGGTCCACCATGGGAAGATAAATCAAGGGTAATGTATGTATTGTATTCTCTTGCTGGAAGGTTTTGTTCTATAGGAGCATTCTGTTTATATTATTTTTGCCACCCAGGAACTGAAAACCCACAAGAAATCCAGCTCTTCAGTCACTGAGTCAAGAGTAGAAACAGCAAAGCAATAAGAATGCAGTCTAGTTGCCCACACAGTGATGTCCAGGACCACTTGAAGTTCCCCAGGATGTCCAAGACATCTCATAGTGCTGATTGGTGTGATAGAGAACCCAGGGGGAAGCACATATCTCTTGGAGTGGGAGCTGAGGGCTGGCTGGGCTGGCCCACAGCAGCTGTCACAGCAGTGAGCACCCCTGTCTGGCCTGGGGAGTCCTCTCCTGTTCACTTCTTTTGCCAGGGAGGAAATGTTAACCCTGGTGTATTGGCCAAACATGATAATTATTTCCCGAACAATGCATTTATTGTAGTATATATGGAGAGTATTTGTTGGGAAATCTAGATTACAAACTGTTACAGCCAGCTGTAAGCCCAAATAGATGTGAAATAATTTTGTAAATTTTTTGTTTGTTTTTTAAAAAATAATTTTGTACAAATTATTTACACTGGTGCTAGAAGGCATTGTGAGGATTAAGTCTCAGGTGCAGATGCAACACAAATTTTACCCCATTGCTGTTTGTAATCAAGACAGGGGAATTTAATGTCAGTTCTCCAGCAAACAGTGATCTCTATGCAAACTCCAGCCTCAGATGAAGAAGCCATCCACTTACGAGTTGTGGTTGAAACACGGATATCACTAAAGTGGAAAATGATCTGGCATAAGCAAGTGCATTTCCCCGTACCCTCAAGGAGTTATCAGTGGTAACACTGTCATTCATTATTTGCCTTTCCTGTATTTAATCTGTGTCCTAGAGGTAAAGAGCTTTACAATCAGGAAGTAGTTTTTTGACTCATCTAATCCCAGCTGGTATTTCTTTATCTATTTATAGTCAATTTAAAATATTATTTTTTTTTTTACTCATTAACAGCATAGTTCTACAACTGTGTTATAGTTGTTTATTGCCAATTAAAGTGGATTAGGATTTTTCAGACTGAAAAGTATTAAAATATTTTCTTAGTATGAAGATTAGATGAATTTTATCATTTCAGTCAACACTTAATTCACCTCACTGTCTGATGATATTCATTTTGAGAATTTTCATTGCCTTGGAAAAAACCTAAACAAAATAAAAGGAAACTTCAGCAGGTGCAATAGCCCAAAAAATTAATAATGGATTGCAGGTGGCATATGCTTTCTATAGCTCTGTTTTGGCAATTTTACTTAACTGTAACACATTGTTTTTGCTAGTCCTGTGAAGAAACTTGCACTATGATGGATAACGCATCATGAATAATTAGACAATGCGAGGCTGTAAATCCCAACAGAAACAATGCATCTCTCAGATTAGTTGTTTCTTCTGCAAAGGGCAGCATACAATGATGGAACAGAGCCATTTGTTTTAGATACATTCCATTTGCAAGTAATCTTTCATGTGACAGAAAAACAAGATGTATGATAGTTTACATGTCAATTAAAGCATGTTAGGAATGAAAGAGCATTTTCAGAAGTCTGAAAACAAAGGTTTTCAGATGAAGAATTAGCTCTTGGCTAGAGACTAGTACCTGTGCAAAAATCAAATGGCCTCATTATGAACCCGCCTTCCTTAGATTCTTGCAATTAACAATGAAAATGAATGGGAAGGACTTGTCTTGTAATTAGTGCAGGTTGGGACATCTGAACTGTCCCAGCAAGAGCATCTGAACTTTCCCAGTGCAGTGAAAGAAAACTTCAAAGAAGTCATTCTTTCAGTTCAGTTGGCTGATTGGGTTGGGGTTTTTAAAGGATTAGCTCCCTGCTGTGGCAAATAAGTATTGAAATGCTGGAAGTGCTGATTTTCAGAAAGACTGTTCAGAATGAAAGCTGTTTTTTCTTTCTATTAATCTTATTCCCATGTGTCACTAGAATGTAGAAGGTGGGGAATTCGGGGAGGAATCTGCATTATGATAGGAGTGCACTTTGACCTTCTTGTAATGCCGTCTCTCCTTTGGACTGTGAAGTTTTCAATGCTAGTATGTCAATCAGTTGTCTTAAATTCATGAGTCTTTAAAATAATTGAAGTGGGTGAAAATGCACCGATGAGAATGATATTATGGAATGAGGGGGGATATATTCACAAGTAGAATGTTCTTTACTATTAACTATTGTTCCAGGTATCTTTAAAGCCACTATTCTCCATTTCATGTTTAAAGAAACTTTTTTTTTTTTTAAGATTCTACAAGTTTTTGCCTTTAGTCACAAGGACGTGCATGATGCATTTTCCAATTCTGGTTCCATGCCAATAAACTAATAACACAGTGTTCTTCTTAATGAGGTGGCAGTTTTCCTACCTCTGGAAATTAAGAAAGTCTGCAGCAATTTGGCATGAGCGTGGCTCTGCCCATATCACTCTCTTCCAGTAGCAATGAGAACAAAGTGCTGTTATTATCCATAAGCCCAGAATGAACTTGAAGTTCCATATGTAATATATCTCTAGCTCTTCCTCAAACCAGCAATCTTCCTACAGAAGTCAGAAGGGCCTTCTCGTAAGTGTTTCTGCCCAATACCACATAGGTGTCAGTCAGGAAAGGGAAGGCATAGACAAGAAATAAAAGGTTAATCTCTACATGTCTGCAGCTTGTAGGTATTTGAATAATATGCATATTATTGTGTAAGCAAAATGGAAGAGATCAACTTATGAATGTGAAAAATGAAATCAACCTTTACTTCAAAGAATTACTTGCACTTTTAGACTAACAAGCCTCAGAAAATACAGGATGCTGCAAAATGCAACGTAACTGTGCCAATAATTTTCCATAGAGCTCAAGTGCTTTCTCCGGCAAAACACCCCTTGAGTAAGCACTGCAAATTCTGTGACAAGTGGGAAAAAAAAAGTTATTTTAAAAAATGTATGTGGTCAGAAAAGTGACTGCAAGAAATGACAGTAGATCTATGTCCTGTGAATTTTCAGCCTTTCTGCTGACTCTTGTGGAAAAATAAGTGTGTGCTATTCTTTACACCAGTTAACGTTGCAGAGCAAACACATCTGTGGGAAGGAATGAGCTGAGTTCTGACCTGGCTGTATTAATTAAGTCCCAAATGTAGACTCTTTATTATAGATGATGACGCATAGACCATAAAAAGCCCAACTTGATGTTCGTATCTGAGGGAGAATTTAGTGGTGGAAATGAGAAAACCTTGTAAGTCAAGTAAATCGCATCAGGAGTCACAACAATGAACATTTAACTCACTGACACCACTTATAGACTCATTTTTCAACGTATAATTGCATTTTAACACAAATTTCTTTTGGTCCTTGTCCTTGAAGCCCTCTTTTGTTCATCTATAAAACAGATGCTCTTTGGGCACTGGGTAGAGACAATGAAGACATTAATGCTTCTGTAACCAGTTCCTTTCCAGCCTACTCTTACCTAGAAACAGTACTTAGGTACTAATGGAGGTGAGAGGAACTTCCCTTTCTTTTTTGATGGCACGTTGTTCTTTTCTTTCCTCCTCCTGTGTTTCTTCCTCACTTTTCTTGGCTGTTCAAAGAGCTCAAAGTTGAGAACATGTTTTAAGGATGTGGGGCTATTACTGAGGACACTAGGAGATTACTGTGTGATTAAAAATGTGCCTTCAGTTTTCTCCACCGATAATGTTTAACTCTAAAACAATTTCCTGTCCTGGTAAGGGCAGCTTTAATTTTAACAGATGACGCCATTTTTATCATTGAAACTGTAAGCCTTTATGTAATTTACTTACATATAATTTGTATTTATTTGCTTGCAGGTTCTTAATTTTTTGAATGTAATAGCTCTCAGTGGATTCTGCCATGTATCACTGTACTGTGCCAAATATTCAGCATTGATTTTCACATTGACTTATATCAATTGTGCCATTAGTGTAAAATGGACGTGAAACACATCAAATATAATATTCTGAATGTTTTCATTCTTCAATCTGATATTAATTATTCAAAACATATTTAACAGGGAATATGCATTTCAGTCTCTGCCAAGACTTGAAAATAAGTTTACCACAAGCCCTTGTGACTGTTGGTTATGTGTTGGCATATTTACTATATTTTTTTCTTTTCTGTCCCTCTGCCACGTGTATTCCTTCCTAGCCTGTCCAAAACGATGCTACAGAAGTCTGTCCTCCTCAGTCCCATGGTGCATCAAACAGTATCACTCAAGGTCCCAGCTCTGATGCACTTGTATAATCTCAGATGATTCCTACTCTCTCTCATTCTGCCAATTACCTTGTATTCTAGAAAAAAAGGCACGCTTTTCACAGTAAACTTATTCTACATGATGTGGCAAGTCTCCTGGAGTCTGCAGCTCTCCTGTGAGGCAGATGGGAAATTCTGTGACAGCTTCAGTTAAATTTGAAGTGGAAGGTTTGGATGAATTCAATACGGAGATGAAATTCTGACTGAGGTAGTAGCTCCTCTGTTTTTATTTTCAGCTTAGCTTGGATTTGGTTTACACTAGCCGTAAATTGACAGTTCAAGTGTGTAAATTGTACTTGGTTTGTGTTTTCCTGTTGCCTTACTCTACTCGTTGCTGATAAGAAAGTTTTCAAATGTACATGTTATTGCTCAAACGTAAGCTGAAGCCAACCGTAAACTCCATCGCTATGGAGCAGACCTTTCCAGGTATCTCACCTTACTGTTAGTGTTCTCTGGTTCAAATAAGCATGGCTTTTACTGAGCTGTGCTTGTTTATATATAGTTCTGTGTTATATCTCTCCTGCTATTTCCATGTTTTTTCTCAAAATGTAGTCGTGCCAGAAATCTTTCCTTCTTAGTTGAACATGCCAGTAATCACTCCTCATTCAACATGTACTGTTATTCTGTGTTTTCTCTCATGCTGGTTCTTCTTGTCTCCTCTTGCATTCAGGCATTTCATGGCAGCAGGTTATATTATTCCATATTGGTAAAACACCATGTGAATATATAAACTTATATACATGATTTTTAAGAATCATGTACATCTGTAGAAGTGATAGTTTTAAATTCTTTGGGATTTATTTCAGTTTGGCATGTGTTGACATGCTGAAATTGCAATTTTTTTTAAAGTTGGTTGATACTTGAGTCGTTCAGATGGTGTATATCTGACAAAAACCAGTACGAGGCAAAGTGGAGCTGATGAGTATTTGGGACAGAGGGTTGTGAAAATAATCAGTTGTACAGATGATACAAATAAGTTATATTATGCCAGTTGTTTTTGGTTTACATGTTACGTTACAACTCTACATGAGCTTGCTTCTTTAGAGCATTTGCATACTTTTGCTGTTAAGCACATCTTTGGTATTGATTTCAGATATATTTTGTCTGCATCTATTTTAAAAACAAAAAATCTCTTATTTTACCTTCATAATACTATTTTTCTTTTCACATTGGCTAACTGTTAAGCTAGGAGGTATGTTGGAATTAAATGGATATTGTCATATTGCTGTACAATTTCTTTGTATTTTTTCCTCATATAAGATGGAAAGCAAAGCTTTCAAGTCTTTTTTCTGACTTATCCTTTGTCTATTTATTGTGCTTTTTCCCACCTACTTTTTTGATGGGACTTCATATGAATGTTTTTTTGTTAACTTCTGTGCTTTTGCCCCAGTATCAGAGGTAATAATGGTGCTGCCTTGGGAACTGGGCATGACAGTTTAGTGCAAATACTATTGCTACAGAACAAGTGTATTGGCAAATAAGTTTTTCTTCTGTTGTTTGCTCTGAAGGATATCCATGAGCACTGCCACACACATAATGGGAATTTTTGCCCTACCAATGTCTTTATAAAAGTTGACATATTGTGTTAAGGTATGAGAAGTGCAGCCCTGCTACTAATATATATTCTATATTATATGAAGAATATATATATTCTTTAGAAGCTGAGGGTATCAGCTTTCTGTGAGGTGCTTACCCTTTCTCAAAATCAGACCTTTGTAACAACTTTGACTAGATAGATTTGGCCAACTGTTTTTTTCACAGCTTTGACTTTTCATTCAGTTACCTTGAATTGGTTGAAACACAGATCCAATTACTTCTGACTCTAATCTCCTGTGAATAAAAATCAAGTAGAAATCTGTTGCTTATTAGCCACAGTAAAATAGCTTGAGTCTCAGCTGAATGTTTCTAATTTTGTTCCAAATTTTTCTCGATAGTAGATTATTTAAGTGCCAATTTTAATCTAACCTTCAGAAATAAGGAGGCTGGTAATCAAGCTATATTATATATTTGTAAATTGTAGTATTATATTAATGTGTTGGGATTTTATCTAATTTATTATTAAAACAACTTTCTATCATGTGTGCGTTTCCTGACTGGTTTTGTTTTCTGATGTGCAGTGTCACATGGCACAGTGTACACCCAGAGTATTTACTTTTTTGACAGGGTAATACAGAACATTTTCTAACTTATCTCCAGAAAATCAGAGATCTGACAAGATAATAGCTTTTTGCCTGTATCCTGTGCCTTTTCCTGTTCAGTTATTCAGTCTCTTAGCTGTTTCTGTGAGCTACTTGGATAAGTGTTACTTGATTGTTTAATAACTAAGGTGCTTTTCATAATGCCTACCTATCATGCTGCCAAAAACCATGCTGTTTATTTCATTCACGTTCTGATCAATTGGGTATTAAGTAATTACTATTTTGGGCTATCTCCAAAGGCTCTTTGCCTCTGCAGTACCCTCCATTGCAAAGATGCTGTATTCTGGCACTCAGTCGCATTGAGGTGTGTTGTAACTAATTACTGGAGAGCAGTGACAAATACATTTCTTGGTCCACAGGACTCAAATTGTAGGGATTGCCAGCAATGCTAAACCATGCAGATGAAAGTGCTCTGTGGATCTTGGGAATCCTTTTGCTTTTTCTGATGCTGAATGTGGTATAATTCTGTTTAAAATATTTAGTTTGGTGCCCTAGGCCAAACATCTTCACCAGGCATGTCGTTAGAGGCCAAGCACTCATTAGAGGTGGAGAGCACTTACCCTGCACCTGCAGAAGAGCAAATGGTCTCATTGTCTCTTCATGAAGCCAAATTCAGTCTCACCAAATCAAACTATGTGAACCACACCAGCCTACACTAACTGGGGAAGATCAGGGCATTTACTTCAAAATTGCTCTGCTGCTTTGAGCCAAAATGTGAATATAAAAACAGCCTTTGTACTATATCTCTGCTGTCTTTTCTTCCCACCCTCTCTGTTTTACTTATAGGAAAGACAGATCTTAGCGAGAGGTGTCTTTGTGATCAGAAGCTTGTTAACCGTAGTTTGATTGTTGGTTGGTTATGAGGAACTCCCACGATAAAAGTAGCTCTGAGGGAGTTTTATATCTTGCCTTCTAAAGTGTATTTTGTTCTTCTGCTCATCATGAAAGAGCTGGATGACAAAAAAGCCCATGCAATCACACCAAATCCTCAGCCGTGATACATAACTGTGGGAAGCAACTGCTACCACAAAGTTCTTTATAAATATTTGCCCTGCAAAGAAGGAGCAGTAATAAAAGCAAGTCACCAGTGGAGACAGCTGGAGAGGCAACCAGGGCATAGATGCCTTTATTGACAACGAATGTGCCTGCAGCTGCCATGGAGATAGCTTTATATTAACAACAGAGATTGTGAAAGGGATGTTGAAAACCAAGCCCCAAACCCTGCACCTCATTAACAGAGTAATGACAGAAATCTTAACAGAAGTGAGAAATACTTTGAATTTACTTCATTTTCTTTACAGAGGAATCTAGTGATCTTTCAGGCAGTTCATAAGACGGGCTGCTAAGAAAAGAGTTACAGGGAGTGATTTACATTATCACCAAATTCAATCTTGAAGACAGTAATTTTGGTGTCAACCTGCAATTACAGGCAATCACTTCTATTCGTCTGGTTGTTCTAGTCTGCTACTGTTTACAGTGTGTACTTACCTAATGCATAGCATTGTGTCGAGTTGATTGTATTTTGTTGTAATTAATCAGCTATATTATATTTTCTTTATGATGTAATGTTGTTTCTGTGGAAAGCTATAGGCAGGTGAAAGTGTTTCTAGTTAAAAAAGGAAAATAATCCTTTTTTTTCAGTTTTCCTCCTCTCTGCTTGCTCAGTAGCCTCTCAGAAGTTGTACGTATCAGCTTGTGACCTGAGAAGGTTAAAAAGGTTTCTTACCAACATAGGTATGATAGCCCCCGAAAACCCCATCAGCACATTCCGGCTAGTTTGCCAGATCCTGTAAGGATTTTTTTGAAACGCTGCTGTGGAGCTGCAATCCCCAAACCACATTTGATGATGATGTCGAGCCAATGCAGAGGAGCTGGTAGGGGCAGCAGAGGCACCTGCACCCACCCTGGCTGGTGGCACCAGGCGCAGCTGCCAGCTCTGCTCTGGGCCTTGTACACAAGGTGAAGCACATGGAAACTGCTGCCCTCCCAATGGGAGGAGGGATTGCAGTGGTTTTTGGAGGACAGGCAAAGGAACGCTGCACATGCCAGATTTCAGGTTGGAGGGAGCATGGTATGAGATCAGTCCTGCTTCTGTGACCAAGCATCAGAATTTAGTCAGAGAATCTTTTAAAATGCTTTTCACCAAAGGTAATTCGTTGAGTTTGAATATTACTGAGCTGTATGATTACATTTCTTTTGTTCTTGGCAAAAGCCTGAATCAGTTAAAACTGCTTTCCATTAGACTTAGAATGTGGAGACGCTACTGTATTCCCTCAGCTTAAAGAAAGGGGTTTCTCCTTTCTGGTCCTCAGAAAACCCAACAACTGAACTTATTGAGTTGCTGACAGTCCTAATTGCTCATAGGTTTGTTTGCTTTGCTAGGAATGTAGCGGTTTCAGTTCAACAGCAACAGTTTTCTCTTACATCCTGCAAAGGTCCCAGCCAGACGTGCGAGTCTGAGGCTCCCTGTGACCAGACGCCATGGGGAAGCATTCGAAGTCTTGTCACCCTCATGGACAACACAGAGTGATAACACTGACATTTGTGTGATACAGGTAATGTCATTAGGGAAATTACATTGGTGACCACGGTGAGGCTGAAGGGAGACCAAAAAAATCTTAAAAACCCCATGCTGTCAAGTTAGAAAAGCTCAACCGCTTTCATGTAAATAATTTCAGTGCATCATTTAAAAAAACCCTGACAGTTTCAGTCTTCCTTTGTTGTACGTGTTTGGAGAAATGAGAAACCAAAAAGATACGGGTTTTAGGACCTTCAATGTAGCAGCTTACTGAAGTTTTTGATAATTACTGAGAGTTCTGCTGTGTCACACTTCTGATCATTATATTTTCATAAGGATTTCTGACTTTGAGGAACACAGATCTTTGTGAATTTTTGCTGTTTACAACTCTTTAAAAAAAAATCTAATCTTTTACATAAGTTTTCTGTAAATTCTTCTCATTAGGCAAAGTGTTGTGTTTGATTCACTTAACCCATCTACTTGTGTGATGTGGCAGTCACTTCATTAAACTTCTAGATGAGGATAAACAGAAAGCAAGCTGTCTTGCAAAAACAAGAGCTTGTGTAATGTGTTAAACTATATTAATCATTCCAGTTTTCTGTATTAAAAGATAATTAGTTCTCATAGCATAAAAATTATGGTATATAAAAAAAACCCAGAAAACTTTTTTATAGCAGGCACGAACACAGATACACACACTTAATCCTCATACAATGACTAAAACCCAGTTATATATCAGCTGATATTCTCACATAATTTCCGTTCTCTTAAATAAATTCTCATCTTTCTTACCCAAATCTGCAACTCATAAGTTGTGCAGTGTAGCACTATGAAAGTAAAACCATACAGCATAAATTTAGACAGAAGAAATATAATCGTGTAGTCAAAGAACAGCACTCTCTAGGGAGCTATATCTACCTAGAAATTTGGGGAAGGAGAGCATGCAGCCAATCTACGGGGAGTTTTGCATCATGTCATTGTTGGGAACCATCAGGTCAACATACTCAAGGTAGTAGCTCCTCAGAAGAGTAAGGGTTTCTGGTCTCTTGCTGTCAGAAACGGATGTCTTTCACAGATCACTTTACCTGACTGGTCCGCGATTCCTTACATAGAGATGTGGCACTTTCACTAGGAATATATTCCTACTTGGAGTCTTGGTGTTCCTTATTTTATCCCTCAAATCTTATGACTCTTCGACGGCCTCATGAGGAAAGACTGGGGACAATGTTAGGTCAGGGGAATTAAATCTTTGAGGCACAAACTTATCTGCAAAACAGGTGAAATGAAGGTACTGCAACTAATCCATCCTGAAGCACCTAAGACAAACGTATTTTGTAATTCATTTGTGATACTACTCCATTGCCACCCATGTATCCATCTCTGAACTACTTAGTGGTGTGAGGCCAACCACACTGACAATCCTTAATACCTTTTCTAGTGTTTCAAAGATGAGAAGACATTGCAGTTCACACTTTGATCATACGTGACGCTCTTCCTTACTTTGAATTTAAGGCTGGTGTGTGTATATGTGTGTGTGTGTATATATATATCTCTCTCTACACACAGGTGTTGTAAGGGTGATCATGATGGTCTTGCATTCAGCCAAGATGCATTCTGCAGTGGCCGTTACATAGGTATATATTCTCAGGTATTCAATCATAAAATCCCTGGTTGGAGGGGACCACATGGATCATCTGGTCCAACCTTTCTTGGCAAAATGCACAGTCTAGACAAGATGGTCCAGCAACCTGTCCAGCTGTGTGTTAAAAGTGTCCAGTGTTGGGGATGCACCGCTTCCCTGGGGCGATTATTCCAATGGCTGATTGTTCTTGTGAAAAATTTCCCCCTTGTATCCAATTGGAATCTCCCCAGGAGTAACTTGTGTCCATTAGCCCTTGTCTTTTCCGTATGACTCCTTGTAAAAAGCGCCTCTCCTTCTTCTTTGCAGCTACCCTTTAAATACTGGAATATGGTGATGAGGTCTCCCTTAAACCTTCTTTTTTGAGGCTGAACAAGCCTTCTCTCAGCCTTTCCCGACATGGCAGCTTCCCAGTCCTTGGATCATCTTTGTGGCCCTTCTCTGGACACTCTCCAACCTGTCTTCATCTTGATGAGTTCTTCATCACTAGAAGTGCTTACCAGTTTAGTGAGCACTTTCACTTTGATCTTGATCCTGTCACTATTGAAAGGTTGCTCCCATGTTGATGAATAATGTTCTGTAAGTGTCTGTGTTTGATGTAGAGCCGGTACTATACGGTGACGGGTGAGAAAATCTAGTCCCCTGGGACATGAATGAGGCATTACTGAGGAGCTGTGAAGCAGGGAAGATAAAAGGAGCTTAACGTATTACAACTTTATAAAAAGAATTTCTCCTTATTCTTTACCTACGCAGACCGTATTTGGGCTGTTGTGCTGCTTCATTCTAGGAAAATAATTCTTTGCTCTTGTATTTTTGCTGCTTTGTTTTGCGGTTTTTTGGGTGAGGAGGAGGGAGTGGAATTAGGGAGAGATAAAGAAAGCCTGTTAGGTATATAGCTATATTATTAAAATAGAAAATCGCACAAAGAGAATACTACTTCTTTGACTTCCTTTCTTGGAAAGTGTTTTTGTTGTTTTTGTTTCTTTGTTTTTGTGGGTTTTTTTTTTTCATTACCATATAAAAAGCAAACAGCAACTCTGCTTAAACACAGGCCTCTTGTACTGGGTGCTGCATTTCAGGACTTGATCTGAACAGGGCATGGAATAACAGGAAGACTGAAAAATCATATCTGGAAACAGAATCAAATTATTCTTTTAATCTCTTCAATCCCATTCAACTTTTCAGTGCAGTTCCAGTGGATAGACCTTTTTTTGGCTGTAAACAAAGGTGGCTGTTGGTTCACGATACTAGATTCTTGCCAAAATTAGTTTGGCAGTTTAATGGGCATTGGCATTCATCTTAAACTTTTAAAAAGACATGAAGATGTATATTAACTGTAATAAAAAAATAAAGGTATATTTCCTAATTAATGGGATTTGTCCTAAATATCAGAAAACTTGACAAGCTTGGGCGAGTTTCTGTATCCAAGCTTTTGAATGTGTGCTTTTAATACAAAATTAGCAGAAATATCAAGGTCAATCAGGCAGTGCATCTTATCTGTGGACTGAAAAGTAAAATGAACAAACGGTTGACACAGTAAATGTGGGAAATATAGTGTCACTGAATATAATATACCAAATGTTTGGTTATTTTGTGATTAGAGTCTTTACTTTTTTTGGTCAAGAAGGTGTGCCAGAAGCATGGGTGAGTTCAGCTGAATGAAATTTGCTTTTTAGTAATAAGCTTTATTTTGTCTTTGTTTGACTTATCTGCCCTTCAGTTAAAAAGTGAGTTGTTTATTGCCATGCAAAGCAAAAAACCTTTTGAGTGTTGCAAAGCTGGAGCATGTAGACCCTTTGGGTGGGTCCTGAACTATTATGTGTGCATAGTTGTAAATGGTGCACAATACACTAATGAATAGGACCCAGGTAGCTTAAGTGATGCATCCATGCCAGAAGGAGCTATACACCTTATTGCTTATCAGGGGAGAATTTCAATCAAACAAATGGCACTAATAAGGTATAAAGCACCTGTAGCTTCGCAGTGACCTGTTGTATATGCTTACAGTCTCACTATGGATTTTACAGTATTAAAGGTTACCTAAACATGACCCAATTCAAAATTGTAGCTAGAGGTAAGCATGACACTAGATTAACTGATTAAAGCAGCCTTTGAAAAAATGAACATAAACTATCTGTACACCTATGCTGTATTGAACTTGACAAATATAGGAAGATTAGAGTTTATGAAAATAGTCATTCTATGATTTACACTTAATTCACTTTGAAGACTATAAAACTGAACAATTTTACATGACTGAGTATTTAAAAGAAAGATTAGAGAGACATGCATGGGAGTGCAGGCGTATGACCATACAGTGCTCAAATGCATTTCAAATGGGGTATTTCCCACTCCGCTAAACTGAAGTATGCAACTAATTCTTTTTCCTCCGTTACTTGCCAGTTCTCCTCAATTTGTCTCTTTTGTCTGTCACTGAAAAGAGAACATACGTTCTCTGGTAGGTTCTTTATCACTTACCTAGTGTGGTATAAGGAAAAAAATTATAAAGCCCTGCCCAGCAAATTACCAGTATTTGTTCCTGCAAATCTGCTTTGTCAGCCCCAAATGGCTTCTCTCTCAGCTTGTGCAATATCTGCCCCATCTGTAGAAGTCTAACAGGGTGGGTCTAAGAGCTTTGATTATGATTCCAGCATGCTGCTGAAATATGGATAATTTGTAGGAATATTGTATGTTTCTGGCAGGAGACAAGGAGAAATCTCAAGCCCTGTAAGCTGTTTCAGGGAAAGAAGAGTGTAACCTCCATTGGTGTGCTAGCCAAAGTCCATCAGGTTGAGAAGAAAAACACTTTTCCTTTACTCCGAGACAATATATGAAATATTACTGAAGGTATAATGGCAACAGTTTAATTACACAATCTCTTCATTACCATATCACGAGATAATTTGCAGTTTTCTAAGATACTGTGCATATGCAAAAAATTCTATGAATTATGATAACTGCTCATTTAGGTCCTTTGGTGGAATGTTCTTCATCGATATTAATGAATTTATTTATGTTCTTGTGGCTAGAAAGGTCACTGAAGAAGTGTGAAGTTTTTATTATTTTTCTATGAGTAAATGATGGTCATCTGGATATCACATTATAAAAGGAGCTATTTCTTACCTAAAGGACTTAATCAGAGAGATGGGCCAGTGAAAAGTTCACTTCAGATCAAAATGCGCAGCTGGCTTCCATTTGTCATTTCTGAGGGTAATGTTTTTAATGTTTTAACACTTGTTCTTTGTCTGTTCCTTATTACAATAGGACTGGAATTGACCTGACAATTAAGAGAATATCTAAGGACTTAAGTATAATTATATGCCAGTTCTCAGTCGTTGTAACTTGCAACCTTACATTTTATAAAAGACAAACTTTTGTGCTTTTTTATGTGCCAAGTTTAACAAGATAACTCAGGACAATTATTCATTGCTATTTTTTTCTCTCATTCATATAAAAACTACTAGCAAATTTAAAAAACAATACATCACTCAGCCTGCCAGTGTAGAAAAGCCTATAATCTTTCTTTATTGTTATGTAGCCATCACTATCCTTCATTATTTATATGTAGGATAAAATAGTTGACTGGCAAGAGAACCTACACTTCTAGATACAAGCAGAGAGGATGGGAAGAGAAATAAGTCAATAATGAATTTTCTTTTCATCCTTCTGTTTGAATTTTATGACAGAATCTATTTTTTTCTGTTTTATTAAACAGTTACAAATTACTGTTAAGAACATGCTTGTATTATTATTTAATTTTTAAAAAGAAATCACTTTCCTGGTTAACCTTGAATTATTACATTTTAGCAACTCAACACCTTATTGGCCTCCTAGAAGTTAAGCTCATTCATTGTCTTTAAGCTCATTCATTGTCCTCATCCTTGGTCTCCTACATGTTAAACTCATTCAATTGTCCATTGCCCATCCATTGTTAAGCTCATCCATTGTCAATATTTATGTGAAATAACACAAAGACATGTAAATATACTCCTTAACAGAATTATCTGGCATTTTCTTCTTTGGGGTCACTACTGAACACATGGCCGTGCTCTTGGAGAATGCTCTACCAACATGCAGTATACTCCTTGTTCAAATTTCTCATAATGCTGTTCCATTTGGGTTGTAACATTGCAGTAATCTGGTTTAGTTCTATGTTTGTTCTCATTGTTCCTGACTTTCTCATGGCTAAATATCCATGTTCTTATGCATGGTTCTTCAGTAGCAAAATACAGTAGATTTTTTTTTTTTTAATGCATTCTTATCCATCTAGTATTTGTCGATGGCCCTTAATTAAGGATTTTTAAGTTCTTTGAAGCTGTAAAAAATAGTGTATTCTCTACTGTAAAATATGGTATGTATTATGACAGCACTTCTCTAAAACGGCTATAGTGAAGTCACAGGTTGCTTATTATGATTTTTGGTCACGAACATCACTTACTGAAATCTGAGCTTTCCTCTTCTGCTACTCTGTGGTGTCTTTCTAACTTGCCAGCATCATATACGCTAACCCTTACTAAATCCCTCTAGGGCTTGACATCTCTTTCCGATCACAAGGACAACCCTTGTTCTCAGGTTTGGAACTGTAGCATTCATGATCATCAGATTAGCTGTTATTTTGATTTTTTTCCCTTAGTTTTAATGATGAAGTGTTAATGGTCCACAGTGAAATAATTCTTTCTGTCAAGATGAATGATTGCCTCCAGCAGAGATCCTCTTGTGAATACAGAAAGCAGAGGGTCCTCTCTGATATTATTTAGACAGGTTGCTTGACCTATCACAGTTGCCATTAAGAAGCAAATGTTAAATGTCAGAAAATAACAGCCCCCTAAAATGCCATGTGAAAAAAGTGCTTTTTGCATGTAAAACCTTTCCTGTGTGTGAAAGTGGTATTATTATATAGTATTTGAAAATTCATCTTGCAGATTGCATTAAAAAATTAAAAGGATTTGAACTCTTTCCCTCCCCTGTAGCTTTTTCCAAGTCAAATCTAAGCCCAGTGTCCCAGCCTGGTGGGTGTCAATGGCAATGGGATGACTTGTATGTACAACCGATTACTTTTGAGAGGATGTACTTTATATAATTGGTGTGCTTCACAGTTTAATTAAAGGGAATGTGTAAGGGAATACAAACTCCTTTTCTTTGCTAAAGTAGGGAGGGATCTTCCCTCATTCTGAAGCTGTGCAGTTTATGTCTTCTCGTACAGTCTGTGTCTACTGGCAGGATTTGGTATTCTGGATCTGAACAGTTTCTGTTGTGGTATCTCATGAATAACCCATGCTGACATGATGAAAGTGGCTAGTTGCGGAGGTGTGGTCTAGACAATAGAGTAGTGAGGTGGGTTACAAACTGGCTTAAGGAGAGAAGCCAGAGAGTGGTAGTCAATGGTGCGGAGTCTAGTTGGAGACCAGTATCTAGTGGAGTACCTCAGGGGTCAGTACTGGGGCCAGTATTATTCAATATATTCATTAACGACTTAGACGAGGGAATAGAGTGTACTATCAGCAAGTTTGCTGATGACACTAAGCTGGGAGGAGTGGCTGACACGCCAGAAGGCTGTGCTGCCATCCAGCGAGACCTAGACAGGCTGGAGAGTTGGGCGGGGAATAACCTAATGAAATTTAACAAGGAAAAGTGTAGAGTCCTGCATCTGGGCAGGAACAACCCCAGGTTCCAGTATCGGTTGGGAAATTACATATTAGAGAGCAGTGTAGGGGAAAGGGACCTGGGGATCCTGGTGGACAACAGGATGACCATGAGCCAGCACTGTGCCCTTGTGGCCAGGAAGGCCAATGGCATCCTGGGATGTATTAGAAGGGGGGTGGTTAGTAGATCAAGAGAGGTCCTCCTTCCCCTCTACTCTGCCCTGGTGAGACCCCATCTGGAATATTGTGTCCAGTTCTGGGCCCCTCAGTTCAAGAAGGACAGGGAACTGCTGGAGAGGGTCCAGCGTAGGGCAACCAAGATGATTAAGGGAGTGGAGCACCTCCCTTATGAGGAAAGGCTGAGGGAGCTGGGTCTCTTTAGTTTGGAGAAGAGGAGACTGAGGGGTGACCTTATTAATGTTTATAAATATATAAAGGGTGAGTGCCATGAGGATGGAGCCAGGCTCTTCTCGTTGGCAAACAATGATAGGACAAGGGGCAATGGGATCAAGCTGGAACACAAGAGGTTCCACTTAAATTTGAGAAAAAACTTCTTCTCAGTAAGGGTGACAGAGCACTGGAACAGGCTGCCCGGGGGGGTTGTGGAGTCTCCTTCTCTGGAGACATTCAAGACCCACCTGGACATGTTCCTGTGCGACCTCACCTAGGCGTTCCTGCTCCAGCAGGGGGATTGGACTAGATGATCTTTTGAGGTCCCTTCCAATCCCAAACATACTGTGATACTGTGATACTGTGATGTGAGAAGAAGCATAAGTTTCCAGTGTTAAGACTTTCGGGAGCCATCACTGACTTTGTGCTGGGAACCTGGGGTGATACCCAGCCAGGGGCATGCAGCCAGATTTTGGGTAGCACAAGTGCATATGGAACAAAACCAAGTGAATGGACTGAAGCAACATGCAGCAATGAAATTAAGATCTTGGGCAGGCTGACCCTGTGTCTGTGTCTAGCAGCATGGTACTAGCACGCAGTTTAGTTAACTGCTTTTAGAGCATTTTATTGTGCTGCTTACCGACATAATGCCACTGCTGTGTCAGGGAAACTTCAGCACAAGCACGACTTAAGGTTACATATCTGCTCACAAAGCTTCACCAAATTTAAAGAATATTAGTCATTGGTTTATTGTTTAGGAAGTTTTCCTGAGGAAGAGTAAGTTCCTTTGTCTATGGTGCTTATTTTCTCTAACACCATAAAAAGATTATGAGTGATTGTACCTTATACTTATTCATAAGAGATTTGTGTCAACACAGACACAACAACACAACTTATATATATCTCCTTTCATTTACATGAGTTTAATAGAACATAGATCTCATTTGGAAAAGCATAACACCCCTGACGTGGGGGAAAAAAATCAGTATGCACTAGGGTGGCTGCCCTAATTATGGAGTGCGGAGCAGCCCTCTGCTTCTCATTGTGAACCACACTGGTATCTTTATCTTACAACGAGGTCCTGAACCTCTGAGGTACTGGCCAAGCCACGTCAGCAGATGTTTCCATCAAGAACTATTGCAATATTAGTGGCCCAATAGCCTTGGAAGCCACGGGACAAGGGATGCAGTTTTCTGGCAGTGGGGTGTCATTTCTCTGCGCTTTACAGCTGTTTCCAATCTGCAGCCAAGAGAGGAAAGGCAATGGCCACATTTCTTGTGAAGTATGATTTTTAGCCTATTCTTTTGATGGTAGAGTGGAATATAGAAAGTTTTAACAATTCACAATATTGCTTTATCAACAGGACTAAACTGTAGTGTGCACACTCTGTATTTGAATATTTTTATTATCTGCTAAATATAGTGTTCCAGTATATAATATACATAAACAAACTATGAAGAGTATAAAAACAGTAAAAAAACCATAAACACCTGGGAACAACTGCCAACACTTGTGTGTCTCCAGCACATATACTCATTAAACTATTAGTTAGCATATTTTTTTTTCATCCAAACAAATATATCTGACTTATTAATACACAGACATGACATGCCTTTGTGTTTTTCCTCCAAGAACCAGGGCAATTTTATAATTCTAGCCAGTTTACCTAGTATGAATTGTGATCATACCAGTGCCTTTGATAGCTTTGTGCTATTCACTGTAGATGAGGAGTAGTCCTGTGTAGTTGCTTGCTGTACAGTAAGCATTTCACTGTCTCCAGGCAGTTTTATTATCCCACTGTGTTTTCAGTACGGAGCTGTGATCCTGCACTGGGATAGAAGCCAAAGGATGAGCAGCATGGGATACTATAATCTGTTTTTTTCAAGACCTTTTAAACAATATAATAATTTACGATAGCCAAGCTTTCCTTTGGAAAAATGTACAAGAAAACAATTTTATCTTAAACTTACTTACAAAAGTATGGGTTTGGGCTAAATTTTTTTAAGTGATATGTTTGTAGACAACATAGCTAATTAATCGAAATATCCTTGGGTTTGTGGCATTTAGGTATAAAATGAAGTTATATATCTCATGGCATGGATTGTGAATGTCGAGTGCTTTGTTTAGGAAAATGTTCGAGTCAGCACTGTTCTCTGACACGTTGTCTCAGTGTATCCATAATATTCAGATACTAAGAACCTATTTTGCTGAATCTAATTGATTCACACATTCCTCTCTGAAATTGTTTAATATCTCATGTTCACAAAGATAGCAACTTTTACACATCATTTCATTTAAAATGTAGGATTCTGGTTTATACTTGATAAGCCACAACGCTGGGAAGCATTGCATTTTCATTAATAATAACCAGAACACCTGAGACATTTTTTTAAACAGCTTTTTTTAAAAAATCAAGTTTAATTGGAGCATTCTAACACTTGCTCATACTATGAAAATTCTTTTGTGGCATTCAGCTTTCAAGAGGCGCTTTTAATTCATTTAAAAATAGGACTCCATCCTGCTGATGGCTTCCAACAGTTGTCTGTTATACTTGCATATTATTCTAGGTTTTCTGTGCTGTAAATAGAAACTAAAGTGAAGCTTGAAGCTGGTCATCTAACTTGAGCATGCACAGGTTTCTTGGTGCCGTACTGTTTTGAAATAAACACACATATTCCAGGTCTGTTCTCAAGTGAGTTTCAAATTGAATTTTGAATTATTGCTCCCTTCCAAAAGGGAGCATCAACAGGTCTTGTTTTCTCTCTCAGAACAGCAGTTTTAGACAATTGTTTAAAAATGGCCTTAGGTGGACATACCTTATTTGGATAGCCAGCCTTATTGCCTTGTAATTTCTGAATTTGTAAATTTGACATATTTCAGATGATTTAATGTGATTTTTATAATGACGTTGGTCCTTCAGAAAGCTATTTCTATAATATTTAAGGTAAACAAATAGCCTTTAAAAGCCCAATAGATAATTTTGTTAGCGGTTGCACTTTTCTAGAAATGCAGTGTTATCATATTTGAATGGCAGTTATGAGATTTCTGTCAAACTCTGTTTCTTGGCTGAAATAACCAATTAGATGTAGATTTTGGCCACTGACCTTTTCGTGGAAGTTCTCAGATGATGGTTCGATTCCAGTTCCACTGTTATCTTTTGTTATCATCTCACATAAAGGAGATTGGTATTTATATAAAAGAAATGTATCCCGTAGCATTGGCTGCTGAGTGTTTATTAGGTTGCTCTTATACCAAAGTATTCTTATTAAATTTTAACGGAAGTTATTTTTAAACTTCTGAGGTCTATGTTGCTTGTTCCATGGTATGAATCCGTTATCTGTTTTTAGGAAGGTAATGAGAAAGACATGGTAAAAGTCAGATTTGCTATTCATATCGTTATGCTGTTATATTGTGAGTCTTTCTATTCCTAGAGCTTGTTGTACTGCTGGGAAAATTTCTCATTTACTGTAGATGGGCAGACTGTGGGTGTGAAAAAGTAAAGAAAACCATTTAAAAATTGACACAGCTTGCCAAAAAAGTAGATGGATTAGTCTCAGAAGATGGTAAATAATTGCAAAACTGAAAAGAGGCCACTGAACAGAAAGTTGATATGCAACCTATCTATTTTTTGTCGTAAGGCCAGATAATGTTCTATATGACACCTTAGCATTTGGTATGTCACTGAACCATACATGTCACAAAAATCTTAATGGAAAACTTGAGTTGCCATAAAGCACTTGAGAACTGTCTTATGTCCTGTCTTTCTGGGGTGCCCAAATAAGGGAAGATTTCATATGGAAATATTTTAAATTTCTGAACTAAGGATACTTAACACTGCCAAGGCTCTGAGACTTGTATATACCTATGAGGGAGTACCCAGTCTTACACTGAGGCAGTGTAGTATCCTGCTACCTTGTCTCCACAGAAGCAAAATCGCAATTACAAGCATTAAAAGGCAAAATCGGCTACTTTTATTGTAAGCCTTGCTTATTGCAGTAGTGCTTACAAATCAGCTGACATCCTTCATACTAGAAACATTGCAAACTCAAAGTAGCAGACAGTTCCTGAGCTGAAGTTTACCATTAAAGTAGATAATGCATCCAAATGCGGTGGCTATTCCTTTTCCTTCCGCTGAGGTTTGAGCAGGAGTTTATGGGACTCATCTTCAGCTGCTATATTCTGTTACTACTGCAATGATGTTAATGAAACGATGGCAATTTTTATCAGTGACAATATGCCCCCATATGTATTGGAACTTTCTTTAGTAAAAGTACAGCTGAAAGAAAATTTCAGCTACAGTAGAACAACATATTCACATATTGGAAATGGAGCATATTAATTGGATATGTATGAAATGAAAATTGCCTTACAGAGAAACAGAAATCAAACCTACTATTTTCCAAGCATTAATTTCATTTTTTATTTTATTTCATCTGTAATGATAACCAGGGACATCTTTTTTGCATTTAAAAAGCCAGAATCACTCTTTGGAGTTTCCAAGTGAAAACATGCCTATCTTTTAATATGGGTTGTTAAACTGAGACCTGAATGGCCTATTTATTTGCTGCTTTGTTTGAATGGAGGCTGGATCTAATCTGTATGTACACCGAGGGCTATCTCTCCCTCAATTTCACTGAAAAACTGCAATTAAATTTTAGACAAAATAGCATTAATGCATTGTATTGAATATGACATGACATTTGTGTGCAGAATTATTGAATTTTATATTCTCACTGATATTTTGCTTGAATATAGAGATAAAAAAGATGACCTCATTCATCTTTTATATCTCTTTCAGGACCATCCCTCTGTTTGGCACTACTTACACTTTTTCCAGTTTCATTTTAAGTCTGCCATTTCCTTGGAAGATTATTTTGCAGCCTGTTAGACCTCACTGTTAGGTGGACTGATTTTTTTTTTTTTTTTCTTTGATATACAGTTTTCTCATATCTTTAAAACACAGAAGGCAGCATTTTTTAAAATCTGTTTTGATCACATGAGCACAGTAAAAGTTGTAGTGAAACACCATGTTCCACCAAAAAATTAAACATAACTGGAAAATGAATATATTTATTGTATCTGGAAAATGTAGAAAAAACATATTAATTAGCTTTGACTTTTAGGGCAAATGAGTACTAAGTACTTGGGGAAATTGTTGTGTTCTAGAAGCACTATTTTTCTGTAGCTTCTTCACTTTGTCTCCCACACTGCATCAGAGAAGCAAAAGTACTAAGGGCCACCTTCGTTTAGGAAATTATTTAAATTACCTTTTTTTTTTTTCCTTTCTTTTCATTTTTCAACCCCATAACTATGTGTACAGAACATCACTGGGCGGTAAAAATGCCATGAATTTTGGGTTAGCATACCAGAACTGCTTTTCTTTACCCAGCCAGGATGTAGATATGCTAAGCTAACATGCCAATACTCCTCCTCTGATGAATGAAGAGGACAGAATAAAAATCTGTTGATTAAATGTACTGGCCGTAAGATGAAATTGCAGATGCACAAAGCAAATTATTTCATGAAGTATTTATGTGGCTTGGTGTTCAAGATGTGTTTTCCCCTCTTAAGTGTAAGTGTGGGGCTGATGTTTGCCTGCTTCAGCCCCGCAGGCCTGTTCCCCTGGATACAGCTGGATTGTTGCTCTGCTTTGGGACAGAGGGTGGCTCCTCACCCAGCCTTTGCCAAGGATCCCAGCAGACAGTGGCCTGGCACCCGCTTCCTCAACACATTTGTTTTGCTGTTTCCCTTTTGGAAGAGACCGATGTCAAAGGAGTCCATCTGGCCGATGGCTCAGATGGAAGTCCAAAACACATGACTATTTAGGAGCAGCAAAATGTAATCCCACACCTACGCCGTGAATTCTGTAATGAACTGGCAAACCTCACTGTCTCTGTGACACAGGTCACACAATTTGGAAAATGCTGGGAACACCTCTTTTGGGAACAAGAAGTAATGAGCTCATGAAAATGGCAGGATTATTCTGTATTTCATATACTTTAATCATCCCAATACTCATTTTCAAAAAGGCGCTATCCAAAGCTTTCAGATTTACCCTTCCTGACAGAAAATTATGGTATGTGCAATATCTGAATGATGAAAATATAGGTAGATTTTTCCAGTGGTTGACAAATGGAGAAGACCTGTTTAAATCAAAGTAATTTGAAATTCTGGGTTTAAGTTGAATATAAGATGCAAAACAAAATTTCAGTCATGATGTTCAGTTCTTTTCTTAAAGACTTGTCATTAATTAGAACAACACTAAAATATGTTTTTCAAAAAATACATATTTTAGTCAATGTGGAATTTAGTTTTGCTTAAGCAGGAATGCATACTGTGTATTCATATTGATCTACTTGTAACTTAACATGTAATTACTTAAAATATTAAATTTTACAGTTGTAATACAATTTATATTATTTTAAGCTGTTAAAAATTGTGACTAACCTATCTTAATCCAGTAGATTAATTTCTTACTTCAGTTCTGTCATGTAGTGTGTGAATATAAATTTAGTTTTGATGATAACATATAGAATATAATCTGAATTAGTTGCATAAACCTATCCTAAGAGTGCTGAGATGCATTAAGAATATAACTAAAAAAGACTTTTCAAAATCTATTTTGGATGACAAACCTATTACTAAAAAAGGAAATTGTAATTAGGTTTCTTTGGTCATGATTTGACAGATTTTCAAAGGTATTTTGATATTTGAAAATGGACATGCAGTCATAGCACAGTTGTCAGAAGAGCCAAATTAGACTAAATCAGTAGGAATTGAATTCCGCGAAGGCTGAACACCTAACGAGTACAGCAGGAACTCTACCTAACTACTTGATATTCTGGGTCCACTTCTTCCAAATTTTTGAATTAATAGATCATAAATTTTTCCTACTAGTTTCTTGTCCTGTGCTGAAAGAGGAAGCCTGCTGGCTTTGCAGCTCATAGCCATTTTTCCAGCATTCAAGGAATTAATCCAAATGAGAAGATATTCTTCAGCTCGTTAAGATTTGTGAGGCACTGTTGGCTCCGTATATTTTTTAATGAACATTTAAAAGATTTTAATAGATTATCAGACATTTATATTTTAACATTATATTTTAACATTTCTAATCATAGTTTCACATAGAAATTTAAATGTGATAATTTTAAAAGCAGAAATTCTTGTAGTCTAAATTAAGTAGCCATGATTCAAAATTGATTTTTACTGCTGTTTAAGGTACAAATACTGGTAAAAGTGAATCAGAAAAGGAAATAAATACCTAAACTCTGCAGACATCCAGTCCAATCCACATACAGCAGCACTAAACCCACATCTGCATGGTGCATATATAATTCTGTATAATGCAAGTTCAGTGATATAACTACCTTCTCATTATAGTGATACACATGGTAATGAAGCATTGCAAGTTGTAATTCTAACCTCTCTCCAGGGACTTGAGGCTCATTTTGAAGTCTCATATCACAACACCTCTCCTGGCTGAAAGCTCTGCAGAGATGAGCTGGTTGTGCCATTCCCCGGCCTCCTTGTAAACTATCCCAAGAGATCGACTGGCTTTGATGTTGCAGAATGTAGTGGAGAGGCAAGGAGGTGATATTTATACCAATATTATACATGATACTGTGTCTGCATTTTATATTTGGGTCAATGATTTACCTTAAGTGGATTTGTATGTTGGCTTATAAAGATGTTTTTGTATGGCCACAGAGTCTAGGTGGGTGGTGGTAGAACGTGCAAGTTAATCTCTTAGAAGTACGGGTAAGCAATCCCGTAATTTGTGTACTTTACAATGATCCAGCTGAGAAACTCATCGAGGAGCATAAAAGAACCCTGATGAGAAAAAAGATAAGCAACATATGTAAGTACACTCTTAGAACAGAGCTTTTAGTGTTAATAGGATATTTTGTAGGAATCTCATTAGACTGTAACTAGAATTTACATACTGAACAATACTGAGCTAAACCTTTCCTTAAGGGGCAAAAAAGAAATGTAAACCTGGATTTTTCCAGGCTTAAGATATTAGCTGAAAATAATTTTCGTCTTTGTTTTAGCAGCCACAGCCTTTCTTTACTTTACTATTCTTTACTGATAATCCTTTGACCACATTCAAACTGGTCCTCTGTGATGCCATGTATAAAATTCTGGCTAGTCTTGGTTATCTGTCATCCATAAGAAACTAGTCACCCTTTCTGTGGGATTTTGTGCCAGCCATTCAATCCTCATTGTTTTTCTGCCCCTGAAAACCACTATATTCTGATTAAGTCCTGCAGAATGAAGAGCTATGTCACAAGGAGGTAAGAAAAAAAGATAATTATAAAAAGAGCTGGAGTACTCAGGGAACATAACTGAAATTGCAAAATACACATATACTGCATATGAGTTTCACTGAACAGGAAATCAATTTCATAGTTACATTTCCAGGGTTTGCAGTTGTCTCATGTTTTACACCCGTTGAATGCTCCATTTCTTTCAACTATCAAGGTTACTGAACTTCAGATACACTTCTCCTACTGCGTTTACAAATCAATTAAGTCAAAAGAACAAAGCTTTTTTACATGCTAGAGAAGTAATGCTCATTAAATTTTGGATAAGGTGCAAAGACAATTACTTCTAAAAATGGATGAATTAATTGCACTCTTGGTTTCTTTTGATCTTCTGCAGCTTACATTATGCTTGTTGTTTTTCTTCCTCTCTCTTGAATGTATTGGTATTCCAGAGACAGTCATGGGCTAGTGATTAAAACAATATTTTTCTGAATAAATTTCAGTGTGCTCTGTCTGCTCTAAACATAATAAGGCTGCATAAAAGAAAATTATCTGAGGTTTGGTCAATCCTCACTTATTAACCATCATCACTGTTGCATTAAGCACAATATTATGCAGTGAGGTCACTTTGGGTCCTAAGAGTACAGTTTCTAACCATGATCCTGGTTTTTTTTTCACCTGTGATTTTTGTTACCTGGTAGTTTATCCCTGGCTATGGCTATACTCAACCCAAATTTGCCTTTTGTTCAGTTCATTTGGACACAAGTACACGGTGAGGGTTGGGCTCTGGGGGCAACCTCTGTGGCTTGGAAGATGGGAGGAATGGAGATTTTGCTAATATTCCTGCAAAATTGGGGCAGGCAGCAAAGACCACAGGAACAATGCTGATCTCTTAGTTGCGGGGGGGTTTTTATGTGTAGTACAGGGTGAGATCGGGAGATAGCCAATCCATGGTGATCCATTTGCTAGCAGGTTGGCTGTTAGGAGAGATGGGCTGAGAATACAACATGCTTTGATCTTCTCTTAGACATGTCTGCCATAAGGCAGTCTCAGCATAGCTCTTAAATCTTAGTGTTTCTCTTACTGTATAGGAACTAATATCCTGTATTTTTCAGGAAAAATAATGAGGATTAATTAATGTTTTTGAATTCATGGTATTCATGTTAGATACTAGTGTTGCAAATACAATATAGTCGCCTCGGTGTGAAGTTTTACAGAAGTGACATCCACAAGTACTGCTTGTTTAAACTTTTTTAGCTCCTGGTTGATGAGTGTTTCTTCTGAAATGCATAATGATCTAGCAATTGCCTTTATGAAAGAATACATTTTGTTGTTCTTACATGCTCGTTTAATACAGTATCTCTTGAAAACAAAAATACTCTTCTCACTAATTTACTCATGGTTTAAGTGTGGGGAAGTGGACACTTCTCAGTTTAGCATGTAATTATGAAAAATCAAGATAATATGCTTTTAATTATATACAAGAAGTGGAGTAATATCAAAAGACCTACTGCTTAGAAGATAAACTGTTTATTGAAAGTGGCTGCACATTGGAGTATTCCTGCAGTGAATCCCATGCTTGCTTGAGCAAGTACCTGTGAGAAACAGGAATGTTGGCTGAGCTTGGAGTTCAAGTCTTCATCACCATGTTCTTTTGCTGTATGATTGATGAAACTCAACTATAATTAAATTTAAAGCCATAGATTTGGCAAAGAACAGTATCCATTAACGGGAGTGATGTAATTTTATCCTATGTGATTCATTAACAAGTAGCAGTATATGTTTCTTACAGTTTACCTGGTGTCCTAGGACATTAAAGGTAATTGTAACGATACTGGGACATTAGATTTGTTTATTTTCATAATATCAGAGAAGACACCAGCTTAGGTTTGCTTGATTTTTAGGTGTTCACAGAAGAGCAGTAATGTTCTTAGAAGGTTTAATATTCTGTTTATGATTGTTTAACATTCAGCATTAATGATTTTATTGTACAGACATTGACATTTTACTCATTATCACTTTGGTTTTCATGCCAGGTTCTTGCAAGAAGTGTATTTTATGCCAGGTGACAAATAATCTTTTGTCATCTTGCTGAATGAGGCACTGCTTTTGTTCTACAGTCAAAAGTTACATCTGTATCTTAAGAACATTAGAAAATATCCATCTTTTCTTCTGCTTTCCCCTCCACCACTCGTACAGTTTGACAAGGACGAACAGTACTTCTGAATCTATATGTTCTGCTCATAGTGAGAGACGTGCACCTCATTTCTTAGGATCACCTCAGGCCAGTTAAAGACGTGCAAATTAATAGATTATTCTGGCTTGTCCAACATTGGGCTATAAAGGTGGTGGGCAGACGCTAGAGCTGGGAGGTCTACGTAGGACAATATGTGTCAGAAAAGGTCCCAAAACATCTGAATTTTTGTTATAAAGAGCTGTGTGCACTAAAATAACCCATATGGCTGCATGTGCCAGATACATGTAGGATGATCATTCTGAGTCATGCTTTCAAAAAGAAAAGCCAGCAGAAAGAATATAACACAAACCTGTAAATCCTTTAATTAATTCAAGAATTATTTATGTTAAATTGTCATACATTTGCAGGATTACACATCTGCATCTTTCTTAACACATTCAACTATTTTAAACCTAGCAGCTAATTCCTAATTCGCTTTCATACATTCTTTGAAAATGCAAAGAAAAGCTTAAGAATTCTTATATAAACCAAATTATTCCAGTGAAATAATTTTATTACTGCAATCTTTTGCACAGCACTTTGGTGATAAGAGAGCGTATCTTGGAAAAGCAAATCTTGGAATTTGTAAAGAGTTGTGGGAAGGGTCTTTTTTTGTTTTAACAATTTTTTATCAATTCCACTTTTCACTTGGTTTTATTCTGAATAAAATGAAGTGGAAAAAAACTGCCCACGTACAAATCAACATACTCTTTCTATCTAATTCAGCTGAAGAAATGACCTACATACTTTTCTATAGAGATTTACCAGATTCCAAGAAAAAAAAAAGATGCAAATACTACTATTTCTTTCTGCAATAAACCTGTCATGGGATTTGAATTATTCACTTGCCCTTTTAGGAAAAATAAAATAATAAGAAGAAAAAATCAGAAAACCTTAATGCAGAATGCAGACCTGATTCATCACAAATTACATGTCACTGTTTCTTAGTAGTTGAGCTGAGTTTAGGAAAACCTCTCATCAAATGAAGCTACATCTTAAAGATATGAAGTAAGGGGCTTGGCTTCCGTAAACCACTTTATTTAGTGGAAATACAAGGAAATATATAAACTGACCCTAACCGAAGATCTTGCCATCACACTTTCATTAAACAATGCTGTCTCTTAAATTTATCGCTAAACTTTGTCAACAGGGCATTTGAAACTTCCTTCAAACTTACTGTTCTGCAATTCTTTTGCACATAGTTTGCAATTCTTTCCACAAGGACAACTTCTCAATAATAATACAATACTCAAGAGACTGTTTCACTGGTAGCTTTCCATTTGCTTCAGTTCTGTCCTTCCAAAGTAACTTTTTCCAATACTCCAGTGTGACTGATGGTCACATCTAGTCATTCTTCATAAGTGGGATCATGCACAAGGCAGATTAAGCTGTAAATGGAAATATTAACTCCTAGATAGTAGTCATAATCTATACACATGTAAGCTTTATGCCATTTTACCCAGTAATAGAGTTCACTGCTTGCCCAAGATGAGCACCAGAAATTGCCAAGTGGAAGAGACCAAAGACTGAATGATTACCTGAAATAATCTCTCATCCTCCTTGATGATGCAGAAGGAACACTGCAATTCCTCCAGAATGAATTAAGGATCCAATACATATTTTAAGCAGATGCATAGTCGTGTTGAAGCCAAGGCTCTTTTTTAATTTTGCCCATTTTCTGTTTATCTTTTCTGGAGGGAGTTCTCTTTGCTAGTTCCCTTACTTAGTCCCCATCTTTGATCCCCGTCCCCTGAAGGCATGGGTTCTCCCAGCTGTCTCCAACTCAGTGTGTCTCCCTCCTTCCCCGGCTGGCTCATACAAGGCACATCTCCCTCCCGCTTCTCCCCGTAGCCCTACACCAGCTCCCTGTAAAATGTCTGCCAGCTCGGCTGGGGAGAATCATGTTGTGCAGCATTTGAGCAAGAGGGCAGGGAGGACGAGATGATGCCAAAAGGCCTGTCAAACACCAGCCTGTCGCTTGCTGCACAGAGGTGGTGGAGGGCACAGGGAGAGATAGTATGTGACTTTTTTTTTTTTTTCCTCTTTTTTTTTCCTTTCTTTCTGTTCTGTTGACATCCCTTTCTGCAAAGCAGCATGACTCATGTTCTGGTGCTTGTGATCCCTCACTCCACAACTTTACAATTGCAGCCACAAAGACTGTGTGTGGGAATAAGGAATAAAACCTGCCTCCTTCTCAGCTTCTGTGATGAGACAAGCCAGGGCACAGCTAAAGGGCCACGGCAATGTGTTTTTTTTCCCCAACACAGCTCCAGGAGCAGCTTCTGTACAAGGCATGAGGTGCCTTGGAGTCCTCCTTCAGGATTTGCCTTCCTGGGGCTTTGATAAAGTCAAGAAAGAGATTTAAATATACTTAATCATTGTGATAGTGCAGATAGTCACGCATAAAAGCCTTTTGCGAAGAGGGAAATAGGTTTTCTACTTGATAACTGGATGAAGTCCTTTTCTTGGATGTCTGCAACAATACAGTAAAAAGAGATAGGGGACCAACAGGTGTTAGCAGCACACAAAGGTGCAAATAGTCCTTAGTGCAGTCTAAAAATGATTTATCCTGCAGGACAGGCAAAGCCTGTTATCCGGTGATCAAGAAGGGCACCTGTCCACAGCTTCCTGTGAGGCAGGAGTGTGTGGGCCAATGGTCAGTGTTGGGAGAGTGTTCAGATGTGTCTACATCCAGGTAGAAAGGGCAGGTCTGGGTTACTGCTGGTAATGCAGGAACAGTGGAAAACTCAACCTGAATTCCATCTCTCCAGGACCACTGTGATCTGCAGCATCCTCTTCTCAGCTCTGCATCCTTGGACTCTACAGTGATGCTGCATGTTTAGTAACCAAATTTTAGAACTTGCTGGCATATTAGAGCTCATTGCGTGTTAGTTTATAACATTGATATGTTCCTCCTAGATGTGGAGCTTTGTCAAATGTTTTCTGACAATCTAAATAACTAACATCTTTGACATTTACTGCACCCCTTTGCCAGGCTAGGCAGTAATAGGCTCAATGAAATCTGAGTTACTGAGGCATGACCTGAAACAATATTAGCTGTCCTTGATTATGCTCTGAATTTTCATGTTCCCCTCCTCCCCAGCTCCAGTGTGAGCCTTTTAATGGTTGTCTAAGACTTGCTCGACAACTAATGGGAAATGAACTGACTGGTAATTTCTTGCTGTGCGTCTGCTTGGCCCCATGCCAGTCTAATGAAATGCCGGTACTAAATATAAATTTTCATTACACCTTCTTTGATTTCTGTGCTTACTTCACATAGTACTTTTAGATGAGCATTGTTCACCTCTGGTCTCTTATCAGTTTTAAGAACAACAATTCAGTTAATTGATAGTTTGGGTATCATCACCTTTTCTTTCAATTTCTCACAGTCATTTCTGTGTGTTGAGTCTTAGGTAAATGTCTGCCCTCTTCAGTTGTAAAGATAGGTACAGGAATAATTGGTGTATAGCCTTCCTCTTCCTTTACACTCTATCACCTTTTTCTCCTGTCAGTTGCTTGGTGTATAGTTATACTTAAAAGATCTTTTGCTATTAGTTGAGATGCTTTGCACTATTTGATTCTCATTTTTCAATTTAGCTTTCTCAAGTATTTTTGATTGCCTCAGGCTCTTGTTTTAATTTACATAATCCTCCTGTATTCCAGATTCTTTCTACCTTTTAACGCTGTCATTTTATCCTTGATACTGTTTTCCTCATCCTTTGCTGCTGCACACCAGCTCCTGTTCTCATTTGTGACACATCCTATAGATGTTTTACTTGAACAAGCATAGCTAGTAATATTCTTCCTTTACTGCACTTGATTTTCTGGACCCTATTTAATCACATCAATTTTCTTAAATTCACTTCTCCAAAAGCTACCTTTTGTAAAGTCCATTATTTTTACATTTTTTTACTTAACACAATCTAGTGAATATTTTGGGTATGCACACGTGTCCTGCCTTCTAAATCCACAAGGAAATGCTATCTCTCCTCAACAGTTCATTTTTATTCAAGAAAACAAAGTAAAGTGGGTTGCACATTAGGCTCTCCTGCTGTCTTAAATAATGAAATAATATTTGCTGCCTGTGACCTACAGCTGAAATTGCGATAGTCACCTAAGGCAATACTGGATGATTTTAAAGCTTGGTAACTATAAATAAAAAGCATGGTATAACACTAAGTAGATTTATTCTTTATTGAAATCAGAGTTCACTCATAATAAGACAATTTTCATACAACTTTTGGGATCAGATTAGCCACCATCTTTAAACTAATGTAGAAGTTTTTTGTTAGTGCAAAATGAGTGTGGAATTTTCCCAATCTGATGTGAGAGGAGCCGATGCTCATTTAGTAATACTGTGTCACAGATGTTGGCTGCAGAAGATACAGAATGATGGTGAATCTGCTCCTAACTCTGAATCAGACCACGTGCAGTTGTAAAGCCGATAATTTAAAATAAATTCTAGCAAGCAAAAAGCACAGCTCACGTGATGACACTGTAATTTCTTTCACACATTTCAAATCTCCTTTTTGTTATTGAGGTTCTGGAGGATCTTAATGAAATTTTTAATGAAAACGTTACATCTTTCAGCAGAGAGATATAAAATTTACACAGATGTCACCAATCATCTGTACTGTTCTATAATCTGCTGAACTTTCACGACATGTCACTGGATGTGTTCAGAGAAGATTTGTACCCAAAATGTCTTAACAAATTACCTCGATTTTGTTTTTTACTCTTGTAAAATATCATATACAGAATCCCAGGAAGAATAATTTTAACAAACTTTGGGAAAAATAGTAGACATTTGAAAGCAAGACCTCCTCGAATCTGAAGTGTCATTAAATGAATGGCTTTGATGTCTTTGCAGAGGAAGATGAAGCTCTAACCCTTGAAACAGACCTCATGTTTTGCTCAGTGAAAGTTTGTGTTACTGTAGTTTGGTTGCTAGTGCTATTACTTTCTTGAGCTATGCTATTTTTTTTTTCCCATGAAAATTAGCATTTCGATACAAGACAAAACAAAAGAAAGAATAGCTCTAAAGAGAGCATACTAGCAAAAAAAGAAGCAGGTACTTCAGTCACTTATTGTTTGGTAGAGCTGTTTCTAGTAGCAACTTCATTGTTTTGGAATTGTCACAAACACTACTGTTGGTGTGAAAGAAGAGCGAGATTTGTGTTCTTTTCTGTAAAGAGAAATCAAACTTTCCCTGCATTCCTATGCTTTTTTTTTTTTTTCTTTTCTCTTTTTTCTGCTCTCTTCAAAAAATTCTGTGTTTCCAAATAATTGTAAGTTATCGCATGGGGATTTTTGTTATTTTTATCCCACTTACCTGTTTCTGTGGACTAGAAAGTGTATTCACTACTCATCACCTGTCTACCTGCTCCTTCATGTAATAGCATCTCAGCATTAAACCATCTATAAGTCATATGGTTTTGCTCATTAATGGCTTAGGTAGCCAATTATTTAATCGCTTTGCCCTCAGTAGATTGAGGATTCCATCAATGAACTGTGAAATAACTCGCTATGTGCTTTACTTAATTTCCCTTTCTTTCTTTGGAAATTGCATCTTTTTAATGGGAACGTAAGGCTCTGCTTTCCATACCAAGATCAATGTTATACTATTCCCTGAAGCGTTATAAAATGAGCACTTTTATAATTTCTTTTTTGCTTTGCTGGTTTTGGCCATCTATGTCGAAGGGAGCAGTTTTAATATGTACACGAGTGGTGGATGACACCGTATCTTGAACAGGAAGATGTATTTTTGTGTGCTGCCAACATGGACTAATACACTATTTTAGAGTAATTGGGTATGATACATTGCACGTGTCCTTATGACTACAATATCTAGGTATTTTTTACATCCTCCTAAGCTATTAGACTCAGTATTTTACAATGAAAGAGTGTTCCACATTTTAATTACACGTTTTGTACAAAATATTTCCATTTAACTGTTCCAAACTGTTTCTTCCCTTTAAGTATAACTGTTTTGGCTCAGCTCCCATCTCTAACAATGGGAGTGTCACATATAGTCCCTAAGTGCTTGAAAATGCTTTTCTTAAGTCTCCATTTATAAAATGTGTCTTCCACCCTTTATTATGCATGCACAATTTGAATTTCTGGAATGGCCTCTATCATTGTTTTCACAGCAAGAACAACGTAACTGGTAGTGGCTGTTTTTACTAAGGAGTGTCCTTACATTCCCACTGCGGTTTACAAATCCCAGCGTCCTTGCTTAAAGCCTAATTCTATTTTTGCCTATTCTAGATTAGTTCATTAGAACAGATTAGAAACTTTTATTCCTGATAACCCTTTATGAGCAGGTATCTTGTTGCAGAAGAGTGACTTGAAAGTAATTTTTCATACTGGGGAGGAAAATTTGTGTAGCTAACACAATAGAAATAGAGTAGAAATATGAAAGTACAAGTGACTTCCATCTCATGAGTTTTGGAGATGGTAGAAACTGAGAAGTGTCAGCCTTTTATTAGCCCACTCCAACACATCTATCAGGAGATTTCTGCGTGTAAAAAAGAAAAAAAGGTCCTCTTCCTGTGCAAAAAGGCAAGGAAAATATCCTAGAGTATAAATATCCTGAGTTCAGCAAAAATTCAGCCTAACAGGCAGACAGAGGAAACCTTCAGGATTTCTGTTAAACATGATCAACCTGTTCTGACTGTAGGGCATAGAGCTGGGAGAATGTCCTCCTGCATCCAGAGTATCGTGCATTTCCTTCATCGCTGTGGCTTATTGCTCTGCCTTGGCAAATCAGAATACTAAGGCAACACTATGCTGTTGCTAGGCAATAACTAGACAGTTTTTGTGCAATTTTCTACCTTCTGATGGGTGATGTAACTGGTCTAGATCTGTTTTCTCACTGAAGTCCTTACCTGGACAATATGGGGCAAGAGACAAGGCTGGTGAGATAACAGGAGTGGTACAATTAGTATTAATTAACCTAATTCATCAAGAATACATGCCTTATGTTTGTTTGACAAATCTTAGTTGCTTGCTCCAGAATTAAAATGTAAACAATTTAAAGTATCACACTGCTTCTGCAATGAAGCAATCACTCAATTTCAGATGCTTAAAATATAATAAGATGCAAGGAAGGAAAATAATAAAGCAAAGAAGAGTGAGATAAAGATGTGAAAGCATTTAGAGAATCATGTTTTTTCAATATAAGTACCTAACTGTTTCCAAGTATCAAGAATGTAAGGTCCCCTATAATTTAGTAATGTCACACGCTGGGCTATGTCACTCTGACCTCATCCTTTGTATACATTCAGCCCAGAATGTGCTATTCACTATTTGCAAAATAGCATTATTCGAGTTTTTATGTTTGCCAGAGCAGTACTACAAAGTCTAAAGTACAACTTAACTTAGCAAATATTGAGTAAAATCGAAGTGATTCCAAAGATTATAGACTTACTCTAGCCAGCGGCTGGTATCATGCACATAGAGCTTGGCTTAAATATTTATTTGTTGTTGTTATTTGATCCGAAGGACTAATTTCAACTTTGACATCAGATAACCAGAGGGGTTTTCTTCCAGAACACTAACATCAGAAGGGCTTCATAAATAGAGTCTGGCATGCATTTAAACCATGTGGAGATACTAGGTAAACTTTCCACTCTGATGCCAAGTCGACTCTTTCTGACAGCTAAGAATGCCTTTTGTGAGTCTCATTTCTTTAGTAGGTCAAGAGATCTAAGCCTTAAATGAAGCAGGCTGTACCAGACACAGATTTTCATCACCAGTGGGATCACGACCTTGCAGTGTATATTGAATTTAAGTTTAATACTGTAATGGATGGGAGTTGTAATAAAAATCGCTAGATGTTTTGTGGATGAGTAATAAAGAGTAAATCAGAGTACAGGACTTGAAGAATCCATCGTGCCAAAAAATTTCAAACGGGTCTGAATTTATACTATGTTTTGGCATTATTTTTGTGGTTTGGAAAGCTCATAATAAAATTCAGGCCTTGTCCATTATTTAATTACTTTGCTACATTTTTTGGCACTTTCTTAGTAGCTTAATAGGTAGTTTGCATAAAATGCTACCACTGTTAAGTATCTGTTTGTGCAGCTAGGAACACAGTGGTGTTCCTTCTGTCCTCATGTATCACTTAAATGGAGATAAAATAGTGATTACACTTAGGCTTTAGGACCATAGACTTGGATTTACTTTCAGCTCTTGCTACACATGTAACCATTTTGGCAGACTCATTTAAGTTTTCAGAAGATACCAGTACTTACTGCTACGGTTACTCTGACTTTAAGTGGAGTTTTATTTTACAGTCTTGTCATTAACCTGCTCATCTTTCACCAGCAGCATATATGAGCAATCCTGCTATCCTAGCAGGAAAGAAAAAAATATGTTTGAAGCCTAGAAAAGCGTATTACTGCTTTATGGCATTTTTCTGTGGTTGTGGTTACCGATATGGAGGTTCCCTATCTTTTAGAAGTATGAAGGTCAGGCAGCCAAACTCATTGCCTGTAAGGATTTCTGAGATTTATCTGTTGCTTTTACCTTTCCCAAAGAAGCAAAAAACTGCCTAAGACTGCCAGGGGTGGCTTAACAGCAGGGTCAGCATGCCTGCTGCTAAATTTCCTTCCAAGAGAGATATGTCATGGTGTAACTCTGGAGAAACATCCCAGGTGTTGCAAGGCCTCAACGATACCATTTCTTTTCTGGGAAACACGGGATATTTATTTTCCTGCATTATTTAATGCTCACACCCAAATTGTCCATTGCCAGGGCTCCCTCCTGTGGGACTCCCAGGAAAGTCATGGTGACAATGATGTTTTAAATGCCCTTTCAGGGTTGTTAAAATTAAGGATCTTAATTATTGAATTTGATCTGGACTACTGATGACAACAAAGCCTTCAAAATGGCACAGCAGAAATTGAATTAAAAAATTAGTGGAAATAAAGGTTCGACAGAGATCAGAGCTCACGTGCTTGTAGGAGGTTTCCTATCACACCGAGTAAATCCCATTAAAAACCATCAAGTTGTCCTAAAATAGATGCAGCTTCCTTGTGCTGTATGGACAATTACATCTCATGTTGTTATTTATATTACTAGTGTTATTAGTTTGCTATGTTCTGTACAATATTTCATGTCAGCAGTCACACTAATTGAAAACCTGAAGTATATTGTTATTACAGTAATATATTGCAGCGTAAGTACAGTTCTTGAAGAGTATCAACAAGCATAAGAAAGTTAATAACTAGCTTAGACACGAAATCACAAAGAAGGACACATTAAGATCAGCAAAGAGAGGGAAAAACCTGACGTTTTCAGTGGAAACTCGAGTAACTATGACCTTTAAAAAGTTTTCAGAAATTTGTTGCCACTCAGAACAGACATCCCGTGAGTATATTATACAGTTCTTCGTTTCATTTCTTTCTCACCTTCTATCCATATAACTTTTCAGCTTTTGAAAAATGCCAGTGTAAATGTGCTGTGAATTATGTGTGCCACATAAATGTTACTTTTCTTTTTATCCTTCATTAGGACATTGTGATTTATAATGACTGGCTATTCTGTATTATGTCAATTATACCAGAATGGTGGCATTACTCTTTGGACTGAAGCATAGGACGAATACTGGCAATACAAAGTACATTTTGCTTGGCAAATATTGCTGAAGAATAGCTGTGTTGTCCTTTGGGAAGTATCAGCAAGACTGAAGTGAGAACTTGGGAAGCTGTCTTTTCTGTTTTATACTATTCTAGTAAAAAAAAAAAAAAAAGAAAAAAAAGATAAAAAAAGATAAAAAGAAAAAAGTTTAAAAGTTTGTAGACTTTTTGTGATAAAACTGTACTGTATACTCGGGAAAGGTTTAGAAGAGGCAGAAGAGAATTTATTCTGGCAGCTTTTAGGGAGAGGTCCCTTGGAAGATGCAAAAGCGCTTCTGGAAAGGCACAGTCTGCTGATCTTCCTGCGCTAGAAGGAAGAAGCAGAGACCTATCTAAGCTGCTATGTTTGTCTCCTGAAAAGCCCTGTGTTACTAGCAGTGCCGGCCATTTATACTTATCCAGTGTAACGCCATGATGGGTTTGCACATGGACTACTGTAGAATGAAGCTTGCTTGCGTTTTGGATTGAAAGGGAAAGGTTGCTGCAAGCTAATTATACTGGTGGAGTTTCAGAGCAGTTGCTTTCTACACCAGAACCACAGCCAGAGAGGTGAGGACCCCTGCAATCTGGCATCGGCATTGCACACCTTCCCATTGAAACCAAAGATGAGGGACAGAATTCTGCTTTCAGGAATCTGATTTTGCTTTTCAACAGCCAACTCTGTAGCTGTCATGTTTTGATGATAATGAATTTAGATGGCAATGAGTACCTTGGTCAAAAAGGGACCAAAATGTTGAGAGGAGCCAGTTCTGATGAATATCATGTGAAAGATGGGAAAGGTCTTAGGCCATTAGTGATGAGTGATGCTGTAGGAGAAAAATATAAATGATGTACCGAAGCAATACATTAGGGCACAATATGAAGCCCCTCTAGACCTGAGAAATATATCACCAGTCAAATTTCTTTTGAAGGTCTTCTCTTTACCTAGCAAGGAGGACTTGATGGGAATCCCTGTCAAGTCTCCACTTGATATACAGTGCTTAAATGTTGCTGGATGCTTTAATTTGCAGATACTATCAGACTGGTAGTGGTAATGTTTTGGCTGATAGTGGAAAGGAAAGCTTGTTATTGATGTTAGGTACTTCCTAGTTGGGAGCAGAGGTTGTTTTGATTTTATTTACTTTAGAATAATAATTCTGAGATATTTAGAGAAGCACAATACAAGGTCGTGATTGATTTCAACACAATTATTTCATGATCTAAGACAGCAGGAGAGCCCAATGTGCACCTTCTTTTACTTTGTTTTCTTGAATAAAAATGAACTGTTGAGAAGCACAAGCTGAAGTTTCTGATGATTCCTGTAAATCACCTCAGCTTTCAATGGCACATGGCAGCTTTCAAAGGAGAATATCAGAGGGTTTTTTTTGCACTTGTTTAACTATTAAAATGAAGGTCCTGCAGGTGCTGAGTGGAATCTGTCCTGAAGCATTTATATGCCCGATCACGGCTGTATCATCATCCACGCTGCCTCCTTAGGTGGATTTAGAAATAGGAGAGAGAGAATATTTATTCTGTTTTGATTTGACTCCCTCATTTGCCAGGGACAGGTGGATTTGCCCAGTCAAGACACTTGATACCATCAATGGGGCATCTTCGCTTGCCAAATGCAGATGACCTCAATGCTTGGAAATGTTCTTGAAGGGTAACTGTGCCCAATTTCAGAAGTCCATATGGAATTCAGGTACCGTGCAATAATTTTCAGATTCCTGTCATAAGATATCACAGTCATTTTGTGTCTGTTCTTCCCTTCTTGACTCATTCTGTGGTTTTAGCAGTGACCTTAGATCAATCCGAGCATCCCACTGCCAGGAGCGAGCATTCATTGCCTGTCCTCGCTGACTTAGATTTATCTATTTTCTTGTGGGCTAGTGTGTTCCATTCAATGTTTTGGATATTCTGAATGCCTGTGTATTAACATATACTGTCCAAAGAATGTAAATGCTTTGCTGCTTTTGTTATATTTGAACTAAATGAATTATTTAGCTGGTAGGATTCACTTTATCTGCCTGTTTCAACTTTTACTAGATTTTTTTAAGGCCACGCTTTCACAAAATTAGATGAAGTCTATGTCTTCATTTTGGTGTGTTGCATAACCGGAGACAGTTAGACTACTTAAGAAACGGATACAGCATATAAAACTGTCTTGTGGACATACTAACATACAGTAGAAAATGTTGTTCAAGTTTGGTACACAAGTTCTAAATTATTTACATTTTCCATTAAAAAAGTCACAAAAATCCTGCTTGTAACTTCTTCCTCTGAGTTTACTATCCTTTGTTCTTCATCCCATTTTGCATGCCTTACACAATAATATTATTGGAACAATCGAACATTAAATCTGAATGAAGGTAAGGATTTATGTCTTCCTTTGTAGCTCCCTTAATATTTTCAAGTACCAAGTATTATCTTTTCAAGTACCAGGTATCATCTTTAAAGACCCATGTTGTCAATGGGTTAAGCAATCAGTAAAAACTTTGGGGCACAGTCTGAGCAAAAGTATATTTTCTGTCTGGCCATTCTATCACTACAGAGCCAAAAGAGAGAAGTTTGGTCTATGAATCAATGAAAATGCAATTCGGATGTTTAACAGGAAAACAAAACAAAAAACCCAACAAAACCCGATCATATGTCAGTAGATGTGTTTCTTTCAGTAGGAGCCATAAGCCTTCAACTGTCCTCTGGCCTCCATTTTATTTAAGTCAAAAACCAGTTTGAGAAACATATGTTGATTGCAGTAATGACTGGTCAGAATGCCTTTTTAACCTGATTTTTATGTGAGGTTTTATGCCCTCAAGAATTTTATTACAAATATAACCATGTGTGTGTGTATAAGTCATAGTACAGGAGTGTGTTGCTACCTGTTTTTCTGCAGCTGGTACAGCTACACAGCTTTAAAAGTTTCCAGTATGGACTAAGATGAGTTTGAATCCTCCTTCAGTAACGGTGAAATTCATGCATTTCTTGAACATGTCATTCACTGTTAATGGCTCACAGTTTCCTAAAGAACTAATGATGAGATGACAGGTTTCGGGGGGAAAAGATGTATTTAGTAGGCTTTGTTTAGAGAACTTTTTTCCTGGCCAAGTCAAATCAAACCTGCTGTGGATATCAAGAAGTCTGATCCAGGAACTGGCTTGCTCTTTTATTTATAAGATTCTTTCTTTGGGGATGTTTGAGAACACAGATGTAGGACGGAGAATGATGTATACATGTTGTTTAACAGTGGTTTAAATTTTTTTCTTGATTGCATAAGTTAAATAACTAGTTTTTCCTTATATTAACAGCTGTTTTTTTTTTTCTTTCATGTATAATCTAGGTAATATCACATCTGTATAAATCAATATAATAATGACATTATGTATGTATGTTATTATTTAACCATTGCTCTCTAGGGCATAGTTATGTCAGTCATTTTTTATAGAGAGTTTCTGTAGACTGCTATAATCATTACAATCTGTTCTGTGGAAAAACCCTGCAAATCAGCATTTTCTTGGTATTTCAAGTAGTAATGGTGTTGTGTGGGTAAATAGTAACAGAATATCTGAATAACATGATCCTATAAGCATTGCAGGAAATAATGCAAGAAGAATATGCAACTAAAACACTGAATAAATGAATAATCTTTATAGAAGATATTATTGCGAAGACTTTTTCAAGTCATCTAGCAGGAGAGCCACCCATGAATTTATGCCTGTAAATGCAAAAATATTAGTACGCACTGGTGTCTTTTGGAAACCTGTCAAATGCGCATTTTGGGCTGCCTTGAATTATTTTGTATGTATACTAAGTAGGCATCAAATTGTGCTTAAATCAAAGATAAATGATTGCTGTTTTGGATGCCTTTTTCTGAGAACTGCCCAAAAAGGAGGATTAAATTGGAAGTTGTATGCAATCATGCTTCACCAATATACAATGATCTAAATCTTAAAATGTATAAATCTTCTTTTGGATGATATCTAGACAGAATGAACTCTCTAAATATTCCTTCTAGCAAAATTATTTTATAAATCAGATACAATATATGCTAACTTTGATGTGATGAGCAACACTTTGTAGAACTCTTCTCAAATAATATTCACCCACAATTTTTTCGGAGGCCCCAAACATGAAGAGGACATGAGACAAATAATCTTAGCATTGTTTTGTCCCATTTCACATCATCATCTTAACCTATCAAGACATTATATACTGAACACTGTGCACAAGTTAGTTTAATTGCAGCAATAACTTGTGCTTACCTGTATCAGCTAAAATCCTTTCCAGATCATGATATCATCTGTTAAGGCAAGTAATATAACCTAGAATATCCGTATAAGATTTTTTTTTTTTCTTTTTCTGCCCAGTGTACTACTTCATAATTTTGTTGCTTTAATATATTGAAAATGTACAGATTTATTTTTTTAATGTGGTGACACTATCCAAACGAATGTGAGAACTTTTAGCCATAATTGTGCTTAATAACTAGTTACCACAAGCTGTCTCCTTTTCCAGCTCGTGGAAGTATGGCCAAGCCACAACTAAGAAAGAGGGAACCACCACCAGTTTTTGGTTTTACGTGTGATAGTTGCAGCTGTGAGGTAAACTGTGAGGAAAAAGTAAGGGTAAAGTCTTGATCAAGTAATCCACTGGTAGAACAGCTGAAGGATTTCTGATCATCAGGTTTTCTTCTTGCATTTACAGTATTTATTTAGTGGATTGACCGCTACATAGCAAATGAGTGTTTTGTTTTCAGAAAGTTCAGACAACACAACTGAGAATCTGTCCCTCCCAAATGCTTAGAATTAAGTATCTTATTCCCCAGGGTGCTCTAACTGTAGTTACAGAAGGAGCATTGCTAATGAGCAAATCAATATTTATGTTCATTCGAGTTATACTGTGTTTTTTAAAATAAATACATGAAGTACCACATGTAGAAGTAGTAATATGGGCTTTAAATTTTGAGTCATAACTGTGTAGACCATGGGGATTTGAGAAGATTCCATCAAGATGTTTATGTCAAATTTTGAGCCCAATTATATAAAAGTGAGAAGAACAATTGATAAAGGGTCAGGCATGGAGATGCCCAGTATGAAACTCTCTGGATGCTGTTTTTATGAGCAAATGTAGAATGCAAAGCATAGAATATGTCCTGCCCACAACCTCTGGCAGCCTCACCAGTGTCGACATCAGTAGAGAGCATGTGTTGGGACATCAATAGGAAAAAAAGAAAGGAAGACTCTGTGGATGGAATGGAGAGGAACTGAGCAGCTGGAATTTAATATATTTCTCTAGGAGATGCTGATTATCAACTTATATTAAGGAATTGTCTCTTTTACTTGGAAAACTATTTGTCTTGACAAGCCCTTTTAAAGAGAGCATGTTAAAAGCACGAGGGAACTGAACCATTAAGAAAGGATACTGTATGTGAGTGTATCTGTTGCTTAGTATGGCACCACTGTGTTCAGTCTTTGTTATTATCTCAAAACCTTTTGTTTTTTTTCGCTTTCCATGGGCTATCAGAAATACCCTCAGAATCCTGTAGATATTCATCAATGAAAACAATAAGTGATTTTGCTTTGCCAGGTTTTCTTTGACAGTACTTACTTTCTTAAGGCCCCTTCCAAATATTCAGAGTGTTTCTGAGCTGTTTGTATCAGTCCCTAAGATGAATTATAGAAACATAATAAGGATATTTCCAGGATGCTGGGATTTTAATAAAATTCAAAGTGAATCCTTCTCACTTCTTCCATCCAGATCAAACTTTCCATTTCAGATTCTCACAACACAAAGATGTTTCATACAGGTCTATCGCTGCTATCAATTATATACTTATTTCCTGTGTTTATCATAAAATGAAAGGGCCCATGACAATGTTTGGTGTAGATACTGAGCTGCCAACTTGAAGTGTCAGAAAGTGATGGTTGTCAGCAATGAGCTTTAGTTACTTCTCTCAGGATAATTCCACACATCACACTGACAGGACATTTCTGCTGATGCCCAGTCTAAATATTAATGTGCTGCCCTCACATCTTGTCATACCTCCCTCTGATATTCTACATTACTTTAGACATCTATACTTTTTGAAAGCATGCCACTGTTTTCCATTCTTATGACTTTATTCCTTTGTTGATCAAAATCCTTGGCCTTATGTTCTTGGAAGAAGGGCCAAAAGATTCAGTACTTGAGAGTTTTCAAAGCTGGTTCTAGAACATTTGTTGTCTGATAGCCACCAAATGTCCACATCCAAAACTCCTGTGCCTCCTTTCTCCAAAGAATGCATGGAATATAGCAAGGAAATTAATTAGAGGCTATAAAAATAGGCAGAGTATAACCTCATTTTTTTACCTTAGTTTTTTATTAAAATGTGGGTGTGTACACCTCTTTAATATATCTTAATTACTTTTCCCAATTCAAAGATAAAAATTGGAATAATCGTGATGTGTAGATCCTTGAACGGATGCCATTTTTTCATTATCAGACATTGCCTCTGCATGCCTTTCTGTGTTCTACATTTGCAAAAACTCATGTCATAAAGATGACTATCTTTGGATGCGTGTAGTTGCATGAGTCAATAAATTGTTTATTTTCTCAGTGGGAGTTCACTCAGAACATTGAAGAGCTATTTCCTCCTAATTAATTCCCTGGATTCCTCTTATAAAAAACAAAACCCAAAACAACAAAAAGCCCCATCTTAGTCTTCAAGGAGTCAGTTTGGGGTCATTATTTTCTTGATAAATGTACTCACCACCCCTCCAGATTTACCACACGGGAGACTTCAGGGTAGAAGAATGTGGTGTTGCATGTTATATTCCATGATTGGTTCAAATTACTCTATTTACCAAGTATTTTCAAGAAACAATCCTAAACCATCAGTCAGCCACATCCTACTTCCAGTGCTGATGCCAGACAGTCATTTTCCCTCAGAGCATCATTGAACATGAGCTCTCTTCAGCTTGTTTCATACTTTGATGAACTAGATGGCTGCAGGGACTGTACTGAGATTCGAGACATTTCATTTAAGATGTTGCTAGTTGTTTCCATTGCGGATAGCTCTGTAGGAAAGGAGAGGACAACGCTGATTTTACTCGTACCTGGCACAGACTATCGACCTGTAAAATTTACCATCGTATTTTACCAAACCTCTCTGAGATGTCATCTTGTCAGATAAGTATGGTAATGCAAGGTGCTTTATCTTGTCTAGTCTTTGAAAGGGACCGTACAACCAAACCTAAGATAATGCTGAAAGAGGTTGTCATTCATTTCTCACATGCTAATGAGACAAGCACCATTGTTTTGGTCTTTAGATCAACAAATATTATCTCCAAAAGAAAAGTATATCCTTCCTTTTAGACTCAAATTTTAGCTCCATCTTGTGTAAATGTGATCCTTTTTACCTATCACAAAACTTTTCATGCTGTGTATCTTGTGATTATTACACTGTGCTCATCCTTCAGTAATTACTCACCTCTACGATTCAGCATTGTCAGGCACAGCTTTGTGTTTTCATTTATTCTGTAGGCACTGAACTCAATCTAACAGAGTTGTAGGCTGCCTGAAACACTGGGTTTAAGTTCCCACAGCCTAAATCCCACCTAAATCCCAGTGTTCCTTTTGGCCTTAGACAGGACAGTTGGGTAGACCAGGCAGAATTACAATAGGAAACACTGGACTGTAGTGGGTGTATTCAAATGCTTCTACAGATTTAGTCTTAGTTACATCTGTGACAGCCTTACTGCAAAATATCTACAAAACAAAAGGCTGTCAAGTGCTGTGGGGCTGACTGCACAGCAGCCGTGCCCATCACACGGTCCCATCACCTGGACTGTTTAACTACAAGTGATTGTGGAAGGAGGAAAATACCACCCTGTGATAATTCTCTCTTTGCAAACAAATGCCTCTTAGCCCCTCTTCAATTTACATCATCTTGAAAAGATAATATTCCAGGTGTCACGGAAATATTTTTAGTTTATTTCAGTGGAAGTTTGTTTGATGAAAGCCTGATTAAAGGCCTGAAAATATAACAGAAATAAACTTTTCTGTTAGGAAATGCACCTTCTTTATTTTTATGATTGTGAAAATACCTTACAGACGTCTCTCTTATATTTGCAATCATAAGATACGTGAGTCTCCAAGTCTTTCTTGCAGTGTCTGAATTGCATATGCGCGATACAAGCCCTGCATCATTATAAACCCTGAGAAGATCTGTGCATAAAGAAAACGAGAGACTGAGAAAAACAGATGCCATGCAATTTGTATGTACTATTTAGTATTGAACTGCATCCATAAGGTAACATTAGATGCTTTATTGTATTTTCCCACATCTAGAAATAAGCTGAAGCAGCAGTGGCCAGCTCAGATGTGTAGGAAATGCAAAATGCAGCCACACTGTCTGCCCCCTCTACTGGCTACTGTACACATCACAGAGGTTTTTTTTCTTCTCAGCTATAGGAATAATTTTCTCAGCCTGGAATATTTGCCAGCAAAAATTTTATAATATCATTATTAAAGGAAATAGGAAATTTAGGTGTCCTATTTGTCTGCAATAGGAAAGTGAAAGGTCTGAGAAATAGAAAACAAATGAATTCTTTCGTTTTGCTGGAGAAGCTACTTTTTGAGAACCACTGTGCTCACTTTCTACGGCAAGGGAATGCCAAAGTTTGCCACACAGAAAGAGATTAAGCTGTGTTGTGCTTATTCTGAATGCTAGAGACGTTGTTCATTAAGTTCTGCAAATGCCAGATGTGGAAAAAAACCAGTATTCTGCAACCAAGACCACCTAGAAATTTGAAAATTAAAATTCAAAGTCACGTCTTTCAGTCTGTGGGATTCAGTTTAGCCACAGATAAGTATTACAGGGTATTTGTATAGATTTAACTTTCAGATGGTTGTAGCAGATCTTGTATAAAGAACAACTGAAAATCCAAAGTCCATCGAGAGTGCATATTGTTACATGACCATAGCGTATAGAGGATAATATATTCTCCTGGGTTATTACAGCAATTAAGTAATTGGCCTTTAGGATGCTGAGGTTTCTCTATTGACATTTTTTTCTTTTCTTTTCCTCCCTGTTCTCTTCCTTTAACTGCATGTAGTTAATGTTCCTGAACACTGCAGAATTATTACTTTGGAGACCAAAATATTTTTCTTTTATAGAACAAAAATCTGGAACATGTGGTTAAATTCCCTTTTCTTGCAATTTATGTGTCTTGGTTTTGATGTGGGTAGAACAGTCAATAATATAACCCTGTATGTCTGCCTACAAGCTGAGGCTTCCTGAGATTGCATTTTTTCTGTCATAGCAGACAGAGGTATCTGCAGATATTATGCATAGAATAGAACTGCTGTCTATGTCTCCAGTTTTCCAGTGGGACTTGACAGCCAGATACTGTAGGTCTGGTACTATCGTGTGTCCTTATGTGCAGACAGAGACAAAAAGGCACATGATCTAACATGCACCCATTACACAGCTAGAAAGAAAAAAATTGTTGTTGTTACTCTGCTCTTAAATCACTAGAATAACTAGATCTTAGAGGAATAATATTAATGGACTGTAAATAATGGCTTGGTTATACTACAGTGGGATTTTTCAGATATCACAAGTGATTTGATCTGCCTTCAGTTTACTTTCTTGAAAGCAGCTGTATTTTCAAAAAGAATCACCTGTTAAAGATGACGTTTCTTCGGGTATCTCATTTTAGGACCTCTTTAGGTATCTCTGCTTTGGAAATTCTTGGCAATTTCTGTACTCTCTGCTTTGTCTGTATGTTCTTGCCTGTACATGTCAGTTCTGTGTGGTTTGTTGTTGTGCAGTGAATCAGATTTCCAGACATCACAAGCTTTAAAACTTGCTAAGATAAGCAGGTGAATGAATTACTGTTTGTACAATGGTATTTTTATGTTGATACTTCCTCCTGGATTTCCCATCACTATTGAGGCTGACTAACGCCTGCAGAATACAGGAACGCTTCTTTTACAGAGCATTTTTCTGTTGGTTCATTATTTTCTAATGCTTATTATAGCAGAATTTCATAAACTTGTTATATCGACTCCTCCACAAAACCAGTTTGTCCCACGCAACTCTGTCCGGTGCCTGGCCTCTTTCAGAGGTCTATCAATGCCCCGTAGCAACACGGACCCGCCGCTGCACCTGCAGATGACTGTGCCGGTTGGTGCCAAACAGCTGGGGCTGGCAGAGGCGGCGGCGCCCGGGCAGTGCCAGGGCCGGGCTGCTCCATCGCTTGACTCCCTCTCCTCCCCTGCTTGGGAACCCCGAGCCTCCTTCCTCCTCCTCCTCCTCGGTATGGGAGGATTTTCTCTGCCCTAGTGATGGGAAAATCAAAATGGATTTGATAGAGTTAAAAATTGGATAGATAAAATAGTTTGCTCAAGGTCTCCACTGGCATAGCCAGAACAGGGCTCTGCCTCTGACTCCCAGCCCAGCACCCAAACCCAAGACCACTCCAGCCGCTTTCAGATGCAGCTCACATAAACCAGGTTGGAAGTGATTTACTGCTTCTTAAGAGTGTTTTCAGATTGCATCTTTTTCGCTTGTCAGGAATTAACTGGGACTGCATGAGTTTTAATTAATGGATCATATTACTTCGTGCATCTGAAAAGAAATTTTAGGAAACATCTTTGGTTCTTTTGGCCAGTAGCCATAATGACACCCAGGCTAATTATATCAGTCACCAAGTTATCAGTGCAATCATAACTGGAGGCAAACAGACGCCAAGAGAAGCTGGTAGTAAAATCATGATGTATTTCACAATCATCTTATTACTGACTGTTTTAAATAATGACCTAAAATGCTTTAGCAGTACTGAGAGAGCATCAAGGTTTCAGCAAGTCTTAATTCACAGAAGCTGAAGCTTTCCTTGCTTATGGGAACTGACTGGTGAAAAAGTAAAAGGTACTCCTCAGTAAATGCATGCAGAAAACAAGGTACTATTTTTATCTGCAAATGTTAACAATCATTTTTTTTCCACATGCTCATTTTTCTGCTGAGCTTCGGTGTTAGGAAACAATCAAAATTCTCTGATGAGGTTCCTACAATTTCTATTTAATTACATCAGAGATGAAGTTGGCTCATAGTTCTCTGTCATTTGCTTACTGGGTCTAAAAGAATATCAACTGCATGTAATACTGACTTAGCACACCACCTTCCACAGGGAATGTCCCCATGTGCTTTAAAATTAATTATGTCAGAAGTAGTATACAGTTTTGTACCCTTTTTAACTATCAATTTAAATTAATTTAATTTAAAAAAACCTAGAAATGGGTTAGCTGTCACATAGTGTAAACAGAAAACTCTTTGTATAAATGTTTTCTGTAAATTAAAAAAAAAATATCTAGCCTCCTACTTTCCTGTATTTGGTCACTGCAAATCAAGGCACTGGTTGATTCTGACTTCAAGGAATAACTGAAATTTTTGGAAGGAACAAAGTCATAAAACTCTTCTAGACTAAAAGTATTCACAGCTACATAAACAAGGAAATGGATTTTATAATTAATTCAGAGTTCCCTGGCAAGCGCAGTGTTGTAATGTGTTGTAATCTACTGATTAAGTTCCAGTAAGAACACTGGCAATAGCTTTCTTTATTGATATCAGGCCTTTAACAGCACCCGAAAGAACCTGAAATTCTGAGTTTCGGAACACCCCCAGGTGGACTGTACACATCTGAGCATTTAGTCAAGATGAGGCAACATTTACAGAGGAGTGAGTCTGTGGGAACAGGTTTTGTGTCATATTTGGGTCCTGCTTGCTCCCTCTTTCCGTGTCCTCGGGCGTTGTGCTTTGGAAATGCAGTACCTGAAAGAAAATCACCTTTGAGAAGTATAGGTTGAATGGGCATTTGGAACCTTCCAGCAAAGCTTTTAATCCAGTAGGATTCCACTTCACAGAATGCTTTGCGATCTATCAGACCATTGGTCATGGCTGTTAATTAAAAGAAAATGCAAGATAAATCTACAGTGCAGGGATACAACATAGCCAATTAAATATTCCAGTACAAGGTGCTAATGATAAAAAGTGAATGTCACTGAGGACAATCTGTATGATGTCAGAATACAAATCCTACCAGATGACAAAATGTACAATTTGCATCATAGGCAGGGAGGAAGAGAACCACTGACCCTGACCACTGAAGGCAGGCGTTGCAGAGGAGGCAGTGGTGAGGACATACGCGATGGGAGGATGGGCTTGGGGACTTTTTTGGAGAGGAATTAAAATTCAAACCCTTAGACTACATGCATCTTGTTTTCTTGACTCCCAATATGTGCAAGTCTGGCCATTCCTGAGCCATAGAGTTTGTTGCCATTCAAGCAAAGCTTTTTCTTTTTTTTTTTTTTTTTAAATGTGGTTGTTTTAGTATAGAAGAACAATATTGAAGGAAGCAAATGACAAGCAAGAAGCGATGAGTGTTTGAAGTGACTGAGGGACTGTCAGTCCCCTATGTCTTTGAGAAGTGCTTTAATGACTATGCTGTGAAGAGAGATGGTATCTCTAAGTGGCTCTCTCTTCTTGGCAAGGTTAAACCAAATGAATGGCAATAACTAAGCAGTTACAGCTAACTAAAGCAGCTTACAGACAGGCGTTATAATTTCATTAAAGATTTGGCAATCAGGGGCAGTCTAGAGAATATAAATGGACAGAGGTGAGTAATCTTAAATAAAAGAAAATATTTAATGAAATTACTTGCAAGAAACAATTTAATGAGCTATCATGAGACAAGCAAATTAATGGATATTTGGAATCTTATATACGTAAACAATTCTAATTTTTCTATCTATTAGAAAGGTTAATATTTTTTCTTTAGAAATACAGGCTGATAAAATCTGTACTTGAAAGAAAACCATTACTATCTTAAGTTACATATTTCAACAGCTCATGAAACTTGTCTCACATAAATAAAAGCTTTCTTACCATTGATGCTTCAGGTGCATACCTTGTACAGCTCAGATATATATTTTAGCTTCCTAGTGGGTAGCTTCTTTCTTTTTAGGTTTTGATTGTATGTTTTGCTCTTTTTAGAAGTTGGGTGCTTAGGTGAGGGTTGTATGAAGGGCTTTGTGTTCTTAAAACAGAGAAAATGGACCAGTTAGATTTTAGAATATTTTGAGTTGGACTTTGAAACTTCAGTGGACTGGCAGTCCACTGAAATTTATCCCTCTTTCTTTCAATTTTTGTTTAATAAATGGACATAACACATCCCTGACAAAACTTAGCCAAACTAGGTATTAACTAATACCATCACTTAAACCAGTTTTGCACCCCTTAGATTTTAATAGAAGTGTAATTTCTGAACATGTATTATATTAAAACATATTTAGCAAAGTTATCAACTCTCTCTTCTCCCTCTACACACTTTATACATCTGTATATATATGTGTGTGTATATATATATATATATGTCTGTATGTATAAATAAATGTGTGTATAGGCCACTTAGGTCTTTAAAACAAGGACATACTGGATGTAGACTGAATTAGTGTCAGAAACTATACTAGTAATACAGTAGTATCAGGCCTTAGGCAGTGTTATTATGACATTTATGTTCAGGCACAACTAGTACTATCAGATCTAGTATAAAGAGATTAGTGTTGTACTTTGTTCTCCCAGCCCTATGTACCTTCCCAGATCCACACAATCCCTTCTGGTGCTGAAGACAAATCTTATTGCCTCGCACAAGCCAGAACTTCCCTTTCCCCAGCAAAGTTTTGGACGAGAGGAGAGCTGTTGTGTTACTGAGGTCCCTGGAGGGAAGAAGTAAAGAGAAATGTTGAAGCACGGAGGAGGAGAATAGAGTGCAAGACAGTGAGAAAGTTCAGGAAAGGGACCCCAACCTTGGAGACAGAGCGGAGCAAAACTGATGCTATGTATGAATTGGCATCACTGCCATAGGAGGGAGTTAAAGAAAAACTTGATGTGCTCGGACAATAACTTTGTGTCATTTCTGCACAAGTGAAGATGGGTTAGGATCAGGTGGAGGCCGAATGTGGGATTGTAGCAAGTTGGATGGAAATTATGATCTCCTGCCAAAAAAAAAAAAAAAGTGGTAAAATGATAAATGTGTAGATTTTTTTCTCATAGTTAGTAGGGGACAATATGCTTAAATGATTCTTGGACTCCAATGGGATGTTCACATGATGGCTTAGGGAACCTGGAGAAGATACATGTATTCTCCTTGAAGAAGTGAGAGGAAAGCCTTGTACACCTAGATTCCAGTGGCTCATCAACTGACAATAAGGGTGCAGTTATTTTCTGTCACCATTTTTTCTCACTTTTCAGTGCAGAAACCCACCCAAAGATAAAACTACTCCAGGCTTTGATGCGAATGAAGAGTGGCAGAATGGCTCACCTGGTATTGCCCTCTTTGGAGATAGTTTTTCGGTTGTTGATCTGTGGCTGGTGGCAAGTGATTGATAGTCAGATGCACATTTTCTTTTTAGTTTTGAAACCTTTTTTTCTGCCATAGTGTTCCCTTGAGAATAACATAACAACATGTCTAGGATTGCTCTGTTAGCAAAGAGTACGTTCTGCCTTTTTCGCCCATATCTGAGAGCCATATGCTTTTAGTGGTAGTGAAAGAGTTAAATTTCAGAGTACTGAAGGATGCTGGACTTTGAAAATAGTAATGGATTATAATAATCATTTATAGTTGCCAGGTGAAAAATGTGCCATTCCAGTACACAGAAATGTCACAGGATAAACCGCTGCCGTGTCCTGTCATTCCTGCCATGGACATTTCTTTAGATTAGGATCCTCAGTGGGGCTCAGAGATGTAAATAGCCCGGCGTGGCTGGGACTGGCCTTGGCTCCCCTGGGATGTGCTCTCAGGTGACGGGTGTAAAAGCTTATCAAATTATTGGGCACCTTCAGACCTTGCCTGGGGCTGTATGCTTGGAAACATGAGTGGGTGTGCTGTGCTCGATCAGTGTCAATATTTTAAAATGAGGTGGATGTTAATGCAACAAAATACAGATTTTTAACATAATGTGAAGGGAAGTCTCCTAAAATAACAGGACATGTTAATGAGCTCTCTACAAGAGGCTTAACTGAGGATGCTTATAATCTTTTAATGTGTGATTGTGGCTGTTCTTAAAAAAATGAATAGACCTTTCAGAATTCAAAGGATGATTTTCCTTTCCCTTCTGATTGGGCTTTTCTTTCTCCCCACATACCCTGGGTTGTCAACTTTCATTCTCTTTTGTGATCCTAGAAAACATGAAGGGCAGGATCAGAGAATACTTTTTTTCCCCCCCAATTAAAAGTAGAAAGTAGGCAATGAAAAATAGTTAAAAGATTTCAAGGAACAACAGGGGGAAAAAGGGAGTAATGTTTGTCTTGTGTGCAGACAGTGACTGTCTAAGTAAGAAAGATCATGGTTTCTTACAAAATTATACCTGTGAGAAATATTTGAGTATTGCACACAGGTATAATTGAGTAAGAGGCAACAGCCTGTGCGCACGCAGGTGCATACAGCTTTTTTATCCCATATTGGCAACACTTTATATCCACTATCTACACAAGCATGTATGTGCTTCCATGTAGCCACCGGAGGGGCACCCCCAAACCTGCTTTCCTGCCGTGGTGTCTCCCTGGATGGCTGCGGGAGGGTCCCCCGGAGGTAGGGCCGGGGCGGTGCGGAGCGGGGCCGGGGCGGTGCGGAGCGGAGCGGGGCCGGGGCTGCCCGCGCCGTTCGCCGCGCCGCCGCTGGGGGTATCTTCGTACCATTTTTCATCCAGCAGCAATTTGGAGTGGAAACGTGTAATAGAGGGAAAAAGCAGGGTTCTCGGCGGTTTTAGCGAGCCGTGCATCCAGGAGCCAAAAAAGATTAACACCCCCCGTTCCCCCCGCTTCCCAAGCCCCCCAGCACCGCACACTCGCACACACACACGCACCCCTCGGGGCACCGTCGCGGCTCCGAGATCACCCGCCGGACATCAAGCGCAAGGGATTCGTCTGGAGGGCAATTTCGGATCGGGGGAGATCTATTGGATTAGTAGGATTATCTACTTGCAGACGGAGAGGAGTAGCGTTTGATCATTTCTATTGCTTGCCTGATGGTCGGATTTAAATGGAGGTGGCTCGGCACGGATGAGGCTGAATTCCGGATGGGGTTTTCCAGCCCCACCTCCTCTCGCCCCGATCAGAGGAAAGGGGAGAAAAATATATAAAAATCGATATAATTCGGAAGTGTCCGGGGCACGACTGAGAAACCTCCAGCTCACAGCGGCTGGGAGAGAGCCGGAGGAGGCGAAGCCAGTGAATTACAGTTTCAGCTGCGATTGCAGAAAAGCGGCCGTGAACTGGTAAATACTTTGATGCTCTCGGCGTGCGGGGCGAGCCCCAGCCGGGATGGAGGGGGGCGGCCGGGCCGGGCTCAGCACCCCCGGCCCCGGGAAGGGCAGGGCGGCTGCGGGGCTGAGCCGGGGGGGGGAGGCTTTGCAGCGCCGGTTTGCGAGCCATGTGTGCGCGTTTGTGTGTGTGTCCGCGGGCAGGGAGATGGCATTTAAGCGGCTGCAACTGGCCCGAGGTGCGGGGCTGTGCGGGGGCTGCGCGGTTGCGGCGCGGTTGCGGCGGGGGGAGCCCGAGCGGTGCCTCGGGGGAGCTGCGCGGCGGCAGGAACCGCTGCTGGGGGGGTGGGAAGGGGAGGAGTGGAGGGTATTTGCAGGGAGATTTACACACACACCCCCCGCACACACCGCATCTGCCACAGGCGCGGTCCCCCCGCCGGCTCCTGCCCCCGCCGCCGCCCGAGCGAACTTTCCCCCTCGCTTCCCCCGGGCAGGCCGGGCCCGGCGCGGCTCTGGGCGCCCCCAGCCCCGGGCTGCGCGGCCGGTGCCTCCGCACGGTGCCTGCGCACGGTGCCGGGTCTCTGGCCAGGCTGCCATGCCTGATGGAGGGAGGGATTTTTTTTTTCCCCCTTTTTCAGACATCTTCTTGCTTGAGTGTCAAGTACTGGTTTTACTTGCCCCCCCCCCCCCCCCCCCCCCCCGCCTTTTTCCTGACGATCGCACCGGAGCCTCATCTTTACTTGGTGAAGGAAAATCAATTTTCACCAGGTTTAATTAAAATTAATCAGTCAAATTACTTAATATTAATTGACTTATAATTAAAGCCAGAAAGTTACCTTGGAATCAGGAGAGATGGTATTATCTCGAATCATTTTAGGGATGCATATGGTTCTAGAGCAATTACATTAAAATAATTGTTTAAATAAAACAAAACAGAGCTTGATTAAAGTGTTGCGTTCTTGGTGCTGCAGGTGACACAATCTGGACAAGCTATTTTCCTCTGTAAATTTGCTGACCTTTTTAAGGAATATCATTTTAGTTTGACACTGGGTTTGCTTTCTGGAAGGCCAGTTGGTTTTAGCTCTAACAACTATGGCATTAAAAACCCCCTGGTATAGAATGGAAATACATCTTATAGAAGCTATAAATATCAAAGTGAATGGTTTTAGCACGTTTAGATATTCAGTGAATTTGAAATGAAGCAGAATTTTTTTTTTCCAGCATAAGTGTAAGAAATTGTTTTAGGAAATATTTTTTCCAGTACTGCCTTCTTCTGTGGTAATATTTGCATTTTCCCAGAGCTTTAGTGGGACCAGACTGTACCGGTAAATTCACAGAGATAATTCGTATCTGAAACCATGTATTTGTGGTAATGCTCAAAATAACTTTTTCGTGCTCCCTTAAGACTTAGATTGTTTTTTGGTTGGTTTGTTTTTTACAGTAGCAGCATTTTTGATGCATCTACAGACCATTGTTATCAATGAAAAAACAACACTGAGCTTTGGGACCTTTTCTGTTACTTTTTTTTTTGGGGGGTGGGGGGGGGAGGTTGTGGCTTAATTGAAGCAAAGGATAGTTGTGAAATTGCATGTACTTTATTAAAGGCACCTGACAAATGTAAGGCTCATGTATGATATAAATGAACATTTTAAAATAGACCACATTATTCAGGGCTCTGATTTTTAAAGATACTGATTCTCATTGACTGCACTGAGACTTGTGTGGGCTCAACAGCTGTAACACGCAGCCCACTTTTGCGTCTTTGAAATTAGATTTGCAGATTGGACGCCAAAAGCTAAGTAGCCATGTTTGGAAGGGGTTTTTTATATTTTCTCTCTCCCCCCCTCCCTTTTTTTTTTTTTTGAAGATGACTGCTTCTTAGTTACTTTTGATAAATGATACCAGTTTTCTCAGACTACAGCTCCAGACTGCAGTAATGTTGCAAAAGCAGTTTTGCAGTGAACAATTAGGGGGCCCTTAGATACATGTAAAGATCTCCCATTTATTCTGTATATTTCATGTGAATCATATGCAGACTGTGGGAAGAAAAATGAGACTGAGGATAATAATGCTAAGTGTGCTGGGAAGCAGGATTTGGCTGAACACCTCTGTTTTGTGATTAACCGAAGTAGCAACGAAAGCCATCAGAGAGTGTTCAGGGTGCTTAAGGCAATAAGTTGTGTAGAAGCAAGGAGAAGAACTGTCATCCTGATACAGCTTTGGTTATCCTGCCTCATTTTCTATGGTAGGGTAAGAAGATAATATCCCAGCTGTTGATACTTGACCATCCTTAACAAAGTGGGTTTGCTCTGGATTATTTGGCTGGAGGTGGAGCAGTCTGCTGAGGAGGGTTATTTAAAGACTGGGACAGAGCTATAGGCAGAGAAATTGATTTGCAAATGAAAAGAGGATTTGAACATGTTAATGGTGGTAGTTTTATTTTTTTATCAGTTTGCATATTTAATATCCACTGGCATACACAGAAGCATAAACCACTCTAATTGTTCAAATGGAGTCTGGGGAAAAGAGAAGAAAGCAGAGGCTTAGAGATGGTCTCAGTTCATAATGGATTGGCTTGCCTGTCTTTATTAAAAGCAAATACACGTTCCATTCTAATAGAGACGTGGAGCTGCATTACAGATCCTTGGCCTGCTTTGAATTATTTGTTCGATGTCATATTTATTATGTTTTTTTAATTACATGAAAAAGAAACTATTTAAAAATTAAATAGTGAAAACGAAGGGCAAAAAGAGCCAGACATTCTTTGAAAGCAAACAATGAAAAGACAACATTTTGCTAGAGATACAGTAGAAACCTTTTCGGATTTCTTTTAACAAAGGATGGGCAGTAATCAAGCTGATCCAGTAAACAATATAATTTCAGATTAGTCCCAGATACCCATCCATGGTAAGTCTAGCAGGTAATGATAAGAAATGGACTTTGACTGATGAATAAAAGCTGTTATAAAAGCATATTTCCATTACTGTAGCCTGTTTCTGAGCTCTGCATGATGAAGGAATGTCTGCATGCAGAGGGATGCCTGCTCTGTTACCTGGTCATTGCAGAAGAGTTGGTATGGGAGGGAGGGATGAGTTAGGGGATGCAAAATAAAGAAGCTGATAGGGAAACTTCATCATGTATTGCATATTGATAGCACATCCTGTAGTTTTAATGACAAATAATGACATTACATTCCACAGAGTGACTATTTAATTGTCACAATTACAAGGGGAAATTGTATTGACTACTTGGTGACTCAGCTTCATGTTTCCACCTGCCTCTGAAGACTACACATGTGTTCCAACAGACTTTGTTTTCATAATTATTAATTTCTAGTTAATGATGTGCTGTTTATTATTGAGAGACAAAAAGTTACTAGGTGGCTACTTAGCACCATGTTCAGGTTTTTCTGTGCACCAACTCTACCATCCCAATTTTTGTTAAAAGGGTGGTGTAAAGGAACACCATCTCTGTGAAACCATTGGGCACAGTGTCTACTGTTAATAACCTTATAGCAGTCAAGCCACGTGAAGATCTGGGCCACAAACATCAGTATAAAATGTTTTTCCCACTGCTGTAGGCAAATAAAAGATGAAGATACTTAAACAAAAGCAATTGGAGTTCCCTTTCCCCCATTCATTGAATTCTTCTGGTTTGTCCTTGTAGTATTTTCTGCATAATCAGTTTTAGTGCTGCCTTTGAGTAGTCTGTTACTTTCCGTTGATGCTTGGTTAGGTCTTTTGCACCATATTAAGGGAGAATGTAATGCTTGGAAATTAGCCACACGTGACTGTAAAATCATAGAAGTGATCAAGGACACTTTACAAATATTATATTTCAAGTGACTCATATTCCTTTAACCAAGCAGGGAACTTAAATGGCAATTTAAAAATACGTTTTCTAAATCTCCTCAATCACATCCTGCCTAGAGATGCTGTTAGCCCACTTGTTGAACTGGTTCTGGGAATTTAATGAGGGGAATAGATTTCTGTTGTATTTTATACTTTTATTTAATTCCATCTTGTTTGAAGCTTTTAAGTTCAAAATCTGAACTGAAAATCATTCTTTAACTTCTGCCTTCCCAACCCCGTCCCCCAGCTTCCAAAAAAGTACTTAAAAGCAGTAAAGTGTTATGTAGGCACACAGTGTTAGAAATATTCATGAGGAGAAAATGACAACTTATTTAGAAAAACCTTACTACATAGTCATACTGAATATTTTGATGTCCTCAAGCCTGTGTTAAAGTGGGCATTGTGGGATGGAGCTTTTGTTGCTTCAACTGGTTTCACAAAGATGGGTTATTTCTTTACAGACCTGGGCCCTGAAATAGTCACCATGAGACCCTGCTCCTGGGTTAGGAAACACTTCTGTCACTGGAGTCATGGTCAGCATGACCAGGACATGACCACAGGGAGACCTGAGACTGGTTTCTATGACTTAAATAAGTATCTTTCTCACAGGTAGCGGTAGAAATTGAAAGAAGGACAAGGAGCTGAATAATAGGAGCTACACATGAAGTCAGATGGAAAGAGTAAATCTTTATAGATGTTTAATGGTGTTATATTCTAAGCTTTTGGGAAATTTTATTTGAAATTTTTTTACAACAGTAAATATAGTCTGTGCTCTATCCTATTTCTGTTTCATGTGAGAGAGAAATTCCTTGTCTATGGCACAACACTTTACTGCTACCATTACTGCAGACTTTATAGATCAGAGATGTGTCAGCATGTTAGCTTTAGCTGTAACGCTTTTTTTGTGTGAAACCTTATGGGCCTTGCAGCCACTTTCTCATACTGACACTCATAAAACGTTCAAGTTCTCATATTTATTATTTAATTTGCTTCCTATATAAAGCAACAGAGCTCTTTGATACATGAATGCGAAGCCAAAGATGACAGGCAAGCATGAATGGGACTAATGAGTTTTAATAATGCACGTATTAAAAACTGCTAAAGGAAGTTTAATTAAGAAAAACAAGTTATGCATGAAATTCATTTTGGAACAAATACAAGTAAAGTCACAGATGTACAGAATGCTACATCACAGGAAATGGACTCTCAAGTTGATAGATCCCTATAATGCCAATATTGCACTCGAAATGTAGTGTGCACTCTACAGTTCTGGAAAGCATAGTAACACCATTCAAGAGCACTTCCAAAGTTGAGTTAGAGATGTCAGGTTTGTGATTAACAAATTATATTTATACGCCTGTAGATTTTAGGATGAGTTGGAATTTGATCTCAATTAGCTTGATGGAATTGAGACCAGAATCTGATCAAGTAAGAAACGCATTTGCTCTTTTTTTTTTTGTGCCACAAGGAAGTTTGTTTGGTTGGGTTTTTTTAAGTTCATCTTGTTGAAGAGCTAGTTATTGATCTAACTCTACAACAAGAGTTTTGTATGCTTTGGAACTGTTACTGTATGGTATCCAGATAGAAAAACAATTCATAGACAAATCTGAGTTCATTCAAGCATCCTTGTTTTCAGAGTCCTTTCTCAAGAGATGGTAATAACTGTATTTTAGCTTTTCTTACCTTGATTTTCTAATGTCCCAAAAATAGGAAAACAAATAAGTGGTATCTTTCTGGTGAATCCTGTATGAAAGCTTGCCTTAGGTGATGAGCTAGCATTAAAGATAGTATTATTGTTGATAGTATAATTATATTATAGGTAGCGAACAAAATCCAATTTACTTTTCTCATGGTTAACCTCAGTGAACCAAGGGTTAGACACAAATATATATCAAGTAATGAACTTTGTCACTAATTCTATAGCTTAATTTTTCACTTGCAAGAGACAATAAAAGAACACAGTTTCAGGGGCCTTTGGGTGGGTTCTAGTATACTCTATTAGAGGGATCAGATGGGGAAGCATGTGAATGTTTTACAAAGTGTTAATCAAAGCACGTTAAATCCCCTTGACTTTATGTTATACAATATGCAGATTTCAATACTGAAGATCTCAAATGAGAAACATCTGGGATATTTTTTTCCCCGGTATGACCTCTGATTAACATGAGTTCAGCTGAATTTCTACAGTAGGTCAAAAAATCTTCATGTCCTGAAGCACACGACTGCCATCAACAGAATAACCATCTGATCATTTAGCTGAATAGTTACAGTACTCAAAAGTGAGTATAATATGTGGTCCATTTAAGAGTTAACCGTAAGCTGCTAAAAGGAATAAAAGTTCACTTCAGTGCCCATTATATTCCAAGCCAGTGCATCTGTCTTTTTTAATTTAAATCTGTATTACTTAGCTGTCTAAAACTTTACACATAAGTGACAGAGTTACCCATTCTTTCTGTTATGGGTAAAATCACGATTTCGTTACCTACTTACTGTGCAAAATGTCAGACAGCTATAGTCCACATTAAAAAATTGTAGCCAACTTCTGGTAATATAAACAATTACTTCAGCTAAGAAGTAGAACTATTTTAAGAAAATGATTTATTGATAGGAGTAAATGGAAAATAATAAGACTTAAGTGACCCTCTTCTTCTCATAGGTTTAATTTGTCTAATTCAAAAACAGCTTAATAGAAAATCATGATCAGAAGTCTTCCTATTTTGGCAAACTAGGTTGCGGAAATTATTTAAAGGGATCTTTTGATCATGAATATACTAATTAATAATGAGTTAGCATTAGTGAATATTCCCACTAATGGGAAAGAACAAAAATATAGTGAAGCTGAAAAATGCATGACAACTTAAATGAATTTTGTAGTATCTACTCAGTTTAGTTCAACTTCCACTATTTTGCGCTATACTGCGTTGAATACTGTATTTAAATATTGTATTTTTTACTAATTTGGTTCTAAGGGTTTGTGTACAAAATATAATATCAAATAGAGGTAAATGTGAGAATGGCACTGAGGAACTCTCTGATCTGGGAGTGATATATTTACACAGCTTGTAGCATCTGGAAATCCTTAACCATGTAGCGCAACACTTGTAATCTCATATTAATGTGGGGTGGGACTGTGACCCCATCAGAATAATGTCTTGTTCATACCTTTGTTGGCGATCTCAGGAAAGGTTTTGCATCTCAATAGGGTTGAATTTGTAGCTGCTTTCTGGAGCTTCCAGAGCTGTGGCTGCTCTCAGGTGGAGGGGTACTGAACCCCCCAGAGCTGGACCCTTCTTAGGGATCTGTATTCAGGATTGCAGACTTCTCTATTATAATTTCATCCATCTGTGGGTTTGTTTGTTTGTTTGTTTGTTTGTTTAATGCATGTAGTTAATTTCTTGAATTAAATACCGGTAAATCCCTTCCCTTCACCGAGTGTTTATGGAAATAACCCAAAGCAGGGCGTGTTTCAAAATCTTTACTTAGTAGAGAGAGAGAAAATATGCCGTATTTGACACAATGCTTCCCTTTGCTAACTTGAAATGTGAAAGAAGAGATGGGAAGTTCTGTGAGGCATCTCTTGAGGATTTGTCTGATCATGTTTACAATTGGTGTGTCACACCGATGCAGTGCTCACCCTGGGTCAGAGCCTTTCCATTAATGGTTTCTGTTCCACAGGCTGCATTCGTGTTTGGCATTGTAGTGTATTTTAAGAACAGATTTCTTTTTAGAGACGTAAAACATCTTAGGGCTCTTAGTTCTAAGCAGAGGCTGTTGTAAGTAAAAGTGGATGCAAATGTAGTTGGTTCTGCAAAATAGCATTTGTGTTTTGAAATGAAGCAGCATTGTGTGGTCTTCAAAATGCTAACAATCACTTCCTATGAATACTTGTGCAGTTGGGATTTACCAGCAAAATTAAGGTGGAAAGGAATTTTTAAATATGAATATCAAATCACAGAGTACATCTTCAGCTAAAAAAAATCCCAGATGGTAATGTAAAGATATCATAACTATTCTTTTATATGTGCTGAACCTGGTATATGGCCAGAAGCCTTGGGTGCCACCAAAGGTTTTATTAATCCATTGGAACTGTTGACGGGTGATACAGTTCAAGACATCCCTTAAGATTTGAAGCTCTGTGCACGAGTAACAAAGACGAGTTTAGCTGCTGCAGTTTGCAGCAGATATGACCTGTTGTGGGATGCCCTGTGTCATTGGAAATGCAAAGATGCGCTGAAGTTATCTTGGATTGTTCACTCCTCGGAATACTGAACACCTCTCTGAAGTATTTCAGAATCTGAGATACAGAGTAATTTAAATTCAGAAAGGAAGATAATAAAATAATAGATGATAGAAAAAACCTCTATATAGTATAGACTGTTCCAAAGACCATGAAAGACCTTATCAAATACCTTTTACAGTAGAATTCATTTGTGTTACCACAGGGAACAATTGTGATCCTCATATCTAGACAATCATAAAACCTGAAAATGTTTCTCTTCCTCAGATCCACAATATTTTAATGCTGAAGTTTGCTCCACATTTATAATCATGGCTCTTTAGTTTATTCTCTTACCTATCTCCCTGATCATTGCTGCTCCTGTTTTTGCTTGTCTTTTGTCCCACTGATGCCTGTTCAGTCAAGTCCAGCTACCAAGGGCAAGTCCTACACAGATCACTTGCTGGAGGAGTAAGGAAAATTTTGTCCCATGTTGACTCTCCACAAGTAAGATGTGCTCCAGGCCGGCTTCCCTGCTTGCCTTTCCACCTATTGCTGGAAAGAAAATTTTGGCATAAAAGACTCAAAATATTTGAGTAATCTCAGTCCCTTTATTTGAGTGAATTTGTGGTCTTAGTGTTATAGCTTCAGGGCAGCCAGTGACAGGCTTGAATGTTTGATCTCTCAGTCTCAAGCCCAAACTGTTACTTAGCCATTTTAAAAGAGTGATTTTTGGAAAAAACAGCAATTCCAAAATTCAAGTTACAAATACAACGAAAACCTGTTGATTCCAGTTCTGCAGGTGCCATACAATTTAACGTCCTGTATAACCTATAAATCTATTCACTGAAGCTAACTGCAACCCAATAGTTAATCAATTAAGAATACACAAACACAGCATTGAGTTATATTCTTACCTTTTTAGCCTCTTGTCTCTGTCTTAGCATAAAACTTCGTCCATGGGAGGCAACCAGAACTTCAGGTCACAGCAGAGCCGTTCACTGCAATGGCAAACCAGCTGATGGACAGGCTTAAAACTATAGCCCAGCTCTAGGATTTGCTTCGAATTTACATTTATATTGAATTTACTATTTTAGGTATCAAAAATGCATTCAAAATTTGTCTTAGATCTGAAAACACATCTAAGAGTTTAGAGTGAAAGTTCTAAATGAATTATTAGTAGCATCTTGGTAATTTTCCACGTTGAACCAACTCAGCAACTTGAAATGAAGAAGGATGTTATTGTTTGGTGCAGCTGTGTTTTATTTGGTTTGTCCTCGGACCTTCCCCAGACTATGTAAATAAGCAGGAGCGCCACTGAGATTAAGTTCCTGCTATTTACTAGTTCAAGTTTGAGAAAGAAGAGAGAGTGTATTTTTCCACTCCTGTCAGGAAAATGAAACAAAACAAACAGATGTGGATTTTAAGACCTAGTGGAAAAGGTTTAAATTTGTGGAGGTTTTTGAAAACCACTCAGGAATAAGCTTCTGCTTTACCATGACCTACTGTACATCATGTCAGAAGAGCAAAATTGTACTAGGTGCCTTCTGCTCTGACACCTGTCTATGTACTCTTTCTTTACTCTTTCTCAAGTAATATACTCCTGCCTTTAAAATTTGAAGTGCAGCATAGCAAGTCTTCCAAGAGGCAATTGTCTGCATGCTATTCTGTGTAAGTTTATTAAACCAAATGCAAACACGTACATCAAGTTTGGGGAATTATTTTCTGCAGCTAAATTGGTGTGTTTCCAGCAAATGCTGAGAATTTGAAGCTGGGGAATGAAGGATATAAGCCTGTTTGTTAATGCAGTTTCACAGTGAAGGTGTTAGAATTAGCAGAGAGAAAGGGAGAGAGAAAATTGTGGAAAAGCTTCATCTATCTCCTTATTGCCTCCTGAGATAGATTGTTCAGAGCTAAAGGAACACTAGACATGAACCAAATCTCCTGCTGTCCTATATAGCTTTTACAATCTCCTTTTTAATAACCCAAACTGCAGGGTAGTCTGACTATTAGACAAGCCGTTCTTTTGAATTCTCTCTACAATGTGTATAGACATGATAAAAAAAACAATTCTCATTAAAGCTGCCAATGCTGTCTCAAAAGCAGGTGGTTTAAAATGTTTCCTTTACAAAGCAAAACACATTTCTTGTGCATTACACGCTGCTTAATAGGGAGTGCAAGATTACACTGCTATGTTGTGTATAACACTGCATCTTAAATAATAGGATATTGTAAGTCGTGTTGGAAATATGTTTAACATGAATCTGGAAGATATAATGATATGCCTTGAACAATTTTCAGAAGTGTTGGAACACAGCCTTGTGTGACAACCTCTGAGCTAAAGCAGTTGAAAATAGAACCTGGAATTTGAGATTATACAGTCTCTGATCTTAACTGATTATTTTTCTAGGATATTGTTCAGTCAGCATGTTGGTGTATGAAAGATAAGATTTCTGTTGTCCTATGGGAATGTTTATTGTTTATGTTATAAATTAAGGATGGTAGGGATTGAGCGCATTCATCATGCATTTTCATTTTTCAGTGAAGTTAGTAGTTTATAAGGAATTCAGGATTGCTGTGAAATAAAAGTTATGATATACAGCTCCATCCCTAAACTGTCTGTCCATATCCTTTTCCAAATCTGTTTTGCAAAAAAACCCACTGGGGTCCAGTTATATTTCTGTGCAAATTCAGAGTCTGCCATTCACTTCAGTGCGAGCAGAATTTGGTCCTTCATTGATGTGAACATTTCACTCTGTAGGTGTTCTTCATCAGCTATCAGGAACTTGTGGAATAAGAAAACTGTATAAAGTATGGTAATTCAGGTTATTATGAATAAGCACAGAAATTCATGTTATCTTCCCAAATATATTGCAGTTGCCTCAATGTTTTAATCAGAATTTGTATTTTACATTGAACAAAAAAATGTTTGTATGTATTATAATCTGCTATTAATGCAATAAAATGCATTTGAGTCTTCAGTATGCCTGTCTATCTTTATTTCACTATCTTCTGCTTTAAGAAAAAATTATTTTTATTTTGATAAATCAACTTGTGCAAACAAGGTAAAAATTGATTATGAGCTGATTAAGTTAAATAGAGTATTAACATAAAAACTTAAGTAATGTAGCCTGGCAGCAAATTGCTTAGTCTTAAAAAGGTGAATTTTAAATATGTATTTTCTGTGAGTCCTGTTTCTTCTGAGTAATCTTTACAAATGCAACAGGTGACATTATAGATAATCCAGTAATCAGTGTTTCACCCGCCATTTCACGGACTCATAAACTACTGCAATTTTACTTACATGACTCTAGCAACTATTAATGTATGTAAATAACTTGTGCAACATCTAGTTATCACTCTGCTCATATTAGCTCTTTCATACTAATGATTTATTTTCATTTTCTCCAGGATATAGACCTGCGGCTAACTGGATTTGATTTATAAGAGGGGATTCTGCAGTAAATGGCTGCTCTCTTCATATTGCTGCTATGGAAAACAGAATTGTCGATAGGATGTAGTCTGATAAATAGTGCTGAGTGAAGATGCAGCTTCAATAAGTGTGAAATCAATGGAAGATACTTACCGCGTGAAGAGCCTTTTGAGATTTTTCTGACAGGCACCTATTTAGGAAACTTGATCTGTTTCCTTCGGTCGCCCTGTTTTGACACCCGTGGATACAAATCAGATCGCTTTTTGTAGCTACACAACTAATGTGGGACCATGGCCTTTCCAAGATCCATGTGGCTGAACTGTGTATGGAGAGCGACGATAGTCCGCCTGTTACACATGGGATCGAATGCCACTCTTGCTTTTGGTATACTTGGATTTTTGCTTCACGCTGCAGCTGTGTCCTCCCAAAAATTGGATGATACCAACCCCGTGGTGACCACCAACTTTGGCAAGATAAGAGGGATTAAGAAGGAACTAAATAATGAAATTTTGGGGCCCGTTATTCAGTTTCTTGGGGTTCCGTATGCTGCCCCTCCAACAGGGGAGCGCCGCTTTCAACCTCCTGAGCCTCCGTCTCCCTGGTCAGAGACCAAAAATACCACTCAGTTTGCTCCAGTGTGTCCCCAGAACATTATAGAAGGCAGGTTGCCTGAAGTCATGCTTCCCGTGTGGTTTACTAATAACTTGGATGTAGTTTCCACCTATGTACAAGATCAGAATGAAGACTGCCTCTATTTAAATATCTATGTCCCAACCGAGGATGGTGAGTTAATAGCAGGCAAAACAGGGAGATCTTTTTATTTTCCTGTTCTATGTTTTAACAATATTAATCCACGTGTACTGGTAGCAGGCATGGCTTTCTTTGTTTGCACGCCAGCATATTACATGTATGCATGCTGCTTCTCTGTGTATGCATCTGTCCTTGTTTTTTTTCTTATTTTCTCTTTCTTTCTTTCTGTCTACACTCATCTTTTTTTTTCTCCCACAGCACGTGTATTTTTAGGTCAAAGTTGGTACCTAATTCTCATTGCCACCCACTGACTTCTGGGAAGATGCATCAACATCTTATTCATTGCATGTGCAGACACAAGTTGAGAATCTTCCGCACCTAATAAAGCAGGTCATATTTAAGTTAGATAGTGGTGTTGCATGCTCCTACTGTCTGTGATGGAGCTCCATGTTATTTTCTAGTCTTCTATTCATTTTTCAGTCAAAAGAATATCCAAGGAATGTGCCAGAAAACCCGGCAAGAAAATTTGTAGAAAAGGAGGTATGTATAAAGTGGACAAAAAAAACCAAATGGGGGAAAGATCAAAACCTTGCAAAGGAAGAAAGAATAATACAGCTGAAAGAGGCTGATTTGCTGATGCTGTGAAGTGAACTGTTAGGGATTATCTTGCCCTACTGAAGCCAGAAAGGTATTTAAAGAGAGGACCGTGTAAAGCAGATGGGAAGGTAACATTTGTAAAGCCTGAACTCGGTTGCACCTGATCATCTCTCTTGCACTGTCTCATGCTGATCCTGTTGGCAGCTTCTCTGTCTCAGTCTCGTGGTTCAGAGGAGTGTCTGTCACTTGTACGTAGATACCGTATGTGGTACATGCATGCATGTGGGCAGCTCATGTGCCCAGGGCCTGGTACTGTTGCCATTGAAGCTGCTGAGGTGTCTCCACAGCTCTGTATTCCAGCATAATGCCTATCATGTATTATAGTGAAGCAGGGCTGAAAATCTGCACTGATTTTCTACATGATGCACCCTGTTTTCTTGGAACAGTGTTAACTTTCCTGAAACGTAGTTGTGACACATTTTGTTGTTTACACACTTAGAAAAGTGAGCTCTGATTTCCTCTATTACGTGATTATAGCTCTGTTTGTAAAGCAAAACATCTCTTAATAGGGTGCAGGGATATGTTAAAATATTGTGACCTGGTACTTTGGAAACTAGGCTGCTTTTGGAAGCTTTGGAGACTTGGCTTGTGCCCTTTTCGCCTCAGTAGGAGAGAATTTGCAGATTTCTTTGAATGTTTGCAAATTTCTGAAGCAGTTGATCTGCAATGGAGAAGATGCATTTTGGTACTGATTTAAAGTAGGAATTTGGTACTAGTATAAAGAACTAATTTTATATTACTTTACACATTTGTTTTACATTGAAGTATTTTTCGTTATTGTTTTCTTTAAAATAATATGTTATTTACTAACTGGACTACATTTGGATCTAGAATACTTTTTAGGGTAAACAAAGAGTAGTGTGCATATACCTAGTTGCCTATTAGCTGTAATCCATATTAATAAATTAATTTTGGCAAAGTTTCATAGCAGGAAATTGTTTAGAGTTGGGCAAAGTTCAACTCTATAAACTCTGTATTAGGTTTTTAAGGCGATATCTAGACATCTAAATGAAGGTGGCATTATTTTCCAAAGTTTTTGCTTTTACGGCTGCTACTGACTGTTAGTTGTAGCTAGATGCTAATGATAAATTGTTAATTGTGTTTGTTCAAAGTGAGCTTTTTAAGATGGCTAAATCCACTTTCAGCAACTTAAGGCAATTTGTTTTTAAAGTGTCAGAGTTTGAGGCACCATCTAATGATTTTTATAGGGAATTTTTACTCCATGCTGTAAAAATTCAGTGGTTTAAGCTGGATTCCCAAAGTTGGAAACAAAGATAATCAGGGTACTGTGAGCAACGTCACTTCTTCTCACATCATTCAAGTTAGAATAACTGCTGTCATTTATATGCATTCAATTAATGTGCAGTGCTGCAGCAGTTATTATGCAGTTCATCAAGCGTGTGTAATTAGCTGAGCAACTTTCACTTCCTATCACCCAGATGCTGATTCACAAAGTCATAAATAAAGATGCAGATCTCCATCATTGTTCTCAGAAAGCATCTTTTCCTATGAGAGAATTTAAAAAAAAAAAAAAAGAAAAGAAAAATAGCAAAAATAAAAGGAGAGCCCAGTAGATGAGAAAGTCATGTTTATTGTCCTGTGAGCCTGAAGGACACTAAAGGGAGAGTTATTTGAAATTCAGTAGGTACCTTTCTAGTTAAATTCATTGCACACATAGCACAATAAAAAGGAGCAGAATCCTACCTTTTCTCGTTGACAGGTGCAGTGAACTCCTGAATACCTTCAGCTTGGGCAGCTGGCGTAGCTGTAGTAATGTCTGTTCTCCGAGTAACTCATGCTCTACTCACCTGTATATAATTTAAGATTATCCTTGGCTTGGATTGCCCTCATACCTAGTAGTAAAAGGAATCATGCTGTACAACAAAGTTGCAATAGAGTCCCAACATCTGAGCAGCAACAGCAGCTTGGAAATAGCAGTCATTTAGGTTGCAGTCATTTCATTACATTTAGTGATGAAAGTACCTGGAAAGAGAAAATATGAAAATCACAGGCAGACTTTTACTTCATCCTTTTAAGTTATAATGGACAAGTAAATTCAAAGTCACTGAACCAACAACTGTATGCTATTGTATATATTGTTTGGTTCTTTGTTATTACAGGAAATAGATTGAATTAAATAAATAAATTGCTATCTAGACTTAATTGTCAGATGAGGGACATGAGAAAAATCAAAATGTTGAAGAACAGGGAGTAACCTGATGAAGATAGATACAGAAATGGAACAAATTATATCCATGAGTCATGCTAGAAATTGTAATGGGCATTATAACCATTACCCCTCGTGGGTGGGATTTGGATATGCACATTGCAGAGACCACAGAATGATTGATTAGAGCTGGTGAAAAGGAATGAGGCAATATAGTATGCTTTTTGCTAAATATGGATGCCTATATTTCAGTATACTTCATTTTCAATTTAGTGATTCAATAGCTTAAGAAAGATCATCTGTTTTCATGTCTTTTGCTTCAGGTACGTGAATGTCAGAGGTTACTAATTGCGTTATGCATATGCATAATAGCAGAAACCTCTCTATTTGCTAGGCCTGGTTTTAGAAAATCTGTGCAAAGGCATCTAATTAATTTTCTGTAATTTTTTTTAGAGGCTAGATACCATAATTCTACATTTTAATATAACTTAGGTTATATTGCAGGCAATACCATTTTACTCATTGATATTAATTATACTGTTGATTGTATAGTATTTTCTGAATTCCCTTACAAACTTTTGCATAATTTCTGGAGAATACCTGAATAGTTTTGTGCTCTGGTATTTCAGGTTTCTATTTTCCTTTATTGACAAAGCACAAATATTTTACTTGTCATCCATAACGACAGGGTAACTTATCTCTTAGGAGAACTGTACATCCTGCTTTAGCTGCGTGCCTGTGCTTTTTTAATATTCTAATTTCTTTGCATTGCAACTGTTAGCACCATGAAATTCCTACTTTAATGACAACTACATGATGAAAATTTGAAAATTATCACTAACACGACCACTAAAAGAAACCCCAGGTATTGTGTGCTCTGCATTTGGGGTTACAGTATGCTCTTTCTTATGAACCTGTACTAAAGCCTTCATATTGCCTGAAGATACCTGAATGTGAAAATGGGGACGTGTAGTTTTTGTAGATAGTATGATATATACTCAGTGTTATGGAACTAGGCACATGCAGTTTTGGATACATTAGTATTTGTAGGAGAACTGGGAGCAGAATAAGGAAAGAAATCACTTGATCCTTACTTTTATGTTTAGGAATTATCGATGGCTAAGAGACCACCCAGCATCACTGACTTCTTCACATGTGGATTCTGTTTCTTATTCTAGTCGGTGCAGTGAATAAATTTTAAATGCAAAGAATTGTGATCTAAACTACCTCATTTGAGAGGGTAGGATTAAATAGCCCTATTAATATTTATGCCTCCTAATGGGCTACTTGATTTTCAGAGCAAAGCTCCCAACACTGCACTTTCTGGGTTATGCCTGTGGTTACTATGGACGCATAGGAACATATATACATGTGTACATACAAATGCATCACTGGAAATGAAACACGAATCACAGTGCTATAAACTCATCCTGCTTTGATCATTCATTGTTTTCAAGAGAGAATATGTCATGTCAGTTGTGATTCATAAATGGCACTGACAACTTTAAGACTTTGAAGCTTAGCAATATGAAATATTATTTACAAATCTAAGTAGAAATGAAAAGACCCACGTTTATCCTGTTGCAATGTGTTTCTGTTGGGTGGTTCTTCTTCCAACATTCCATTTAACTATCTTGTTAATTATCAACAAATTTTGGAAAAAAGGAATTAATGCAACACGTGCAGTTCCTATGGACTTAATTTAATTATCTTCTTTCTGTATACCTGCTTCAACTCTGAAATCAGTCAGAAAAGAACAGTCTGAGACCTGTTAAAATATGTTTCTGTTGGCAAAATATGTCAAATGATTAGTGGATTTTTTTTTTTTCCTAAATACGTGATGTAGAAAATAACATCAAATTAATGGACTCGTAGATGGTATATTGTCAAAACTGATTGAAATATTCTTTCTCCATGGCCATATAAATGAAAAATATGAAATCTAGGTTGTGAGTTTCCATCGCTGTAGCCTCAGCTATGTCAAAATACATTGCATTGCCAGTGGGCTAAGAAAATGCTTTTGCAGACTATTCCCAGGGCTCATGGTGACTTGAGAGTGAGTTCCAAAGCCCACAAAAAAAGTGAGTGTATGTCTTCATTAGGCTACTTTGAATTCATAATGAGTTATTTGCCTGTAGTATATTGGTGTCAGTGGTTGCCTTCACACATTTCAAGTTTTGCCCCGTTCACTCTTGCTGGCTCCTGGCTGAAGAGCCCTCATCCCCATTTTGGCCTCGTGAGGTCAAAATTCATCCCTGCGGTATCAGTGGGCACAAACATGGTCCATAATCCTGACCTCCAGTGCTATGCACAAAGACACTAAGATTGTTCTATTTTTCTGTTGCTTTTTGAAGCACTGTATTCCTGTTTTTCTTTCCTCAGATACCACTGCAGCATTTCCTATTGTACTAGTAATAAATGGAAGAAGATAATGAAGCAAACATTGTCTTGTACAGACCTTTTCATCCCTTCACAATCTAGAGCTGTTAGTGTCAGTTAGCAGCATTTTTCAAAGACGTGCAATAGGTTTACGTCATATTTGAAATAATATAAAATGCTTAAACTCTGATGTAGTTTCTGCATTCCCCTTTCTGGATGAGCCAATGCTTGACAAGAGAAGACTTTGCAGACTGCATTTTAAGACTCCAGCCATCTTAAATGCCATCAACACTAGTTAAAATCCTCTGCAAATGTCTGGTTGTTCAGGTCAGCTCTTGCTGACCACACAGTCATGCTGTCATTGCTTTGTTCATACACCTTGACAGTGCTTATAGCTCTATCAGGTCTTAAATTCCCATCTAATTCCATTCCTTGTCTATTATTTTACTGCTTGCTTTTCATTTTTTACGTCCTCCCACACACAGGCTCTAAAATAGTCCTGTTACCCTGATAATACTAAGATAAACTGGTTTGTCCTTCCCCTGGCCTTTCTTGGTTTGGACCAGTTGTACTCAGTAAGCAACTGTGAGATGGTGGTCCTTTCAATCTGCTGGTTTCTAATTCATTCTTTAAAGCTAGAATGGCCAAATACTATAAAAAAATAGCCACTTAAGTATGTTTGTATATTTTCAGGAGGAACATTTGACTAACTAAAATGACTTTAGAGTAACCATTATTTTCTGCTTGCCATTTTTTGGTCATATTTTCCTGCTATTGTATTACTATTCCTTTGCTCTTCTCTGTGCTCATGCTCTTAATTTCCTTGTTTCCTTATCATACACATGGATAAAAATATTTTTAGTATTCTTTGTGGGTTTTTTTAAGCTTGAAACATGATGCTTACATGTGCCAAACCATTCTTAAGGATCATCTCAATTATAATGTTAATAATCTGCTTGTAACTTGAATATTGCTCCAGTATAATTTTTTTTTCAAATTCTTTTCACTTTATTCTTTAGCCCTCTTCATTCTTGCTTTATGTTGTCAAATTTACATGTCTTCTCTACTTTGAAATGTATAGTATTATTAACTATACTCTGCATTCAGAACCCAGCTACTTTAATGAGCTTAACATAAATGAGATTTGTTTTTGGGATATAAAACCATTTACTTCTGTTTTAATACTAATATCTCTTATTTTACTTTCCATGCTTGAAATAATGAAGATTTATCCTAAAAAGAAGCGGTGCTGAACAATACAAGGCTAAGGGAAGTGGGACAAAGCTGACTTTAAGCCATGTTTAACACATTGCTGGGACTGGAGTGGTCTCTGCCCAGACTCAGAGCACCTCAGGGATGCTCTAGGTGAACACAGACATTGCAAGACACATGGAAAGGGCATATTGCAGGTGCTGCAGCTGATTTTCCCTTCCAGAGTTTTTTTCCAGTGTTTTGAAACATTTCAGCAGTAACAGTAAATCATGTTGCTAATTCCTCTGCTGTGAGAGTTCTTTTGATATCCCTTTATGCTATCAGAGCAGTAATCAGAATCTGCCCTGTTAGACTTTTCTGTATGCTTTTTATTGAGAGCGGCTTTTGCCTTTCCTATTCATACTAATAGAGTAGTGAATGCATAGTCAGTTTAGTCTTAGGAATATGTTTAAAGAGAAGGAAAATTACCTGGCTGAAGAATTTCTGGTTCTTTAGCTGATAAAGCTCTGGAAGAAGTTCCTGTATTGAAAGACCATTGCCTCGTAAAGGTCTGTCCATCAAGGGAAGTGCAGAGAGAATAAATCTTCTGCAGGGTTTCTGTGTTAGCAGGGGTATAGCCAGCAGATTTTACCAAAAAAGACACATTCTGGGAGAAGATCATAGCCGGAATGACTGGGAAGCTTTAGCAGCAGCTGTGCTGGAGTGCAGTGCCCTGAAGGAAGGCTCGCAGTCCCTCAGCAGCTGTCAGGGACTCCTCTGCACGTGGACCTTTTCCCGAGCATTTTATGGCTCTCCAGGATCTGCCCTTTTATGTTGCAGAGGAATCAGAGAACAGTTTCTATGCTGTTTTGGGTGCTATTCACATCTTCCTTCTCTCAATGGTCATTTACAATTTAGTGTCTCGTGAGATGCTGAGGTATCATAGGATTATTAGGTCTGAGCTATGTTAATGTCAGTGGTTTTGGATCGGGCCCTGCAGAGGCAAACTACTGAGGTCTCTTGACGTGATCTAATATTAGTTTAAATATTTTTATCCTTATTTTATAATGTGTGGAAAATCATATCTATAGTGGATATAGAGATAATCTAGAAAGGCAAAATCTATAGGAGAGAGACAGCCATTTATGATCTGTATTTGTTTTCTGGAAAGCTTCCATTTGTTATGTTTCACTCTTTTTGTAAAGACCTTCTTTAATTATTATCTGAAAATCAGGTATTTATGTAATTACCATAATTATATCTACACATCTAGTGTACTTGCAATTATTTCATTAAAAATTGTAATTATTATACAATTATAGGGGATAATGACGTCCTTGTAACATGTTGCAGAAGCACTAATTAAATGGTGTTGTAAATGAATTGGAAGTGATTTTGAAGTTTAGAATATTGTTTTATCAGAAATATCTGAAGTGATTCATCCACATTATGAACTGGCAGTAAAACCCCTGTGAAGTTATTTTGAGAAAAGACCTCACAGAGCTCATGTAAAAGGATTTGTCTCTATTGCCTTTCTGCCTTTACTTTCTGTTCTGTATATTCTTACACATAAAAACTGTCTGCAGATTTTTAATGGAAAGGTGCATTGTGTAAGAAGATCGCACAGCTTGCTGAATCCTTCTAGAAGGCTTAGCCCAGAGCAAATAGGATGTACATGCAAGTACAGTCTGTACTTAGACATCCTTCTTCTAAACAGAGGGAAAACCCTATCTAACAGTTGGTTTTAGATGATGAAAAAAGCTCCTTTAAATATAAGGAGGTTTTCATTACATGCTGAGTTTCGATGATCTGCTTATATATTGGAATGTCCAAATAGTGCAACTTCAGGTATTGGGGAAAGCGAGACAAAATTCCTCTTATAGCAGCAGTCCATGTGATGCTCCAAGCACAGGAGGTGGACAAAGCAGTGTGGATACAGAGGAAGCCTATGGAGCATCCCTTTCTCTCCTCTAGAGTGCGTGAGGAATGACAGGCAAGGATAACATATGTCTGAATATACCATAACCTCAGGATCGCAGATTTGTTATTCTCTTTCATGTCAACTTTCTGTAGTGTACAGATGATCTCTCCCTTCAGTTAATTTTAAAGGTCATTGAAAACGGCAATAAGGCATATCTAATTTTTAGGCTTATCATTCTGGTGGGTTTTTTGTTTTGTTTTGGGGTTTGTGTGTGTGTGTGTGTTTGTTTGTTTGTTTTAATCTAATACAGTGTGTTCTTAAGTGATGAGTATATAGTCATGAGTATATAAATGTACCTATGGCATGACTGGCAACTGTGCAGCCACCCTTACCACGACACCCTTCTTGGCTTTGCCTCTGCAGACAGCAGCCCGCCGCTCTGGGCACACTGGATCTGTGCACAAACCAGCTGGAGAGACCTCCCATCCCTCTTGCATCCGGCCGCTACCTCCCACCCACCAGCTGGGGCTCCTCCTCTGGTCTTAGCTCTCAGCTTTGTGAAGGGAATGACTCATGCACATTGTTCCCAGTTACTTCAGATGCATTCAGGCAGGTTAGACAAACCTTCTGCTTAATTCAGTTAATTCACGTCAGCTCATTTTTGCTTGAGCCTGATTAAGGAGCGTTTGCAGGATCTGTGCTAATGCAGAATTTTAATGTCCAACAAATAAATGGAAACAAAGCTCAGAGAGCCAGGTGAGCCTGGAGGTAGCACTAGTATCTTTCTGTGTCCCAAGCTGAAGAAAGACCATCCATCCATGGCCTGAGAAGAGCTCCCTGACTGTACCATCTTGTGTCAAGGTTCCTTGCTGAGGCAGCCAACACAAGAACCCATTTGCTTATATGGTTGTAGTAGTTTTCCAAGGACTTGGTGCCCTTTAACCAGAAGCTGAGCACCACTGTTGTTGTCAAGCTCCCTTCCAGTACCCTGGCAGGAATTTTTTTAGTTTCTGCCAACGCTACTCTTTGCTTTTCAGTCATTAATGTATTAGTATTAATGTAGTGAACAGATCAACAGAATATGTCATTTGCCGGCTGGATCTAGCTGAACCAGTGAGAGTTTAGTTACTGAGAATCCTCATTCCCAAAACAGTAGTTTTAACAAGATGGACCCAGTGGTAAGGGAATACGAAACATGCATTTGTCTATGTATATGTGTATATGTATGCAGTCATACGGAGATTTGAAAGCTCAGAGGAAAGCTAGTACAATCTGTCTTACTTGATAGCAAAATTGATACTTCATATGTTTTCATATTTATTTTAAAGTGCCAAAATGAATTTGGAGGTGTTTGTTTTGTTTTGTTTTTTAATCTGAACTTAGTTGCTGCAGGCCAGATCTAAGACAGGTGAGCCAAAAGGATGTTATGAAAGATTTTGCACATTTGTCTACTCCAGGACTCCATGCATTAACGGCAGTGCTCCATGATCTATATAGCAGTTTGTATCCATGAAATATTACTGTGTATACCTTTCGTAGAAGCAAGTTTGTTTTGTGAAATTTCACAAGAAATAATTAAACGACAAGGCCAGATTTTAAAATCGTAGTAATTTCACTGTGATGCTAAACTCAGATGAAGTACCCCTCCATATGAATCAATTAACCGCTGCACTGTGTGGAGCAGAAAAGAGAATTAATTTTGTTTTCTACAGTTTTTGGTCATTAACTGAGCTGTTGCTTAATGACAAATGGATTACTTTTAATAGAAAGAATAACTTTTGAAAAAAGAATAATTACTACGTTTAAGTGCTGAAGCATCTGCGGTCTCTTTTATATGAAGTCTCCATAGATTAAGTTTCATATAAGAGAAAAAACAAGATGCATCCATAATCTTTTGTAAAGTGCCATGAAACCCTTGACTAATTGGCAAGTCTTGCGGGTTGCAGTTGCAGTTCAAGTACTGAAGAAGGTATTACCTGCCCAAAAGCACAGTATGATACCAGATCATGGGAAATGGGTGCCTGAGTTTTATAGAGATACGGATGATTACTGAAGAGGTCACAGTAAGTGTGTGCCCCCCCTTGTGAAACTGGCCCTGTTAGCAGAAATCCCTCACATCCCTTCTGTGTGCATTATATTCTGTGTCGTTCACATGTGAAAGAGAACATTGCCCCTTGAACTGTAAAACAGTCATGTGTTTTTGACAGGCTGATTTTGTTTCTTTTCCTGATGGCTTTGAAAGATGGCTGCCGAAATGCAGTTGGGCATGAGAGGGACATTTGCTTGCAGAGGTGAGCTGGGAGACAGAAGAGGAGCTGAAAGAAGCAGGACGGGGATTTGACAGCAAAGAAGGCTCCTGACACACATGCTGAAGCAGGTGTACGCTGCCTGGCAGTGTGCAAACCCAGCACAGAAATAGGATTAAAAGGTTCTTTCCCTTTAGGCAAAATGAGACCAAGAAGAAGGCAGCACAATTCCACCTTGCAGTTTTAAGTGGCAGAAACTGTTTTTCTGTCCAGAGTTTGCTAACATATATTAGCTGCTGTTTTTCTGCCCAGAGCTTTGACATACTCAACTACAAGCTAGTTTGGCTCGTATCGGCACAACAAACAAGCAGCAGTCAAGGGAGAGTGGAAGAAACAAATAATTTACGAGAAATGCTTCATATCCTTTCCATGCTTGATATTTGCACTGTGCAAGTGGTCTGGCCCTCACCCCTGTCTGTCCAGCACCTGGACACGTGTTAGAGGACACGACACAAAATAGGTTTGAACTAAGGTAGAGGAAAAGCTAGCCCTTAGTATTGCCCGATTAAAAATGGATAAACTCAGTAGTAAGTCAGATTCTGGCCTGTTGTTTGAATTATGAATATTCTTCTAAACGCTGTCACTTCCTTAAAGAAATACAGTGGTTTCTTCTGAATTTTAAGTGACTTTGGATTGAAATTCTGTGTGAGTGATTATCTGGCTCAGTGAATACTGTTGTTATTATTAGCAATTTTGAGTGTTAACCTTTTCACTGCTAAAATCTCCAAGTACAATGTGCCATTGTACTGACACTCAGCAACTAGAAAGGTTAAGAAGTCATTGAAGCACATTCAGGAAATGTCATAATTTTCAGGCTGATGAAGTGCTAGCCTGGAAGAGAACAAAGCAACTATAATAATAATTACATTTACTTTATGCTTGCGAGGAAGACAGTTTGAAGGAGAGCAGGCCATAGACAGTAGCTCATTTTTGGTTCTGCCCCCATTAATTACATCACATTCCTGCTTTACTTCTGTAACCCCAGAAATGTGCTGTTTAAGCAGAGCTTTGTTGTAGAGGGATGACTTGACACAAAGTCAAATGTCTCTTTCCAGTCATTCTGGACCTTGCTAGGCTTTCCCATTCCTTCCCTTCTCCCCTGGCTAAGCAGCATCTGGCCCTCTCCCTGTGGTGAACTTGTGTGACTCTATTTCAAGTATAGATTTAGTTATTAAATCTGGAGATAAAGTATGGATCTGTTCCACTAATCAGATACTACAGTGATTAGAGCCATAGAAGTACTTGGAGAGATCAATTAGATTAGATTATCAAATCATTATAAGCAAACTCTTAAAGACAAAGCAATAGAAAGTAATCTTGTGTTACTGTATTTCTTTGTTTATCCTCTCTTATGGTTTGCTTGCCTCTATTTTATTTACATGTGTTAAGATGGCAATGGCACCGATCCTCATCCTCAGAACTTAGCTGGAGTACAGAATAAACCGGTTTCTGCACTAAAACTCTCTCTGTGATGCTCGTCATAGGCTAAAACATATTACTCCGTGTACTCTGGGTGAAAAAATACATGCACACAGAAATCTTACTTTATAATGCAACTGGGCAGTTTCTTGGGGAACTCATTTCAGATCTCGGGGGTTAGGCAGGAACCCTTCTGTTCTCTCACCAGCCTTTTATTGTCTCTCTGATCTCATTCTGTATTTATTATTTTGACTGTGTAATCTTATTTTGACCACTTTAATTGCATAGGCTTGGAGTTATGAACCAACACTAACTAATTCAGCTAAAGGTTTGAGGTTCACTCTTTAGCTGTTTGTTTTCAGGGTTCCTGTGAAAATAGTTTTGAAGTGTATAATAGCCGTTCCTGTCAGTCCCAAGCCTTGAAGCTGTGTTTTCTGCAGCCCACAGTGCCATTTTCTTAACATGTACCTATATATGTATACATGAGCTTTTCTTTTTTAATATATATTTTAGTAAGTACTCCAGCTAATGCTAATATACTGTTTTCATGAGAGAATTGGCAGAATAGTATACATCAAAGGCAACAATTAGCGTATTTTCATTTGACTTGTTCAGCCTATTAGGTTGTTAAATTTTGCATAGAAAATCATTAGCATGTTTAATTTGGGAAGGAAGCTCTTGGAAGAGGAGTTGTGGACATAAATCAATCGGTGAGGAGGCTCTCGTACAGTATTACAACAGCAGCTATAGTTCTGAAATATAATGAAATACTTTCCTGTATTGTTAACTGTAAATGCAAAGAGGTGAAAAAAACTCAGGGTTATCACTGGTTTAGGAGTTATCGAAGAATCTTCTGATGGTTTTGTCTGATATTAAGATCTAGAGCAAGTTTTGTGTCATATTCTTTTCTTACTGAACACTGGCATAGAAGTGCAGGTTTGCGGTTGCAGTGTACCTGCTCTTTTTGAAATGAAGGTGAAGGACATCCGAATCAGGCTTTACATAACAGAGTGCATGTTTTTCTTTTTTTCCCCAAAAACTAATTCAAGAACTGTTGCATCGCAAGCGCTATCGCCACTGTTACGCATGTTGCCTGCTACTTCAGAATTAGATGAAGTTGAGAAACTGACAGAAAAAACTGCAAAGCGCGTTTCTCCCCTCGTTATCAGGAGCATGTGACCTGACATCTGGCAATTTAGAGACAGTTATCTGGTATTAAATGAATTTTAAAAGGTTTGGATTTTGACCAATTAAAGTCAAAGAGGAAAGGTCAGAAATCAACACCAAAATAGAACAAATATTAACTAAAGATTCCATCATATGGCAGCTAATCAGGGCTTTTGTGTGCCCTGCTGTGCCAATATCTATTCAGAAGCTAGTCATTATGTCTCTGTTCTAAAAAAGAACTAATTTTGAAGACTTCACTGCACTAAAATCAAGTAATTTACTGCCCTTTTTTGCTGTGTTTTTATGATGTTTTGCCTGATTAAACATTCAGTGCTAGACATAGTGGCTTCTGGTTTTGTCCCTGCACTTTTCAGGTTCAGATTTCTTTGAGTGCAGTTACTGTTCTTTGGTGCCAAAGTACTTGATTGCCTTCATAAACTAGGATATTTAGCAACAAAACTGACATAAGTGTCGGGATTACATTATTGATTATTTTGAAGGCACAAAATCCATAAAGTCTTTTCCTTTGTGCTCCAGTGGAGAACGTGTACCTATTTGCACTGAGTGGGTAAATTCTTGGCCACATAAATGTCTATCATGAAATTCAAATCAAGTTTTACAAGACCAGGCCTGAATTCCCACCTCTACAAGATGAACAAACATCAACTTAGAAACAGATAACAGGGACTTTGAAAGTTTGGTAGATTTTGAATTTTTTCCTGAGATACATAAATATCTTCTCCTTTTCTTTGTTCTTCTTCTCTCTGTTCTTATTTTCTCAAAATATCACAGCCTCTCCTGTAATAACAAATCACTTCCACCTTTTTCATGTACTTTCTTCTGTTTCCTGCTGTCATAGTCTTATTGTGTGTGATTTGTCCTTATTTCATGTTTCCACCTCTGGTTTTTTTCATTTTAGGAACACTGACTACCTCTTTAGGGCTACAAAATCATGAGGTATTCATATGCCACTATATCCTTTAATTTTTTCCTTTGTACTGAAGATAGAGAAACTAGGACAAAAGAATGAACTTCTGCGAAGTAACACACAGAGAAGGAAAGAGACTGCATGCCATTGTGGAGCCGAAATTAAAATACCTCACTTCCTATCATGTTTATTTTTGGGAGCTGGGCTGTTTATGATCCTTCTGTGCTGCTTTTATGGTTCATGTGGCTGAAGCGGTGCTTGTCTTTAATTCCTGCACAACTTAATCCTGATCTTTCCTGGGTGCAAGTATTTGTCAGTCAGTTACCCCCCAGTGGGGTGAGTATCACATCTTACCTTAACCTGTGAAATATTTTCTGCCTTCCACTTGTCTTGCTGTCTTAGAGCCTCCAGATAGGGAACAAGAAAGGGTTGCTGCAGCTTTTATTAATTATTTACGTGCTGTTATCAAACATTCCTAGAGCGCTGTAAATTTACAGCCTTTAGTACAAACTTGGAGAAAACAAGTTCCTCGCTCTAGAGAATTTACAGTGAAGAAAAGACAACAGAGGTGAAGATATAAAGCCGGTGGATGTAGTAAAGTAGTGCAGAATACAGGAGTTTTGATAAGAAGGGATTGCCATGATCCATGGTGTGAAGGAGGAGGAGGAGAGTGCTTGGCTGCATGCAGAGTGCCCGAAGAGGAGCAAGAGGCAGCAGTAAAAGCCGGTAACAAATAACGTACAGGGATTACAAGGAAAGCAAAAGGATTGACCTGATTTGTGTGTTTACCACTCAGCGTCTTAGTGGTGCCCTTTCAGCTCCTGAATATAATCATTTAACTCAATGGGTGGCAGAGGCAAGTGCATGTTTCACATGGAAACCGACGTGATTGAGCAGGCCTCTCTCTCTGTTATGGCTGGTTCACGTGTGAGCCAGTTAGTGATTGCTTCCAAAAGTCGTGCGAAACAGTGGGAAATGGCCCCTTCAGAGGAATTAATGACACATTCAGCCCCTAGCGCAGCGTTTTCTTTGGGCCAGTGAGAGTAACCACTGTGCTTCTGTTCTTTCTTGAGGCAGGAGTGGGATGCCAAAGTGCTGCATCAGATGCACGCTGAAGCTGGTTTGCGAACTTGGTCCCTAAGCCTGTATAAAACCATTGTAACTTTCTCCTTTTTTTTTCTGCCTTAATACAATTTTATTTTTCGATGCATGAAAGGATGCACACAGAGAGTGAAAGTATATTTAAACAACATAGAGTAAACAGAAGTGAATAACCTAGACTTAGCCTAAAGAAATCCACAGGTGCTGACATTATTTCCCAGTGACTTTGCTGTGGTATTATGTGTTGTGTGGTAGTGTATGTTGTATGGTGCTGTGCAACTGTCCCACGTGGTATAACTGCTGCCATGGATATTACTTGAAATAAGGAAACATTAAATGGCATAATATATGATAGAATAATCAGCCATAGCACAAACCCCATCCATGTTAAAACACTACAAATTTTTGCTTAGGAAAAAAACATGTCTGGGTGCAATACTGTCTCACCTTGTTCTACTCTAAATCACTTCTGACCATGTATTCAAGCATCACTGCTGAGCGAATGCTGTTCATTATGCTGAAGAGCTGCAGAGTATATTCAGCGACTCAATCCAGACGCATTTAAGGCTGTCACTTAAGTATTCTGTTAAGGAGAACAGTTGTGGAACATGGGGCTTATGCAGGTGTAATTCAAGGTAGGCATTAATTTAAAGACTTGCCTGGTGGCAACATTGCCATTTGCTGTTATAGGAGCAGGATTTGTTCCATGGTTTGCTGAAGTGGGAAGAGTGACTCCTAGGGAGGGACCGTAAAGCCCCTGGATGTTGCTGTGGCAGTTTAAAGTGTAAGTCTAGTTATCATATTATTACAAAATAGGCATAATTGTAGTCACTGTATGAATTCTGAGTAAGACAAATACTTGCATGGTCGCTTGATTTCACCCTGAACTAAAAAGACCTTGCTGTTGGCCTTCTCTACTTGCAGTTGCATTTATTTGCTTATTTATTGTCATTTCCTTTCACTAACTTTAAGAGGGAGTATTTTAAGATACAGGATTGGAGTGTGTGTGTCTGAGCCTGTGGACAAAAAGATCAGCCAAAAGCTATGCACAGGAATGAATACATAATCAGCAACCTTGTACTTGCCTATTATAACAAAATAGCGTTAAAGAACAGAACATTCGACTGTAATGTAAGTTGCAGCTACTTCCCTGCCAGGGCAGCGATCCTCTTGAGGCTGTCATCTATTGCAAATTGAGCGATTGCTAATTGCTTTTATGAAAGCACCAACTTCAGTTGTATTTTTAGTGTGTCACCTGTACAGCTTTATATTTGCACGTATTTAGAAAGGCATTCATGCAATGCTGAAAAAATTAGGAAGCAATCCTACAAAAATTAGATTCACATTTGAATTTTAGCATTAAACACACCAAAGCCACAGAACAAACTGTATTGTACCTACAACACGTTCAGTTTGTGAAAGTGGGAAAAATGCCATGTTTCGCTAACCGTGAGCACTGCCCACACCTCCTTTCGATCTTCTGGGTTTGCACCTGGCACCGATGAAATGCTGTGCCACAGAGCAAATGCTTATTATTTATTAACTGCTTTTGGTGCGAGACTTCACAGATCCAGCAATGTGCCCAAAATGCTGACTGTTCCAGCAGATGTTAAGTGCTTAGTGCTTTTGTAAGAAGAGCTGATGTCCCTGAGAACTCACTTATGAAGTAGAGAGAGTTTTAACAACACATCTGGGGTTCACCTTGAGCTTTGCAAAAATTCACATTTGGATCCAGAGTGTATGGCTTGAGCCAATGCCTCCTTCAAAGAAGAGATAATTAAAATGACTTTTATGTCTTTCTTGGAGTCATCATGTCATTTGTTCTGGCAGCAGATGTGACAAAATTATTGTACTTATTTTAAGTTTTCTATGTTATCTTAATGGCCCAGAAACTTCTTAAAGGAGGTTTAGATTGTGTGGAATACAGTGACAACCGCATTAATGCCGGTGTTTCTATGAGCATGGCATTTCAATATCCATACCCATTTTATCGTCCGTGGTAGGCAGGGTTGAACTGCTTTATTGTTTTGCTCTCTTGTAGTGAATCAGAGTAATTCCTCCAAGTAATAAAACAGAGACCTGAATTAGCAAAATTCTGATCCCTAATTGACCATATCTTGCTGCCAGTCTGATGTAATCCAAATTCTGCTGTGATCTTGCCCTCCAATCTTGTGAATAGTGAAAGAACACACACTTTCATTGATTAAAAACCTCAGTTTTCTTAAAAAAAAAATAAATCTGTATCTATATATCTGTTTCAGGCATTTTCCCCTTTTGTCTTATTGTTTTCCACAATTAAAATTGCTTGCAATTTTTACATTGAACATGTTGCAGCTATGACTCTGGATTCTAAGATACATCTGTGTGCATATGGTGGGTGCCTATAGTGGTAAAATTCTTTTCCAAGTGCAGTATAGCAACTAAAAACTCGAGTACCTAACAGTTGCATAAGGTGTGAGTTCCTCTCCCCTCCATTTTTTAATTAAGCATAATGAAAGAAACCATGTTATATATTTTTAATAAAATGGTATTCAGACTAAAGAATTCTAAGACAGACTTGTAGTAACCTACTGATTACTTTGTGCTGGGGAGTTACCCTTGTAGTAGCCGAAATAATTGGTAAAATGGTGATACAGAAGATAGATGTTGTATTTTAAAGAACCATTGCTAGATGAAATTAAGATGAATTTTTAGGTTTTGTAAACCAAAGTAATATAAATATAAAAGCTGAGTACATTTTATGGATTTTCAATCCTATTAATATTTATTAAACTACAATTCTTTAGATTTCTGTATGTCAGATACTCCGTCATGCAATAACACAGGATTGTCTGAGACGAAAATTAAATTGGACCCAACTGAAATCAAAGAGAACGTATTTCTTCATTTTCATTCCTCAGACTGATGGAAATGCATAAAGTAGAAAAGTCAGAAAAACCTAATAATTAGGTTTGAAAATTCCTTGCTACTTTATACATCACGGATAGTTTTAGGGATGAAGATGTGCAAAGTTCTTAAAAAAAAAGGTAAAAACCTATTTAATCCTGTATTACTATAAAAATTTAATAGCAACGCAACATTGAGGATTACTGTCTAGCCTTCAGAAGTGCTTGTGCCATGTTGTATCTGTCTTCTTGTCCATATCCTCTATACCATTCTGGGCCATAGTTTATGATATATTCAATTTTTCAGGGAAAGCAAAAAATGCTCAGTTCTGTGTAGATATTGTAGGGAAGGCAGTTTCCTCATCAGTTGTGGTGTTTTACCAACGGCAAGGCAAGCAGGTATTTTGTGTCAACACAAATGCATTCTATATTTGAGTTAGATTTATGTATTAGTATACAGGTACGTTTTAGTGGTTTTATTATGGTAATCGAGGTCTGTTGGCTGAAGTGCCTTAATAAATATTAAAAAGTAATTATACATATGATTTGGAAAAATGAGAAAAAATGGGCAATGATTTTCTTAATATGTGTAAAAACTGTTTAAAGCGTTTGGAAGTTTAATCTTCTTAAATTTCTTTTTGCTTATCTTGGGCAGAGAGGAATATTCCATTTAGTTAATCCCAGAGCTTTTAGGGGTCTTTTTAGGGGTCAGAGAAGGATACCTCAGTTATCTACGTTAACTCTAAGTAATAGAATAGGACTTCAGTTGTCTAAAATACTTTTTGTTCTTGGTATTCTCCCTTTCAGAAGTTAAATTTGACTCTCTGACTGCCTCTGAGTTGATAAAATTTCTCATTGTCCTGGCTGCTGTAGCTTTCCCTGGCTCACATTTCCAAGGTGAAAAACAAGAGGAGCTTGATATTTTGAAAGTGTTTTGAAAACCAAAGCAAACTTCTTTCCTATACAATGGAGGAAAAACGCTCACACCCTGTTTGTTTGTGTTCTTCTGCTCCATAGGTCATCTTTAAACTGACTCTTCATATTTCTTTTCAGAATGAGAGTGTCAGACATAAATTGCAGTGAATGTTACAGCAGAAACACTGCAAGAAAAGTTGTCCTTTAAAGCGGAAAATGTGACTGAAGCACAAGTGCAGGTGGCTGCGAACTGGAATGTGAAGTTCAAGACTAGAACGGAAGGCTGTCTCCTTTTGAACAGTAACCATAAATAATTGCCCTTCCAAAAAAATAAATAATTCACCATAAGCAGCAGTCACAGAACATATCATGTTGATATTGTACAGCTGTGGGTTGCTTTTTAAAAAAGCAGCACCTTTAATCCCAGGGTGCTTTGTGAAGTATTATTGTTTTCACCTGTGGCCAATTCACTAACATCACATCCCCCTGCAGCTGGGCTGTGTGTACCTGTGGCTCCTGTTTGCCTTCCTGTCGTGGCATACGGCTTCTCCCTGGATTTATTACAGGTACTGACAGTACTTGCTTTACCCGATCTCATGTTTGTCTTATTTTTTCTTTAATTTAACTTCGAGCAATGAAAATCATCTATGCCGGTATCAGCTTCAGGCAGAATTTTGTGGGAAAAGCTCAGTGAAGAGCTCGTAGCTGTTTGCCAAGAGAAGGTTTAAGAAAGATGTGCTATTTTGTCTTGCAGAAGAAGTTGTTGCAGCTGCTTGATGGAGAACCTGTGTCCCTCCTTGCTCCAAAGCAGGCATAGGGTAGAACTGAGCATGTAATTCTAAGACTGTAGACTGTTTCATAAGACATTTGCATAAGAAGCCAAATTAGATTAGTTTAACTTAATTCTGGTGTTTCCTAACCTCCCAGTCTTTGACTCAGGAACCTTAATGTTATTTTAATATAGTTTCTTGAGAGTAATACAGACAAAGAGTCCCCGTAGGTCCTGTAAATTTGATAACCACATGGAAAATCTAGCAGGAGACGTTTCTGAGAAAGAATAGGAAAATGCGTGTTCATATGGAAATGAGAAAATCTCTCTTTATGGTGGCTTTCAGAAAAACTCCTGTATGCTACCACAAAAAAAAGAGTGAAATCTTCATCCCTTTGAAATCAGAAGGATTTACTGTAGAGTTTATGTGATTAGCAAAGAAAAGGTATTTGCTGCAGTAGAGGCAGAAGGATTTTTTTAAGAAGCCTTTTAAAGTGACATAGTGAACTACTAAATTCTGTAGATTTCTATAGTAATGTTCTGTAGGATCCCATCATGTTACTTACAGCAGAAAATTCATTTGAAGTATGCTTATTTGCATTATTTGTAATCCAAAGATAAAATTTTGACTATTTATTTAAAAAAATGTTTATCATTTTCCTATGTTAGTTGTTGCCTGAACAGTACTGTGTTTTTGCTTCAGTTCTGGGGTGGTGTACCAGAGGAGAGGCGGTTATATTTCCTCACAGTTTATATTAACATCGGATTAAGAATGCCACAATAATGATTATCAAATCATTTTCCACAGTTAAGCTTTAAAGCTTTAAAGTATCAAACAGTATCTATTGCAATCTGATATGGACCTGACTGATATGGACAGTGCAAGTTCTAATTAGCATCGTAGCTAATGCATATCTTGATGTTCATGTGAAATAAACATACCAAAAAGCATAATACATGTACTATTTTAATGCTTGTGGGGCTTTATTGTGATATTAGTTATAACTCAGGATGAGAAAAGAGTTATATAGATGTTTTTCTCATAAATTAAAGCAAAATACACTAATCAACTTTTTCCTCCATTGTAAGAGTAGAAAGCCAGAAATGACTTGCCCTTACCTTGCCCCATTTGAGATTACAGAAAAAAACACCTTGAGCTACTTTAATTTTCTTACTTTTTCTCGTATTTTTGGCTTCACCTTTTCAAGGAGTTTTCAGCAGTCACAAAGCTTAGAAATATACTGGCTGAAATTTTCATGTCGCCGTTGGCTTCAAAAGGCTTAAAGAATGATGTGAAATCTGGTGAGGTTTGTCAAATACAAATACCTGTGAACTTCAGTGTGCTGGTGAGAACCTGTCACTGCAGGGGCACAGCCCACATCTCTCCTGGGCCTGTGGTGGCCCTCAGGTTTCATCCAGCTTTTTGGGATGATGCAGGACAGTGCATATACTTTTCTCCCAAGAGATTTTGAAATTGATTGTTACATTTTCATGAGCCTCTGGCCCTGAGTGGGGAACCCCCCTATTACGGGGAGGCAGCGGGTATCTCCTGCCCATGATTGTCCCAATACCTGCATGGGCAGGTTTATTGCAGTGAATTCTTCACTCTCGCCTTAGCCAGAGAGATAGTTGCTCATATTGCAGGTTCTCTTAGACAAGCACCCCATTTCAGCTGTAAAATCCTCCATCCTTTCCTCCTCTCGCTCCTTTTCTTCCCTTCCCCCCCAGCAAAAAGCACATTCTATGGCAGCAGAACCAGCAGCGTGATTTCAAGTACAGAACTGTACAAGACAGAAAGGAGGTTAAAAGCCCTTAAAACATATGGCTTGCTTTGGCTTAATAGAAAGTAGGTGGCAATCTCCACAGGGATGCAGCAGGGTTTTTTGAAGCATTTGTTTCCCAAATACCTTTTTATGATCTTTCCAGCACAGACGTGCAGTAAGTGAATGTAACTAGAATATATGCCGCGGTGTAATATGCGCCTTCTGCAAATGTGACAGTGATGAGTTTGACGAAAGAGGAGGTGGCAACCAAAACAAAGACAAAAAGTGCTGTAAGGACTATGTAGAAATTAAATGCAGGTGCCATTTAGGGTATTGCTGTAGAGCCTGCTGATACTGTTTACTTCCCTGCTGAGGTAGAAATCTTTCTCTGCTAAAAGCCTTCACAAGAGCGCTGAGGATATCCCTGTGCAGCAGTGTATTACAGGACACACATTTGAGAGGAAAACTGTTAAAGCCACCTCTTAGTTTTATTGAATTATTACTGCTCTGAGAAAAAATATACTTTAGGAAAAACCCAGCTGTTAAACAGAGCGCTTTGGAGCAAGCGTGTTTACTTCAGCGTGGCATTTAAATTGTGTTTATCCCCAAATCAAACAGCAAAAGCTACAGCACTGGATGTAGGGAACAGATTTACAGATCTGGGTTACTTCTTCTGCCAGAGCTGGCTTTGAGGGCACTTTCTTCGGCGCAGTGAGGGTTTAGGGGAAGACAGGGGGGTCTCCATGGCAGGGGGAGCGCTGCAGATCCACTGGGCACAGATAAATTACAGGTTAGAGATGGCCAAGTAGATTGTTTCCATCTTTACCTCCTCCTCCCCTTCCCTCCCTCTGCTTCTCTCCCTCCCTCCCTGTTCTCTCTCTCTCCCTCTCAAGTATATATTATTGATGCTGAGGCAGGATTATAGAGCCTTGAGCATCCCGTGGCAGTTCATGGAGAGCTATGGCAGTTTGTTTTTCTTTTGTAACAGAAAAAAAGGACTCTCATTTCCCTACACTCTATGCAGCTTCTCTTCCTCAGATTACAAAGGTAGAAAATGGAGTGTGTTCTTATAAAAAGTAGGTAGAAATTTTAACCGTTGTCTAACAGCCCTCACAATATTGTGACTGCTGTGGCAGGTGAATAATGAGCCACTATGCTGGGCTTCTAACTAAATGGGGCTTTGTCCTGTCTACGTGGCAAAGACATCCAGAAGAATACCGAGCAGTTTTCCAGTATACAATGAATCACTCAGTGAGGCCAAATGACACTCTCCGAGCACTCGTCCCAGATATTACAGCTGTTGAAGGAAGCTGCTTATGAAACAAGGGTAGGCTCAGTCGCTTCGTGACCTTACAGTTCCTGCGCTGTAGGACATGGGGTAACTCTCTGCAGGAATAGTATTGCTTTTAAACCCATAAAGCTCTGTAAATGGAATTACTGGAGTGTTAGAAAGATATTACTTTGGGATCTGACCTGGTAGGATGTACGCTGACAGCAGTGTGGTAGCCATGTGGGTAGATCACACAAACTCCATGAGTGATATGAATATTTAATTTAGAAACTTGACAAAAGAAATGAAAGGAATACCAGGAAACAGGAGATTTGCTTCTCCCCAGCTGGGAAACTGATGGTAGTTGTAATATACTTGGTGAAAAGGACTTTTCCTTGCATGCTCAGCTTCTGCTACAGAGGGAGCTGTGTCAGGTATATAAGCGGGAATTTGGGAAGTTTTGCGAAGCAAAACAGGTGGTTTAAATGGCACAGACCTAAAAATAATCTCCTCACTGCGTTTACAATGTGGAAGAGTTCTACTTGTTGTTTCTGTGACTGCCCTGGTGTGGTAAAATACTGTAATATAACTATTATCCCTGATTTCGCTACTCCCCGATCAGTCACATAAGCTGTATTTTATATTGCCCTGTATAAGCTCTGGGAATGGTCCATGAGCAGCGACAGGCACTCTTATGCATTAGCGCAGTGGGGATATATTATTTACAAGTTACACTTGCCTTCAATTTCCATCCATTTTTTTCCTTGAAAATTTCATGTGCTTCAAAAGTAGGTACGGTCATAGGTAAGACCATGTACCAGCTAGATTTGGAAAAAGGTTTAATTTGAATGCTTATCCACTACTGCATCATTTTCTTAACTTCATGGATAAGCAGTTTCTTAGTGTTGATAATATACATTATTAAAATTCACTTTCATTTTAATGACTTTCTGTTAAGAGAGATTATGTCCCAGCGATTCACAATATTTATATACTTGAATAAGTTAGAAAACAGGAGACTGTACCATCAAGGGACTTATGCTTGTCCACAGCCTTTTTCATGAATAAATGTTTACCTGTAAAGCAATGTTAATGTATAATTCCCATGCAGACACATTGGGGGGAAAAAATGAAAACAAAATTAATGGTATAAACATATATTGTTTATAATTTGTTAGGTCTGTGGTAATCACACATGAGCAATTTCTGATAATCAGAAATTATTGAGTGAGGTCTTGCACTTTCTTTCTGCCCCCAGGTTTTAAACATAGTGTACCCAGCAATCATTTCCCTAGTGTGTGCTTTGGTTATCATCTGTCACTGAACAGTTTTGTTTATTTTTTTTTTCTTTTTACGTAAGATACAAATCTTCTGCAATCCTGAGGCCAGATTGTGACAAATGACATACACATTCACAAACAAAACAAAAATCAAGATGGTATCAGCTGGGGAAAATATACAAATATACACAAAATTGTTGTATGTTACTTACTCTAGTGTGTAAATCGGCACCCATTTAATGGCCTATTACTGCGTGAGCTATACAATATGAGAACTGTGCATGAATGTCACTTAGGGAAATGGAACAGATGCTGGGGGTACCTCCTGTCACCCCTGGAGATGGGGCTGATCTGCCTCCCCCCTGGCTGCTCTCCAGAGGGCTGTAGATCTCCCCAAGGTCCCACGTTCTCTGCCAGTCTCTGCGAATGTTCTGGGTATCCTGCAGTGTCCAACAAGGTGTGAGATGTTCCTATTTCAGCAGCTGATCCATTGCAGGATCTGCGTATTTCTTGAGCTGTGAGACCCAGCACTGACATTTTCTTTCATTCTGCCCTCAAAGCAGTGACACAGAGAAAGTATTGCATATGAAACCGGGAGAATTCTTTTTTCTCCTGTACCTTGGTCCCCTCCTGTGCAGCAATCAGGATCTTTCGGAGGCATTTCAGGTTGACTCAGTTGCTCTTTTAGCACCGTATTGGAATAGCTTCATTACAGTCAATGGAACTATTCCATTGAGGAACTTATTCAGCAGGGTGAGAAAGAAGCTCACAATATGGCCATAATAAAAGGCTCAATTTTGCCTTCTTTAAATTCATAAAATTCCCATTGACTTCAGTGTAAAAGGAAACAGGGATATCAGGCCTAATACCGTCTGTCTAAATACAATTCCACCTGACACATTTGACCTTTATTTTTAGAACAATTTCACTTTTAAAGGAAGGTATAGAAATACAGGAGCATTTATATATTTATATAGGGGAAAGGTGAAATCCCTTCTGTTCTTCTGTCCGGGTGCAGGGGCATTATAATGTGCCTGCCAAACCCGATGTGTAGCTTGGCCTTCAAGCTAGGCAGCAAAGCCTTAAATGAACAAAAGACACAACCAAACCCTTGTTTGAAGTATAGCAGGAGAATGCTGGGGACTGGAATTATGGTTCAGGACATCAGACTCTTTATGTGTCATATTTAAAAAGATTTGGGTGGGACAGAGTTACATTTTGGCCCAAAATCTATAAGGTCATCTGTAATTTTTTTATATTACAGAAGGTACAGCATGTACTGTTACATGTACTTGCAATGTCCAAGAATCAGTACTGGAAAGACTCCAAGTTTCATTTTGCCTACACTAAGGCAACAGTTTACAACTGTTGTTCTGTGATTTCTTTTTCGCTGCATTTAGCTGAATACAAGGATAAAACGTATCTGCAGAGAGTATTCCCCTAACAAGAATTGCAATGTGAAAATAAAACACCAGATGGCACCCGGGAGCATTACTGAGAGTGATACAATCTGAGCCTGCAGGGAAAATGGTGTTGGAATTGGTTTAAAACAAATAGAGCAACAATCTCCTCGTCTTGCTAATGGTGAGCACGTTTAGGCTGAAGATATCTCTTACTTTACTTGTTTCTTGCAATCCTTGAAGTCTTCTGCAAGAGTCTTGGATACTTTTCAAAATAGTTGTACTCAGTATTATAAAAATCCCATATATGTCTGATTCATAACTATAAGAAAATCAATAAACTTCTATTAAAAGTGCCAAGATACAAAGTGAGAGTGCGGGCACAGACTCAGTAACTTCCTTGGCACTTCATGGATTATTTATTTTGAAAACAAGTTGTGTCAGGACTGGGATGGGATATTTCCATTCAATGACACTTGGATCGTCTCTGTCTGCTATGAATATCCCGTCTGGCTGTGTCATCCTGTCCAGTCATGTCATAAAAATAATTCTATAATGATATCCTTGTATTTTCAAAACCTAATGCCTTTCCCTCTTGATTGTGTAGCTGCTTCATAGCTACTGCATGGGCTAAGCCTGCAGTGCACTGAAACAAGCTAAACTCTATAAAGGAGAAATGCACTTTAAAAACGTGATGTATTGTTTTTAAAAAATGATTTTTAAATGTAAAAAGCAAACTATAAAAAATAATTGTCATTGCATAATTTATAAATGCATTATTTCCACAATCATAATGCAATTTTTATATGCCTTGCACTTTATATCCCGATTATCACCTTTATCTCATTTAACATATTGGTATATTTTCCTGGAATAACCAAACTCATTACTTTTTTGTTTGACAGACAGGATGAGAGAGGAGGGAAACCTTTGAATTTATTTAGGATCTGGCTTCTGTTCTTGAATTACAGATGTAAGCGGTAGTAGCGGAACGTGTTTCGGTACACATTTCAGGAGAAATCAAACCTGCAACAATACCTCTGATGCCAGTTCCATTAATCGAAAGACATGACTGATAACAGATAATATCTATAAATCATATACTGGCATATATGAATGAGTATCTTTACATAAAGTTAAAAACAGTAGACCATATGTCTGCTAAAAATGTCCTTTGTGATCAGCATTTTTTCATTACAACCGATTTTCCAACACCTATACGCTACAACACACATTGTATGCAGATAGTTTTTCTTTTTGAGGGGAAGGAGCTTCTAATACATGTCATCTTTGATTTCTGGCGGTTCATGAGAAGCACTGTTGTATTCCAAAAAGCAAAACCTGTGCCTTCTACGCGGAGTGGAAAGCCATGTGGAGCTAGACTAGAATGATGCTTCCTTCCTAAAACTGTAAGGGCTGCATTCTTCTGGGATCACTCTGGAGTGATTTAAGATGCATTTGAATGCATCTGAGACAACATTTTGCCTGTGGAACATTGTATTGTTGCCAGGTGAACACTAATACACGTGGAGCAGACCTGTGGTTCAAATAAGGACGCTCAGTCAAGAAATGGGCCTCTGAGCGGAGCTTAAATCTGAGTACTCTTCTGGTTTCCCAGTGCTTTTGATCTACTTTATGACTTTTGGAAGGTCGTTTTTAATCTCAGTTTCTTCTACCTCTTTGCAAGTTCAAATACTTTGAAAAATCTGCTGGGGAAATGTGGTGTTTGTGCAGTGTTGAGCCTATCTTAGCGTGGCATAATAATTATACTGCCAACATTTTAGCTAACAATACATGCTGAATGCTATCCCACTGTGAGTGATTCTAGTTTTCATTGTTGTCCTATTAAATCAACCTGTGGTTTGCACCAGAGCTAACACATGACCCAGTTTATTTTCAAGATAATAAAAAGCTTCTTAGATTCTTCACAGGAACATAACAGATCCATAGAATAACTTATCTTTTTTTCTGATAATGTGAAAATGATCACTTGACCAAGGAGAACTTCAGGGAGAAAGAAAGATACGGGCACTCTATAGGATCTCTGAGTTAATTGGATTAGAATCTGTTTCCTATAACTAATTTGTAGTTGCCAATAGTATTGGACTGAGCTTCTCACTTTCCCTGTGAACCTGTATGCAAAAAAGCACTGACAGCTTCCTCATACAGCCTTCACTCCATCTCTGACTGCATTCACCTCCAAGGATTTTTTCCATTATCATGTCTTTACCCTTTTATTAAAAGAGCCACAGCATTGCGTTTTTTATGTTGCTGTTTGTGATGGAGGTATCTATCAAATACAAAGCAATTTCAGGCCATGTTCCTGTTTTGCACAAAGCATTGGATATCTCCAAAGGTAACTACTTTAAATCACTGCAAATGCCATTGCAAATTCTTGATTCACCCATTTGCCTAATGACTGTTGCTTAGGAGAACTTGCATAGAAAATAGTTTGCTTTCTCTCAAAATAATGCTGAAGTAGTTAGATGTTCTAAGTTGCCTGAATGCTGCAAGTACCATTAAGCTCTTTTGGCACATGAAAGCAGAGCAATGGGAAAGGTACTTTAGAAAATCACATATAAAATGTATTCAGAAGTTAGTTTTGAAAGGTTTTGCAAAAAACCATACTTTTTATACATTGAAGTAATAAGTAGTTCAGCAAATCCTTTGCAAACTTGTCAAAATGTCATAACCAGGTACTGGATTGGAAAATTAGTAACTGCTGAAGTGTGTGAGTGTTTAAAGGTGTCACTGTGTGTGGCAGAGTGGTGGATTTTAGCTTCTGGCTTTAAGGAGAGATGTTAATCATTATGGCTGATGTTTAAAATGTCAGAAGACCTCAGCACAAAGGTAAAGGATTTAATATGAGACTCTGCTGTGTCGTGTTTCCTCATAGAAAATAAGGAAGATCAGCACCTTTTCCTTTTATCTCTCTTTCTTTTTTAATTCAGTAGCACTGTGATAGCTGAAGCAGCATCCCAAATCGCCTGACCTAGCAGAGTGTGGAGCTGTGAGGTGGAGAAATGGATTGCTTAGTTCTTCCTTGCTCTTCAGTACAGTTCCCTCTTTTATATTCCTATTGTAGCTCTTAGACTCTGTCATTGCAGGATCGGGAAGCATGGCATCCAGTGGCATTGGCTGGAATAAGGGAACCTTAATTTATCACTTTCATCCTTACCTGCTACTCTTCTCCTTTTCTTTGGCTTTGGATGAGGCTCTGAAAAAATAAGGGAAATTTTCTTTCACAGCAAGATTCTTGGTGAGGGATTCAACTGCCTCTGCTTAATGCTAAGACAATACTATGTAAGAAAAGCTGCAGAATTATTTTTCTTCTACACCAGTACTTTTAAGGTACTTAGTGAGAGTGGTCTTAGTGGCTGGAGGAGCCTAAAAATGGTAAAGAAGAAACTCATCAACAATCTGTTTGGTTCAGTTTTTATTTCCTTTTTGTAAAAGGCTGCGCTCAAGTAGCTGAAGTCTTAAATTATTTAAGTGTATAGTTTCAATTCTGCCAGGTTAATTCTGCTCATCTTGGTTAAATTAATAAGTTACATGTTAATTTCTCTGCTTGATGTTCACTTGGACAACGTATTGCACTGGGACACCTAAAGGACAGTATTTGTTAAACATCCAAGATACAAAATGATCCATAACTATTGAATAATGTGACTGCAATACTCTGTTCAGAAAGCATCCAGTCATTTTGTCTAAACATAATGGTTATGTTGATTTAACTGTTTTAGTTAGGGCTGTATTTTTTTTCCTATGAAATTCAATCAATGGTATAAACCCAGCTGTCACCAGATAAAGTTACACAAAGTCATATGCGTTCCTCATTTTTAAAGATGACAGAGTTCAGGGAAAGTGTTTTGTATACTGAATAGCATTTCATATGCTAAGAAATAGACAAAAAGACAAGGTTTTTTGCTTTTAGCAAGGTAACAGAGACTTTGTGGTTAGTGTTCCAGTTTTAAAAATAGAATGGAGGAAGATTGATGTCTTGATGAATATTAATTGACACTTACCTTTCCATATTTTTTATACAAAACAAGCTATTTCCTAAAACCAGTAATGAATTTCAGAGCTGTTATCTTGGTACCATTGTGAAGAACATTTGAGTGTCGATATTTTGTAGCAGGCTGGGTGGTTTCATAAACAGAAAAATTACTCTTGGGATAGGGAGCAAGCTGCAGATTTGGGATCTGAGTGCACAAGTTAAATTCACTCTCATTACTAATCCAGGAGTTTCTAATAGCGTGTGAAATAAGTGGAAGTTCTTATTTGTCCTGTTCTCGTTGGTTTATGTTCCACACTTATGCACATCGGCAGCTGAAATTGTCATTAGTTAATGACTTTACTGGCATCTGCAGTGCAGTGACAATGAACAGTCCTGGGATGTGGGCCCTGAATCTCAGTTTTAAGTTGGGACACGTGAAGGTAGCAGCATTTCTGAACTTATTCAATAAGCCAAAAGCTCTGGTAACCCAAAGCAGTAACCTGATATTTTTATCAGGCAGTGCACTTGTATTTATTTTACTCAGAGGAAGCAGGTGTATTTCTGCAAGGGGGTTTTCAGGTACCTTTTAAGCCTATCCCCTTTGACCCTAAAAAAGGTGGCACTTTCGGCAACTTCAAGTCAGAGATGCTTCCAGTGAGCTTTCCCCATTCCTTTCAGAAATCAGATCTTTCTACTTCTCTTTGTTGTAAGTGGCTGGTTTTTTCCTCTCTCGAGTCTCACCTCCATCACCTCTCTTGAGCTGTCACCGTGCGGCAGAGAGGGAGAGCGAGGCTGAGCACCGAGGTCTCGGAGCTCATTCCCGAAGGGCTGCGTGTAAGTGATGCTCCGCACAGCATCTGCCATCCCCCCAAGCTGAGGCATCACCGCTGTCATCCTCCTGGTTGTGACATGCAGGGTGAGACTGAAACCTGGGGTTACTTTCAAGCCCAGGTTACTCAGACAGATTAAGTGTGCTGTGCTCACAGCTACTGTCTCCACAAGGCATTTTGTAGTATTCATACCTCTGTAGAAGCGGCTTTTTTTGTCTGACTTTTGCTTTTTCTCAACATGATGCAAAGGAGATAAAAGGAATACATTTCAGTACACATACTTCACTTTCAGCAGCGGTTTAGTGCTCAGCCTTATAAAATTGCATTTAAATGTGTTTAGCTTTTCTACTGCATGCACGTGTGTTGCTTCTCGTTGCTTGCTCACAATAAAAGAAACCTGATGTTATTCTTTCCCTCCTGACCTGCTTCCTTTCTTTTACTTTTGTCACTCCTTGTAGCCTCCTCTTTCTTTCTTCTCCCAGTCATGCACTGGCTTTTACTTTTCTACTAGATGAGAAGTAGATGGTTCAGAAATGGAAAACACAATACATATGCTATAAAATTATTTTTACCAGAAAATTTAGGGAAAATCTCAGTGATTCTTCAAAGCTACTGCACACTGGAAAATAGAGCACAGTCCAGAAGAAGGAACAAACATACGATAAGTACTTTGGCATGTGGTAGCCTATATACTGATAGCAAAGAGTTTTTATCCCTGCGTGGAAAAAAATCTTGACTAATTATTAACATTTAGAAGACAAAACCCACTTTTCCTTCACTCAGGGATGACAGTGGATGCTCTTGCTATGAGCTGTATCTCTCAAAGACCAGACGATTAAGTAAAGGCAATTTCTACATGAGCATCATCAGGATCAAAACATTGTCTATAATTTCTTGGTGTCTAAGGCAGTTTTGACAAGTATAAACCTGACAGTCAATGGTCAGAACACATTTAATACATCTTTCATGTGCTGAAGTTACTAGGTCTAAGGTCTCCCTGGGGTAATATGATGTAAAAGATGTTCATGGCAGTAATTTACTCACAGACCATTAGCTCTCTGTAGATGCTAGACTTTAAAGACCTGTGTGCAAGGAACATACTCTTCAGATACCCATATTATACTGCAATCCTTCATTTTCTTAATGCAATTTCCTGCAGCTGTCCTGTTGGTCATATGATGTGCAATGAAGAGTAGACCTCGGAAAGTCATGACTCTGAGTAATAGGTCTTCTTATTTTGCACTAAATATTTTGAGTGTTTCGTTCCTTAAGCAAAGAGAGGAGATGAAATTTTAAATATAAAAATGATTTGTTGTAGTCAGTTTTGACAAACAGTATTCTCCAGTGTTTCAGTATTTTAAAGAAATTGGCACAGAGAAATGAAATGCTAACTATGGCTGTGAAGCTTTTTTACAGTCTTTCTGCATCTGTTTTTAATTTTAATAAGGTACCTATAAAAATGAATAATGAAGCAACATATAAACAATGTTACGAAGACAGCCTTTTCTCATTAGGTCGAACACCCTACTATTTTATAGATAGATTTATTTTTAATGTTCTGAAGGTAAGTTCTGGATGAAATGCCAAGAATCTATAGAATGATACATAATGATGAAGAATTAATGTCACATACCAAATTGTCTTGCCGTTTGAATAGTATGTCATGCACTTCAGTACCAGCAGATTCAACAGTCGTGTCAGCCGTCATTAATAGAGCATCCAAAGGGTCATCTGTCTATGCAAGCAGGGTAGTCTAATAGCCTACAGTATGCACATAATAAAAGATAATGTGTAGGATCTCTGGTGATCTTTTTGGTTGACAATCAATTAAAATAAGTTGCTGTTACTGTGACACTAGATACAGACAAAGTGAGACACACTTGACAGTTACTAATTACAGCAGGCAGCCAAAAGAGCTCTGTAGAGATATGAGAACAGAAATGGCTGAATTAGTAAACTGTGTTGACACACTCAGTATTTTTTAATATGCAAGCATAGCATATTCCCAGGTCTAGTGAATGTGACAGGAGTTACTGACACTTCATGAAAATGAAGCAGGGGATATGATTTTTAAAAAATTTATATATATATATATTTTTTTTTTTTTAAATTTTTTTTATTTTTTACAATTAGTGTAGCTCAAAACTAATTATGCCAGCAAAATAGAGTGAGCAAGCTGTCCCAGCAGGGGAAGCTTGCACTTGTCTGTGTTGCTGCCAGAGTTCAAAAGCAACCTCTAACTAGATGCTTTTTAACCTGGGGATGCCACCAAGAAAATGTTCCTATTCTTTATAGCAAATGGATGCTGACTTCTGTCCCACTCCCTCACTCCTTGTGGTGCCCAGTGGGATTTCTCACTTTGGAGCAGGAATTAAAGAAAGGTAAATCTGGGATAATTCTCTGCTGCTGTATCTCACTCGCAGAGCTCCGAGCTCCCTCAGCATATGCCCTTCTTTGGGACAGTGGCCAAGAACAGCCGTGTTCAGATGTCTGGGGTGGAGGCAGAGAGCTTTATTTTTTTGGTTTTCTTTTCCTCCTCTTTTGATCTCTTACGAAAAGTGCCAAATGATCTTGTCATGTCCTGGGTGATTCGGTGTATGTTTCATTTGGAAACATGTATACCCACAGGAGGTTAACTGGTGCCTAGTAAGATGGATCCTGATAAAACCTAACCCAGCTGCACACTGTTTTGAAGCTGAATCCTGTATGAGAATCCCAGGGTGTCTTATCTTCTGGTTTGCCAGAACACTTGTGAATATTTTTTGAAATAACTCTTAAGATTTTATGAGTCTGAACTTGTTATCCTTTACCACATCATGAAATTTCCCTACATTTTCTGAGCAAGCATTTTTTACAGCCTTGGACTTCTAATTGGGAAAATTGGGACTTCTTTAATGCCAGGGCTGTATTTCAGCTAATAGAAGAATCTGACATAGCACTGAGGTCAGCACTTTCTAGCATGTTTATCACACTGTTTTCAACCTCAGGTTTGCTCAAATCTCTCTTCTTTCCTGTGGTCAGACTTGCCAAATCACATCTGTTTTTTCCTTCGCAATCTCTCTGGAATCTGACTGTGCCTCACTTTCCTCTTCTGGGTGCTTATTATAATTTATCTCACATTGCCATAAGCCTCCTGTTTATTCATTATTTTTATCCAGGCCTCGCCTTATCTGCCTTAAGCTTATTTCTGGTTTCTTTGTGTACTGTTGCACCTGGGTCCCCCCTCAAGAATGTGGGGGACCCTGCAGTGGGCCCATGCAGACTGCGTACATCTCTCCCAGATGAATATTTGATTTCTCTCTCTCTGCTGCATGAACTACCACGCTTGTAATTTTTTGGGGGGGTCTTGTATCCTATTCCACTGTGCTGTGTGAATGCAGAGTATCATGGGGCTAAAGCCTTTTTCTGTCCTTTAAATAATAGCTACAGTTTATTGTAAGGTTCATCACAAACTGACTGCCTGTGTCTGAAGTCATACATTTAATCAGATTTTTTTAATCACTAAATTATTGACCAAATGCTGTCTTATCTAACTGAGCATGAATTAGCACCACAGATGTATTTAACTCAGCATTGCATGGGCTCTTCTTCAGTACTAGGGTGTGCATCACGTTTCCTTGGTGAAACTGCAGTGTTGCTAAAGCAGCTTTACCAACAAGAAGGGAAGACATAGATCGCTAGTGGTAATAAAAATATAAATGGTTTCCAGCCAAACATCATGTGCGAACTAAAGCTGAGGGTTGAATCACAGATTCATACTGTAAAAGACCAGAAGGAAACATCATAATCCAATTTGATTTTCTGTCCACAGACCTTCACCCAATCAATTCTGTCATATAAAGCTGCTGTTTCTAACCTAGATAAACTCAAGTTATTAGGCTGTGTTGCTGTTGCAGACTGAAGACTGATTTTTTTTCTCTTCTAGGAAATGATTCTATAATTTCTGAGGAAATAGAAAATATTTCACTAGTTTATTGTTAAGTTGTTCAACAAATTGAACATGCTATGAGCTCGAAATGTGAGGTACCCCAGAAGAAGTGGGTTAAGGTCGAATGAAGATGACATTAGTACAACCTGACAAGGAATTTACCTTTTTCACTTACACTGAGCTGAAAGCAAGCTAAAATCTCAGCATGCACTCTGATTTCTGCATTAAATATGAGTCTAAGAAACTTACACTGTATGTTTCTTCATTTCACACAAATGGGATATACATAAAATGCCTTTTGCTCTCTACTTTGATGTAAAGAACTCTTGCTATGCATTTCATTTTTCATTGCAATACAAAATAATCTCTCTGTCTCTTGAAGTCTGCATTTTTGTGGAGTTCAGAGAGAGTTTTTTCATACAAATGTTTCCCATTGCATTGAGGGAGCTATGACTGTGGTGTTCTCTGACATTTTCCCCTTACCATAGACTGTTCTGTATCTCTTAAAGGCAATGAGCCATTCTGGGGCTGATGTGACAAGACATGACAGGAAATTCCACTGAATAAAACAAATTATACACTAGAGATGTGCTGAACTGACTGAAAACAATGTGGACACCAGGGGCTATGAAAGGTGCTGAGAAGGTTGAGAGCAATGACATTTTCTTTTAGATTTTATTTAAAGTGTTTTGATGCACAACTTGGTGTAAATCAGTGATGGTGAGTTCTTTTTTTGGGTTGTCCCCCTTCAGATCCCTTGCTCCAAAGGGTGTGCACACATGTATATGAGTGAGCTGAGTCAGTGAGTTTCTTCTAGCTCATGATGACTCATGATTTTGACTCATATTGGAAAATTTATGTATTCATATTTTCAATTTGTGTTTTACTGAGAAATATTTGCACAGATTAGAAATTGGTGATGTATGTGGCCAGGTTTTAATTCACAGTTGTAATCAAGCAATCATATGCTTGGGTTGCAAAACAAATTCTCAGTCAAATGCATGTTAGATGATCAATGGAAAGATTTTTGTTAAAGCTAATTTGACTTCACATAGTGACAAAGAATTTCCTGTATATTAAATGCAACAATGAAAAACAAGGTTGATGTGGAAGAGTTTTTAAATACACCCAGAGGAAAGAGGAAGAAAACTAGTAAATTAATTGAATATTTTTTGTCATTCTTGTTCTCCAACTTTGACAATAAAGAAATTTTACTTGATTCTTCTTTTACTTCTGTGAATTTTAAATCATTGTATGTCAGCTTCTTTTGTGAGGTACTTCTGATTTGTGAGACGAAGGCAGTGAATTATTTCCAATAAACTAGGATTACCATTTCGCCTGTAGAGTAACAAAACATAAATTTTGTTTAATGTGCCTTTAAGAATGTGAGCTGAGTGGATATGCTGCTGGCAGTGAATAATGATTAATATCATCAGATTGAGGATCCGTTTGTCTGTCTCATCATGTAAATGTTTGAAAAAACATAGAGCAGATAATATGGCAATTTGGCAGCAGTCTGAACTAAGGTCCATGAGTCAAAGGGTTCTGCATCAGAGGAGAACATTTACGTGAAGGGTGTCCTCTCTGATAGTGTTCGGATGACAGGCGTGGAAGCATCGCTGCCTTAGTGGAGTCAGGCAATCTTACACCTGCTGGCAATCGGTCAATACTATTGGGAAAGGCAGTAGAAAGCAGGGGATGAAGATATTTTACACTTTACTTGATGCATTTTCCAATAGTATGCTGAAATTAATCCATGGAATAATACACTTTTTTTTCAAGTAATGCTCAAAAAATGTCATTTGAGCTTTATGTTGACACCTGTTCAGAAGAAAATTTCAGTAAAGTATTTAGCTTTGTGATTTGGAAGAACTAAAGCCAAGTGTAATTAATATATTTGAGATTTCTGCCTTGCGTTGATAGAAATCAACAATGACTATTAGCAAGCCTGTACAATTCCTCCCTTGAAAATCAGATTGGAATATTTCATCATTCCTGCCTTCATTTGCTGTGCATATTGGCAAGAAACTGTCCCTAGTAATGCTGGATTTACACCAGGTGTGACCTGCCAGTCTCACTGAGGCTGTTGAATTTGATGACAGGAATCCTAGTTTGGAGGCTCTGTTGACATCAGTCCAGGTTATCTGCTATTACTTATTAATTTGGTGCTTTGATATAGATTAAAATGCTTGTTACAGTGTTTCTGTCACGTGAAATGCAGTAAAACCCACAGACTTAAATACTGAAATGCTGCAGTAATGTACAGGTTTTAATTGCATTTCTGAGAAAAAGTACAAACTTAAATACTTGTCTCAGTGGAAATAGAGATTGGAACCTTGAGTGAACTCCAAAGCAGCTAAATAGAAGATGGTCTTGGAAAATACAGAGATACTATTGTTTATGAATATTGTGCATATCAGCACATGCACATTATGCTGGTAGTACCTCGTAGCTCTAATCACTATTTTTATAGACAGATTTTCACAGGTGCATCCATGGTGCTTAAGGAGCAGACCCAAAATACCTATGGCAGAGAATGAATGTCCTGTCTCTTGCTGTGGTCAGTACAAGACGCTTCATGGACTGGAACTGCTTTTTATAGTTGGATTGTACTATCACCAATGGGTCGATCGAAGTCATTGTTGACGCATAACTAACTTTACATCTTAATTTGTGATAACAAGGAGCCCACGTAATTTATCTAGATAGTGAAATTAGCTTTTTGTAATCGGAATTATCAAAATCTGTTTCTTTGTCTCTGCAACAATCTTGTATGGGGAGGACAGAGAGACATATATTCCCAAAACACAGTGATTCACTTCGATTAAATTGTTCACGTTTCTTGTTTTACTTGCAGTTGGAGAGCATCAGATTTTGTGAAGTTGGTAAAAATAATTCTGCCCCTGTATGTGCCATTTTAACAGTCCTATGCATGTTTTCTCTCCCACGCAGCATTCTGTGAAACGATCTGTTAGATGTGAGCATAATTATCGGCTTTTGCAAATTAGAAACCAGATCCAGCCATCCACAAATGAGATCTCTCTGAATATCTTTAACAGGGAAGATGCAAAGGGAGAGTTTATTGGGCAGTGTATTCATAGGGAGTGTGTGTGTAGTATATGCATACATCAAGCGAAGAACATTGTTTTAAGTAGGTGTTTGCATACTTCTCAAGAGGCTTGAAATACCAGACACAGAGCACTGTACAGGGATATACTTTTTATGCCAGGAAGAAAATCTATATTAGCAACTGCATAATAATCTGTAGAATATATATATATATATATATGAATAATTTTATTGAAAAGTCTTAAAGTGCAGCATTTTCATTACTGTAAATTAGATATTAAAAATATTTTTTTTTCACAGATTAATATTTTTTTTCCTCTCCTGCAGTTCTCATTAGCTTACTAATTCAGTTATGGAGGTTTTTTGTTTGTTTTAAGAGATAGGACTTGTTTTACAACTTTTCCAAGAGTAAAAGGAAGAAATACATATTGTAAACCAAGTGGTGGAACGGATGATATGTATCCATAGCAGGTGCAGTAAATAACTTTTCTGTGGCCAGTTCCAAGTAATTGCATAAAGACAATATTTAACATTTTTGTTGCCATTAGAATTTTATTTACTTAAAGATTATTTTTTTTTTCTGTTTTCTGATCGTCTTTTATATTGTGTGTAATCCTACTTGTTCTTGGTTTTGCTAAGAGCTGCCCTGTGTCAGGTACTCAATTCAGCCTCCTGAACCACTTTATCCCCAAGTTAGTTTGGTAACAGGTTCTGCTGACTTTTAACTTAGGGTAGCATATATATAGAGCTCATGTTTAAGGGTTTCTAAGTAGTGAACAGCTCATAAAAACTGTCCCTCACGCTCTTCAGAATTACTTTTTTCTAAAAATTAAACAAAAGAAATAACCCTGAATGCCAATATTAATCCACAGTGTAGTTTAACGCCCAATAGTAAGTGTTAAGTGCTAATAGTGAATCAATGGAGACAGAGTCATATTTTGTAGTCTAAGTACTTTTATGTAGCACAAGGTCTTTCAATGTAATTAGTAGAGAATATTGAGCCCAGCCAGAAATATGGGATTCATCATTAAATTCAGAGGTTTCTTTATCTCTGAGTCTAATCATGTGTTCAGAAGACTAATTGTTAATGGCATAGGCTTTATTGCTCTTAGCTTTCCTCTATTTTACATGGAATGATCTACTTTGTGAGAAATAATTAGGTTTTATTGTTCTACCTGTATCAAGCCTTGTTGATAATCTTATGGTTTTACCAGTTCAGACTCAGAGAGCAGTTAGTGGTGGTGATGGTGTTTCATTTGAAATCACAAAGTATTGTTATTTTTCCTCCTTTTTTCCTTTATATTTTTTATTGTGACAATAATACATGTACTTTCTCTAACTTCTAATGATAAAATGTCAATAATTAACAAATTAAAACCATTTTGGTTTGCAAGATGCAGATTTAGGAATATAGGTCCTTCTGTTAGCCCATGCTTTAATGATTCGTAGAACACCTCACCTGTGCCTTTGCAATCAGAAAATGTAAAGCCTTCAGGCAATGACAGTGTGTTACATAACCATATATAATTTGCAGTGATTTACAAACTCATTGTTTGACCTTGCTTTTTCGGTTGAGTGAGTTACGATTATGCTTAAGGATTAATTAGCCTTCTGGTACTTGCTCACATAGAAGAAAGATTTGCTTATCTGTAGCAAGGGTCATTTGTTCTGTCTTGAAGTCTCTGGAGCAACCCCTCTCACATGTTTTCCAGTTTTAGCAAATCTCAGAATTAATATAGGCTGAGGTTTTATATGAAACCAAGGGACTGTGTGTCAGGGACATTTAACAGATCTGTTGCTTGTAACTCCAGAGGGCAGGATCTTGGCTCTTCTGAAAGAAGTACCAATTATCTTGTTGACTAGTAACTTTCAGAATGATGGTAGAATGAGATTCTTGTCCTGAATGCTCAGTAGGGAAAAATAACATCAAGACTGAGAAGTCACTATGAGATGCATTTCTCTGTGTACAGGATGGAAGATTGTATATCTTTTGTTCAGGTCTGCATTTCAGGCTTCCAGATATGTCCCCCATGGATTTTGAAGTGTATCTGTTGGTGCTGCACCCGCCACTGCCAGTGCCTTCTTGCTACAATAGTTCCAAATAACCAGGAAAATACTTCTTTTTTCTTTCTTGTATGTAGCCAGTTCTTCACAAAGTTTTAATTGTTCGCCCTATATTAGTAGGTCCTGACATTGATCTAACAACAAACAAAATCTGTTTACTGATTCTTGGGTAAGTTTTAATTTAGATGTGTATCAATCCTAAAGACAGAACTGTACAAATACTTGTAGGAGTTATTTAAGAAACAACTCCAAATGGGTTGTTCAGGGAAGATCTTCCTTATTTTCATGACTGTACTGTAACTCAGACGTTGACATCTGTTCACACAGCTATCCCAGGGAGATGGGAGATATTAAAACATCACAGATAGAGCTGTTTGTTACAAAATATTGGGTTCAATCATCTGAAGTGGAGACTCTACAAAACACAGCACTCTAAGTGCATAGGAATGGACTTCAAAATCCCTTGCCAAGTACAGTCCCTGTGTTTCTAAGTACTGCTTTTTCCATGACACAGAATCATCTCAAATCCAAGGCTCTTGAGGATCCTCAAGAAAAGTGAAGTTTTGTCTACATCTCCTTGGCAGTCCTATGCAGCTAAAGCGTGGTTGATATGATGACTGCACAGAATGTACTGGCCAAATTGGAACTTCTGAAATTTATACAATATTTCAGTAGATAGAGCATTCATCCAGCCTTGCAAGACTGAAACTCTGGGCCCTTTGTAGCCTCAGGGAGATCAAATTAATACCTTTCATTTCCCATTAAAGTGCCCTAGGTATTCAGCACAAAGGGCATTGTCCATTCTAGTTACATCTCTCTCATTCTGAAAAAAAAAAGCCACCCTCCAGGTTCTTGGGCTGAACAGAGACGGTATGTCTGTAGTTCAATCACTGAGGCAGCAGCTTGGGTGAGCAGAGATCTCAGTCCAGTTCTTAATCCAAATATGGTTTAAACTGCCTTTGGGTAAAATCCCCCATGGTAAAAAATTTATGAGCAGTCCCCAGAAGAGGGATCACTGCCCAAAGTCCTCTTTCTTGCTTGTTGTAGATAAATGTTCCAACCCCCAGGTTACAGATTATTCTGCTCCTCTTTGGTTCCCATTAATTTTAACATTGAGATGTTTTCCACACAGTTGTTGAGTGTAGATAGTATTTCTGGTTGAGGGCAGGTGGTTGGATCACTACAGAAATGTGTAAAGGATGCAAGTTTGAACCCTTTCATGCTGAGAATGATGTGGAACATCTATCTCTTTTTCTCAATAGTGTATAAAAGAAAAGTGACTCGTATTGCTTCCTTCCATTATGCTTTTTTTTTTTTTTTTTTAAATAGGAATGACCCGCACTCACTTTTTTGAAAAGAATGATTTAGGTGCATAAACGTAGCAGAGGATTATTTTGGGACTGGCTGGAGCAATTTAAGAAATAACCACTATGCTGCCTTTTTGTGTTGTTACCTTTTCCCTGTAAGTGATTACGGCCTCCAAAGCAGACATCCTTACTCCCTGTCGATCCAGAGTCAGCCAGGTTAGACTGAACCAGCATTAAAGGTGATTTAAACTTATCTCTTTGACTTGTTATTGAACTGGTCTTGAAACATTCACCCAACCTGACAATGGGACTTTGCTTTGTGAATGGCAGCATCTAACAGAGAGATAGAGACAAGACAGCGTGGAGCATTAACTTCTTGCAGGGTTTCAGCTGCCTCCCTAAATCACGGAGGATGTCAGTGCTCTGAATTCCTGTCTGATGCTGGATCAAGGCACCTGAGCCTTGCAGGGAGGTGGGATTTATGGCACTCATCGCTTCAGCATTCCCCATGAGCTGTTTCAGTGTGTGGGTGTTGTGAATCCCTCCCGGAATGTCTGATTTCCCCACGTGCACTACCAGAAGATACCTCTTAAAACACCACAGGTTGCAGTTTGGAAGCCAGGTGCTTAAAAGTTAGGTAATTACATGACCAGTGTGGAAGTGCCTAGGTCTTTTGGTATATTCAAGTTCTTGTGGTTTTTCTCTCATTTACTGCGTATATCTTACAGTATTTAGTAAAAACAACGAGGGAAAAAAGACCGAACAACTAGTGTTATTCTATCCCACCAATATGATAAAACAGTTAAATTAATGGCTAAATCTAATTAGGAAATGAAAAATTACAGCTTGTCTGCTGCCAATACTAAAGCCAATGGGCTGTGAGATAGAGCTGTGGTTACACTCCAAAATTATCTCACTATTGTTGAATCTTAAGGTGGCTTTGCTGCCTGTACTTGGAAATAAAATAATCCTAGCAATTATGGTTTGCAATTTGTGAGTGGATTGAAATGTAGTGGCTTTTACTATAACAAATGGATTATTGTATGTTGACAAAGTACAGGTTTAATTAACAGAGACAGATTAAGCTCTTTCATTTAGAAGCTGTTTATATTAAAAATTACCTAATGAAAAGGGTTTTTTTAAGCATTCTAAGCACTCAGTTATGCATTACCATCTTGATCTGCTACCATACGTATTGATCATTGCATGGATGTTGCTTGGAACTATAGCAAGTTTTTCTGAGACAACAGACTGCTATAATAACTGATAGATCAATGGCTTGATTTACATATTTATTATGGAGAAACTGCTTGTTTTCATCAACATAACTTAGATTTTATACATCCTTTGTCTAAAGTTAATTTGAAAATATTAATTTTCCAGTGACAGCTCAGTCTTCTTCCTGTTTAATCAGTTAATTTCCCATCTACCTAAGAATATCATTCATTGAAATGAATGAGAAATGAATGAGGATGTCATTGTTCTTATTGACCAAGAGCAAACAGACAGTCCAAGAGAGGTCTGGGTAGCCATACAAAATGCGTAAGTCACAAAATCTAAAGCTAATTACTTTACATTTATTTCCTTTACATAAAAAAACCATAAGTTTAAAAATATATTAATGTTTAGTTTATTAATTTTCTGAAGTCTAAAAATGTATATATTTTTTTAGAAAAAATAATCCTAAAAACTGAAAAAAGAAAGTGCCATCTGTCAGAACTAGAAATGTCATTTTACTCTGCACGTTTTGTTTTCAGCATCATCTGGGTGACACTCTCTTAATCCTGCAATGACAGGAACTTGCAAAGAGGCACCCTTGGTGGGACCCAGGGAAAAGAGTCACTGAAGTATTTTAATGAATAAAAAAGTGTTGGTTTTTCTCTTTTTTGTTAACTCCCAACTTCTTGTTAATTTTATCAATTTCTGCAATTCAAGGTAGTAAAGATGTCTAAAGGAATACAAACAGGTTGAGAGGAGGCAACTGCTGAAAGGAAGTGGCTTATAGCTTACTATGTTGTTGTCCTTTGTATGACAGAGCTGAACAGATAAGGTAGGGAGAAGAAAAAAAGAGGAATTAAAATGAGGAGACTAAAACTGAAGAGTGTAAAACATAAAATAGAGGCATGGACAAAATGAGAAGCACGGTAGATGCCAAAAAGGACGGTTGTCCTGGTGTGTTAGTAGTTTAACCATATCACAAGTGTTAGTGGGTACTTAACCCCTTGTTAACATACTCAGAGCTTTTAGAAATTAGGAAAGTCATCTTGAATTTTTTCCAGTTGAACCCCATGTAGCCTTACTGCTGCTAGTGAGGATTTTACTAACGTCAACTGAATACCTACTTTGTTTGGTAAGTGGTTTTTAAGAATGAAAATGAGATTTTTTTGTTTTTATATGCCATCAGTTTAGCACATACGTCAGATGTGTGCTGATAGGGACAGTGGACAGGATTTTAGCCTCCAGCGTGTTACTAACTTTAGTTTGGTAGAGGTTCAATCTAGTTCACTTATTTGGCTTGCCTTGTTGCATGACTAAAGATCTAAGGGAAAAATGCTTAGAGTCCCAGCATCTGTTAATTTAAGCTATTTAAAGTACAAATGAATCAGAGGAAAGATGTTTAAACCATTTTCTTTGAGGGTTTTCTCCACTCACTGCTTGAGTCTATATTGAAAATGAAATTATTTTAAAATTCCAAGTTACAAAGCAGCCATTAGAAAATTATTGTGCATCAACAGTTATCATAACTCCTACCATCCAGTAATGTGCTTTACTGGTGGGAACGTTCAGTGGTGAGCTTGGCAATGCCTGTAAGGTATTGTTCTTCCTCTTAGACAAAACCCTGACGGCTGCTTAAAATTGTTATGTGTCATGGATGCTATACAGGCAGTTAAAGCCTCCATGAAAATGCAATACCTCTGTAGTTTGTAGGCACTACAGGAAATTTAATTGAAGCAGTTTGGGTGGTGTTATAGGACATAACATCAGAGATGTTCCTTACTGTTATTACGTGCCTAAAAATATTATCTTAAAGTGCTCCCTAATAGTTTATTATAATTTTGCCTTGGTTTTAGAAAGCATCTTTGAGTATAAATAGATGAAAAATCCCTTGGTAACTAGGGTAATTATAGAGATTTTCAATTACCAATCTACACATTCACTGACTTTTCATGTATATCTTTCTTTTAAAACGGACTGATATTACAAGATGAAGTAGATGCATCTTCTGTTTTGTCTTCTCTTCATGTTCTCAAGAATTTGTTGTTCCTTTGGGTGCTTTTGCTGTTGGCTCTCTGCTGTTTTTTTGTTAAATTGTTCCATACTGTGAGAACAATAATACATGCCACAATTGTATTCCCCTTATCCCAAGCCTAACCGCTGTCTCACTGAGCGTGTACACGATATGAATGTTTTTTTTTATTTTGGACATGGATATGTATTTTTATTTGTGTGTGTATTCATAAACACTCACAAATATACATAAATATTATGGTTTCATATCTACACAAAGCTATAACCTTGCACATTTTACAGGAGTAGAAACACATGAGAGCATCCTCCATAGTATGTTAATGTAAGCTGAAGAATCTGAAGAAATTGCAACAGATACACTTGAAAAATTAATGTTATTGAGTTGCATGTGTTTGGAGAATATTTTGTAATAACAAGACTTTCACATTAAGCTAAATGACCTAATTATAAAAGTAGGAAGATAAAATAAATGTTAAATTTGCAGTGTTGCCAAACTGATGTTGCAAATTAAAAACAAACAACATACACCAAAAAACCCCAAACCCCACACAAAAACAAAACAAAAAAACCCACCAGAATATGTTGGGGCCTAAATTCAGGGATTGTGTGAATAACACCTTGTTATAGCCCAATCTTTTCAAAATTTACTAATGCACTTTCAAGCATGTTTTTCAATTAGCTAAGTATCACAGCTGCGTCTTACCCATCAGGAAGTCAGTGTTAGCTCAGGTTCCATGCTGGGAGGCCAGAGGGCTCTTCTGTAGAAGGGAACAGAATCCAAAATGAAGCTTCAAGGCAAGTCAGTTGATTTTCTTTGTTTGCTACCATTCTTCCTTCTTTCTGGACATGCAAATAACACCAATTTATCTTAAAATGCATGCAGATAATTTTGACTTCTGTTTATGTCACCATTAGATGTGATCCTTGGTGATTTACAGTTGTAGTTTTAAACTGGAATTAATGTGGCTGATTGCAATTATTTGTCTTTTTAATTGAAATAAAGTAGGAAGAGAGGTTTCCTGATTTTTTTACTTGGTATATAAAGGTTTCTACACTGGTTTAGAAGAAAACATCTCACAATGGCGAGTGGTACTGGATGACAGAATAGTGCCTGTAATTGCATGGTTTGTTAAGCAGTTGGAAGACTAGGGGAGAGCATGGCCCTGGAAAAAAATACAGCTTTCTACCTGTGTTGCAGAAGAAGAAATCTGTAGAATACCAAACCATAGGATATAGTCTTTTTTTGGAGCAGAATTATTAAGTTAGCCTTGCTTTACTTCCTTTGTAGAGGTACACAGTACCTATTTTTATTTTACTGTATTTACAGTGTGCAGTTATGATTGTCTGTAAAAAGCTGTGAGGTGTGAAATAGGAATATATATATTTTTACATTAAAGAGTTCAGAATTGCTTTTCCTGAGGAAACAGTCAGTAATGCCAGAGAATATCAAAGTCAGTGTGAAGCTGTTATGCTAAAAACTTACTTTTCATTCAATTTCTCTGCTTCTGTATTTGAAATCTTGATTAAGGTTGAAAGCTTAGAGGTGACTGATAGAATTATGAATGCAGTGAATGTTTAGTTACTTGGCAGCACTTTGAATAAAGGTACCATTTATAAATTATTCATTGATATATATTTCATGATTAATAGGTGGAGCTTGGTTCTTCAGCTCATTGAAAAGCATATTCAAATTGTTTCAGTAAATTCGTAACAGATGCTGCTCTAACAAATTGTTATAAAACACATTATAATGTGTAGATATAACTGAAGCAATATATATAATTTCACTGTTATTCAGTGTCACTGTTTTCTTATATCATTTCTCACAACAGTGTAACACCGAATAAAGTAGGAATTTTTTTTGTAATGGGGAATAAAACCTTATGCTACTTGTGAAATACCAGCTCCATTAAAATTGGTGGTGAACTTCAGGCTATCATTGCCATGTTCAAAAGTAAGATTCAAATTTTAGTGTTCTAAATTGGCGTGTGTGTCTTAATTTCACTCAAAGAAAAAAAAGGTTTATAGATTGAACAATAACATTGTGGTTAATGTATATGAAAGCTACGTCTTCATTGTTATTCCCAAGCCACTCTCACAAAGGAAGAACTTACTTATTTAAGTTTTCAGTGGAAGTTCAAGTCTCAGATGTATTCATTCAAGCCCTCCTCCTGCCTATGAAATAATTTCCTATGAAGAAGCATCCTTTGTGAGTATCTGAAGAGGCCTTCAAGCTTCCTTTCTTAGTGCTCCTCCATCAACGGGGATGATGGTGGGCAATATTTTCTGCTATTCTCCATCCTTTGTCTTCCAGTCACTCAAGTTCACTGGTTTTTTCTCTAAAGGGGGTTAAAATCTGTCTCAAAGCAATGAGAATCCAGCAGTCAGTCCTATTTTGGATTATTTTCACACAAATCTTCAGTTAACAAGAGTACAGAATTAACCTCCTATGACTGAGAACATGGAATTGTTACAGTTCAAATAGTTGTTCACAGTCCATAGATGAATATATTTGATCTCCTCAAGGGTCCCACAGGTTGTTGACACACATGTTTAGAGAATTGAGTGAAACAGATGGTCAGTATTCACAGGAGGGACTAAAACAGGGTCATCAGCACATCAAAAACTGTGATAGAAAATTCAAGTTGCCTGTGGAAAAATGAAAGTGGAGCAGGTGGGGAGAAAATTACAATGTGCCATCGAATCAAAAGCAGGGCCTCTTGCTGTGGTTTGGGGGTGGTTGCTGTTTTGAGGATGTAGGTGCATTGATGTGTAGCCTCGCTGCTGGACACAGACACATTTACTGTGAGGAAATTCATGTTATCAGCTTCATGACAAAAAAGGATATTTACCCAAGAAAACTCTTCCAGAACAGACTATGCACAAAGCACCATACCTGGAATGATATTCTCCCAGAATTTCTCTTCACAGCTTTCAAATGCATTATAGGCTTGCTAAACTCATCACTAGAAGCAAACTTGCTGAGGACCACCACACGCCAAAAGAAGCCAGTTCATGCTGAGCAACAAGCATAAAATCTGCAAACGCATTTCTACCACCACTGTAAGAAATAGTTCTCACAACACAACTATCAAAATTCATGGATTCTTTCTCGCTGTCTTCGTCTATCTCAGACTGCAACATATTTCATCCAGTGTGCTAAATGTCCTCAGGGAAACTGTGGGTGAAACGAAACCCCATGCATTAAAATAGATTCACACAAACAATTGGTGAAAAAATATGAAAATCATATTTTTCCCAAGACAACTACTCCATTTCCAGCCTCTCTTACAAATCCTTAGGGAAGGTCTACAAAATACCTTCAAGAGGCTGTGTTGGTAGAATAATTCACATCTATTGGACACTAAAACCAGGGATGCAACAGAGGTTTTATTGTACGTTATAATTTGGACTTCCATTAATTTCTTGTATTGCAGAGGCAAAAATATCCTGTTTCTTTCCCCTATCCTGTTGTACTAAATTCCTGATAATCTCATTTTGGTTCCTTCTGTGAATACTGAACATCTATTTTTCTGAATTCTTTAAACAACTTAGTTGAACATGAACAATTTCTCTTAACCGTATTTTGCTTGAAGGTTACTGCTCCTACACTGAAACCAAAGACAAGCTTTTATATGATTCTCATTTTCTTCTTACAACCACATTACCTGTGCTAATAAAGCTTTCCTTGCAGACCTTACTTTGCTTCTATCTCAGATCTCAAGTAAGGCAACAATATTACATCCTGGGGAAGGGAACAGTGTGTTGTTTTCACTTCTTACAGCACCTTGCTGTGCAAACACATATGCACACATACGTGTATGTGCATATATATATGCACATTTACATAAATATGTTCAGTGGCCAAATGGAAATGCAGACATTTCTGTCAAGTCTAGATCTCTCATCTGAAAAGTTGTAGTTTTGCTTTCCTGAGTGCATTGGTATGGCGTGTGGTCAAATACAAGTAATTTTCTACCCAGATACAGGAAAACAGTGCCCAGCAAACGGCTGACACTGTGTGGTTTTGGGTAGTGAAGGCATTTCTCTTCTCCAAATGCTACAGCTGCTAACTGAAAACCTCGGGACATCTGTGCTATGACTCAGCATCTATATTTTAGAGTTTTTAATTTCCAAAATGTTGTTGATAACTCTTTCAAATAAGAGTTGGTTCCACAACAATCTGGTGATTTTCCCAGCACAACAGCGAAATGCAAATTCTTTAAATGTAAGGGAAATATTGTTCAATAATTTATAATGTTAAATAATCAGCTTTCATAGGAATTTTTTCCTGAAATTTTTTTAGAGGTAATAGGGTAAAAATCTCCTTGGAATATTCAGATGCCTGAACACAGCAAATTTTAAAATTATATTTATTTTAAAATATAATTACTTGTTATTTCTTAAGAGCAGAGCCTTCTACAGTCATACGAAAGATAATGGCAATATGGCTCACTGGAGACTATAGGACTTCCTTTGAACTCAAGGAAGTAAATCCTACTTAAAGGAAATTTAGTCTATATCAAATCAGAGCTAAAATTTAGCCTACAAAACTTTCAGATTTTTCATAAACATTCTTGGGAGATTGTTTAAGAAAGCCTTCTCTTGTTTGGGAGTACATGTTGTATATGGGTGGGAAGCTTCCTAAAATACTTAAGGATCTTTCTGAAGTCATTCACTGGCTTAAGTTTAAAGGAGTGTTTTGTTGGATAATTGTTACTGAAATAATAGCTCTATAAGGTTTCATTTTGCAGTGATTTCAGTGTTCTGTGTACAAGTAAAAATGACCTTTTTCCCCTCAACTAAACACACTGTAACTCTAGCAAGGAATCTGAAGCAAACTGGGTTCTCTCCTCTTATGTTATCAATAGGAATAAACTTCCTAGAGCCTAAGGAGTGCCATGACTTCTACCCAAGAATCATTGTTATCTTCAGGCTGTGCCCCCAGCTGGCAGCCGTTTGGCCCAGCTGGGGCCCGTTGGTGCAGGTGTAGCTGACTAGAGGTTAATGCACAAATAGGGTGATTTGGACAAGTGCACCTGGTTTGTCACTGCCTGTTGCCAGCATTAACTGGAGCTGGGAGCTCAGTATTGTACAGCCCAGCGTTCCCAGAGCTGGCTGGTTTGCAGGGTGGATGAGAACACGCTGCTTCTGGGCAGGTTGGTGGATGCATTGGGGTTCGGTGAGTACTGGTCAGAGCTGGTTGGATCGATGTTTAATGGCAGTAGGGATGGCACTGAATGGAGAGCAGGAGAAGGAGGAATTTATGCCTGTTTTCATAAATTTGTATGGATGCCTGTGCTCTGGTACTCTAAATAAACAGCCCTAAGCTTTTCATTGCTTATGAGTCCATCTCTGTAAAATGTGACTCCACCTCCGCTTTATTTAATACTTCCCAGACATTGTATCTGCTGAAAATATTCAGCCCTGTCTAATCAGAGGACAGGGAAATTGTTATGTTAATGGGGTAGAATAAGAATTTTGCTGTCAATGGGTGCAAAGGTTTTCTGAGAGCTTTTCAGTAAAAGCACAAGAATAATTCAATTTGGGTTATTTGTTAATCATCCTTTTAATTAGGATTTTTTGCTTGTTCTGTCCTTTGCCTGCCTGCAACTCTCAGATGAGTAATTGCCACATATCTTTAGAAGGATATCATAGCAACCAAAACATGGGGAAGGCAAAAAAGGAGAAAGTCTACAGTCCAGTTTATTCTAGCAGACGTTAATCAATGGAACTGCAGCTTCGATCGCAGAGCCTGAATTCATTTCTTGTATTTGATTTTCTCTCCAACTACCATTACAATTCACTTTTTATTAAATGACTTCTGATGAGCAGCTGACTTTAACCTCTTCTCAGTCCTGTCCCTTCATTGTGTTATTGTGGACTGTAGATTAAACAAAACCTACTGTGACAGAAGTAAATTTAAGCAATGTAGTTTTATTTTCTGATGTCAGAGTAACTCTTAGTTGCTAAGTACCTTCGTTCATTAGCTGAGCTTGATGTAATCTGCTCTGAAGTATTAGTTTTATCCTTGTATGGACCTATAAAAGGTTTCTAGAAAGGGGAAAAGTATCACTAGCAACAACAACAACAACAAAAAAAAGAATTGGAATTTTTCCAGGACCGAGGTGCACAGTTTTATAATCTCTAACATTCTCTTCCCTGTCTTTCTTGTCATAGGAGTTTTGTCTTTTGCCTCATATGTTCCATAGAGCCACAAGGCTGCAGAAATAGTCAGCTGGGTCTGTATTATTTTTGTTAGCTGATCAGACTTCAGAGTAACCTGCCACTTCGACATGATTCTTCTAATTCTTTCACTAGATCACCTGCCAACAAGATATTTTTTTATCCCAGTGTAGGGTAACTGATAAAAGCACTCTCTACATGAAACTGATAAGAAATGAATAATCTCACAGACAAAATATACAGTCTTTGCAAGAGGCAGGATTATCACTTCTGTGAAGTAGTAATACTGGGGAATGCAATCAATTGAGAATAACAAATTTGTGAGCTAGCAGTAGGTAGTATACAGGGTTCTTCTACCCTGAACCTACAGGAAGCTGTTAGGAAGCAAAGAAGGTCTTGACTAGTCTTGTTATGAGTATTTCTCAGGAACATACTTTGCCTGCTGCTTTTGAGAATTAAATTATGCTTGGAAGAGTGAAGAAGAGGAATGGTTGTCAAGCATGTTCACTCTAATTCTTGAAGTCATGTTCCAAGTAACGTAAATAATCTCCTGCATGTATTTACAAGGAAGCTCTCACAGCAGGACATCTGAGCCCAGGTGTGTGTAAGTCCAGAAACACACCTGGGCAGTCAGATAGCATAGGGCTGACAAGTCTTCTACACGTGCTAGGCTTGAAGAAGTTAAGTATTAGGAAGTTTGTTGGAGCAACCAGTTAGAGCTCTGCTGTACCTGGTTGTCCTCTGTCAATGCTGTTGTCCTTCATCGGTGGAAGGCCAGTTGTGATTCCCTGAGATATTAAGCTTTCCAACACTAGGGAAGGTGTCTGTCTTTTACAGTGGTCTATGCAAGGAAAGCAGCACTGGGCTAGAGAAATGTAGAGGTTTTTGCCGCAGTTGGTGTCAGAACAGAATTGTTTTGTTTCACCATTTTGCGCTTTGTGTAGTCACGAGCTGACATCAAAGAAATGTTGTGGAATCCTCCTGTGTTGCATTTGTTGTTGCTCCCACCCATTCCTGCACTTTGTCGTCTTACACCTTTTCCCTCTCCTTTCACAAATTCTTCTCTGTTTCTTGCACCCATCAACAGAAATGCATTTATTCTCTCCGTTGCCTCTTTGCATTTAGTTCATGTTCTACACTTATTATTCATCTTTCTTCCTTTACCTGTGAATTTGTCTGCCTCAGATTTTTGTATGATTTTCTTTTCTAGTCCTAAGTTGGCACAGCTGCCATCTGACTTGTCTTTTGTGTGATATATCTTTTTTCCTCCATTCTTATGTTCTGCAGCGTGTGAAATGCACTGAACAGTGGAGTTGCCAAAAAGCATCATACAGTGAGGAAGAGATAAAAGTATTGAACTATGGGAGTGTACTTTAAGCTCTGTGTGCTGCCACAGACAGGACAGGCTCCCTGTAGTACAGCTCTATTTATGCTGTATAAATTTTAAGACTAATTATGATATATGTTGCTCATTAATTTTTGCTTTCCTGAGCATAAGATCTAATTCCACCTGGGAGAAATGGCCTTTCTCTGAATAACCCTGTGGTACAGGTGTAGGGTTTTTTTTTGTTTCTGAACATCTGTATCACCTATAGAGCAGCCCCAGAAAAGAAAAACACTGAATATTCAACAATTGCTCTGCAAACAGATACAGTAACATAAAAGCTACTAATAGTTTATGCATTTTAAAACTTGGATTTAGTCAAATACACGTATTAGCAATAATATGTTGTTAGATATTTGTCTTCATCGGAGGGTCACTTTCTATTTGAGTATCACTTAAGTATGTCTAAAGCGTGATTTGAGTCTGCAGTGGCTTTGTCCATCCCTATTACACTTCTGTGATTGCACTTTATTGCTTGCTGTCTAACCAATTTAGAAAAAGAAACATACTACAGTCAAAGCACCAGCATTATTCTAAAAATGTCTGTAACTGCTACTTACTGAAAAATGGAGAGGAAGCTTGCAGTAAGAATATGGGGTTTTGCTTGGAAGAAGGATAATATTAGAATTACACATGTTGCATAAAAGCAGTTTTATTTGCCTTGTTTCCCCACAAGATGCAGGGAAAGTGTAAAAGGAATAGCAGCTAATGTACAGTAGCAGAGGACAAGAAATATGATTTATTGCATAGATCAGACCACCTTCTGTTAGCTTCTTTCCAGAAGAAAGCAGAATTTTTAAAGTGTGCCAGCAAAACTTTTGGGGTTTCTTAAAATGAAATAATAATAATAAAAAAATATATATTTTTTTCCCACTGCATTTTTTAAAATATAGATAGAAATATAGGTACTGCAGTAGTTTGAAATGAAAACCTATAAACACTTTTAAAATGGGTATTTTCTACACAATTATTGAGAATATGCACTTACAGAAAACAATTGTGTGATGTTAGCAGGCACAATATGAGTCAGAAGAGAGAACTAGTGGGGTTCAAGATTACCTGACCTAATTCCATTCTCTTCAGTTTGCTGAAGAGAATGTTTCCATTCTCTACAGTTCACTGTAGACTTTCAGTGCTTTCCTGAAAAGCAGTAAGCAATGTGACCAGCCTCTGTGAGGCATGATTTTCTTTCTAGAGAAACTTGTTGAGATTTTTAAGGTATTAACATAATTTTGTTATTTATTTTTTTCCTTTGCTATTGTTTGTGTAGGTTTTTGAATGTACTTTCAAACAATTCTCACATAGGAAATCCAGTAGCGCGATCTGAAGTATTGCTTAGGGACTGTGAAGGTTCAAGCCAGCCTTGAGGGATGGTCTGTCCTATGTACAGGTGTATTCTCAAATGGACTTCTTGGTCTCAGACCTCCCAGTGGTGGATACTCTGGGAGGTGACAGCGGCACACCTAGCTGTGAGCAGTTATTGCCCTGCAGATTGAGGACTGTCCTCAACTGGAGATGGTAGAAAATCTTCCTGTAAACTGAGAAACTATGAAAAACAGAGCATCAGGGAGAAATCCTGGAGCACTTGGAAGTATAGAGTAAATTGACTGTCTTTAGCCACCTGCTGTTGCTCTACAAACTCACCCTACCAGCCTGGTCCCAGAAGACCCATATATTTATTTTTCTGGCTGTGCTGTTATCTCACTGTGTGACTTTTCTGTATAAGCCACCTGTAGTAAGTCACATCACTTAAAAAATCACTTTTCCCATTTAGGGAAAGACTGGTGCTTAATTCATAAGCACAGGAGAAATGTATCTCATTTATAAGAGAGCCCGTAGTTGCAGGAGTTGAATTGAGGCAGCTCAGCCTTCCAGTTCTCTCACATTAGCAGATCAGACAACACTTTTCTTCATTTAGCCACAGCAAATACTTGACTCAAGTTGACCACCTGGCCATTTCTTCCTTCTTTCTTCTCCTCCATGAAATTTTGTCCTCTCCTTCACCCCTTGCCCAGCTATCCCCTGATACGTGGGCCCCCAAGGGTAAGTTCTGTTCAACAGCATTCAAGGCACAACTTAACATTTCTTGTGGCTGATCCTCCAGCAGAGCATTAGTCATACTGCACACGCTCATCTATGTTGTACTGTTTGCGAATGTGAAATTGTAGATGTGGTTTTATTTCTTTGCTGACCATAGTCTCCCTTTGCATCTCAGAAGCGTTTTGTGATGATGTGCAGTGTTAAGAGAATGAACTCAAGAATGGTTTGAAAAATTCAATGCTTTTTCTGAGTTAAGCATATTGCCATATGGCATTTCTCTGGAATATAAAGGTTCATCAGCTTGTATGCCACTGCTCTCTCTGATTCTTCTTGGTGTGCATATTTGTAGGATCATCATGGATACGTCAGTGCAACAGGCATTTTCATTCCCCAAAGAAAATGTCTTCTATTCTGTGCATGGCTTAATAGCTCCTGACTCCTTTATGAAAGTCTGCAGGGAAAAAATTTACATTAACAGATACAGTAGCTGTATTGGACCTTTAGATATGAACTCTAGAAACAACAACACAAATCCTTTCAGCTGGTTTAAGTGTCTCAAGAAACAAAAACTTGAACTTGACTGTTGTGTTCTGAAATAACAAAATGCAAATTTACCAACAGCTACTTATAATTGTTTCTTTGGAAGTTGATACCCTGGGTCCATATTTATTCTCTAAACTGTACTAGCTAGGAACATAAGCTGTGTAGGTGTTAAGGAAAAGAAAAACAGATTACATTACAAAGCAAGATGCACACTGTTTGAATGCATCAATAATTCCCTTTTTCCTCTCTTTTACAGCAATCCTGAAAAAGATGCAAATATATTCTGCAATTTAGAGTTGTGCTGTTTATGACAGATTTACTTTAATATAAACCCCGTTTCTTAATGCACAGAGTTAGATTTTGTACAGAAATAATTGGGCTAATTAAAATTGAGTGAATGTTTTAATTTCTTTTAAATACAGCAATGCATTTTCTACCTGTATCAGTTGTATGTCTTATTCATTTTGAGATATTGGAGAGAAAGCAAAAGAGTTGACTACATTACATAAAAGGAAGTAAAAGTTTTCCAACACTTCAATATTTCTTTGTTAAAGTGTCCTGTTCAAACAAAACAGTCTTACCCTAATCCTTTTCCCATGTCTCTTTCTACACACAGCTTCAGGTTTTTAATGTGCATATGCATGAGCATAATTTTAAGATGATGACAGCCTTGGCATTCATGGTGATTTATTTTTTTAGTGTTTAGTAATGAATAATTTGGTTTTAGTAAGTGAACAATTACTTGTCAATAAATTTCAGATGTTTATGCAGACCATAGGTACTTAGCTTGCCTTGTGTTCTTTCTTGGGATCATGTGAATTAGTCATTCAGTCTTGTAAAATGTAAACTTCACCTTTTCCAGTTGCACTATAAATGAAAACAGATTCTCCCCTTAGTATCCTTTTCTTGTATTTTTTAATCTTGCTGCTCTTAGTATCTACTACTGGATTCATCACATGCTCAAAACGTCTATTGATTTCAAGGAATACAGTGTAAGATACTCATTTATGTGTGCTAGCAACTTTTTTTCTTACAAAGTGACTCTCATTGCCCATCTTTTCAATTTGTACAGTGTCTTTATTATACTTGCATCAATATTACCCTACAAACACTTTGCAGCTTGCCATATTTTCTGTTTGCATCAGTCCTATTCTACTAATAGCATTATACTTCATATTTTTCTCAATATTTACTGCTGACAATGATTACCTGAGTCCTGCTTTGTGGGGAGTTTTCCAGCTCTTATTAGTGAATTTTCAACTGTGTTGTGAATCATGTTGTTAGTGTTTAATAAATATGAGCAAAATGGAATGATATTTAACTTGGGTTTCTTTCTCATGAAAAGCAAGATCATCTTTTTTTGAGTAACTGCTGCAGCAGGGATGTAAATTCAGTTTAAAGTGTTCGTTCAGCTTGCTTGAGTTGAATGCTCGCCTGTTAAAGTCAATGGAAGTTTGCCATTTACTTCTGCAGAGCTGCGATTTCCTTTCCTGTTCCCCTTCCCACCCCTTTCTTTTCAAATAAAATATCAGTGTGATTCAACCCCAGCATGGTCCCTGGAAACCCTTGCTTCCTCTTTCTTCTCCTTCCTTACATTTTGCTGTTCTCTTCTTCCCCAAAAGCTTTTGTAAGCTTTTCTGCTCCATGGTGCTGCTTGTATCGGAATACCCATGGCTTTTATCTATCTTGATGTTTTATTTTGTATGACCAGGATTTTTGTTGATCAGTACTGCTTTACGTTGTATGGCTCTGGGAATGGGTAGGGTATTTAAGAAATGCTTTTCTTAAAGAAGAGAGTATCCACAACTTTAAATCTTTAAAAGTCATTTGGATCTCTGCAAAATATTGCTAAAGTTTGTGTGGGGTCCTTTGAAGAGACAAGGCCTCAGCTCACATGCAGAGAGAAGATACTTATCTGGACCATCATTAAAGTGTCATAGCCTTTCAGTTCAGATTTCCACTGTTTTCTTCTTTAGACTCCCGTCTACATCACTGTTCAATGAATATTCTTCTATTAAGATCTAAGAGATGTGTGTTGCACATCCTGAGGAGATGGAAGAAGAGATACTAAAGCAAAATATATCCTGTCACTGAGAAAAAAATAAACAACTAAATAGAAATTCTGCTTCAAGCTGCCATCGTAGCTCAGCATTTCTGTTTGGAAGAGAGAAAGTTTTGTATACTGAACATCTACATGAAATGCTTCAGCAAAAATGTTACACATCATGGTAGAAGAGCCATGGATAAAAAGGCAAAAAATTGCATGAACGCAGATTGAAGACAAGCAGCACCTTGTCTGAAAAGCACTGCACAAACAAGAACTGCTCCTTCGGGGGCTGGGACTTGGGACCTTGAAAGAAACGATACATTCCAAATAATTAGGTTTTGTTCTTTTTTTAAAAAAACCCAAACTTTTATGAACTGACTTTCCATTCTAAGACTGATGCTACATATATATGAAAAATTATCCGCCACTGAATTCTTCTCTATGGAACTGTTACTATCTCCAGGAGCATTTTCACAAAGAAATCTTATAAAAGAATCCTTGCATTTTCCATTTGACTATGTAATACACCAAATCTCAGGAGATATTAAATGTGTGTCTGTGGGAGAATGCCATGTTCCTTGCATAATTTAACCAGCATTATTACTTGGCAGCCTTCTTAAAGGAATAACAATTTCAAAGCTCTTTTTCTTGTTCTGCATTCTGTGATGTAGTGCTTTCCTACATCCTTTGCTGGTTAAATAAAAAAACCATAAGAGTCTTAAAACAGCACTACTATTGCAGCAGAAACTAGACAAGGAGAGATAAAAGTAGAGATGATATCTGGGCTTTCAATTCAAGAAGTTACTGAAAAGAAAAATGCATAGTGATGGCAGAAATTATTTTTCCTGATGATGTTCCTTTATTATTTAGTGCATGTTTGTAGAAATGTATTTATAAGAGATGAAAGATCATGGGTAAGAATTTAACTATGGCAGTTTTCTGTTAATCGTTCCTATTTTTCAGTTGATCCTTACTACCTTAACCTTATGGCAGCACTCAAGAAAGTAGAAATTCTTCCCAAGAATCTGAAAAGCTATAACCAGCTACCTGACAATCTTGTTTCTCTACCAGAGTATTCAGGGAACAAAAAAATACAGGAGTTTTTCTCCTTTACTGTCATTTTTGATCCACTTCAAGTGGACACGGCAGAAGTGTCTGGAGTTCTGCATGCTAGAGCTTATGCACTTGGTTCTCTGTGTGGATTTCATGTGTTTATCTGCATTTGAGAGACAGACCAGGAGGTATTACGCTGTGAGATGAATAATCTGCTTAAATAGCAAAGCACCGGTAAGCAGTATTGAAAGCAATGAGTGTGGTTTTTTGAGGGCCATTTCCTGTGTGGCCTGAATAATATTGCTAAGGACTGGCAGTCTGTTTTCTGGCTCAGAGGAGATTTCTTCTGGTTTTGTAGGGCAAGTTTGCCAGGTATGATGTGACAACACTTTTGTAGGCAATTGAATGATTACTTAGTGCTGACAACTTGTCTAACTAGGAAAGAAAATAGTATAGACTGTCATTTAGGTCAGTATTTTAGGTCTTTGTGGGAGTTGCTGTCTGAGGTTTAAGTTTTAATTTTTAAGTTTAATTTACAGCAAAGATGTTCATTCTAAGAGAGGTTTTACTCTAAGGCTTACAAATGGGTAAGAAAAAAATTGAAGATAGAGTTGGTATGATGGAGGAGTTACCATAGCAGCAAAATATTCCATTTGTAGAACTTTAGGGAAAAATGTAGATAAACTTGGCTTTGTTGTTGAATGAAGGAGATAGGTTAAGATCTCTCTGCTGAGAAATCAGTACAGCTCCATGGAGAATAATTGAGCTTCACTTAGATCAGATGAAAATCTGACCATGAGGCTTGTTCTTCACCTAGTCTCTGTTGTAAGCTAGGCAGAAGTCCACTGTTATACCTGCACAAGTGAAAACTGAACAGTGATCTGCAGAAGTATGTGGCAGTGAAGCTATGGGTGACCCAGAGCATAGAAATAAGCAGCTTATGCTTTATTCCTTAAAGAATTGGATGCATTAAATGTATTAATAAAACATGAGCTAACTGGAATGAGTCCTTCCAGTCTGTTGGATAAATATGTACAACTTCAAATCTTCCCCATATTTGAGATGCTAGATTTTTATGTGGTTTCTAAGTCTTGGTAAAAGTGTTAACTACTAAATAGTAGCACTGCTACTAGGGATGTTAACAAGCACAAGTTTTATGCAACCGAATGGCATTCATCATCATTACTCCACTTAGCTACTCTTTTGCATGACTAAGTTTGCAATTGTGTCCCTTTGAGTGAGTCTTGATGATTTGAACAGTGATGAAGGTGCTATTGTAAGGAATATGTAGGAGTATCCATCCACAGGAACATTTAAAAATATGTATATACACACCATCTGGTGCAATAAGGTGTATTTCAAGGGAAAAAATATTTGCTCTTTAGAAGTGTCTCAGAGTTAAGAATATATATCTTTTTTTTTCTTTAGAAAAAGCAATTTGGCAGTTTCTAGAAAGAAATTCTGCATTTGGAGAAGGGGAAGAAAGAAACTAACTGAGATATGGGTATTTTGTAGTTCATTTTTTGGAACCCTCTCCATATTAAAAAACAAACAAACAAACAAAAAAACCCCCACAAACCACAGAAAAAACCCTACCAAACACCAAACCCACACCTCTTTTAAAGTACCTATTCAAGAACTGGAGAGTGCTTGAAGAATAGCATCATTAAAATTTCATAAAAATGTAACACCATTTAGCTATGTCGTCTTCATATTTGTTTATACAGCCAGGATCTGTGTTACCTTTCATAGAAAAGTTGAATTGATTATGCCTTTATATGGTCTTTTCAGAGCTTTCCATCATAGAAGACTCCTGTTAGGATTCCCCTTTGTAAAGGCTTTTTGTATTCAGAACTCTGCAAAACATTATATATTAAGCTATGTGACTGTAAACTTTTCCTAAATTACTGGTAAAAGTACTGTGAAATTGTATAGGGCCAAGAACAGATGTTCGAAGACCCCTAGTAGCAGAACCTCTAGTGAGCAATGAATATCTAACAGTGACTTAGAATTGTCAGCCCAGCATAGTAATGTGCACATTTAGCACATTGAAATGTGCCACTTTAATTCTGTGTAGTGCTATTTTTTTATTAGAACATTGTGTGCTTCAACATTAAATGTCTCACAGGAAGACTGGGGTTTTTTTGTGTGTCAACTGAAGCTGATAGAAATTTTTTTGGAGAAGACTTAAAAACGTGTGTATAAAATCAAGGTGAATTACATGATTTTTTTTTTTTTTTTTTTTCTTCCAATTCCTTATATTTTTGCTCACTTGGCAGCTGCTTGCTCTTTTGCTTAGGATCAAAATCAAGTTAATGAGTTGCAGGTACAGAATTAATTTGGTTTGCACTTCATAATTTTTGCCCAAAGAGTGTCCTTTATTAGTCTTCTGGATTTTCTGCAGTATACCGAGATGTACTAGAAATCAGCTAATTCTTATAAAAGAACTGGATAAAAGCTTTTGCTCATTTTAAAAATCCAACCTTAGTAGATGACTCGTTTTCTTTAACTGCTGTAGGGATAAAACCCCAGCTAAATTAACTGTGTAGCATATCCACATATCTTCTGTTTTTCCAGATATAAACAGGGATACTTACTGGATAATCATTTTTATGTATCTTTATTGATAATTTAAAAATCCTAATATAGTAATGGATCTATGCTTCACTGATAGATTCAATTTCTTTATTATTGTGCCTCACTATTTGCCACAATTCTTTTTATTAGTGCTTTCTAGCTATCTTTTAAGCTTTTATGCAATGCAATCAGGATTTTTTCCTAAAGCTTTTAGAGACAGACCTGTAGCACAGCTCTCACTTTTCCTTTTGCTTAGGATGACTTTTTAAGTGAAACAGTAGTCTCTTGTAATCACGGAACTATAGTTTGGATTTTTTTTTTCCCGGAACAATTAAAAGGTCCAGTTATCATTTACGTTTGTGGATATGTCTTATTGGGAATTAGAAGTGTCTGTGTTCAGCAAATGTAACCAGGGTATGATAATTTACACCTTTTTTAGAGACATTTTAGTAATGGCAGCATAACTAGCATATGTCTTTCAGACTGATGTCACCTTGGATTATACGTTTTTCTTCTCTTTATCATACATGTTAAATCCTGCTCTTTGATCTAATATGGTACTCTGTAACAAACGTTAATGATTGCTGCTGACATATAGGACTTTAATCCATTCCAGGGCCTGGATGTCTGATGTATGAATAATTTGAAGCAATAACACTTTCTCTCCGCAGCCCTTGCTAGGCATGCTGTTCTTCCTGACTGCATGTATTTAGAGACTTTAAACACTCCAGTCATGAGTCCTCCCACCAGATTTTTGATAATTCTGATTTTTGTATAATTTCTCCTCAAATGGAAGCTCTTATTTTTTGTACAGACTTCTGGCATTAGCCTAAAGACAACTGATCACTTTGTTTTTTACATCCCTCGATGACATGATTCATTGTGTGGTGACACCCACAGTGTGCGTTCTGCATCTGATTATCCGTACCTCCTTTAACCTCTCAACATCCCTGTGTTTTATGGAAGGAGTAATGCTTTCCCAACTCGTACAACTAGTCAGTCATCCAGGGGATTATGTGTCCTCCTGCCAGGAGGTGGATTATCTGCAGATAAAGCTTTTCCAGTTACTGCGAGGTGATGCAAAATTTTCCAAACCTGAGCTGACTCTGCAGAGCTGCTCCTGGTCTGCTCTGGGACTCCAGAATAGATTAAAACTATGTAAAACTTCTACTCTGTATCTACAACAAAAATGCGTTAAGTACAAGTGGGAGCAGGATTTGGCCTGTACTACATTATCCATTAAATTGTGATAGTGACTCCAATCTACATCATAAATCTGTTGATTATATTTCTTTGAAAAGGAATTACTGCTTCGGTCAGACGTTTAGCTCTCATCAGATTTTATTGTCTTTTTTATTTACACTGCTACTTGGATTATAAATAACAGTTAAATAGTGTGAATTAGCAGTTTGTCAAATTTAAGTCTTCATGGCCTAATAATTTTCAGGGTGAGCGGACTTCCGCTCGGTTTTTCACATTCCTTAGCAAGAAAGTTTTGTTTTAATTATGGCTTGTAAACAAGCAAGGAGGGGAAAAATCAACACAGTCCGACCCTCCTGCTCTGTGCCTGTGTCAGGGGCAGATTTTTCCAGCCAAGTAACCACCCTCTGGAGACTGCGGTGGGTGCCCGGGGGTGCCGGCACGGGCCTCATCGCTGCCCGCCTCACGTCCGGCCGAGCCGCGGGCCGGGGCCCCGCTCGGTTGCCAAGGCGACGGCGGCCTCGTCAGCTGCACACACTGCCGGTGCTTGTGCTCGGACCTGCTGCCCAAGCGCTGCAGAGAGTGCGGTTTTAATAAAGATTTGCAGGTGGAATAGCAAGAGTAGTAATACAACACACCTGTGGGGGGGCAATATCTATATATCTCTGTATCTATATGTTCCCTGTGCTGCTTTAACTCCCTGCTGTGAGTGCTACGCCAGGTATACCCACCAGCGCTGTCCAGGGAGGGTCTGAGCTGAGGGAGAAGTGATGGCCTGTTTGATTTTACTCCTTTCTATATATATCTCTTTCCTGTCGTAAAATGGAAATGAGAAATAAACAATTGCTTCGAGTTATGAGCATCATGCTGGTGCATTGGTCTGTGTCTACTTCAGCAAATCTCTAAACTCTGGGATAACATCTGAGGATTTATTTTTGGTGATTATTAAGAATGGGGAAGTGTGTCGGCATTACTTTACTGAAGTGTTAGCGTGTACTGGCAAAGTATCCGAGTTAATGTTGTTCCAGGATCAGCAGATCCTGTGGGGACTCTTCTTCCCCTCTGCTGGTGGTGGTTTTGTTTCCAAAACAAAGAGCTACTTCTGAGATGGCTTTCAGGCCCCAGGAGAACAAATTAACTGTTCAAACAAATGTGTTTTCCCTTCAGTTGTTAAACTGCAACCTATCTGGTGACAGGAAAGAACCTCTTCACTGCTGGCGGTACTAAAGCTTTTTAAATGCTGAATGTTAAAATCTTATTACTTTTACATAAACTCAAGCTACCTGTGCGCCTGGGAGCCCTTGGAAGGAAACTGTTTACCTGAGCATTAAGGCTACAGAGGTGTGCTGAGCTCCCAACAGGCCTCTGGCTGTGTTTGACCCTCCCTTTGCCTTACCTCCACCTGTTGGGATTTTTGCTCTGAAGGAGCTCCTTGTCTGTGCTTGATGGCTTTGTTGGAGACTGTTTCTGTTTCTGCCTCAGCAAGACCCCGTGGGGTGGATCGGCATCTTCTCTGTGCTCAGGGTCAACCAGAATAATGCACGATGTCTGCAATACGATTTTACAGACATGTTGGGTCAACATCTGCTGTTGCACTTGTTGCTAGCATTTGCCAGCTTGTTTTTGAGGTGCCATAAGTGTTGGATTTAGCTATATAATGAAGATATGAGACTAATGATTATTTTCTGTAAAAAAAGGGGATACTAGTACTTATTTCTGTGAAGGAGAAAAAAAGAGAGCTACCTTTTCTAATAGTAGTATTTTCAGAGAGCTCCAGAGCAGATTTACAGTGCAGTAAGTCAAAAAACTGGCTTCCGAGAATATCATGTTTGTCTGCTTGTTGAAAAACATCCTGTCTCCCACTTACACACACTATTAAAATATGATTATGGAAGTTTTGGTGGAGGTTAGCTCTGGAGGCAGAACTGAGCTGGCATTGAGACTTTGGAGCACATCTGCCCTCTTGGAAAACTAACCAGAACCTGTCACCCATAGGTTGTGTTGGTGATCTCCAGCCATCAGAATCTGGTATTGCACAGTTGCATTTATGTGCAGGTTTCTCTGTTTCCTCTTCAGTGTTGCCTGTCAAAAAGCCCAGCTCACACGCTGGGAAAATGACTGGATGGATTTGTCCTAAAGCAGGCACCAAAGCTTTTGTTCATGGGCTGGCTGTCAATAAAATGCTGAGATAAGCTGGTTGACACTAGAGTTTCTGTCCTGGAGATCAATTGCTTTACGGACACTGTGGCAGAATAAGAGCTTTGCACTCATCTGCCCAATAAATCATTGTCTTTACATTTTCTGGTTGTCTATTTTACCATCTTATAAAATTTGCTGTAATCACTATCAGTTGTTCTTATTACTTTTGGAATGTGCTGTATAACGTCAAGTGTGGTAAGAGCTTTTTTTAACACTGAGGAGAGTTTGTAATGTGTGCAAGGGTCTGCCCTTGTAAATCCAGTCACAGAAACAGGATGCAAGAAACTGTCTTAATGAGGATAAGGTGCACTAATTTAAGATGAGGGTTGTGTATATATGTACGTAACATAATAATGCTATTACTATTGTTGTCATCCATGGTGTTGCTCCGATACAAGTATGCTATTTTCAGTAGCTGGAGGGTTTAGCATAGATGAGGCACAAATGGAAATAAATAGATATATGTATAGTATCTGTAGATATTAACATCATGATGTCTGTGTCTTTTATATGACAGTGATCTCAACAAGTAATAGTCTCAATAGGTAATAATCTCAATCTCATTTTTTATGTAACATCCACTCCATTTCGTGTGGCTTTCATCTACACATCTTGGGCTGTGCAGTTTTGCTACTGATTGTAAGCACGCTCGTATTATTAATTCCTTGTATTTTTACTTCTCGGAGTAAAACAGAAGAAAGTTTAGGGAACTAAGAACATTTAGTGCATATGAGCGATATGGAAGAGGTGTACATACACCTCCCCAGCTGTATGATGATGTCTCAGCAAACAGAGAACAACTGCCAGCTACAAGTGAAGAGGCAGAAATTACCGTAACTGCTGAAAAATCACTGAAATTAGGGACCCGCTCGTTTAGCGTGATTGGAGCATGTAAATATTAACTCTAATGATGACAACACGTAAATTGGAGTGCTCAATAAAATTTGAGCACATGAAACTGAAGTGCCACAACCTGCTTTATTGATAATTTAAAAAATTGTCTCCATTTTATTTGCCACACTATTTACATATGCTTTTCTGTAGCTTGCTCATAGCAGAATTTCTATAGGGAAGAATTCACGTTACAGGTAAATATAAACAAACAAAAAAAAAATCTATGTGCAAGATAGCCTAAAGTGGGAGCTAATTAGGATAATGAAATTCTTTCATTTAACTTGTTCTGCAGCAGTCTCTGGCTTTCCAGAGGAAAATGAAATATCCAAGAAAACAACAAGATACTTACAAGGTAACGCAAAAAATTTCGGACATAGTAAAATTTCTTTTATTAATCAATGAGGATAGTAAACAGATGCAAATACCAATGTGCCCAAACAGATCAGTTTTATAGTAAACTTCTAAACTAGTTAAAATGTAGTTCGTGTAAATAGCTCTTCAAACCTTATAAACTGCAGTGAATTTATGAATGTAAATGAAAGCTGATTTAGGTGCGAGTATTTTGTTACGTCACCAACTAGGACTTTCAAGTCTTTCGATGTACCCTGAGTTTTTCAGAATTGAGCATTATACATGTGATATTATAATGCTACTTTATGGTTCCTAAAATCTGCCAAGTGCAAAGGCAGTAATTTAGGTGACAGTGAATTCTTCAGTGTAAGGATTTAGCAAGCAAAAAGCAAAAATACCCCAAAAGTGAATCGCTAATGAGAACATTTCTTAGATCACTCAAAGAACAGCATCTTTCAAAGAATTCTGTGCAGAATTTTTGGCAGAAATATTTTGTGTTTTTTGTAAGGCTTCCAGATCACAAACATGGGTATTGAAGAAAAATATGAATCTTTTAAAAATGTCAAGAGTTAATTTTTGGACATTTATTTCCCTCATTAACATACCATTAATCTTAAAAATGATGAGCAGATGAGCATGTAATAGGTTGGCATGATTAGACACTCTCGGTAATATTTGTAATATACATTTTTTTCTCACATTTTTAAGTTTTAAAAATCTCTACAAACAGGAAGATCAGTAGTGAAATAATTTTTTAGCATCCCAAAGAGAAAATGAAGTTGTCTGTCCAGGTCAAATTGATGACAAATGCTGTCAGGCTGCTGAGAGGCCTGTGTGCTGCCTGGATAACAGGATTTCTGGCAGTGCCAGTGTGATAGAGTGGTTTATCCTGACAGCTGACGAGGTTTGCTTACATTAGCTCATGAGTTAATAAAAAATGGGCAAAATTGTGGGAATCTTCTGTCATTTTGTTGAAGTCCTTGTGTAAAAGGAACTTCTTATGTGAAAGGAAAGGTTTCTTGAGAATTCATAATTAAATGTCAGGCTGTTGGGTGGCCAGAGCTATACAAAATATAAATGAAAACTCTTTACACAGAAAGAACTCAAAACGGGATTTTTATAGATTGCTGAAGCAACCACTTACTGTTAACAAAACATGAGCTTGACTCTCTCATTTTGCACTTATTCACTGTCATGCCATTAAATGACTTTATAATACTTTATATCCAACAGTCTCAGTAGTTGCTTTTATCAGATTTCTAATATACAGAGATGTATATTAGATCCTCAAGATCCTAAGGTGTTAAAAATCTTTCAACATCATGGCAAACAATGAGAATTACTTGGCTTCTCCCACCCTAACATTGCAGAGGTTTGCCATGAGGAGGTGTTCTGTTCTGTAGTACAGAAGCACTTTGTTATTGCAAAATAAAACTGTTGTCAGTTAAATACCTAACGGAAGCGTGGGCCAAAGTAAGACAAATCACAGATCTGCTTGATCATTAAAGAGCTTGGAAGGGCTTTCTGCAATTCAGAGTGAGATTAATTGGATTTTAGGTTCACAGGTACTGGGTAAAATATGTGAAAAATAATGTGATATAGAAAACTTGGGGGTCATCTTTGTTTTCTTTTAGGCTATGCTCAAATAAAAGCAGTGGTTGCTAAACTGCATGCCTCTCTACTATTAAAAACCAAACAAAACAGCAACAACAGAACGATAATAAAACTAAAATCAAAAGCAAAGAATGTGTCAAAATCTTCACACAGTCCAAACAAGTCTGAAGTCACGTGTGATCAGATTAATAATGCTGATCCTTGTCACTAGCTGCGATGTTGAGGGAACCTGGATTTTGCTTTTTACCTTTGCTGTGTAGCGTTGTGTCACCAATGAGCACACTGCTGCATACCTTAAAACTGATCAAATAAATTGATTGGAGGGGAGGGGTGGAGGAAATCAATTATTCTTGAAAATGAGAAGACTGAAGGAGAGAATATAGGAGCTGAAGGAGGAAGCAAGTGGGAAGGCACATAGGACAGGTGAGGACTGCAAGAAATGCAAGGGTAAAGCGGTAGAAGTTAAAACACAAGGGAAAAGAAAAAGAGTGGGGCTAGAAAAATTAGTGGATGCAGAAAGGTACTGAGAAGACATTGTAAAGGTAAGGGCAATAATAAAGGAAAAGGAAGTATATAACACGTAAGAGAAGGAGTTAAAAAAATAGTTTAACAAAAAAAGTTGAAGAGGAATTAGGAAGTGTACCTTACAGAATCCCTCAAAAGTCTAACTTATAACCACGTGCTATTGGCAAAGCTTTTAATCTCATCTGCTTATAATTGTCTTTAAGAGGTAAAGTTGATTACTTGTATGGTGTCCTTTCTTGGTTCAAGGGGGTGTCCTCTGCCTCAGCCACTGTGGAGACTTCGTATCACTACAGTACCTGTGGGAGTTGTGACTCGGGGCTAATGACAGTCATCGTATGGCCCTATGTCTTAGTCCCTGAAGATGTCAATATGTAGTTAACATTTGCATCTGTAACCGATGGCTGGAGGATGTAAACAGATAGACATTAAATAAGTCCATTAAATTACAGGATCATCCGTTTCTGTGCTAGTACAGGGTAGATACCTGCAATAAATCTTGTTAGAAAATAACTAATGTAGCCATATATCCACTAGTAACTTAAAAATTAACACCACCACAGTGGGCTCTGAATATGTTCTTATTCAGTGGAAAGTAAATAGCTGCATTTCTTGTGTGTCTTTGGTATTGCAGCTTTTGCCGCTGAGACCAGCTGAATGGCCTGAGACTTGCATTTCACTTTATAATGTGTAATAAAAGCCATGTAGGACAAATGCTCTTTGATATAGAATATTTAGCTTGGAAAACTTTGCTTGATTATGATGGGGAGCAAAAACTGAAAACAATCTTTTCCTTAAATGCAAGAAAGATATTCAGGATGAGAGACGTATTAAAATACTTAGGCCAAATTAGGGAATTCATTACTGACTCTTACCAAAGCTGCACACTTGTTCTTGTCATGAAGCTGTGCCCAGGCACAATGCCAAACTGATGGCAGAGCTCTGAACCTGGATTGTCTCATGTTAATCGGCAAGGCTGAATTTAATAATTCTGATCTTGGTGCATTTTGTTGTGTGGCCTTGGAAAGTAGTGACATCTTGGTAAATAAGAAGCTCTACTTTAGCACTTGAATGTTGACAATAGCTTTTGGAGGGGTCTAAAATTTGTTTTTCTCATTTATGTTTTATAGTGATATTAATATTTAAGCCATGTCAGCCAACAAGAATAGGTTGGATGAACAGAATGGTGTAGAATGTCTTGCGTAACCATTGAAGACAAATGCTTCAATTTCTCTTGTTCTGAGCCTTTTCTGTTAAACCATATGATTTTGTCATGCTTTCATACTTAATCATTTAATGTTAAATTTGGTATGGTGTTTTTATATGGACTTTAGTTAAAATTAAATATATTTAGCATGTCACTGAATTGTTTCACTTTCTTCAATAGGTAGTCCAATGTACGTTCAACAATAGGAAGGAATGTATGTGGGGTCATGTTTTCCTTTTCCCATGAGTTGCCTAAAATGTATTTTATTTAATCAGATAACTATCATAACAGCACATAACATCTACCACAGGAAGTTGATATCTTTTTATTATTATTATTTTTTTTCACATATGGCTGAACAAAAAGTCAGTGTTACAGATCCTTTCATAAGTAAAAATGCAGTGGCCATAGCCTGCACCAAATTGGGAAGTTTTATCAGATCTTCCTTCTATCTCTCTTCTGTCAGTCTCTCTAAAAAAACTGATCTAAAGGTCACTGAAGTCAATGAAAAGGCTCATATTGACTTCAGTGGGCTTGGTTCACTCCCTAAATGCCAATGAATAAAAGTGGGCTTTGCAAGATGCCTAGAGAATTTAGAAAAATCCTGGGAAAGATGAAAATACGTTGCAAAATCTTTCTCAGCAGCACAGTCCCGTGAGTTCAATTCCCATTTTTATCAAAGAAGCTCCAACTCTGTTTTCTCAGTTAACCCTGTGTAGTTTTTCTCATTTCAGTTGGAAAAATGATGGATAGAAACAATCAAGAACTGTTCATCACCTACTTTCATTGTGGTTTAGCTGTGAACTAAAAGCAATAGGGGATTTACACTCATGACCTTCAATTATTGCATACTGTGATGTGAAAACCCAGCTAACAGCCATGAGCCACAGTTCCAATGGGAGGAAACAGTTGTGCAGTTTTCCCTTACTCTTGTTCATGTGCATTTGCAAGACTCTAGATCGCATATAGTTTTCAAAAAGTGGAGATTACCAGCAGATGTTCAAGAACCTCTCCTTTTTTTAAGAGCTTTTGCTGTCTTCTTTCTAGCGTCTCACATCCTTCAAATTTTTTCTTCCCGTGAGCACTGAATTTTGGGGAAAAAATTACTTCTACTACTAATCTCTCACAGAATAAACATTCACCCCAACAGTTTTACTCACTAAGGCATGTTGTAACTAACATCACTGCTGCCTGGAGAGCTCGAAGCTGTAGTCAACTGCAGAACGTGATACTTGTTCAAGAACTTGTAAAATGACAACAAAGATGGGTGATGTGTGTAAGGTCCCATTCTAGTTTCTGGTGGTCATCTCTTGGGACATGCCATGAGATTATTTTGCATGTTTTTTCAGTAGGGACAAGAGATCCAGTCTCTCTAGGTCACTTGTTCCGACCCAAAGATGTTAACATCCATATGGCCCTTGCCTGCACTTTGGCTATAGATCGAGCTCTCTACAAACCACCTTTCCTACAGTGACCTACTGATACAGCAAGAGTTCCTGGTGGAACTGGCACTGGAATAAGGGAAGTTTCCTGCCAGGCCACATGTTTGAAGTTCTTGGGGCTGGGGGTGTTCAGGTCACAGGGACAGGTCACTGTACACTCAGCAGAATGATGATATTGGTGTGTTTTCCTATCCTATATTTTATGCACTGCTGGTAAGATTAGACATACGTGGATATAAAGTGTTTGCTACTGTGAAATCAATTTCTAATATTACCAAATGTAAACATTACCTTCTCTAAGAAACCTCAGCAACTGTTTTGCTTGATTTAGTGGCTCATATTCATAACAAGAGCCTCTCCTGATATTTTTTGAAAATATTTTTTCCCTTTGCACGAGTTTTGGATAGTTTATCGGGATATAAGCAGTTATTATTTGTAGAATTACTGTTATTAGAAGCCTTTAAATGATACTTGTGCAACAGGATTTTGCATTCATTTTTTTTTAAAGGAGGAAAAAACATTTGTGGGTATGACAATCACAGAGTCATTTTGATTGGAAAAGATCTTTAAGATCATCAAGTCCAACTGTTAACCTAACACTACCAAAAACAGCACTAAACCATGTTACTAAGTGCCGCTTCTACAGGTCTTTGACAGACCTCCAGGTTGGCGACTTCACTACTTCCCTGGGCAGCCTGTTCCAATGCTTGACAACCCTTTCAATGAAGAATTTTTTCCAGTGCTATGCTTTTCAGAACTGTCAAGGTTAATTACACTATATTTCCTCTAAAGCAAATTAAGCATACATAAATATTTACCAGATATTTCAGAGACTTTACTAATTCCTTTTTACATCTAGTTGCTTGATGGGCTGAGGGGCTTGTTAAAATGAGCCTGCAACAAGATAATTGCAGGCTGTTAGGTTGCTGGTGCAGCGTTCATGGTATCCAAGAAAACTTACTGTTCAGAGATAAGGTGTTTGTTAATTGAGATTGGACATGCCGTAATGGTTAGATAATTCAGTGAGCTAACACTAAAGAGAGAAAGCTCAATTTTGAATGTTACTTTTCTTGTCTGGTAGTGAAACCGCTGACAGGTCAGAATTCATGGGAGGGTTGGGAGGACATCACAGCTTTATTTGGCAGTTTAATGAACTCCCCAAACATCAGCTACTCGCCACTGTGTAATGGATGAGCTTGTTCCTTCTTGCTGTTTGCTGTTATCTTGAGGACTCATCAACCTTAACTGAGTTGTCTCTATTCAAGAATATCCAACCATGTGTTGAGAAATTCCCTTTGCCTCTGTGGTGATTTAGGCTGTTCAGAAGGTGTTGTGTAATACTGCTGTGTGATTCAGATGCTCCCTGAGGTTGGGCTTGGCTGATTCAAATCAGGGAGCTTTGCTATAGTTTCAGTAATAATAATGGTAAAAAGGACGTAGTGTTTGGATCACTTCTCACTTGGATCTGCTTAATTCTTACTGAAAGCTTCTATTTTGTATGTCCCATGCTACACTGTTGCACAGGGATTCCTCTGCAGTCCTCTTCCTAAAAATATTGCCTCCTAGCAGAGCATTTAGCGGTATGAATAATGTCTGTCACACCTGGCTAGTGCTCTCTCATCTTTTATCTGACAAAGCAGAATTTGGTTATGCAGTATACACTTTGCTTTTAGAGGGGCTGTTTATTTTGGTTTTAATACATACTTTTAATCTCTCATGTATCTAAAGAGACCTAATGGTTCACGGCTATTTTGCACTGTGAGTAGAAGTTTGTGAGGCTAATGATGACCACTAAGAGAGGAACTCCCGAATGACCTAGTCTCGGATAGCCTTCACTGCTTTCACAAATGAAATGTGATATTGGTAATATATTCCATCAGATACTTTATTTTTGGTTTGTAGCCTGTACAGGGCAGAGTTATTCTAAGTAAAACAGGGACTCTTTATTGAGTACATCAACTAAATTTAGCATTTGAAAATGACTCATGCAATTAGACAGACACAATTGCCATTTAATTTTCTTAGTAGTAAAATCTAGTAGTGGACTCCAGCTGCTGTGCAGTGGGAGACATGAATGTTGGTTGGAGTTCAGGGAGCTAGAGTAGCATTACTTGAGGTATAATGAAAATAGCCAGAATTTGCTATTTTTTCCTATAAATAAAGAATGATGTTTTAAACTGACCTGTTGGACTGACACAGTTGAAAGCATAGGTAACAGCAGAGTCCCATGTTTCCATATATTTTGTATTAATAATTGCTTGTATTCTGTTTTTATGTGAGGGCTAAAGAATTGGAATTACAATTGCCACCACAACCAGAGATGGGTATGCAGCCGTGGAAAAAGCTTTTCAAATAATGGTTTGAAAAACGCTTGTTTTCTCTAATTCTAATTAACTACTGAAAATTTGATGTTTTGAAGAAAAAAGGCATGTATAGTGTCTGTAGAGTGGGAAGAAACACCATCAAGTCACTCTATTTTATACCAGGTTTTCAAACAAAATTGCATATAGGTATAATGTAAGTACAGGTAAATAGGTAAATCAAATGCTGCTTTGATTTTTAAAGTGAGCCTAGGATGTTGTTAGGGCAGTTGGTAAGTAGTGTGGATAAACTTCACATCAACAGTGCAAAAGCCATAATAATGATTGTTAATTAGAATGTGTTAGGTACTACTCAGAATTTAGCTGGAGAGTATTGGATTATTTCCTACCATATTAACTGATTTTCATAATGTGCTGCCTATGAAACAAAATTGTGTATATGTTTATGGAAAATCAAAATAATCCAGTCTAGCTGCTTCTGGCATTCTCTGGTGGGAAAACACCTAAAGAGTTAAAAGCAAGAACAGACTGTATGGCTTTGTTATGGCATATTTATTATAAAAATGACATCCTAAGCATTTTTTGTTCTCATATTAATTCTAATGGTAAGAGGTACACTTTGCCTTAGATTCACATGCAACTTGACATACAGTTCATTTGCCATCTGGGTTAGATTTATATGGAAAACACTGGAAGCATCAGTTCACTTACTGATTATTTTAAAATGGCTTTAAATTATGTGTATACAGTACTTTAGTACATTGAACTCTTGTCAGCACAAACATAATATTTAAGACAATTGCTTCACTAGCATTCAATTATTACAATTATAACCTTTTTATGTTGAATCAGCTTTTTGCTCCTTGCAGTTAATAAATAGCATTCAAGGTTTGTTTTTTCCTATGGCAGTGAAAGCATTGCCTTATTTAAGAAAAAAGAAAAGCAAGAAGCAGAGAGCATATAAAGTATGTGGAGAAAAGGCCATTGAGAAATTTTAGTGATGTGGTAGAAATGATATGAGAGCTTATGTAGTTCTGCATAGCTTTTCAAACCTTGACTGTGTATTTAGGATTCGTGACCGCTGTCAATTTACCGTAACTTCTATTATAGTCTTAAGGGGAAAACAACAAAAAACCCCCACCAAAACCAAAAGAAAACAAACAAAAAGCCCCCTAATGACTGGTAGAATATTTTAGGAAACGAACCTTCTAGTTTTAGTTCATTGCTTTATTTACTCTTTGCTTCTTTTCCTTTTAAGTTCATGAAGTGATATGTAGTTATTAAAATACCAGGTTACATTGTTGTCAATGTGGGAACAGAAAATTGTGTGTCCTTCCCTGATGTCAAAGTATCTCTATGCTAAATTGAAATCGGAAAGAAATTTTGTTTTAATTCACTGATATTGATCAGTCCTGCCAAATTACCATTTTTTATATTTAGCATCTACCTTCTTTTTCTAACTAGCCTGCCAGGTCTATTAAAATATATCAGTTCTCTTTATAAACTTTGCTTCTCTAATATATGATCATTACAGTGATAACACTGTTTGGTTTAGGTCAGTATCCAAAAGTGTAGATATCTGAAATGTTGCTGAAATTCTAAATTTATTCTCTCATATATAGACATCATGTATGGTTTCAGGGCTCAAACAGCTTACATCAGCCTTGGCAACAGTGACTAACAACCTTGCAACAGTTTCTGGATCCTGGCTCATCTCTGCTTTGGTTCTAATGCTGCATTGCACAGTCCCGAGCAAAACACCTCCGAAGTGCACCCTAATGTAATGATCAAAGCTGGAGGGAAAAGCTGAAGAGTCATAGTATGTTAATTTAAAATAGTAGTAAGTTAGCTCAATATTTATTACCAATATGTACCTAACCAAATAAATCCATGTTGGGTTTTTCACATCAAAAAGAACAGAAACACCAGTGAGACAGACTAGTACAACTTATTTCCTTCCCTAATTACTTTTAGGTCTTGAGTTTGCCGAACTGCCTGCACTGAAGTTTTATCTTTTTATCACAAATACCCCAAACAGTTTATATCACAGATGGTTCAAATCTGACCTTTTAGAAGTTGAATTAACATCTCTTAAAAAAAGAATTTAAAAAAGAAAAGGCAAAATAGCCTGGTAAATCCAGATGGTAAGTCATGATCATATTACCTGATCATTTTGCAGGAAGAGATGAATTTCTGGCAGGAACACATGACACATGTCACTGTGCAAACTTTGGCTGAGGCACAGCCTCAGGTTAGATGTTCTTTCAGGTGGCAGAGGTAAAGCAAAGAGCTGGCACACAGCTGCAAAGACATTGTGAAAAAGTGTCTTGTGCATAAATGTATGACACATACAGATTTGCATGTACACATACAGTGTTATTTTTTTAACAAGTTTGTCTCATTTCTCTTAAAACTAAGACAGCTGAAAGTAATCTGAGTATGTTCGTGACATTAAACATTTCCACTTGGCTTTATAGAAATAGGATAGAATAGTAAGCAAGAGCAGTAATGAGCTTATATATTTATCCTGTATGAATAAAAGGATGAGAGAAACATTTGATTTGTCATTTTGCCTAAGTAAAGTAGCTTGTACATCAGGTGTTTATTCTGCCTATGCTTATGGTCTAGGATGTAAAATGCCCTGGTACGTATTTTTCCAGGAGGGCTACTACACAGTTGTGGTTGTCACATAGTATAGCAGATCCCACTGAACAAGGCTGATGGGGAGGCTGTAGAAGTTTTGGCTTACTCTGGTGAGTCTGTGCAACTTGTGGTACTGTAGGGAAGAAGTGGAAGATGGTAAACAGATTTAATTCACCTTTGTGAAGTTTTCACCTGCTTTTGGGATAGCAGTGGTTCCAGTATAACCTTTGAATTATGTGTCACAGGTCTAGTGGATGGAATGCTTGACTTTGCGAGTTTGCTTAAAGACATTTTTGTGTGGTTTCGTAAGCACTCTGAGACAAAATAGACAACTAATTTTAGGCAGAAGCCTTGGTATGTCTCAATATGAAATAGGAAACAAGGCTTAGAAAAATATTTTATCATAAATCAGATGGGTATCTTTTTGCGTTTTAAATGTAAAGGAGTGAAGATGATTTTTCACTTGCCATAAACAAAGATGGTTAAAATCCCTTATCCTGTTAATAGCTCAGTCTTGTATCTGCTCCTACAGGAGCAGGGCTATTCATATGAATATTTTGCACTTTGTTTGAATAAACTTCTCATGTTGACTAGTGCTGTAACATCTGTTGTAAGAGTCTTAGTGTATATTATCTTTAACAAGCAACAAGAATCAATGCTACTGATTCATGTAATATTGCATGTTAATGAGCCATGTTCCTGTATCATATAGAAGTCTATATCCTTGAGATAGATTTAAATAAATAACATTAAGAAGAAAGAAGCCTTCAAATAACTAAATGATTTCAACTTAAGTCCATAAAATCAATGAAAATGGAAGCTAAAGCTGTTGCTTATCTATTAATTCAGCACTATGTCTTCTCCAGGTCAGTGTTACAGCACACACGGGATAAAATATCCTTGAATGATTTTGTACAAGATTACTGCAATAACCAGACACAGGAAAATAAGGTAAAGACAGACTGATAGGCTTAACTCGGAAATGACCTAGTTTCGTGGGTTTATTTCCAACCCCTCACTTTGTGCAGTTTTTGTGTGTGTTATTTCACCAGTAGGTAAACCTTTGCCTATGTGGCCATCTAATTTGTAAAGGAGCTGACAAACAGCTTTAGGTCCTTTTTAGTCTTTGTACCAAAGGGCCAAACTGTGACCCATGTAGCGTAAATGGGATGTGTCTTTCTCAGATGATTCTGTTAATTAAAATCATCAAGTGTTTTCCTATCAGGTGTAAAAAGTTCTGTTTAACAGAGGCATACATTTCACTTGTAAGAACACTTGTGATTTTCAGTCTGATCCTATCTGTATTCTTGTCTTTTTGTGTATCTTCACTGCAGAAAATGTGTTTTCCAAGTAATAACAAAATAAACTGGAATACTGAACTATGTTACATCCCACATAATACTTAGGATTATATAGCTTTTTAATTTCATTTCTCTGCGATCTCCTCCTCCTAGTAATGTCTCTCCTTTATCTTTACTTGTTCTCTTCCACCTTTAAGCATACTAAGCCACAGAAGTGAATTTTACTTTATTATTATGTTTATGGTCACTGTAAACTTCTCTGCTGTGAACCCAAGCTGAAGTTCTCTGTGGAAACAGCCCTGTCTCCTGTAATCATAAGTGTCATCTTTGAGAATGACAGCTTCAAAGTTTCTGGGGAATGTTGTTCTCATGGGATGTTAGTGTTGTGAAGAGGGGAGCTCCCACAGGTATTTTAAATCAGTTCCTTTGAGGGTTTTGAATTGTAACAGCAAGACCTTGAATTTGACTGAATATTCTCTGGGGAATCAGTGTAGAGAAAGAAAGAAGGATGGTACATTGTTAGCTTTTGATGTGACTAAGGAATTAAATGGCTGCATTTTGAATTAATTGAAACTTTTCATTCATATACCAAAAAAAAAAAAAAAAAAACAAAGGCATTGCTTAGCCAGGGGGTCACAGGCATCATGGTATCACGGATTTTTTTCGTACCCCCATGTGTTGACTTTCGCTGCGTAGGTAATAATTTGGAATGAAACTTACCTTGAGCATTGGTTGGTGGATGCACATTGCCTCAGGGAGCCTCATGGTATGGGAGCCTTTTGGTATGTAAAATGCTGGGCTTTTGCTTCTCATCTTTTGACAGGGTTTTTTTTAGATTTTTGGTGCTATTAGATTTGGGTTATGTTACTTGTTTTTTGTTGTTGTTGTTTTCTTTTCCTATTAATTGTATTTTCTATTTAATTTATTGTGAGGTTCATACTCAATGGTTCTGGTTGTTATGGGAAAAGTATGCTAGAGGGAAATATGTCTTTGTAGATAAGGTTATATATTTCTTAAATATTTTATAAACAGCACATGATAAAGAATTCATGGTAAAGTTCTGGGAAAAAAGAACTGATTGAATAAAAATGAGTGTGGCTGGTAGTTCAATACTAACAGGAAAGACAAGATTTCACTGGTAAAGTTTCTGTCATGAACTTGAATCTCTAGCCACCGTCATTACAAATTAAATCTTTCTGGTCTGGACAACCAACTTATCCATGAAATAATTACATTTTCACTGTTCAGAAGTTGCATTGTTTCTCTCATATTCTCAGGTATCTGCCTTGGAATCGCCTCTGTGCAGTTGCAAAGTGTTGAATGGCATCAAATTGCTAATAGTTAGGGATGATTTTAGTGATTCAATCAGGTTTATGGATCAGGTTTATGGAGACTCTAACCTAGCAAGCCAGCTGGCATTTAGAAACTCCTTGTTTCAGCAAGGAAGCAGCAGGCATTTGTTTCCCCTGGAAGTCTGGTCTGCTTTGGAAGAAGCGTCTTCTGAACAAGAGAGAGTTTTGGTGATCAGCCTTTATGTGAATTCCTGCCTTGACAGCTGCATTGAAATGCCACCCTTGAACACATTCTGCTTTTCTGTCTCGATGCTGGTGCTGTCAGCACTTGTTTGTGTCCATGGGATGTCAGATGTCACCTTCGTAGTGACCCACTAAGCTGAGATGGTCTACTCTTCTTTATCAGAGAAGCACAGGAGAATTTGTCTTTTGGGGACCATGGAGAAATGCTGAATAGCTATGAGAGGATTATTTTTACCTGAGAGGTTTAACATGTCTCAGTGCAAAGCATGTGGATTATTATTTTACAGTAAGCAGCACTGTAGTGTTAGTCTGTACTTTAAAGGATCAACGGGAACGCTGTAGTTACTCCATGCTTGAGTTAAGAGTTTTGCTGTGTGGATGGGAAATTGGTTACAGAGAACATCCAGGCAAGATCCGTCTTTAATGCAGCAGTGAAGAAAATTCCCTTAATCATGATGGGCTGGATAAATGAAAATTAAGTACAGAACCAGATTTGATTTTTACTGGTTTAAGAATAACTTCATTGGAATTGACTTTTATAAACTCAATAGGATGAAAGCAGAACAAATTAAAGGAGTAGGAATTTACAGTTAGACTCTTCTTTTTTTGAGATGACCAGTGTTAGTGACCCATTAGCATTTTGGGCTCAATGAAAACTTCAGCACTCTTTCTGACAAAGATACAAAAATCCATTCTAGACATGCTATGAAATCACCAGGAGTTACAAGAGAAACAGAAGCTAATTTGATGGAGCACACAAAAATTAGCCACAGAGGTTTCCCAAATGGGACAGAAACCAACAAAATACAGAACCAAAATCATAAGTTTGGTTGGGATTTAGGTTGATGTGGTACTAAGACCAGAAAATAAAGAGAGCACTCCATTGACTTATTAGTAAAATGTAATTGACCGCAAACAGAAGAGCATTCTGTGTGCTACAGCCAGAACAATACTCTGATTAAAACCACAGTGGAAGGACGGGTAGGCAGCTGCAGGAAATCCCACTTTATAATAAAATTCTCTGTAAGCTTAAGAGATGGTTTTTTTTTTCTTGAAACTTGAAAATGGAAATTTGGAAAGGTTACAGTGGCAATAGAAGGAAGAGGCAGGAGTAGGAAGAATGCAAGCTGATTTGCATGACAGGATCTCGAAGAAAGGAATTTTTGCACATTTCAAATAGGTTTTATCTCTAGCAAAAGCATAAGTGTTAGTTGCAGTTCTGGGCTCGTGATTAGACCCTGTAGCAGGGGCTTGCCTTGCCCTGCCAGGATATGGGAAATAAAGGTGGTGTATTCATTGTTTTTAGATGCATCCCTTTTTCCACTTTTTTTTAACTGTGGTGGCACATAGTGACTCAAAAACATTACACTGGCTTTTTCTCAGCAAGCCTTGTAAAATAGTTTTCAGCCAGTTAGCAGGAGAAGAATAAAAGCTCTCTTATTTCAGGCCTTACCAGAGGAAGCAAATACTAACACAGGGAGCCTACCAGGACCAAACGGGGGGAGTCTGAGGACAAGTCTGAATGAGGGAGGTCTCCCCTGTGCAGTATAATCTGTACCACTTTTTGTCAGTAGAGCTGATATATTAAGCTTAAGTCACGTTCCTTACCAGAACAGATCTTCCACAGGCTCCTTAAAATGAGAGATAGGAGTGACCTGTGAGACCGCATGTATGAGACTGACATGCAAGTCTGATGTTGTCCCCAGTGGAAGGCACATCAGATGATGAAGAGATTATGTGCTTTGTATTAGCCACAAATATGCAGTTCCAAGTAGGGTATTGCTGTACTATGTCATGGTTAAATCTATCTTATAAGGGACAAAAGTGAAAAGGCACAAAACCCCACATTTAATTTATCCTTGATACCTATGTCAGCATTGGTTGTACGCTCATTACTCCTGCCTTAGGACTACAAAACAGGGCTCCACAGGGTTGTTAAGGATACAGCTTTTCCACACTTGGCCAATGCACAGCAGCAGATGTTATCTGTGGCGTATTGTGCAATAACTGGCTGAGTGAGATTACGCTGTGCTCGGTAGTTGTGACTAAAACCAAGTGGGGAAGCATTGTTATGAACTCTGAAGAGAGATGAAGCAGTATAAGTAGCATTTGGATGTTTATCTTTCTGATGTTTTAAAAATTTCCCATTTGGGAAGTAGAAAAAGAAACTTAGTCTTTTCAAGATTTCTGCTATTGTAAAAGGAATCATAGAATTGAAGTCACACAGATGAAGAAAGCAATTAACAGAAGAAAAAAGATAATGGGCATCCACCTCCAGTGGATGTAAAAAAGCCCTAATTTTGCTTTGAAAATTTTTATAATAGAGAGTTTAAATTATGAGACTTCATAGGAAACCACTTGAACTACCATTTCTAGCTGAGGTCTACCTTGTATTTCTGTGTTAATCATTCAGTTACTTTTTCCAAGGTCACAAAAAATGCAGAAAATGTCAAAGCTCTGTGTAAATGACTTGGGGAAAAATATATCTGTTCCTTGGTGTTTCCTGGAAGAAAGGACTTAGCAGAAACAGCAATAAGAAAGAATGTACTGTGTAATAGCCTTAAGATACTCATAGAGTAAGGTAGAGAAAATGTTGAATATTTTTCCCAGAAATAAAACTTAAAAATGATGACTAATGACTAGAGTATCCACACTTTTTTTTTTGCCAAACTGTGTAGAAATAAGCAACATACTATAAAACTTCTTAAGGGTGTGGCTTGTTTTTGTTGCTTGGTTGGTTTTTTTTTTAAATCACATGTGATGGCAAAAATGCATTTCACTTCTCAGTGCTCGAACTGTGTACAAGCTTGGCAGAGAGGAATGCACAATGAGATGAGAAAATTCTAAATCACTTCTACAACACTTTTTAGGTGACCTCAAGCAAGCCATTTCATCACTCACTTGGTTTTCTTTCTCCCAAATGGAAATGCAAAAACGTGTACTTCACAGGTGAATTGTGATCATAAATTCATTCATTTATAAGAAATACTCAGGTACACATGAGTGTTGTAAGAACAGAAACAAACACAAAATGTTGAAGGCATCAAGAAGTGAGGGTCAAAAGGCTGTGGAAATATAGTGCTTAACTCCCTTGTGTGCCTCTGAAAATTTCTTCAATTGGTTATAGCTCAGATCTCAGAAGACCCTGAATCTATATAACCCTATAAATTGCAATTAATGTTAAAACTGCACAATAGTTGAACCTTTGACTTTCCTTTCCCTCTGCTCAGCCTTTAAAAGCTGCACAAAGCGTCTGTTTCTAACCACGCTGTGGGAGGATTATGCTTAAGTCACCTTATGCTAAGCCTAGTTTCAATCTTTAGGTATCTTGCTGCTGCAGTAGTTCCTGTTTTTTCCACTGTTGTCATACCATGCTTGTATGTTGGGTTTAATCTCAAACAGTTCTCTAGCATATCTGTTTATTTTCTCATTTCTGTTACATATCTGTTCAGTTTCCTGTTTTCTGAAATCTAGAAGTTAAATTTAGCATAGTTGTGTCATGTCTTACATTCACAGAACCTGATTCATTTCAGTTGCCATCTGTTCTATATTTTGAGTCTTTGCATTGTGCTTCCTATAATCTGATAGTCAGAAACATAAACGTTACTCCCAGAACTATTATATGCTTGGCAGGCCCAGAGGCCTGCCAAGTAATGTTAAAATTCCTACCCTTGTAGAAAATCCATTATATTATACTGTCTTTTGAAATTTACGTAGGTTTTTTTTTCTTCACCTTCGACATGATGCACAGACTTAATAACAAGGCATTTTCTACAACATTGTTTCCAATGTATTTATATTTCAAAATTTAGAATGATCGCTCACAAACTGTGTAGCTTAATATTTTTGAGGAAAGGCTTTTTATTATAAATGAAATTCAATGTAGGCTTTTAAGAAACCTTGTTTGTTGCAATATTGCGTGCATTGTGTTTGCAAAGTCTATCAAATATTCATGGAGTAATGGGTTATATTCTTGCAAATGCAGATTTTTGTTTTCTTTTGCCTGTGCAGCAGAAAAGCAGTTTAACTTGCATCACCCACTGCTCTTATTTGTACAAAGATCTGTATTAGCAGTGGGAGGTTTTCCAGTCCAGTAGGACTTTTTAGATGGGTGATGTCCCTAGGAACATGATTCATTCTTATTTTTAAATAATAGGAAGGATTTCAAACTCAGTCGCACACTTATGGATGTGTTATTCATCCCAATGACATTTTAAAAAATGATAATACAGCAACATGTACTTAATAAAGAATCATTTTGCTATACGGAGTACCTGATAGGCAGTTGCCATTCCTTTGTCTGTAATAATCTGAATTGGCATAAATCCAGTTCAGTGTTGCCATGCACAAATCTCAAGGAGTGCTGGAAATCTTTTTAATATATATTCTTTCAAAAAAGGGCAACACATAATTGCATGGTATACATTTCTCAGCTTTATTCCAAATCCTCTAATAAAACAAGGAGCACGTAGAGTTCTACCCAGCCACTCTAGTAACTCTTAGCCGTAAGGAGTGAAGAGTTTTACACTGAATCAAATTCTGTATAAAGGACATCACAGCCTTAGTCTTGCTCTTAACAAAGAGAGTAGGAAAATCCCATTTTGACCATGCTGATCCTTCTGTTGGAATAACTTGGGAACACGAAACAAGAAGTAGTCAATCCTTTTCCTTCTAGTTGACACCTCTAACCACTGCCTAGGGAAAGGATAAGCTACATCCAATACCACTCTCCTCTTATTTCCATTTCTTCTTCCATCCACCTCTTGTGACCCTCCATTAATCCCTTTCATCCTCCTAAAGCCCAAGGAAACCTACATCTAAAGTTACTCCTATCTTTTAACTCTTCCAAAAGTAAAATGTGGCAACTGCTGCTGAAAAATGCTTTTTATATATGTGCAAGTGCCTGCAATATTTCTAAAAAGATTGCAGACATCTAAGTGCTGTGTGAACTACTTATTTTTAATAGCAAAATGTTGACCTCAGAACCGTGTGCATTTCAGAAAACACAGCAAAATAGAAATACATCTTTTCATAAAAGGCTACCAAAGGCTCATGAGCCACGTGAATTCCACTCAGGCTTGTAAAGTAGGGCATAACCGCAACTTGCTTTTGTAATATGGGCCTTGTCCTGCCTTTCTGCTTTTTCATTTTTAGAAAAGACCACATTTATATTCATTTGGGGCATTTCATATGGTCAGGGAGTCATGGTTTACTAAAATGGATGGAGAGTTGTAAATACATTCCTCCCTGCCTTACAATCTAGATACTATGTTGCAATGTAAGGGTTTTAACACAGCAGCCAGCTGCCTTACTTGTTTTCAGGTTTACCACTAAACAAAAATAAAAATCTGCAATTCTCTTGACTCTATCAGTCATTACAATTAATAAGTAAGAAATCAACCTGTAGCACATTTCTAACAGTCATCTTAATGCATTTTTAATGCCTTTTTTTTTTTTAAAAAAAAGAAAAAAGAGGATAGATTTCAAATGTTGCTGGAGAAACTTCAGTTTCCCTTTTGCAGTTGCTAATTAACCTTTGACTAGCTTAACTATTCGTAGATGTAGGAATTTTTTGTGTGTTAAATGTGATCATGATATTATTCTCATGAGTTTACATACTGGAAGAGCTTGCTATCATACCATTAAAAGAAGGAAGGAGAAATTATTTTATAAAATTTAAAATTTTCATTTACATTTGCTGGTAATTCTTAAAATTAAATTAACTGGTTTGGATTTTTATTCTTGGTTGCCTGACATTCTACTGCTATCCAGATTCTTAAGGCCTGCAAAATATTTAAGCAAAAAAAGGCACGGTTAATGTATAATTTTACAACTTGACATTTATTTGTCAGAAAGTTTGACACGGAGCCTTAGGCACTATACTGTATCGTTAGCAACCAAACTGAAAAGCACTAGCATTGTTAAAATAATTAAAAACAATCAGCTGGCAACTATCCACAGTAAATTTCCTTTCCCTTCTAGCCTATTTCTTAAAACACATTTTAAGACTTCTCTGAACTATCTTCTCAGAAATATCTTCTGAAGATCCTGTTTGTGTAAGCAGGATGAATCCAATGACACTCACAGGAGCTACTCGTGTATTTAAAGTTGCTCAAATGCTTAAATCTTAAACGCTTTGCTACATAATTACCATAGCCTTAATTTCTCACTGTACAACATGTACTATCCTTAGGTACATGAGGTGATTTTAATTTCATTATTTTACTTTCTATGAGAAACTGCTCAAAGAAATGCTTTTTTGAGGCTGACTTACAGTGTTTTGAAAAGTTTGTTTTCTTTATAAATTAAAGAGAAAAAAACCCAACAGATTTAAAACAGCTTGATGGCTTATAATGGTAATAAACATACTTTCTCTTAATTTTCAAGACTTTCGCATTTTATATTAGCAAATAAGAAGCAAGTATGTGATCATTATGGCTTAGTATTCAGTGTTCTGCCTGGTGAATTTCTAGGAGCTGAGATTTGCTGCTGATTACAATCTCAACTTCTTTTTCTATTCACGAACATTATTAGTCACCCAATTAGTCACCTGATTATCTTAAATTAATGCTATCAATGAATATGTTTTCAGATTTGTGTTGGAAATGTCGTGTTTCTGGCAATGCACTGCACTAATTATTCAAATATCTTTGTTAGATGGAGGATGACTTGATGCAAAATGCCCTCCTTTTCCTTCCTTACGTTGAAATGTAGGAAATCTGAGGGTTTTTGATACTGCCAGAATTGTTCTGTACAATCTTCCTCAAGATAAAGTTGAGAGGGAAACCTGATAAGCAGGATTGCCCTACCAGGTACAGATTTGTCAAGTAATCTGTGTTGTTCACAGATGGAGTTCAGATGGAGTCATGTCTGTGCACTTTCATCCTGCTTGTTCTGCCCACTCTGCCTCCTCCCCAGGACTCAATATCCATATTTTCTCTGACACACAACCAGGCAAACACATGTTTGCGGGACCTGAAGGAGAGAGAGCAGCCAGCAGCGTGCTGCAGAAAGCCAGACCCGTTCCCATCGTTCATAGCCAGACCAGCACCCAAGGTGCCTGGCTTTAATGGAGCTACAGGGGCTGTCTGTTGCTGTGCTACAGAATAGGTTAAACTGGGAAAATCTGTTGATTTCAGTATTTGTACTCTTCAACTGTATCTTAGTTTGGGACTTCATCAACTAAAAGCATGAAAGTGGTAAGGAAGATGGGAGCTGTTAGTTTTGGCTTCCATTCTTTTTCGTGGGAAATATTCATGTGTTTAAGTATGATTTCTATGTAATACAGCTTGCAAGGCTAGTCTCTAGTAAAGACCTTGGATATATATTTGCAGACATTCATTGTGACTCATCAAGTAAATCACACTCATTTTCCAAATTAGTACTGTATGCCTGTCAAATATGTACTTTTCAGACAGCTGTGGTCCATCAAGTATATAATTTTCTTTTTAAGAAAATTTAAATTCAAAGTTAAAATGAAACTTTGGGGCAAATTTTTAGCATAAGTATAAGATCACAGGTTGTTTTGGCCTGAGTGGTTGTAATGGGACAGATTTTAATGGAACCTCTTGCTTCCAAAATGGTCTAGGTTTCTACTTTTTTTTGTTTTCCCTTCATATGTCCCAGGAATATCGGTTATTGCTCTAAAGGATGGTAGGAGGGAAGGATGTTGGGGACCTTTAATTCAAGCTTGAAACTCAAAATAGGCCTTGTAGTTTATTATTTGACATAGATATAACAGATGCAACTAGTTGGAAGACTTTAAAGGTTCAGTGAATTTTGCATGTGACACATACTTATTTGAATCACCTATCTGTGCTTTCAATGACATGCACTAATATTCAAAACAATAGAGTATCAGACTCCTATTATATAGGAGTAATGCTACACAGTATGTTCACCTTAATGAGAATTTATAAATTCACTTCTTCCTGTCTGCATGAAACGGACTCCACACAAAAGCTGACAATAGACTGACAAGTTTTGTAAAACTATAAAATTGATTGTGTCAAGAAATTAAATTAAAAAAACCTTATTGTTCATGTGAGGGATGTGTATTCCTCACCACCCATGTCAATCTAATTCTAGTTTCTGGTAACTGGGAGTGGGATTCAGCTCCAGATGATGTGCAGGAGTCACCCTGTAGCTCTCTGTGAGCCGACTGTCTAAATACCCATTGGAGTTTGAGGAGAGATGGTGTGGGAGAGTTCATGGTACCTACAGGTATAGGGGTCTACGTCAGGGTGTGATATCGTTCTGTTGGCTACACTGGCTGTATCAGCTATGTGATTGTTCTTTATTGGAAAGTCCGCTATCGGCATGGTTCTTGCTTATTTAGATGCCTAGCTCGCCTGTGGGAATCTACATTCAGTCCTTAAAATTTAAAGTCTATAACTCCAAAATTTATAAGTATTTCCCTTGAATTTGGGTATGCCACTGTGGCACTTAAATCACTAATGAAAAGCCAGTGTATGCTGACTTGCATTATGTCATAAATTACTTTGTTCATCAGTGGCACTAGTGAGAGACACTGGTCCTGAGAATGGCACCTTTAAAGACAAAGGATATACTGACACTGCAAAGGGTGGTGTTAGGCTATTTGGTTGTTGTAAGCTAGTTATTGCAGTGTTAGTCCTAGCTCTTTGACAGAATTAAAGTCCTTATTGAAGTTCCAGCTTCTGTGTATGTTATTCAGACTCCAGGAAAGCCAGCTCGGGTGTTATTTGCAGTGGTGTCAATCATACAGATGTGATTGGGAAGCAGCCTATTGCAACAGGCACAGCCTGTTGAAAATCTGCAAAACTCAGAAGTTACTTTTACACTAATGGCTTGTGCTGGGTTGGGATGAAGTTGGAAGTTAAGCTGAAAGGCTTGCAGGGAATGGCCAAGAAAAAGTTCTGCAACTTCCATGAAAGCAGCTCCAAACTGAGGACATAACCTAGCTCAGCAAGCAAACAACTGAATAACACTGAATAATAACCTCACATGTAAATCATTTTAATTTGCAAGTAATACAAATTGCAAAGTTGTTTCTGTTGCTTTACATTGCAACATACATCAATTCTGCTTTTTAACAGTTTCTGACAATATGAAACTATTAAATTTCTTCTTTTAAATGAAGTAGTTCATTGATGTTTTGTCTATATAGAAATATGATTATGTCTATAATCATTACTTCAAAAAAATATAAGATTGCGGAACAGTGATAACAGACATATTCTATCAAAAAAATTTCAGCATAAAAAGAATTACTGAATATCACTAATCAGTGATCCCAATCAGTATTGTTTCCAGGAAGCCAGATTTCACCAATAAAAGTAAACACAGTTTATTGTTTATTTTTTGAGGAGTTGCTATCAATAATAGGTTCCTTTTCTTTTGTTTTCAAACTATTATGTCTGCATCTAGTTTTTCTCCATCAGATGTACCCAAATTGCACACAGAAAATGCCAGGAGAAAGAGAATTATTTTTAACTCTCAGATTAGCAACAAATGTAGAAGTCATCTATGCCCACATAAATTTCTAAAAGTTTCTCCTACATCTAAATCATAAAGTTATTATGCGTTTAGCACATCTCTATGTCTGAAGGCATGAGTTAAAAGCTCTCAGAATCTCTTGAAGTTAATTGGATTGCTCCCATTTATCTACATTAAAACCTTGCATTTACAGTTTAGTTAATAATCCCGTAGCTGAGGAGCTGGAATGGATCTGTCAAATATTACCAAAGCTTTATTGAATCCACAGTGCTTACAAACTAAAATCTTAAAGGAAAATAGTAAATTTAAAATTTTGCCTACTGCTGTGGAAATTGCTCATTACTGATGCTGAAGTGAAGACAAGGACCAGGATGATTTGTACGGTTGGGTCCATAGCAAATGCAATCTTTGCTGCCCCACAGCAACAGGCTGTTAGGTGTCCGTTACAAGAGTGACTTTTACTTTCCCCATTTTGTTTGGTAGTTTGATAGTCTAAAGTATTGTTCTGGTGCCAGTAGTTTGCTCTATTTGCTGTAGGCATTTGTTCTGCGCAGCAGGATGGAGTTTGGATTATTGCGATATGTTTTCACTAACTTTGGTTGATTTGGGAAAGGGCTGTTTGCTTAAATATACGCAGAAATATTCCTCATAGATTTGTTTACTTTCTAAACAGAAGATATTGTAGTCATATCAGGGACTGCTCTTAAACAAACCTTTATAATTATCCCTAAAGAGTTAAAGTGGTTACAGAGTAACTAAATATTCTGTGTGCAGTCATTACAAAATGCCATATTTAATTTAGCCACTGATTTTGTTACATAAAAAGGACCCATGCATGAAAGCTTGGGCCATTGTTATAAGGTAGTTGTTTATACTGTTTATGTAAATTCTCTGTATTTGCTAGGGAAAAGAAAGTACCATTTACCCCACTAGGATCAGCTTTAAAAAAGAAAAGTGTGGCTCAGTATAAAAACTCTGATAACTGTGTCCATACTGTAACCTAAGCAAGGAGACTTCTGAGAAGGAAAATAAATATAAATAGAAGCAAGAGTAGCTTTTATCCAATGCTGAGAAATGTTATGCTTTTATCTGCTGTGCATTTTGTTTCTTTCCTCCAGAGAGCATGGTTATTGTCAGCAGACGAAGAATTAGAAATGTCATACTGTCCCAAACCCATCTACTCTCACCTAAATGGCTATTGTGAAAATGGAAGCAAGGGCTACTCTGACATTTAGCTTTTAAATTTGCTATGCTTTTTGTAAATAATATATTGTAGTCCTAGACTTGACATTTTGTAAATCTATTTTATTTTGATGATCATTTCCTGTTCACTAGCTTCTGTGTTAAGGTATTCAATTATTAAATAGTAAGCGTGAAGGCAAAGTTTCTACTAGAAGGGTTTTGAGCCTTCTGTCCATATAAGAGTTGACAGTAGCTGTGTAAATATATGGTCCCAACTATCACTGCCTGTCTGTAAGTTCTGCTAGATTAGAAGTGATGTGCTGATTTCCTTTCATCCTCTGCTCAGTATAAGGATTTTATCTATCCATTTGAGAATCCTTAATATAACATGCAGAGCAAGTCAACTGTAGTTTCAAAACAAGTAGCATGCTCATATTGAAAACATGCTAAAGTGGAAATGATTTTTTCTTATGATAAGATTTGATCCTACTAATCTTCAAGTATTGGCTGTGCTGTTCTTGTTTTGTGACTGCTCCATTGCTGATATATTTTGAGTTTTCCTGCCTAAAATTATGCTCTTCTAAAAATACAGTATGTAAATAAAGGAAAATAAGCGCAGCAAGGCACTTTTCTTCTGACAGCCTTTCATATAAATGCTGCCCCCTCGGTTCTCCCATCAGTGTTTCTCAGAGCTATGCACTTTGATTCTGTCAAAAGGTAGGGTAATGAGAACAAATATAATTATGTTTCTAAAAGCTAGTGACCACAGTCACAATTAAATGGTCTTTTAAGGATGGTTTGAAAGCTTTGAATAGTGGAGAAACATTTGGCTTGAAGTATCCTTATTCTTTTTAACATCCAAGTTAATGGAAATACTGTAGTTCTGAACACCAGGTTATTAGCATTAGTATTTATTGCATTTTAAAATGTATTTCTATTTATATTTCCATAATGATCAGTGCTTCACATCTGTAGGAAGAATCTGTGTTCAACAGGCATATAGGCGAACCCGCCTCTATATGTGTGTGTACACATTCATCTATATAGTTATATGTAACTGAAAGAAAATCATCCACCCTTACCTTCCAGGAAGAAATGTTGTGTGAGTATTTTAAAACATTTAAATATGACCATATGTGCAAACAGGTGTAAAGTATCAGAAGTATTATCTCTGCCCTTGAGACCACAAGAGACAAACCTGGATTTGATAGTAAGAACAAGGAAATTCTGAGACTTGGGTACCAGCATCAGCATTAGGTGATTGGGAAGTTCTGGCCGCTGCTGTACACAAACCTTTACAATTAATGAAAGAGGGTGCAGTTGTGTCTAATTTAGCCTACTGTGAATGGAATCAGGTTTTCTTTACACTACTCAAAACATGGCAAGAAATGCAGGGATTCAGAGTTAATGTGGGGGAACTGAAGGGCTGATTGACAAGGTGCTTTGTCTATAAACTCCCTGCCCCCTGTCTGCTGAGAGTTTGGATGGAAAGGGTTGGATTACAGTCAACAAAAAACATTCTCCTTCCCTTTGCCACTTTTCTGAAAAAAATCAGCTCTGTGTGGTAGCTGGAGAATTAAGTAATACTGATAGTGGCTCATTCGGAAAATTGAGAAAATAAGCCTTGCACATTACTTATGATCTCTATGGTATACAAGAGTGTGGATTTCTAGATGGTAAAATACTGCACGAGTTGCAGTGGTACACTGAATTATATAGAGCTCTGAGCATGTGGCTTCAAACCAGATGACATGAAGTACATGAGTAGAGGGGTGGGAGAACTTAGTTCATTCCAAATTCTGTATGAAAATATTATGCACAATTAACTTGATTTTCTCTGCAATGTTCAATTACATGGTTACATGAAGACCATTTTGCTCTGCTATTTAGGCTGTGAAACTGGGTCTCAAGAGAGTTGGACTGTATGCTCAGCTGTGCCATAAACAAAACTGTATAGCTGCTGTAACACCAGTCTTTGCAGTTAATAGAATTAGTTAGAGATAAGGCTTTTCCAGCAGAAGGCAGACTGACAGTGTTTGTCCCTAGCAAAGGTAATTACTTGTGCAAGGATCCCAAATCTGTCTCCCCTGCTGAGAGTACTGTTCTGGACTGGTTTCTTTCCAGAGAGAGATATTCGAGGGCAAGGTTACAAAGGTCATGTTTATTTGTCAAGTTGTTGGTTTGGGCTGAATATTTTCCAAAATAGAAACGGACAATAAAATAAAAAGTAAAGTAAGATGGTTTGGGTTTGAGTATGGTTTTAATTATATTTTGGTATTTAAGTCATGAGGTAGCTGAAAATGCTTTCTGATAACTTAGCATATTGTAGATGACCCACCTTACCTGTCTGAAACAAAATAACACACACACAAGCAGAAAGAGGACAAACCTCACTAGTTTTACCTAAATTGATGATGGTTTTCTTAGCTGTGCCTCTTTGTATATTCTTACACAAGGGATGCACTTATTGCATCCTGACTTGCCTATTATTACAGCAACACTATAGAGATCTTTGAAAGAAAGCAAAGATTAATGTTGATATATTGATGGCTTATGTAAATCTTCCTGTTGGAACTGAACATTTGGATCTTAAAATTACATATCTTCATTTCTATTGCGTGAGCTAAATATGATCATCTATTTTAAGCTTCTGGTCTAAAATGAGTTTATATCTTCTTTAAAATTAGGAAGCAATTTGATTATGAGAACTGTAGAAAATGAATGTAGCATTTTATTTGCAGGTACACAGACTAAAAAGTAATGCGTTTATAAAAAAGAAAATTTAATTTCACGGAGTTTGGTAGTATGTTCAAGAGATCGAAATTCTATTTGTTGATTAGATTTATCCACAGAACAGCTAAGGGAAGTTAGAAATTTGGGATGCTCATTCCTGTTTAACTTTTACTCCTGAGTTGACCTCCTGGCCCAGATGCAAATAGGAGCAGCTCTGTTAATGGTAGTGGATCTATCTTTATATTATTAGGAAATTTAGCCTGTTGACTTCAGAGAACTTACTCGTAGGCTTAAAGTTAAGCATGTGCATAAGTCTTCATTAGGATCCGTATTGTAGTAATTACCTGTAGAGAGAATTGATTCATGATCTGAAAGCTCAGGTGGTGGCACAGCTGTGCGGTGTTGTATTCAATTCATTATAGTAGTGTGTCACTCTGGAATATGAGTATCTGTAAAACAATGTGAATTATTAATGCAAGTAAAATGTTAAAAGCTGTATGGATTTGTGATATAAGCAAGTGAGGTGGCACTGGAGTGGTAAATGCTGATTGTGACGTCTATCCAATAGCTTACAAATTTCATTTTTCATATCTGTTACCTGCCCATTCCTCACATCTGGAGCTTTGTGCTCCAGCTATAGTGTTTCTGGTCAAATGCATGGGCTTTTTTTTTCTATGTCAACCTTGGCCAGGAGAGCCCTGATCCATTTGAAGCATCTTTTTCATCATATATGATTCCAGCGGGTGGGACAGCCACTGCTTTACCCTAAATATCTGCTGCTTTCCTTACTTCCACTGGAAAGAAAATAAATGAACATCTTTCTCTCCTCTCTCTCTTCTCCAATGTGATTTTTTTTTCTTCTCCTGTTGGCTAGAAGAGAAGTCAGAGCGGTTCAGAAGCTGTGATGTCTAGAATAATTATCAGGCTGTTTGCTCTTGCACTGAATTGCTTCCTCCTAGTACGAAGTATACTCCATGCATGAGCCGTGTTTTCATTGCAACCCTATGAGGATCAGCAGGCAGCTCTCTTAGGATATTAGCTTTATATTTCATGTAAAGTTGAGAAAAAAGTACCTGCGCTGTCTTTGAACCTGTCCTGGCAAATCTTCATGTGAGCGGTGTCCCTGTGTCTGTGGTGCAGGGACAGAGAGGAGCAGAGTTTCACTCATCCAAAATACTCTCTTGTGGGACACCGTGAGGGAGCACTTGCAGGTAGAGGGAGCAGGTGGACACATCTTCAGGGCTGAGCTTTGCTGTGTGGATGGGCCCCAGGACACCATGGCTCACCCAACAATCTCTGCTTATCCTCCCTACTTTTCTAGTAAAGCTGCATGACTCCATGTAAGGCACATCACGTAACCAAAAGCCTTCTAGAAAGGTGATTGAAATTATAAAGTGGCCTATTGCAAGGGAAATGGGATTTAAAGAGAGCCTGATATGAAGATTAATTTGGGCTGCTCTCCACAGGACATGTGAACATAAAGTGCTTGCACCTCTGAGAATACACTGAATTTCAGGCTGCACCTGAAATGAGAAGCAGAGGAGTGAAACCTGTCTGCATTCCCAGATTCTGATCTCATTTAAATTCATACAAATCTAGTGTTCGGTAATGAAGTTCCTTCAGATTTAAGGGAAATCAAGATCCAGCCAGTGTGATTAATCTTGTGAATAAAAAGGGTCGGGATTAGACGTTCTTTCTGGGTGACACTTTAGCAATATGCTATTATAAAAGACACAGCAGGAGTTAGTCTTGAAGTGTCAGAATAGCTGCTTTAGTGACAAAGCATTTATACATGTACATTTTCAAAGAAAGCTGGCAACCCTTTTGTGGGTTCAATTTGCACCTGTCATTCACTTGCAGATGCAAATTTGAGTTACTTGCAGCTCTAATTACAGTACTTGATTGTCATCACAAATCAGGTAGTAAGATGTGAAACAACCGAGGTCTGTGCCATCATTTGTTGTTAAAACATGAGTGCAAATGTTACCATCAAAAAGCGAAGTCGACCAGGGCCTCGCTCTGCTGATAAGTACAAATACTGCAAATAAGTACAATATGGAAATCAAAGGAATTTAAGGGGGAAAAAATAACATGGAAAAGTGTGAGCATATGCTGAAAGCAAGACAGTAATAAGAGAAAATATAAAGTAGATTGTTTTGTCTGTTGCAACAAAGTATGATAATAGAGATATTTTTTTAGTTATGTGTTTTTTAAAACTCAGCTGCCATTTGTATCTTCCAAATATATTTTATGTAAGGAATTCTACTTCTTTTATTTTTGCTGACAACTCTTTAATTTTCAAATGAAAGAAGATGATTTTATAAAGTTATTCATCAAATGACTATTATGCTGTATCTTTCCAATTAGTCATTACATTTATAAGAAAAAAATATTACATAGTTCTGTTTTAATCTCAACATATAAGAATTTGATTTTTGAATTCTCTTCACTGAAAATGTTGAGGCCCGAAGATTGTTAATTATAAATCATCATTAATTTCTTTTAAGTTAAAAACGGGTACAACATGTTATTGTGCCTCAGCTAACATCTGCTAGACTGTGATAATTCAGCACAGTTGGTTTTTTTGTTGTTGTTTGAGAGTCTTATGCATAAAAATGATAGTTGAAATAACAAAGGATTGGTTATTTTGTATTTGGATATGAAGGCAGAGCCTGAAAAGGTGATGTGATTACACTTTACAGATCTTCATTGCTTAATTAAAAAATGGACTAATGAAGACGAAATAGCAATGGATGGATGGGAGGCACTTATTTGAGTTTAAAGATAAATGCATAATTGTATTTAACATGTGCACTACCAGATTCCGTGGTGTTGAAACCCACCTAGTGAATTTTTCTAATACCGCTGTTATTTCAGCAATCGGCTTAATCTCACCTCTTTGCCTTATTATTGAACAGACACCTTAACTCAAAGAATGATTATTACTATGGTGATTTCTAAATTGCAAGATCCATGGCATCTAGTTAACCTAATGTAAACGGTGCTTTTTTTCTTTCCCGTTTTTCTCATTACTGAAGGAGAACATTTTGGCTCAAACAATGGCTGTATACATAAGCACAGATTTATTAAGCATAGAGGATTTCTAGTTGTTTTACAAAACGGTATCAACTTGCAGTATGACTTTTTAATGATGAATAGCTTTCCCAGGCCAAAAAGTTAATGACATCCGCAGCTTCCATGCCTCCCACACACTCGTGGTCCAAAAGGCCACAGATAATTTCTGCCAAATCAAGACCATAAAGAGAGAATTTATAATCGGCTTTAATGTATTTGGGAGCTAAAGTACCCTAGTCCTTCATCAAAGGGAATGATAAAAACCAGAATTAATATGGCTGGACTTTAATTATTTCTGAGCACATAATTACTCTTTAGCTAACTGGAGAGGGGGTTATGTTATTTCTCTTATTTTGAGCAAAGGAAAGCCATCTGCAAACACACAGTAGTCAACTATCGAGATTTTAAAATGTATCGTGTTACTTCCTGAGCATTGATTGCAATACAAATAGAATAAATATTTGAATAATATTTTAAATAATGTAAGGACTATTTTTAAATGAATAGCGAGTTTGTTAGGAGTTCCTCCTGCACAAAGCATTCCTTTAGCTTTTGTAGCAAGACTATTCATTGCCTTTAGGAGACATAAAATGCAGTAATTGCTGCTTGCCCTTTTTAAACTGACTTAGGGGTCTACTTTCCTTTTAGCATTAATGAGAGTTATGGGTATGCAGCAACATGAGACTAAATGACACAAAACCTTAGAGCACCTCCCGATAAGTAAATCTTCTTTCCATCAGCATTTTAGAGGCTTTAGTATCCTTATTGCCCCCCATTATTTATGGTACCTGATTATTTTGTTGATATTTAATATTTATTGCATAAACTAAAATTTAGGCAAATGCAATAAGGCAGCGTACCTATTTGAAGACTTATGTCTTAAAAGTAATAAAATGGACTTTTTGTAATGGATGCCCATTTTTGTAAGTGAAATTCTCAAAGAGATGGAATAAGTGAGTCTTTACAGAAGGTGAAGAGAAGCTATAGTGGGACAAAAGGAGAAAGTAATTGTGGATGAAATACTTTTGGTGATCATAATTCTGTAAAATGTATACCCTGGTTTTGTTTGATTGCCTCCTAGTCTGTCATGTCTTAGTTTCAGTATTTTAAAAATTAGTTTCTGTTACCTGAAAAGAATATTACAATGATGGAAGAACCCTGAAGAATCATATATTGAATAAACAGTCAGGGCTAAACAAATAAATCTAGTGGAAGGATACATTTAATTTACAAAATAAAAAACTTTCTGTAGAATATTAATTCAAACCTGCAGAAAATAACTGAAAATGATGCACCTACTAAGCAATTTCAGTCCTGATTTATTTTTACTTAAATACTCTATTGCTGTCCCATGTTGTAGGATCTTTCCATAACATTTTATTTTGTTTATCTGATAGTGATTTCAGCATGTTTTCCTGTGTAAGGACTCAAGACTTCAGTCTTTATGATGATACAGACACAGCGATGCTGTTAGTGTTGTCTGCTATCTAGAGAATCAAAAGCAAAAGCCATTTCTTACTGATTTTTAGAATGAGAATTATTGCTGAAACAGGTGGTAGTCTAATCCAGAATTTCTTTTAATACGACTTTCAGGATTTTAGAGAATTTATTTAGCAGCCAGACATGAAATGGGTAACACAGGACACAAACAGTTTAGCTCAGAACTCTGCCTCTGCTTTGAGGATTCCAGGTTGACCCCCTCAGTGTTCCTGTATGGCACCTCAGACAGCTTGTGGGCACTGTGGGTCTTGAGCTGATGGATTTCTTTTAGGGATTGCAGAGCAATTTACACATACAAATTAAGTTTCACAGCATTCCTGTATTTATAGGTGAAGTACAGATAAAAGGTAAGTAGTTCCATGCCTGGCACATGAGGACCAAATGCTGCTTTGGTTTCTAGACTTCAGATAATATTGTAACTCCAGGTAGCAGAAAATCTGTCTGGAGCATTTTGATCTCTAGTTTTCTAAGCCAGCTGTTACTGAGATATAATGAATGTGGTCCATTGTATCTGCAGACTGGAGTGAATACATGGCAGAAATCATGTGTTGTATCTTAACAGAGCAGTGGTCGTGGTGTGTGGAGGGTCTGTCACATGTCTCCATCAGGGACGAGTCCTCCTGCTTAGGGGGTGCAGCAAGCAGAGCCTCTGTGTTGTGAAATAGATAAACAGCTGTATTAGAAAGCATGTTTAATCTGTGACAGCTTAAAAATAGGTCAGCCCCTCTGCAAAATTAATTGTGCTTAATGCGTATTGCAACATGATTATAACAAAGATTTTTGTTTTGTGGTTGCGTTTTTGTTTTGTTTTGTTTGGGGTTTTTTTATGGTTTTCAGATAAACAACTGTATAAATACTAGAATTATCCAGGTTATTTTTAATAGCTAGCCTCAATTATGCTTCACATTGTTGTAAAATTAGAGATGGTATGAGATCAGTCGTTTGCGTTGAGTTGTTTGGTTCACGGTGCAACTGCTGTTGAGATCTGGAACCAAGATCTATACAAAATATCTCATGAAGGCCAGCTCTTAAAAACATATAACATTCATTGTCTTGGTTTCATTCAGAAAATAAAATGCCCCTCTCTGTGTGAGTTATTTGGAGAAATATGTGCTGTTTGCCCTTGCAGTTGCTACTTTGTTCCATTCTGGTGACTTTTAAAAACTTAAAAGATAACAAAAAGCCATTAAAAGTGTATATGTGTATATATCTTTGGCTGCACCTGGCTTTCGTTAAGTGCGTAGCTCCATGAAGTGCACAGTTCTTAGAATTTTAAGTCCGTTGTTCATCTTCACCGTGCTGGAAATCCCAACATGAAATTACTGTTGTTCTTTGCATGTGTCTTTTCTAGTTTAGTTCTTTCAGAAGTAAAGTTGCTGTGGTACAAGAATGATGGGCAGCGAGACGTTTGAATGTGTGTATTTGGGTAGGATCATATTATCTAGATACCATATATTATAAAGATTACATTTGGGGCTTGTATTAGAAAAAGCTATTGCATTCACCAAGGCTCTGTACTAAACAGAATGATTGTTGCAGGTATGACTATAAAAATGCTCATGTTTAGTATACGATGTATAATTCTGGCATTCAGTATTTAGAATGAGTTAAAAACTGACTGACACAGTAATGAAGGTATTAATAACATGGTCCAGTTCTGCTTTCACAGTTAAAATCTCATGGTACTTCATGAGTTGTTTCTGTTTCTCAAATCCATGCACCTGGTACAAACATTTTATGATTTTTTTTTTTAGATGCATCATTCAAACACATGGTATTTCACCTCTAAATGACAGGTTTAATGCTGAATGACTAATATCCTCTAAAATAACAGAGCTAGGAGAGAGCTTTTAAAATACAAATGTTTTAATATTCCATAGCGCTTAGACTTAATGCATGTCTCTTTCCTACATCTATTGAAAATATCAACACATACTGTTCATCTCTTCTTTTGTTATTGTTTTTGTCTATTGCTATTTTATGCATGAGAAAGTTCTTGTTTTCTACTCTGTGCTTGGCTGGCTTTTCTTTTTTTGTTACTTAGTCCTGTGTACTGATTGCTTTTTTGCATGCAAATTACAGAATGTCATGGAAATGAGAGAGCTCTGAAAAAAAGGAAAGATAATGCTGGGTTCCAACTGTCTTTTGTTTGTGCGTAAGTGTGTAAAATATATGACGTGGAATATTTTCAGAATGGCCTTTGACTTTCCTTCTGGTGTATATTTTTAATATTTAGTAAAGGAGCAGGCATTTTTCCCATTGGAAAATATGATTAATCTATTAATACTTGTTAATAATACAGGTGCTGGGCATGAAAGAATTTTGTCTCACCATCCATTTATAGAAATAAGGAATTATGATATCATGTCTTGCCCAAGCTAAAACTTCAATTACCATATTCAATGCAACTTTTGTTCACTATGGGTGAAACCCTGGCCCCACTGAAATAAATGGCAAAAATAATTGTCTTCAGTTGGTCTAGGATTTCACGCTTGTTTCTAGTATACATGTGGATATTCAGGGTTCTTTACAAATATCTCAGCAGGTAGTCAAAGGTTTCAAGATAATCTATGGTTCTGTTAAAAGAGAATGTAAAGACTATGTTTAAAAAAATAATAATACAAAAAAGAAAATGAGAGAGGAAAAAGAAAAAAGCCCAAACCATGCTTATCTTTGTGTAAAGCATGAGCTTAAGTGCTTGAAATTAGAAATGTGAATTAGCATTTCACAGAAAATATTGTTTTAACCAATTGTCAAGGCATTTATTAGCCACCTTATTGCATCAAATGCAAGGGGTAATTTGGCAGTTCTTGTCTCCACTATTTTTAATAACAGCAACAACAAAAACCCAATTAAATTAAGTGGATAAATATAGTTTATGGTGGGTATGCTTTTAGGAAACAAGCTTTGATTCTTCATTTAAAAATAATAAAGCACTGGGCACTCTTTGATTCTTGTGCTAGATGTTTCTAATAACCATACCCCCTAGGGAAGGTTTTGCTGTAATGGTTGAAAATGTAATGAAATATTGGTTGCTATAAACTAAGATTTCCCTCCCTGCAAATGTTTTTCTTGAAACTTCCATGGGAATTTAATATTCACTGTTTTTTTTTCTCGGTCTTGTATATTCTTGAATTGTCTTTTTTCCTCCATTTTCTCCGTTCTCAATCCTAGGTCCCCTTACAAAGAAACAGACAGATGATTTAGGTGATAATGACGGTGCTGAAGATGAAGGTATTTTTTTGCCGCCAAACTGATTTGCATGACAAGGATCCCTGAAAATCTTTTTTTCCCCTCTTTTTTTGACTTCTTGTCTTCTTTTGAAGAGTTTTTTTTTTTTAATTCCCTTTTTTGATGTGTTTTGTCTTCTTGCTTGTTGTTATACATATTTTTTTTTATTTTTTAAAAAGAAAGAATGTTGTTAAGTTCTACGTTTTGATACAAAACAGTAACAATATTTAAAGAGGAGGTTTTTTGTTTTCTTGAAATGGACTTTTGATAAGTTGCATCCCACCTTTTGACTGAATTTTGTCCATACTATTTAAACTAACACTCTTTTAAAGTTTTTCTGTACACCTTTTTGCATGTGTTCTAACCCTGTGTATTTCACCAAGTACAAAGATGTTTCTTTTTTCACTGACTGATCTCAGTTTGATAAACATATAAAATGCTGTGTTTATAAAAGGAAAAATACAGAAAATTCTTGGAAAGTGTTTCTTAAGCAACTGAATTTCCCCCAATAGAAAACCTTCTGCTTTTACATTGCCATGAACACATAGAAATAAATGCAAACTGCCTCACCTCTGTGCCCTCGAATGGTGGGCAGTATTTGCAGTTGGTGAAGCTCCGTGCAGGACCAGTGCATTCTCTGGAGCTAAACTGCTGTCATCTCAAAGAATCTGATCCCTTTTGTTTTGTACAATCATATAAAGATGCCTGTCTGCTTGTGCTGACCCTTAGAAAAACCTATTATCAAGTAAAATCGAAAGTTTGAAATGTCAAGCATATTATTCTGTTTATGAATTACGTCTGTTAATCATATAAGCTATGCAGATTTGATATTTTTCAGGGCTATGAAAATGGTAACAAGGGGCTCTTTCTCCTGAGCAGTCTAATCCCCTGAAATTGATGCACTTCAAAATTCTGAGTCTTAAACACATACTTTGTATATTTTATGGTCAGTGAGTATAACAAATTACCATATAAGTCTGGTACAGTTTCTGCTTGGTTCTCTGTTAACATCTGGGTTCTTTTTTGCCACATACTAAGATGAAGCCTAACTTGTAAACTGCAAGGCTCTTAATTCAGAAATGCACAGTCTTATCACAAAAGATGGAGGAAGGCAAATTGGCACTTAACTTCTTACCCAATAATTGAACAGAGACTTTACAAATAAACTCACAAATTTCTACTTCTGATTTGTGATCCTCTGCTGAATGTGTATGCTAGGCATATGAATGAAAACACAACAGTTGGCTCAAGATTTCAAAGAATAACCTAATTGAAAATCTCCTTTGAAAGCTCTCATATTATTCAGAGCTAAGTGTGATAATTCAGATCCACTTAGCTCTATGAGGCCGAGTCATTTTTACATTAATTCACGGCAAAATATTGCAATGGACATTCTTATATATTGTCCAAGACTTGTGATATTGAATTAGCCACTGTAAAAGTTACTCTGTCTTGGTTTTTTAACAATATGTTTTAAGAAACCATTAGAAACCTGGGTTATTCATCCAGTGGATCTTAATGGCTCTCCTTAATTGCAGTATAATTGCCAAGACAGATGCTAATGTTTTAACATTTGTTGAGTCCTTCTCTGCTTAGATACACTTAAAAGAAACTACTCACCTTGCTAAAATTCAAAAGAGAGTGGTTGCTATCAGAAAGCAGTTTAGTACATAGAGTCAGATGGGAGTAGGGATCTCAGTCTTTGGAGAACAAGTGTCCATGTCAGAGAAAACCCCTCTCCCACATTGACAACTGTAGGAAAGAGAGAAAGGGCTGTAAAAACACAGCAGTCAAGTTAGGGGGGAAGAAACACATTTACAACATTAATAAATCTCTGTAATTTATAGGACTGGGACTAATTTTCTCCAGCATACAAGTGACAGTTTTGTTCCTTCCATACCAATAGAAGAATACAGGCAGTAATTAGACTTTTGCTGCTTCTGAGAGTCCCAGAGGGGCAGGGCAAATTTAAATTTTTATGATCAGTAGACACTGAAGGCTGCTGGGATGTCTGCTGGGTTAGTAGAAACCCTGCTGGCTGCAGCCCTGCGTTTCCCTGTCCCTCTGTGGAGGAGCAGTATCGGATAAGATGCGTTTTGTGAACCTGCTCTTGTGCGTGGGAACCCTGGAACTTGTTGCATGTGCAGAACTGAAGAGTTCACAAACTTCAAGTCATATATATATTTGGGTATGAGTAGCAGGAAAAAGAGAGGTGAAGCAAAAAGCTACTTTAGCTGTCTAAATTTCTGCTAACCTGTCCATCAAACCCTTTGCCTTTTGCAGTTTTCACTCAATATAAAACTACAAATGAGTAACAGTGGACAAAATAGAACAAATACCAAACTAAATGAATGATCAAGTTGGAATACTAGGGAGATTGGGCTATACATGGTCAGAAAAAACTGTGTCTCATAACCATAGAATCCATGCTAGGTAAACAATGTCTGCGGACTTCTAAACTGCCCAGGATACTCTCTCTAATAAGAAATACAGAGCTCCAGTGTCTGTTTCTTGTATTACCTTTCCTGAAGAAAGATCATTTTTAGCAGCTTCCTTGGAGCAAATGCCTGGAAAGTATTTTGTATTGTGACACTCAGACATCACAGTTTGATTAGAAGATTTCATTTTCAAACAGCATTTGATAATCCTACTTCCATCTGCTGCTACATGTCACTTCCACAGTATTGTGGTCCAACCCTTGCCAGCACAAGCACTGGGATCAGTAATCAAACTCAGATCTCTATGTGCTGCAACCAGTAGACCAGGCTTAATTAGATCATTTTTCATTTTTGTTTTCAAAAGACCCAAAGGCAGTAGTGCACATTACCAGCTAATGATCTGCAAATTTGCTGTTTAAAAAATGAAGGTGTTTTCAAATTCTGTGAGCGTGAAATGTGTGAAAAGTCAGAAATTATATAAATGTCTTTTTTTTCCCTAGTCTAGCTGCATTCTTGATTCTGTTTAACCCTTTCATGTTTACACTCAAAATTGCTTACCTGTTTTTCAGTAAGTATTGAACTACTTGAGCAGGCACCAAAACCCTTAGTGGCAAAAGCACCTTCAACCAGTGAGCATTGGGGATTTCCCTTTTTATAGAAGTATTGGATTTGCCTATTTGCTGACATGCAGGAAAGCAATATGCAGCGTAGATATAAGATTTAACTCTAATTTGCTCAGCAGTTCAATAAACTCTACCTTCCTCAGTCTAGAAACAAGGCTTAGTTTAAAAAGTAAAATATTTTTATCTTAAAATATTTTAATATTAATCTCTCGTCTCAGTCTTAATTTTGGTGAGCAATAATAATTTAACTGGATTTGATTTAACTATAGCAAAAAACAGTGACTCTTTATGCACCCTTAGTTCCTGTATTCTAAAATCCTTAGCATGACTTAAAATACAGCAACACAGATCATTAATTGTCCTGTACACTCAGGGATCAGAACTGGACTTCTGTGTAGTTAGTGCTGTGTGAAATATCCATGAAGGATTTCTCACAAATGAATTATTCTCATCCACCCTTCTGTCATGCACACCTTACCTAGCCCATCAACACGTCAATCTTAGATCCTTATTTAGCCTCCAATGCTATTTGAGCGTCTCTCAGTTTTAATGTATTCAGTCTCGCAGCATCCCTCTGCAATAGAGGAATGCTATTATTCAATTTTTAGAAATGAGGGATACAGACACTGAGGTTGAGGAATGCAGTACCATGTCCACAGTAAAGCAGGGAACAGTATACGTGCCTCAGAAGAGGCATCTGCACTGTAGTTGCTGGATGTTTCTACTCTTCCCTTCTTCATTCCAATCTCTCCTGTGAAAAAGGAGACAGATTAGGAACAGATGTTTCTGTTTGTTCACAGGCTGTAACTCTGATGAGTCTGATAATTTAGTCTGATGCTCTGTCTTGTATGGACTATTGGACTTCATTGACTGAGGGAAGTTCTTGGTCCAGAGCCTCTTTTAAATCAAAACAAACAAAAATCCACTCATATTTTAAATTGCTAATGATGCAGAATGCATCTGCAAACTCTTGTTATGCTCAACAGACTGTAGTGCAGAGCCACATTTCAGAATTGAGGATCTTCTCCAAAACCCCTATCACTTTACTAGTATTAAAATAGACTAAGTTGCCAAGTTTAGCATTACATCTGCTTTCAACAGTCATGGTAAGAAATGGGGAGAGAAACAATCTTTTTGGCTGGCACTAGTTGTATGTTTTGGGAATTCAGAGATTACTAAACAGCAGAACGCATTTGTCTACCTCGCAAAGTCACCACATGCTCCAGCCTTAATTATAACCTCTAATGAGTTCCAGCCAGGCTGGACTAGCATAGATCTTACCGATCTTACCACTTTGGATGAACTTGTTGACTAATACACGTAGACATATTCATGATTCCTGTTCATCCTGTCACCCATTCATGTTAGTTCTGTGCTTCCAGCTCCCAAGTACAGATTCTGATGTCACCTGCATATTGAATTTTGCCGATTAGATTATTTTCCTTTTACACTGAGAACCTCAGTTCAGATTGTGTTGAATTTTTGCAGTGATGTTATTAATACTTGAAAATGTGCGTAACAAAAATTCTGTCAGACCTTTAATTTAAGCACCTCTTCAGGGCTCCATTATACTTTTAGCACTGCCAAGCATTGCTGGTACCATGGTCTGTCAGCTTTTGCATTTCTAACCATCATATTTTAATAATTTAGAATTACTACCTACCTGGCTATTGAGGTCCTACTCTAATGAGAATTTGCTCCAGAGGGTTACCTGTAAAAGCGTAGGTGTTTTTGAATGTTAGAATATACATTCATATAGTCCTCCACCAGGATCTCAAATCACTTTTAGATAAAGGTAGTTAAGCGTTTGAGAGTGCACAAAATGATCCATTGGTTTGACAGGTACAAAACCAGACAAACAAAATGAGATAATTCTGTTTGTCTGAAACTTGATGGGTGCAGGCTGTATTTGAAAATATGAAATGTGTCTAGAACCTCACTGCCAGTCCTAGCAGAAATTCAATAGTTATTTTAATAGTCTCAGGACATGCTAAAAATATGGCCATAATGGCTGTTTACATATTAGCACTGCTAAGTGCACAACTTGTTAAAATAACAGCACATCTCTGAGGCATTTGATAGACTTGAACTGAAAGGTCAAATACTCTTAGAAGGCTTTTAAATGATAAAGATTTGTGCTGATTGGTACCATGCTCTTCTTAAATATTTTAGGACAAAAGCTTATGGAAGAGCTACACATACACCCATATCATATTCTGTGTAAGGAACGCATAGGTTTTACAGTAACCAATCTAAAATTTTTCCACCGTTCTTCTGCTGTTTCATGTTCAAAAAGCAAGATTTACTTAATGCTTTACATCAAAATGTCACTATTTTTTAATGACATGTAGAAAAACACCGCTTGTGACATCTGTGCTAAACTAATTATATTTTTGTGCTAAGTTGTCTCCAGGTAGGCTTTCTCTCTTTCCCATTTTGGTTGTTCCCTGCAAATTATACTTGTTAAGTCACATGGCCAATTCATATCAGCTTCAAATGACTGAAGCTATAATTATGTTTTGTTATATATGACAATTGTGACTGGTATTCACAGTCAGACCCAGTTCCCTGTTGTGTGATGTAACAAACATAGAATAAAAGACAGCCCTATTCCTAAATTACCAGTAATGTAATTAAGACCAGACATAAAAAGTAGATGCAACAAACATTAGAAACGTAAAGAAGAGAGATGATGGAAAACATAGTAAGCAAGTTCATGTGTATGTCTTATTTATAAGATAATTCTCTGTTATACAGTAAGACATACTGAGATGTTTTGTGAACTTGTAATTTAGAGCCAAACTAATCACAGCAATCAAAACTTATCTTCTGTGTAAATAAAAAGAGAACAGAGTTGAATTTGAGAAGGATTTTGAGTAGCGTTATCCCTGCATATGTCTTTGAAAATATTAATCTGTCTGCTTTTTAATTAAAGCAACACTTAATAAAATGCAACAAAAAATACAGTACACAGGTAAATTGAATCAGTATATAAATCTACACTTGGCAGAAATACCACATTTACACATCAGTTCTTCAGGTTCAGAATGAGCTACTTCCACAAATAACTGTTAATCTGCATCCATGAATAACTATTAACCCGTGTGAGAAAGTGTAACTATGATTTACAGAGACCTCTCCAGCACATGCACACAAAAGATTGACACCAGCCCATAGGAAAAAATGAAAGCTGTGTCAGATCTCTTACGGTCAGGTTTCGAAAAGTATCAGAATGCCAAAATCTCAATTATTTTCTTTGTTGAATTGGACACTTAACTCCAATAAGCACTTCTGAAAAGTGCATGTTTCTGCCACTTTTGTACCAATACAGAATTTTTCCTTGTAGAGTGCTATATTAATACTTTCTCCGTTTTGATTTTAAAGGATGATAGTTTTCATGAGGGGAATATTTACTCTCAGGTAAGAATCAGTTACCAGTTATGATCTGATTTTTTTCTCTCTTACTTTGATCTTCTGATTTAGTAGCATCCACTAGTTAATAATCTGTACTTAACAACTAGTACTTAAACAGTGCTCTCCCTGCTTAATATTTCCACCTTTCAAATATTCCTAGTTAGGAACTGCAATGATATGAAACCACCAGCTGTAAGACCAAAATGCAGGAATCTCACTTCTTCACATGAAGAGCTCTTGTAGCTTCTATATAATCCATAGCCCAAAGTCCCATTAACCTCAGGTAAATGCTGCATAACCTCACACATGTCTCCAGAACTAGATTATTGCCTGAAGAACACACAGAAACACAATTTTTCTTTTGTAGAAGAGATTTCTCTTAAGACTGACGACTTTGGCAAAGCTGCATGAGAAAAATTCGTACTGCATGTCATCTGCTCTGACATGGCACAGAGGTAGAGCTGAAAATTAGTCTTTCTTTTTCTGTCCATAACCTTTACCAGAATATTAGTAGTAGGAAATAACAAAAGTATGGTCTAGACAGAATTTACTGAGAGAATCACTTTATGTCAGATTTTACTCATGAATGTGTGCTTCCTTTCTCAGATAAAGGACACCCTTTCTTTTCTTGGTATCCCAATATTATTTTCCAGATAAACAGGCCAGTACTACCAACATTTCATTACTGTTCACAGTTGGTGCTCTGTAATTCTATGTAATTTTAATTAAAGAAGAATTCTGATACAGTCTCCCTCTGTGCTACCACCAAGCATACAATTAACTGTGTACAATTTCTGCTGGGAAGAGTCACACAGTGATTTCAGATTAATAATTTATTATCGCTTCCATATTTGTATCAAAAAAAAAAAATATGAAGCATAGGCTATGAACAAACCATCTACTGAAAACAGTATATGAATTTGAAAAGACTTTTTCCTCAGTGTAGATTTTAAGCCACAGGAGCACATAATTCTATCCAATGGACAATGAAGATAAATGATCTCCTTAGCTTTACACTTGGAAAATTACATGTTGGAAAGCCCTTTACTATATGCTTGAGTGAGGAAAGCAATACTTGTGATTACATGCACAACCTTTCATCATCCTTGTGGTTGTGAGTAGATGATTGTTCTAGTACTTCCAGTATTGAAGATCCAATTTCTGATCTTGACTGTTCTGGTGTTTTCTTCAAATTAGAATCAATATCAAAACGCTGATAGCAACTGGCTGTCTGTAAATAGACACATCTGTATTGAACTTGTTCAGGAAATTCAAAAAGCGGGGCTTTTGGTGTAACTGCCCTCACCTAGTAGTCCTTACAGTGCTTCAGAAATTATTCAAACGATTCTACAGAGAGCTTACTTGAAAGATTCTTAACTAAGATTCCTCCAAATCAAAGGAGCGAACAATACATCTGAGGTTTCTTCAAATGCTGAAGTGAGTAATCAGGGAAGTCACTTGAATACTGTCATGATAAAAAGTGTCTTCAAATCAGTACATATGCAGTACGGTTCCTCATTAGGAAATTTTCATGTGCTCTCTTGATATTGTCTGTCTTGATTTTTTTTTTAGGGACTATTGTGGAATGCTATGACTTGGGCAATGGAAGAGACTCGGGCACCTAGTAAATGAGATAAAAACACTATTTAATCCAGATATAAAAGTTTAAACTTATACCTTAGCTGTTTCCTTTCCTGTCCGACAGAAAAAAAAAATCTTTTAGAGCATAGACATACATTATGCCACCCCTAATTGTTGCTTCAAATTGGAACTTAAGAACAACTTTCCTCACAGGAGCAATGGCGTTCAGATATTCAAAATTTTATTCCAAACAGATGCATCAATTTGCAAATAGGACTGGGGAGGGAGAAGGGGAAGAGCCCAAATCAACGTCTTCATTAAAAAGAAACTCAAAACAAGATGTCAATGTTGTCAACATCTAATTTTTTTAGTCTGAGAGAATGGCAGAGTTTATAAACTTTGTTCCAGGCAGCTTTTTTTTCGAACATACAGTCCTTTTCACAATTTAGTTAAATAAGAAGTACTGATGCACCTTAAACTGCAGGTTACCCACATTACAAATCGTATCCATTTGAGGTCTAAGTGTTAAACAGCTTCCAAGTACTTTTTGAGAACTTAGATTTCAGACTTATCAAAAGACAGCTGTTTATACATCCTTCTTATAAATTATTGATCTTACTGCACTGGAAGCAATCAACAATTTACGTATGAGCAGAAATCTTGTTTGTCTTAATATGGTGAATTGCCTTTAGCTAAGTGAACAGAAAGATGGACTGAGCTTTCAGAAGTGTTCGGATTTTGGCTAACTGAACTCACACTGATGTTAGTAGACGTTTTACATCAAATCTAGCAAGAGCAGAACCAGACCACCATCCCACTGCATTTGAGCAAACATGTTACCATTTTCTATTCCTTTCTACTTTTCTGAGGTCAATGAGTGTTTCAAAAAACTTCAGTTACAAGAAAGCCACAAAGAAATATTTATGCCCACCTGCCCATTTCCTTATGTAAAAAATGTTGCTTGAGAAACACTTCAAGAAAAATAACCTCACTAAAAAAAAAAAAAAAAAATAAAAAATAAAAATATTGCATGTATCTTTTTTGGTACTTTCTTGAGATAAAATGTGTCTTAATATTTTTTCCAGACATTCGGGACAGTGGGGGACCTAAGCCTGTGATGGTGTATATTCACGGAGGGTCCTACATGGAAGGCACTGGAAATCTATATGATGGCAGTGTTCTAGCAAGTTATGGGAATGTGATAGTCATCACAGTCAACTATCGCCTTGGGGTACTTGGTAAGAAGCTTTCAGCTTTCCATTAATCCCTGCTATCTGCAATGCAATTAATGGTATCTGTGAGAATGTATTTTAAAAAGCGGGGGTGGGAGGGGAACAACTTTTAAAAATGTTCTTTTTCAAATAAAAGGTTTGTATTTTGAGATTGAGATATAAAGGCATTGCAAATATTATCCAGAAGAACTTGCTGTTATGCTTTTAGTGATATGAAACAGGTATTCCCATTACTGAGCAGTTCAGAGAGAAGAGGCTTTTTGGTTTTGATTCTCTGTGATCAGCGGTGATGCTTTACTTCATAGACAGGTAAAAATCACATTTAAAAAATGCTAAGTCATAGGGTTTTTTGTTGAATGAAAGAGGTGAAGATTTGTTTACTATGATTTTTTCATACTTTGAAAAAGTTAAGGACATTTCAAAAACTTTATTTAACAAGAGCTGTGCTTTTTTGCCTATTTGTTTTGAGATTCGCTGTGGTTTTGAAAAGTGTTACGGGTATAATTCAAATACCTCCAGTATCTTTTCTAGGCCAAATGAGAGAGAGAATAGTGTTACTTTTGTTTCAAATATGGTGAACAGGATATGCTGATGCTGTTGGTATATTTGTTTGCTATCCCTCTGGTAGGTTGTATTTCTGGAAGTCTATGCTTTACTATTTGTTCAGTGTAGTCACATCCATGATACAAGTTTACCAGCTCTCAAGACAATATGATTGTTGCTTTTTTCGTTTTGTGTGTTCTACTGAAATATTACATGCTAAGACTCCTGAAAGCAGGAGTTCAATTCTGCAATTACAATTCTGCGATATTATGGAGGTCAGTATGATAACTTCAGAATAGGTATAAGGGTGTAAGGGTATTCTCTGTAATATCTGAAGTGGTGTGATAAACCAAGTGTCACTCACGGCAGTGAGTTGGTTCAGAAGACCAGTCAACTTTGTTTTCAATTCATGGACATTAGCAGTGTCTGCTACTCTGGTTTTCTGTGGTCATTTTGTTTAATCACTACTCGGTTTCTTTGTGTTTTGAATTCAGTAAAATCCTCAAATTCATTGGTGCTGGTTTGCTCATCTGGGTAATTTTCTTCCAGCAGTTTCATTTTTGTTACAAAATTAACATCTGTGTACACTTATATTTTGCAGGGAGGAATGGATTTTGAGTTTAGATTTTGAAGCTCCTCTGCTACAGTTGTATTTTACAAGGGACTGAATAATTTCCAGAGAGATCATAACTAGATTTGCTGGATTTATCTCCTTAGTATCCAGCTGGAGGCTTCATTTGTGATGTACATTTTAAGGAAGGAAATTCTGATATTTTATATGTTTTTCTCCCTTTTCCTGTCTTCCAATTTATATACTTCAAGTCCTTAGGCACATATTACTGCAGCAGTTAATAATCTGTAATCTGTGCCTCTAATCAACATTTTATTTTTATACCAGTGCTCTTGTCTTTGACATTTCAAACAACATTTATCTATATTATATGCCAGTAGGGTATTTTGTCCAGTAACAAAGGATCCATTATCTGAAAGCACTGGGTTTTTTTGTAAATTATTTAGTCTAGTTCCTAAATCACTTGTAGTTGCAGCATTTGAAAGGGCTAGTTGCTTGAAAGATGAAAATTAATTCACTTTCATTGGTGGTAATGGCTTTTCCACTTGTAATTTAACACTGATCCCTGAGGAAACCCACCACTAACATCTTACTGAGCTTAGGAGGTTTTCTTTTGTGTTCATGCTTTTGTGGTTCTTTGGACTTTGTGGTCTTTACAGACCCTCAAGGGGCAGACAGCTAATTTTCTTTTAAGTGGGACCCATTACAGTAAAATCTCCAAAACTCACAGTAGAATCCAGTGATTGCTATGAATACATGAAATTACTTTCAAACTAACATAACCCTCTATCGGGCTTGCAGGGTTTTCTCAGTAAAACAGCTGCACCTGTTAACTATATGTAGAAGTTCTTCATATGTTTTATATTTGGTACAATGCCCATCTCTCATGTATTAAATAAATTATGATGACATATCACTAAATAGGTAGTGCAGAAACACATTAGTAATCAAATAAGGAAAACTTCCGCAGTTTGCACTTTTTCTGCCTTTTTTCCTGATCTTAAGATAACCTCAGAGTTGAGCTTCTGCATAATCATAGCAGATACCAACTTTTGTTGTTTGTTATTCATCGCTAAACAGCAGTTACCCTTTGCAGTCATATGAAATAAGGTACAGTTCTACAAATACAGAGCTGACAAATCTTCAGTTTCCCTTATCTGCGAGACGTTCAGCTTCACTGTCCGCTGCCTGTGGAACACCCAGATCTCAATTCACCACTGTGCAAAATGCCAAACTGTACAGTGAGAAGTAATATAGGGATATTTTTTTGTTGTTGTTTTTCCACATGAGAAGATGAAGGGACAAAATAAGGTCTCTCACTTTCATATGACCTTTATTGGTCTGGGTTCCTTGTATCAGTCTTTGTGGCTATCTATCCTGATATAGGCGATCTCTGAAAGTCCTGGGAGTTGTGCCGTTGTTTCACCAACATTCGCACTGTGACATTTCTTAACAAGATTCGCCCTGTGACATTTCTTAACAAGGAAGCCAGTTAAATGTTTAGAGCTGCAACACCAACGTTTTTTTCCAGACCAATAGCAATACAAAGGAAGGATATTCTGTGATTTTAGATTACTTACAGTACTATTATTAAGTCCGCAGTAGACAGCTTTTGGTGCAATTCAGATTATTCTTATGTTTATTCTGAGTTGAAACATCCTTTGTCTTACAGACTAATCTGCTCAAGGACCTGCATTTTATGGAAATGCAAGATTTGCTTCTAAATAAAATGTTATAAATTGTTTACCATTTGGTAAAGTGAAAACAATGATAAAAATTAAAGAAGTATGGAACAAATGTATTTAAAGATCAAACAAAACCCCAGTGAGTTCCCTGCCTTTGTAATCAGTCTGAGAATGAAAGTCCGTTAGAATCTTTGCTTAGATAAAGTTAGGATGGAAAATGAAACTGTTTGTCTTGGAAACTTGGGGACTACTGAATAAGAAGAGATTTGAAACAGACTATTTGTAACTCCTTTAGATTCTCTTTAAATGCAAGTCTTGTGCAAGAAATCTCATTTAGTGAGGAATACTGCACAAGCAGTCTGATACCCTTGAAGGACAGCACAGGAGGAAGTGCAGATATATTTTTACAGCTTGTTTTTAGGAAAGGACAAACATGAAGATAAATTTGGATTTTGAACCCAGCTAAATTGAGACTTCAAATGTTTATTTAACATATATCCATCTGGTAAAAAGCACGAGCTTTTTATTTAAATTTCATAAAAGAAATGTAAAGGGATTATGAAAGGAGTCTGTTTAACATCCAGAAAGGATCATGATAGGCAGATTTAATACTGCCAGTGCTGTTTTTTGTGTTCTTTCTTACAAAAAGTTTATTTAGAAAAGGAAAATGCTTTGGGTCAGCATTGGCTGCTGTGCCTTTTGCTCTCAAGAAGGGAGAGAAAGGATAGAGTTGGTTTATGCTAACCACATACTTGTTTCTTCGTTTTGTTAATTTGTACTTCTTTCCTTTGATTACCTTTTAACCACAGGACTTTAATAGAACTGAAAGAAATATTATTTTTAATGCAGCTCACAGTCTGAACTAGGGGATGGAAGAATGATTCACAGGAATCTCTAGGTTAAGCAATCCTTAAATTTCCCCTTTTGTCTTCTTTAAGAGGCTGTGGTTTTCCTTATAGAAACAGTAAATTGTCTTTCCAAGGATCTGGGTTAAAAGGTGGTAATAAAGAAAAAGGAAAAATTGTATGTATTTTTTAATTTTCCATTTGGTATTCTGAATAATGTCTACATTGGGAAGGCAAACATTCTGTAACTGTAAGACCAAAATTTATGCCAAAATGGAAGCACACCTACAAATGAGATTGTCTTGGTTATGCTTGCTTTAATTATAAGCGATCTTACCTTTTGAGGAGGATGTAGCAACCATTGCTGTCATTTAGTCTTGTATTTATTGTCACGCTTTAGTTGGAGGATATTGGCTGGGGTTACTGAGTAGAAAACATCTATTCAGGTGTTCTGTTGCTTTGATTTTTTTGCCAGTTTGTACTTACAATGCTGACAGTAAAGTCACTGCAGCACACTGTTTGAGAGGCCTGATATCCTTATTCTTACTAGTACATTATTTCCTAAATAACTGCACTGAAATCAACTGAGTTCATAAATAGAGCTCTTCCTCTTGTGACAGAGCCTCATTGCCTATAAATTGAGATGAAGCAATGAGGAAAAATGGAACTGGAAAACTTCTACTCATGCACAGAGTTGCTTCTGAGAACAGCTATTCCTAGAAGAAGTCTCTTGTGTTTTCCAGCCTAAACCTCAATTTTTGAGCAGTGTGTTTATCAACTGGCTATATTGGGCTGTAACATTCATGTAAAATCAAACTCAGAATACTGAAAGAAAGCAGAACAAAGCAAAAATATTGTTGCCAAAACCCTTTCCTACTTTTGTTAATGACTGTTAGAGCCTTACGGATGATATGGTGACAGACAATGAGTCTTAATATTCCTTAACGTGTTTTGTTGCTGTGTGCCAGAATATATTAGGTTTGAATGTACATATTGCTCCTATGCGGAATCATGCCAATCAGCAATATCTTATTGGCTAAAGAGGTACATGAAATATAAGGATGCAGCCCTGCAGTAAGTGTTGGACAATCTGTGCCAAGCCCTGCATTTGTGTAGTTATCCATCTTTCTCTTCACAAGACCTTGTATATTCCCAATGGGCAAAAAAATAATGCACAACCTTTTCTTTATGACTAAGTTTATGTCCATATTGCTATAGTAATTCCAGCATGTAGCCTAGTAACCTTTCAATGAGATGAAGAATTATCTAGTTGACCATTTACAGGATTGAACACAGAGATGAGAATATATTATAGTGAAAACTAATTCAGAAGAACTTGGATGTACCCACTCATTTCAGAAGTCTAATTCCATTGTGATTGACTGGGAGGTATTGTCTTGTTTTGTTTTGATATGCTTCTAAATAGAATAATATACCATTTTTTTAAGTGCTTTTAAATTAGATCTGTTTTATTCAGTGTTAGTCTAATTTGTCAAACTGATCGATCCTTATTTTAGTAATTATTTACTTTGTAGTGTTTGTGTCATGTAGGTTTGTGGTGGTTGATTTTTTATTTTTTTTTTAAATTTCTTTTGCTGCCTTGCTCTTTATTTTGATATCATGATAATACTACTGAAAATATTAAATAGAGAATATCTTTCAAATATATTTCAAAATTTAGACATAACCATTTCAAAAGTTGCTTCATGTCACATTAAAAAATAAAGCTGTAGTCAACTTCTTAAAGAGATTGTAATGAATTAGTGTCCTGTGTCACTTAAGTATTTTTGCGTATATAATCTGTAATATGCTTATTCTACAACCTGGAGAGTTGTCTTTCCTCCTGAAAATAAGCCTTTTCACTTTAGTAAGTAAGCACCACCACTCACGCTCTAGTGACTATTCGGTGAAAGTAGCAGTGGAATAAGAAGGTTTATGTTAGTTAGATATCAAAGGAGATTAAAAAAATGTAGCAAAATTCTTTTTCCTACCCTGCTTACACTATGGTCTTTTCTTTTATAATTCACAATTTAATGTCTCATAAAACTGAGAAAATGTTTGATCGTTAGCATCAGTGACAAGCACATCTGTTATCTTTTTATAAAACCTTAAAGGTACTGTCAAGAGATGGCTTGTTATTCCAGCTTTGCTGTACCACCAGAGGGTCTCTGATGAGCCTTTTTTCTATTATCAATTTCCTAACATGGTTGAGTAGGAATGATAGACTAACAGAAGATTATATATTATTGCCTAATTAAAAGTACGTTACATTGAAAGTAAGGATGGGAAATTAGTAGCAAAACAAATCAAAATGTGTAGTCAAAAATAATTCACTCAAGTTTTCTGAATTGGAAGAACATGCAGAGAATGTTTATTCATAAATATTTGTAGGGACCCATGGCAGTTTCAGAACAGGTCTCCCTTAGAGATATGAATATGAAGTTGCTTATAAATGGAATTTTAAAATTTTGGGATTACACAGTAGGGAAAGTGTCCAAGAAGGCCGTATCTGATCCCACCTGAGCCTTGGGCATCACTGTTTCTTGGTATGAAGCGCTCCAAATGAATGCGATGCTAGATAAAGAGAAGAAATTAAGATATAAAATGTACTGCAGTTATCTATTCCCTCTAGTGGTGTACTTCACAAGGTCTGATTTACACACTTAGAATTCCAAAAATGTATTAGACAATTCTTATTTAATATAGCAGGTAACCTTAGGTCAGCCCAGTTTTCAGGAGGCCCAAGCACAACTCATCTAGGTTTACAGTGTCCTAATTTCCTAGGCCCATTAACAGAATTAGCATTCAGGTCTCAAACCTGCTGTAATTAATGACATTTTAGTGGCTTTTTTTTGTGAGCTAGTACCAGCCAAGGGGAGGCATGTATGCAGTGAAGCAGAGAAAGGAAGATTGCCACACTTGAATCTGTACCATCAAAATGACAAAATGGACTTGCAGTAAACAATAGGTTCTTGACTAGATCTGTTTAAAGGGTCAACTGCAGTGCATAGCAGGCAAGATATTTATGAAATGGGAACCCTGAATATATAGTGCACTTCTAAAATGAACCATTTCTTTTCTATTTGTGCTTTCCCTAGCACAGCAAATTGACATTATCCATCTGCTTGGATAGATGGATACACACCCGCTTCTCTATTTTTTTAGGACACAAAGACATTATTTTGTTTGCCATCGAATAGGTTTCTATCTTGGTACAGGTACATTTTAAATAATAGGTTTATTCTAACTTTTGTCACTAGACTTCTTTTTAGGTAAACAGGAAAATAACGAATAACAAATTTAAAAACTGTTCACTTCGGCATAAGAGCAGTTTGTGTCATTTCTGTCAAGAGAAATTGCTTTTTGGCAAGATAAATTCCCTTGATCAATATTTAATCATATAATAAAAGTATTCCAGTTTTTCCAAATAGCAGATTTATCTTTGAGAGCATAATACACTTCAACTTGATAATATTTGCAAAATAGGAAAGAAAAAGTGTTCACTAAAGACAAGTTATAGACATCTTACTACCTCAGAAAAAGAATCTTTGAGCCTACTATGCTATGTAATTTGTAATTTTTTATATATATCTTTGTGTAGCTACCTTAACTTTCTTCTAAATAACATCTGACCAAATTGCTTCTACACCGTCACTGATCCCTGTGCAAAAGTTCTAATCTACAGTATTACAAATGTTTCAAGTATACAAAATAACCCATATTATAGACTATGCACTGTCCTAAGTCTTTGGTTGTCTTGTGATGGGAGACCTGTCAGGAATCCAGATTTTACTTCATCCTCAGAAGCAAACAGAATTTAGGCTGCTCTGCCTTTTCCAGGATGCCAAACTTCCCAGGAAAGGATCTGTCTGATTGCGAACCAAGAGGTGGGGATAAATTATGATTTATATGCAATCTGTATCTTGCTGCAGAGCATTCCGATACTGAAATAATCCTCTGAGTTTCCAATATTCTGATTTTCAATGAAGGCAGGAAGACATTAAGAAATACGCTACAGCTCAGCATCGAGGTTACGTGTGTGCCTGGTCTTGGTGGGCCGGCACTCCTCACTCCTGAGCTTCATGCTGCTGGAATTCATACCCAGAAAAAAAGGCAAGTGAAGGTTCTTTTGACACTTCTGATAGAAGTATCAGGACAAGTAGATAGCGTACTTCTGAATTCCCAATTCACTGCCTTTAATTACATATATTAAAATAGTCCCAAGTATTCTGAGGCTTAAATGAAGCACTTCTGTATATTGTGGGGCTTTGGAAGCAATAGATAACTTGACAGGGATTTCCATTGCAAATGTGACTTTAATTTTTCATGCTTTTCAAATGCATAAAATTGCTTGTTTTATTTTTGTGTGTGTGTGTGTGCAAATTAGTTTACATATATAGGTACTAGCTCAAATACTGTTTTGATACTCCTTTGATGTAATACTTCATGATATTTTTAAATCAATTGAAGAAGATCTGTATTTTAAGGTTGTAACAGCACTTTTAATGGTTCAAAAGAGTAATGTGAACAATAGATCTTGAGGACAAAAACTGTCTTGGCAGCAGTACTGGCAAGAGGGCTCCTAAATTTTTTCTTCTATTTATTGTGTGATCCCTGTGTAAATGCCTGCCTTAGCCAACATAGAAAAAATACTGCAGTAAAATATAGCAATTTTCATTACTTTTCAACAGAGAATATATAGAAGACTGCATTGTTTGATAAACTGATTTCTTACATTCTACGATGTACTGGCAAATAAATATTGTTTAGGTGAAAAATGAATTTGAATACATTATTACGTGTAAAACTGCTAGATGAAGGCCTATGAAAGGCCAGAGGAAATTATGTTTATTGCTTAACATCCCTTATTAAGTGAAGTATGAAAATTGCCTTCAAGCAAATATAAATAAAAGATACTAATGTGTTTGTAGAAGTATTTTGAATACCTCTAGTGTTGTGTATGTTGCAAACTAAACATATTTTTTAAAAAAAATATTACTTTTGTATCTTAATTAAGTATTTGAAATATCTTCTCCAGTTTTCAGGGAGTTTATCCTTGCTCAAAGTGAGAAGCCAGACAGAAATAAATCTTACTGGGGTTCTTTGTTGCTCTACAGTAGTTTTTCACTCTTTTTGTGTAAAGATTCAAATGAAATAGAATCGGAAAGAGGTGAGCATTCTTTCTCTGGGACACTCACTACACATTCAAGAACTTTACTGATTTTTTTTTTCTCTGTTTGTCAGCTCTTGAATGTTTGATTTTATGAAATCTCCCACATTCATTATAATTTGTTCATCTTCTCAACACTTTCCACCAGCATTGCAGTTGAGGGATCTTCCGTTGCCATAGGTGTGCTGACAAAATTATTTATTTATTTGGAATGAAGTGTTCAGTACAGAACCACAAAATATAGAGAGATAAGAAGTATAGTGCCATATAGCTCTAAATCATTTCAAAAAGAAAACGCAAACATATCCCTAACCTGTTTCCCTTACTTAGGTTCTAATATCTCATGAATTTGTTAAGCACTTATTTGTATCATCTCACCGATCTCAATGGGAAACATATGGCTAAATTAATTTCTTCCAAAAAAAGCTTGCTTCCATCTCTACTTGTTGGTATAATTTATTGCACATTAGTTGATTTTCTTCTGTGACTGAAATTTTCTAGCTTGACAGCAAATGGGTTTGTGTTTCATCTGTAAGGCTTTATTAAAGCAGTGAGAGGCAACAGGGTGTTCCTTACAGAACCATTAATGCATCCCCCATGGGTGTTGTGAGGCATGAGGCCAAAGGCCATGTGCTTTTAGCTACCCATGAACCATATTAATGACCTTGTAAAATACACTCGTGAGCATCCTAATGCTATTGTAATTACTCACTTTATTGCTACATGCCTCTTGAAAAAAATTATCTAAATATTTTCATTTCACTTTTATACAGTCCTTAACTAGGAAGGCTAATTTATGTTAGACTGAAAGGGAAATGTTCACAATAAAAGAAGTATTAACTTTCTTTTGACCATTTCTTTCTACTAATTTAAACTTTGTGGTATTAACACTTCATGGGCTTGTACATCCTGTGTGTTCAAAGCTTACAAACCATTTCATTGTTGAGTTTCTTGGGTTACTGTAATTAATAGCTATTTGGATGCACATTGCTTCGATTTTTTCTATCATTAGGTTATTGGATTTATATTAAAAAGATAAAATGGAAATGTACTCACTATTTCTTTTTTTTTTTTCCTAAAGGAAAATAATTCACTGGGCATCTACCTTGCTAATATAGATCTTTTCTAATGTGGGTTCCCTCCAGCTGAGGATGTGCTTAAAAAATGTTATTGGTAAATAACAAGATACTACCTGCATTTTCCAGCAACCACAAAATTCAACATCTGCGGTAGTGCCTGAATTCCATCTTTGCATCTATAAGCTAAATATTATGGAAGTGATGAACACAATTTGATATTGAAGGTTGCATTTTATATAGTTTTAAAATTATACGTACATTTACTTTTCTTTCCTCTCTACCAGAACATAACGTTTTTTTCAACCTTTGAAAGTGCTATATAGTTTTTGGCTGTTTTCTTGTTATAGATATTTCATAGGTAGTGTTTTGACCTCTGATTCAAATTCAGTCATGGCAGCAGATGTGTTTGTCGATAAATTTCTTTGGAAAGTACTGTCTGCAAACAGATTTACAAACAGGATTATCATCAGTAGGTGTCGTGAAACTGGTATTTTGTAAAATTATTAGCTAGAATAAATGCTCAGTTTTAACCTTTTTTTTTCTTTGGACATAAGAATATGAAAAGAAAAAGGGAAGTAGTATTACTTGGCTATTAGTGTATCAAATATGCAGCTGAGGGCCAGAAAAAGTCTGAATAAACTTAAGAACATGGAAAAAAGGCCTCCTATTGCAGACAGTGTTCTCTTGGAACCATGTCCAGTTCCTGGTTACCATAGAACAGACTCCCTTGCTGAATAGTCACAAGCAGCGCCATTAGGAATCATCAGCTTCGCTAGAAACTTCTCAGTTTTCACTAGGACCTATCACAAATAGGAAATATTATGTGTTTTGTACTAAAGAATCAAAAATGACAACTTGTTGCATCTGCAGGACAACCACGGGGTGCAGTGCCTCTGGAAGAGCTGGAGATTCTGTTTCTGCTGCCTAAAACACCAGAGAAAACTGTGTCTATGTATTTGTTTTTCTCTGTTATTCCTGTTCCTGTAAGCACCGTTGTGGGTCACCACTGCTAAAGTCTTCACAGTGTTCCAGAATGACTCTAGAGACATTTTTGTTATTGCATTACTACTACATGGGTCTTTCTCTAACAATTCTATTACAGTAGCCCAACAAAGTAATATTGGAAAATGAGCCCAAGTAGGATTATTTGCTATTAATGATTAAATGCTGGCATTTGGATAATGGGAGTAGATAAACCAGGTTCCTTTGTCTGACTATACAGAGGAGAGCTGTTGTCGTGAGACTGCACCTTTCATTTACACAAGCGCTTAGTCAGTCTTTTGATGCTAAAACTTTAAAAGCTTTTTCTATCAAATTCTCTGTGGTTCCTCAGTGTAACCTCCCTGGAGATCTGCACAAGTTAGGTAAAGATAATCTATCTTACTCTGAAAGAAAGAAAATTACTTGTGATGATCAATGTGCGCTAATAGTTGTTAAAGTCATCCTGCAAAGTTGCAGAACCCAGCAGAAACATATTCAGAACGTGGTTCTTCTCACTGCCAAGTAAGCATTATGCAGGAAGCCAAAAGAAGTGAAAACAAGCATATGAAGGAGTTTGGTTTTCACTAGGTTCAATTTAAGTTTGTATAGAATTATGAAGATTAAACAACAACAACAACAAAACAAACAAACAACACACACCCCCCCCCCCCCCCCCCAACAAACAAAAAATGAAACAAACAAACAAACAATGACAAGTGTCAATGGACACCAATTATACAGGAAATTCCAGTGATAAAACCTGTGGTGATCATATGCTGGAAGAGGTTGTCCAAGAGAGGTCATGAAATCTCCAGTGCATGGAGATATTCGTTCCCCGCCTGGATATGGCCCTGAGTAATGTGCTGTAGTTGGCCCTGGTTTAAGCAGGAGGTGTTTGGACTAAACAGTCTCCAGGGGTCCCTGCTACCTTGAGACTGTGATTCTGTGATCTTACTTCATAGCAGTGGGATACCAAGTATTAATACTATGAGGAGGCAGATGAATTGTTCTCTAGATGTTTACCTCATATTTTAACTCCTGATTATCTTTGTAAACCTTATCTCTCCTTAGACTGGACTCTCATGAAAATGAATTAGTCCATTATAGTTGTCTTAGGCAAAAAATACACTTTTCTGCAAGGCAATATCCACAGTACTATCTTTTTTGATATGAGTAGATATATCATCTACTTTCACTTGCTCTGGTTTCAGGCTGTGGCTCACAGGCACAAGAAGAATTACTTATTCTGCCATCCCAATGGAGTAAACTGGCTCTGTTTTGACAGTCTGGTAGTGAGAGATAATCATCTGTCTCCTGCAGACTTTACAGTGGCTTATGTCCAGAGCAGAGATGCAGAACCTTTTTCACACTTAAGCTAAGCCTTTCGAGCTCTTTTGGTAAACCATGCACTTATCCTAGTATTACCCACAAATTAAATGTTGGGGGGGGAAGGGGTGTGCGGTGAAGAATCACGTGGTCACAGGTTAGATCTAGGGAAGTCTTATACTACAGCTTTTTTTCAGTTGGAATTTGGGGTTTCTGAGCTCCTGATTATGAGGAGCCCTAAAGACTGCCTGCGAATTATCAGTGAATGGAAGGCTCTTTTTTTTTTCTGCCTTCTTTGCCTGTTTTTCCTCTTAGGAAGTGATTCAGTCTAAGCTGTGCCTATATGGCATCCTATTTTTTTTCCCCCCTCTTTTCATCGTGCCAGGGTATTTCCTCTATTCTGTTACTCATCTCACTGTTCGTTTTCCACACAATTTGGCTGTTCCTGAGCACACATTTTTTCACTTCTCCTGACATATATTGAAAAATCACGTGTTGATGAAGACCAATTTCTTAACTAAAAACTGCCTACACCGTGGGTGAAGACATCGCTTAGGGTACATTAGTGAAATTCTAAAACCTTACTTTTTGGAAGCCGATGATACACTAAAAGCAGCAAAAAGAAAAAAAAAATAAATTACCAATTACAGCTAATAGCTTTCTGCAATTGACATGTATAAAGCAAATTGAAGGTACTTTTAATAGCAGCTTCTCAGTAAATGCAAGTAGTGAAATGCTTTGGAATGAAGCAGTTGCAGAAAGCAGGTTAAACGTCCCATGCTTAACAACTTGCAGAATCTAGAAGGCTGTTTTAAAGGCATCTTTGGGGATTTCTCTGTAAGAATACAACTGATAAATAGTTTTGTTTTGTTCTTCCTTGAGAGTGTTTACCTATATCCAATATTATTTGCTGCACTTCCTTAAAAAAAAATCCTTCTAAAATAATGTTTTAAAATAATATGCAAAAGAGAAACCAATGTTCCTGCTAAACCTCATTATTTTGTTAAGTGTTTTCATTAATGCTGACTCTTTAACATAAATATCTCTATAGTGAATCAAACAAATTCAAGTACTTTTTTTTCTGAAAGCAGAAAATGTGTTTTGTGTATTAAGTCACTGATTTTGCAGATGGAATATCATAGTTTTAATGATGGAAGAATTTCAAGAAAAGCAAAGAACTTGTTAATACTATGATAAGTCAAGAAGTAAAGATCACTTGCCAAAACAGGGCTTTCTGAACGTTTTTTGTATTTGTATTTTTCAGTACTGTGTAAAGCACAGATGAAAGGTTAAGAGAGTAATAAAGAAAGGCTAGAATGTGATTTTGATGGGTAAGCTGCACTTTGATCTTCAAACTATAAAACACTGCTACCTGGGTCAGCAGTAACACTCAGCAGGACAAACAATCAGTTGTTCGCTGCACTATAAAATTCACAATTCCTTGTTTTATTTCATGCTAGCAAACGTTTTTTTTGTGGCACACCTAAGGAAGGAAAGGGAGAATGTAAGTATTTTAGCAATTTGTTTAATTTAAATGAACTTTAAACATGTGTTTATCCAATATCTTTTTTTAAAGTCATTAACACAGAACTATAGAAATGGATTTATATAAAATATTGACAACATTGATGATCTTGAAAACAGTAATAATTTATGAAATGACTTAAAACTAGGAATTAAACTGTAGGTTATGTGATAATTTTTAAAAAATGCAATGCTACTTTTAGTTCAGTGAGACAAAATTACGTTTCCTACTGTACCCAACTGTTCTTCTGCATTATAATTTCTGTTTTCTCCTGCTAGTTCATCCTTTCAGAAAGCTGTCTACTTCTTTTTAAGTGTCTTAGTTTTGCTTTGTACTTTCCAAATACAATTACCTGTCCTCTGGGATCTGAAGCTGTGACATTTGTTCCTACATTTCTACAGCCCTAACATTATATTTGGCCCTTTGATGGCAACTGCAAGGCTGATGTGGCCCCCAGTGAAAATGAGTTTGACAGCCTTGATCTAGACCCTTTAAAAAAAATTAGCTTGATGTTTCCTTTCTTTTGGTATGCCTGTTTTTTGTTGCTAAAATAGTTTTTGTGATTTTAAAACTGCTCATTATTTCAAGTTGTTCCTGATTAACTATAAATATGAATAGTTCTACTGATTGCAGTTAGATTGCTTACATGTAAAGAAATGAGCAAATACGAGATGCTTGTAGAACCTTAGTCTTGCAGAACACAGTGAATAAAATAGTGAAAGTCTGCTTTTAGGAAAACTGGAGAAGGAAATATTTTTTCCCTTTGAATCTCAGTGCAAAAGAAGTGTGATTTCAACTTGATCATATTTCTTTTACTTATCAATTGTAAAATAAATATTACTAATTCTAAAGACACTTCTTGGAAAATTCATTTCCTGTTCTTGATTTTCTTAATAAAGCCTTTGTAGTATTTTATTGGATTGCAATAGTAAAATGGCTTGTTTTTAAAAAAAAACAAAAAATGTTTACTGAAAGCAATTTTTTTCCCTGTCAAAACTATACCCATACTGACTTTTATCAGTACCAGATAGTTGCAAGATTATCATGTACTATGAATAGAGATATCACAAATGCATAGATTGCTTTTAAAAGTGTGAGCATATCTTTTAATTATGGCCTTGATCCTAGCAAATTTCAGGCAATAAAAACCTCATTAATTTTAATTGTGTTGGATCAAGCCCAATATTAATAATGTGATGTAGTTGTCCACTGTATTTGTGACATCTGGCAATAGAATTATCAGTCATAAGGAAAGCACTACATTATATTTATTGGTGCAGGATTAGCCATCAGACAAAAACAAAAAGCTATTCAGGGTATTTCTTCATCAGCAATTAGGAATTTAAGTGAGAATGTATATTTATTTGTATTTATTTCAATGTTACATTGATCCTGTCATGATGATATCCACCTAAAGTTGATCCAAGCTGTTCTTACTGACAGAACAACTCTCTCTCATTCTGGTAGAGGTTGAAGGGTATGTATATTTTTTCTCCAGAAATGGCCACCACTGAAAACTTGACTAACAAGAAAGAACTGAGCTGGCATGTTGTATCACAACATTGTGATATGCTGTTCAGGCTTGCCGTATCTGGAGAGAAAAAGAAAATAGCACCCTTTGCAATTGTTTCCTAGCAGAAGAGACAATACTGGAAATACCCGGATTGTTAAAAGTACTACTGCAGATTATGCAAATGCCACTGCATATTATTTGGCCATTTGTTAATTATACCTGACCAATTCATTAATGAGAGAGATAGATGGAGCTTGTTACTCAGAGACTTCCAATGCTATAGCTGTGTACAGTCCAAGTATTTGTTTTCTGGGATGCAACAAGCAGATTAGTGCAACATCTCTCATTCCACCCTTTCGTCTTGATCACATTTGTTTTCTTTCTCGGGCAGCAAACATTGGCCTCGCTGCCTGACCCTGCACAGCTGAGTGGAAACCATGAGGGGAAAGATTATTATTTGCCGCTTGTTTTACACTAAATAGCAGGTAGCAATGGCATTTCCTTTCCCTTGGCCCTCTGCTTTACACTAGTGAGTGCATAATACTTGAAGCTGTTGCAGAACAAGAACAGCACCCTCAGAGACTGTGTTGGAGGGTTTCCTGTCAAGGAGCTCGAGTGCGGTGTTGAATTGTGTGACGCACAGGGGAGTTAATAAAGGAGCTCTGTAGATCTGAAAGCCATAGTAAGCTGTTTCCTTACATTTGGAGTAGTGATAGAAGAGAAAACAAAAATTTGGCATTATAATCCATTTATTTTTGAGGAAGTTGTGTTTAATCTCTTGTCCTTCCTATAAGAAAGCTTCATTTCCAGTGAAACTAAATCAAATATCATAGACTTTCCCTTTCTACCACCTCCTCTCCCACCCCTCCTCTCCCCCCCCCCCCACCTCTCCCAATAACTCTTCTAAGTCTTTAAACAATACATAATGATGGTGGATCAAAATGACTATGTCAATTACTGTTATTTAAGCAATGTAACTTGTTGGCAGCTGTGTTGTAAGTTTTTATGGGACAAACGTTGTTTGCTACTTCTTTCTGGTAAATGTTTTCAGACTCTTATGTTTGTATATGTTTTGTAATAATAGATAACAGAAAAAGCAAATGTGTAATTGAATCATTTTTTTCAGATAGTCCTGTTGCTTTATAGCTCTTGGTATTATTTTTGGAAACTGCATATGCCAATTTTTTTATTTTTGTTCTAGAAAATAATTAAATTTCAATGCCTAGGGCTATCTGAAATTGTATCAGTAAAGTAAGTGGCCAAACTGAAATGTGTCATTGCATGAGGGATGGCACAGAGAAAATAGAACACTAATATTGCAATTATTCTTCTAATTAGCTTAGAGTCATTGTTGTTTCTAGTAGTGGAGATATATGGTTTATAGAGAGAAGAACGGAGATAAATATAATAGGGACATTGTACACATGATGCTGAATGACACACCTGATTTGGTATCACTGATTTGAGTTTGAAAGTATAGTCTTTCTTTTAAAACCTCCTTTTCTTCTGTCTCAAAGATTTTTTAGTTCTCCTTTTTGATCACTCATGTATCTAAAAAGAAAGGTTCTTCCACTCCTGTCACCATCAGTTCAGTACATCTAGGTGTCATCTGCCTAACAGCGTAATGAGCAGTAATAGCTCATAATGACCATAATGAGCACTATCAGCTGAACATGTCAAATATCCTGGAAAAAAAGAATAGTTCCCTATGGGACTCCAGCCTCCTCAAAGTGGAGTTACAAAGTGCTACTGTAGACAGCAGTGAACTACTGAACCGCAGTGCAACCACAGCTTGTTCCAAAAAATCTTTTACAGAAGAAGCCAACTCAGAAGTGACATTTTTTTTAGACATTATATTCATTATAAAGTGAAATTTCTCAGAGGATTTTGAAACAAAACAGGTGTTAAGTGTCCAATCAAACCTGAAGGGCAAGTTCAGGGCAAAACCACAATGCAAATTTAACCCTGGCCACAGGGCAGCACAATGATTTGGCTTCTGATAAAGCTGGAATGGAATTTTATGGTAATATTTGGGACATTTAAGGTAGGATGTGGCCTAATACATTACTGGTTTTCCCTGTGTCTACAGTACAAGCAGGTCTTGGGAGTGACTGCAATCGGGTAGGCTGCATGCCAGTCCCACCACAGTGTTTGCCGCTACAGATGTGCCAAACTACCTTACTTGATTTATCTTACGTAAGATTTTGTTGATTTTGTATTTCTCATATTTCAGGCCTTTGGGAATATTCTGGGTATATCTCAGTGCTAATAGCAGCTCCTTCTGTCTTTAAAATCTCTTAACCAGGAAATCTGGATAAATCAAGGGCAACTGCTAATGAGGGCTATCAAAGTTACCAAAGGGACCAGTATAAAGGAAATGGAACACTGCAGACAAATTTTATGGGAAGGAGCACCAGACTTAGTGAACCTGAGAGGATGCAAGTTAAAATTCAGGGAATTATTAACAACTTTATTTCCAGCTTTTGTCTTTATTGTGCTATTTTACGGGTTAAACATATTTTAGTTTAGACAGATAATTTGCTGGTACTTTCTCATTTTCCAACATCAGGTCGGTCTGTTTCCCCTAGGAAGTGAGAGTCCAGCCTTCCTGTTATTACTAGATCGTCCTATATGAGTGTCTTAATGACATCCAATTTAATGGCATCACTTGGCCTACAAGCCACTGGGAAAGATTCTTGCTGTACCAGCTATAAAATCCTTTCTACATGTGTTGCCTACTTACCTGAATGGAAATTTTCCAATTCTGCCCAAGGTTTTGTTTTTTAAAAAGAAAGGAAAATAAAAATATAAAATTAAATGCTGAGTGAAGTCAGCTGCAAAGAAGAATGCTCCTGGTGATACAGAAATCAAACGCAAACAAGGATGAGTCAGGCCTTAAAAACAGATCTGAGCATCTGCTTACTAGAAAAGCAGAGGTGGTACACAACTGCCCATTTCTATAAGTATTACATAGATAATTCGCTCCATAAAGACATAGATCATTTCACATCTTCTATTTATCTGCAATGCTTGACATGTCTGCCTTGGTACTGAGTACAGTGGGACTGTACACCAGCTAAAAAGATAATTTTAATGTATTATCCTTAGTCCTAACAGCTTTTGCAGCAGATACTTTTTGACTTCCTCACCTATTATTATTCACCTTTTTGAGGGGAAAAAGCAATAACATGAATAATTTTGTGCTGACCCTGTTCATTGTGAGGCAAAAAATATGTGTTTTTAAATTGTTTGTACAGACTGGAAGGGTTTTGGGAGGAGGCAGTATTGGTTTGGGGTTTTTATTTGTCCTGTGTTGGTTTTGCCTCTGGCTTTTCTAGTGTCCCATGACAGTGCTCAGCTATGGAGGTAAAAGGGATAACTTTTCTTCTGACTCATAAAATTGCCTGAGAAAATTACTTTCTTTTTTTCCCTTCCCTTTTACAATGGCACAGAATATATATTTGGTTGTGGCTTTTTGTTTGTTTTTGTTGGTTTTTTTAATCACTTCCCTTCTTCACTTGTTCATCTTTGATGTTAGTTTTAGTAATATGTTTAAGAACAACATACAAAGAATGGCAGAAAAAATTTTAATGCAGCTCCTTGGTTATAATTAGGAAAAAAAAGTGGCAATATATTTCCTCACGTATCTTATTTGTAACAGTTTGGGCAGTTTGCTGGTGTACTGCTACCTGATTGCTTTTGGGAATATGAACTCTGCATTATGCCCTAGTCAGATTCCAAACTCCTTTTTGAGTTTTTGATTGTTTTGCCACTTACTCTCTCTCCTGAACGATATTGTTAAGGAGTTCCAGTAGTGAATCCTTGAGTGAAGTGTTATTACCACTGAAATGCAGTTGTGCATGACAGTAAGTTACCTCCTGTTGATGACTGAACTGTCAAGAATAGCGTTTTCTGGTGATGAGCATCTGCTGATTTGTATGATGGTCACCAGAGTCACCTGAAAAAGTCTGGCAGCTTATACAACAGCAGAATTTTGATTCCTTGGCTTTATTTAGAGTTCAAAAAAAGGGGTGTCTCCTTGAATCATGAACTTGATGAGACAAGGGCTCCTCTTTTCATACAGTGGTGCCTTTCTTCAAGAAAAAGGCTGAGCCCTCTCATTACAACTCCAGCACAGTCTGTTTTTTGGAGGTTTATGTTATGTAGGTGTCTGCTGAAGACCTGAAAAACTCAGCTCAGTGCATAAGGTGCTCCAGCCAGCTCCACTTATTGCAGCTTACCAGCCTAGTTTTTAATTTCTTTAGCTTCTATGGAAACCAGGCAATCCTTGTATAGCTATCGAGTGAATGAATCACGCTCCCACTTTCCATTTCAATTAAATGGAAATTTATTGCCTTACTCCATTATTTTCTATGCGTATGTCTTTAATGTTAAAATACATATTGCAGGAGCATACTAAAATTTGAAGATCCTTTGGATAACCAAGGCCTTCTACCATTTTTTCCGTCTTCTCATAATTAAACTAATTACCACCAAGTGTAAACCAACATTTGCAATGAAGAGATGAGTGTATCTTGAATACAATTTTTCTTTTGTATGATTTCATATTGAAAACATTTGGTATGCTTCTGACATTCTTAACTTCCCTCAGAATGTTTCCTAAGAATGACTCAAGCACAAGATACTCAGTAGGGAGGCGATACTCAACTTAATATCAAACACAAAGGAAGAACAACCACTATAACTCAGGAGAAGGGAATCAGAGGTGGTTTCTTTTGTTTCCTATCCACTTCTTGTTTAAAAAAAAGACTGTGACATAGAAAATTGTTACTTGTTGATTTTGTTATAAAGCTGTCATCATTCATTAATATTTATAAAGTATTTTGAGATCTTCAGAGATCTATCATGTAAGTGAATAATCATTCACTCCATAAAGACAAGTAAAATAATTATTAATATTATTTTTAAATTTACTTTGTTGCCTGAACTGGAAAGGTATGTGCTATTTTTATTTTCATTAAAAACAACAACAAAAAAATGTTTCTACCTTTGCATTCTGAAGACTGTATAAAGCAACAGTGTTTGCAATTTATCTTTTCTGAATATATACAGAAATCTGAATAGAAAAAAAAAATCCTTCTGGGATCTCTATTCCACCAAATAACAATAGCCCTGATTTAATTATTATAGTTGTTACAAAAACTGAGCTACTGTCATACAGAGGTTTGATGTGCTTTGTTCAAATACTGCCATTTAGACAAGTATTCAGTGTGTTCCACTTCCCTTTTTCTTTCTTGCTGTTTATTAAAATAGTCCATGATTTTTATCACTGGTTATCCTATTGTAAACACACAACTTTAATTTCCAAAGGCATCTTCCTTCCTGAGTCCCATGGTAATCCTCAACCCACACATTATTGGTTTTCATTTCCTTTTGAATGTCAATTTTAAACCTTTAAGTATTGAGTCCAAATTATTTTTTTATATGGGCTCTTTCCTCATCATACGGAGTATATTGTCTAGAATAGGTCATTTCTGTAGTGCTGGACAATTCACTAGAATGATATCTCTGGAAAAAAAAAATCCCTTCTTGCTTGATTCCTTTCTTAATAGTATTTTAGAAATAGTGTAGGAAAGATTAAGAAAGGCAAAACTATGGCTGGTACTTTGAGAACAGGCAAGCATTCTCTGGAAGAAATATTGGTAGAGATCACGTTAACTTCATGCTTTTTATTTATGGATTTGAATACACTGCTTATGAAAAGCCTTGAGTTACTAACCCTGCAGAATGGTTATTCAAAGACTGGTTCACGATGAAGAAATCACAGTAAGAGCTTCAATAAAGCATCCTCTCACAGGGAAGCAAACTGATTTTGAGAGGTTTTGTTTAAAGAGAAAACATAATTGAGACAAAAAAAGCATCAATACTGATGTTCTTCATCAGTTCCTGTTGTGGTGGTGTATTTGCAGTATAGACACGGACACAATACAAATAGGAGAGATCACTGAAGAAGCTTACACAACTCACTGAATATCACAGACAGGTCATGCATTAACATAGCTACCCAGGAACTGGACAGGGCTAATTAAGAGATTTGGTAGGTTTTGTTCAGATCAATACTAATAGCAACACTCCACAATTAAACTATTGAAAATTAAGAGAGTTTGAAGCTAGTTATTCCTGTAAATTCCAGTTGTTCTGTCCTCCTTGGAGACCTGTTGGAAATACAATACCTCAAGAAGTGCGTGATAGGGAAATAGATTCTCAGTTATTTGCATTTAGAAATTAGGTACTCTAAAGTTTGCATGTCAGAGATTGGGAAATGTGAACACAAACATGGTATCTAGATGTGCAGTGGGTTTCAATTTGGAGATGATAGGACCATTATTACTGTGGAGCCAGTTGGCTGTTGTGTCTCGGTCAGAGGGACTTTTACTTGATGATTTTTTAATTTATTTTTATTTTTTCTTTTATTAATGCACTAAACTGTCTACCGAAAAAATGTTTTGGACTCTTCCTAATTCTGTCCCATGAGGCTGTGCAGCTGGTGTTGAAAGGGAACTATGGAAAACTTACCCCAGTCCCAGTTGTATTTGTTGCTGTTGTCAGTTGTGGGACTTTTTTCTTCTGGAATTTTTATGTTTGAAACCAACGTAACTGGGCCTGTTGTGGTGTTCTGAAACAATCACCGTAGCTCTGCCATTGTCTGTGGACTACAAATTTCTCAGCCTCAGTAAAAGAGAAGCTCTGATGGACAAGAGCCAGAAGGAAGAATAGATGGAGAAAATGATAGAAGGTGAGTATTAAATGAACTAGTATCACCTTTATCACACTGCAATTATACAAAATTACTGATATATGTTGTTTAAAACAAAATAAATGGGAACATAGTGTATAGGTCATTCTAATTTTCTTTGTTAGAAGAATGATAGACTGACAAATTTCATTTTTAAATAGAGCATTTGAGTGTTGGTCAAGAATTCCAACATACCGGTGCTTTTAGTTATGAATCTTGCTGGAATTCTCACCTTTGTGTCTCAGTTGTGGAAATCAGACACAAGCATTAGTTAATAAATTTGTTGTAGTTCATAGCTATGATAGCTAATAGATGTACATATTGGCAATTTGCTAAGTAGATTATAATTTACTGAAACTTTTTAAAATTGTAATGTGATCTTTCATTGTCTTCAATATATTTGAATCATGGATCACAAATTTATTTCCTTAAGGCTACTCCCTTATTATCCCAAAATAATTTTACCCGAACTATTACAAGAAGAGAACACTGAAAGCTCTAAGTATTTAAAATAATGGATTTTGCTCTTTATGAGCCACATCATAAGTGCTGATTTATCAAAGTTCTTAGAGCAATACTCTTTTCAACTGTAATCACATTTTACACCACTTACAAAATGGACTCTGCAACTGCTTTGACTGTCAGGTCTCTGTTACCATGATAGATGTTTATCATAGGAAAATATTTATTTTAGTAGTCAGAATACTATTATAGAGTGAAGCTTTTTGCTTCTAAGCTTCAGGAAGTGATTCTAGCAGTACAGAAGTTTGCAACATTCACATCACACAACCGTCTCCTGACTTTGGATGGTCAGCTTGAAAAATTCGAGGAGAGATTCTTGGAGATGTTATCTTGCCATAATCTCAAGTGAAGTCAACACAAATAGAAAGTGCTCAGTTATGCTAAAAGTCACTTTTGTTGCCTCAATTAACTTTGTCCTGTCATAGCAGGGAATCATAAATCTTGAATGTATAACGTAGCCATAACCAGTAAGATTCAATGAATAATCATTTAGCCCAATCCAGTGAATTTTTCTTAATTTCTCTATTTTTTGTTTTCCATTGACATAATGGAACTCAGTTAAGCAAATAGAAAGCCCGCTGCAGAACCTGAACAAGGACTGAGTGAAACATCCTTAAAAGCCAGAAAACACGAGGGGCATTAGCAACATGGATTCTTCAGACTGGTATCTTTGCTGCTTTAAAAAGATAAGTTAAAAATTAAAACTGAAGTTGTTCTAGCTAAAAAGTAGACATCTAAGAAACAGTTGCAAGCACTTCCAAAGGCAACAATGAGAGCAGTAGGCAGTGTTTATATGGAAAACACATAGTGTCTTCTGCTTACATGCATAGCGTGGTACAACAGCAAAACACCTTATCTGTACCTGCTGGAATAGCAGATGCCCGCTGGGAAGTAAACAAAATGCATTTCATCACAGTGTTTTGTCAAAAACAACTCACTCTCACAAGATTGAATGGTCAGTTTTCCTCACATTGGTTTAGATGACTATCACTAGCTTTAAAATGGTATAGGCCAGCGTGTGTCTTACGTTCAACAGCTTACAAGATGCTTTAAGTTACAGAAAGAAATATTCCATTTCTTGACAAAGAAAGCATTTCAAAAACAAATGGAAAAGAAGAATCTCGCTTCATGTTTTCCTTGGGACTCTAGCTTATATAGGCTTCAATATGGTGTAGTGAAAACAGTAAATTAGAGAAGATAAAACCATTGGAAGTATGTCACCTGGTGCTTCAATGGAAAAGAAAAAGCAGTACCATACATTCTCTCTTTGCTCTCTAGATGCTTTTTTTTTTGAGTGAAACTGGGAGCTGAGCTGTCCTCAAAGGTCACAGAAAGCAAAAGAAATGTTTTGATATTGAAAAGGGCAGTAATTTTCTTAATACTTCACTGGCCTGATTTCTTCCTATTTTTAAGGAAACTACCTTTGAACACCAGTGAGTAAAAGTAGCATCTCAGATAGGTTTCATTTGATATTAAACATTCACCTCTTCTTTAACAGTGAAGTCCTGCAAATGGTAAATAGTTCGGCAAAATAATATCTAATTCAACATTTATTAACAGCTCAGAAAACAGTTCTAAAAGTGGAAAGTATGGAAATACATAAGCTTCCCTTGGCAAAAACAAAACCCAACCCTTTCTCCTCCAACAGTTAGATTTTCTGTCCCAGAGAATTTGTCTGTAGTAATTGTGGACATATTGCAGAATCAGAGAATGCAAACAAAAGAAATATTTTGTTCTGTGCTCTGATCTCAGTTTTCACATTCTTAAATAGATATTTTTAACAACAGTCTTTTCAGATTTTAATACACGTAATGGTGAACTTCAGCTACATAACACTTAATGAAATGTATTGAAGCATCTCCTGAAGCTTACTGTAAAAGTTGTTTTTTTTTTTTAAATAGCAATATATTAACTTTGTCAAAATCTATAGACTCATTGACAGACAAGGAGAAACAATAAGAAGTGGATGTAAATTGATATATTAGTCTATTCTAACAAAATGAGCTGAGCTTTGTCAGAACGTGTAAACAAACCAAAGCCTCTTTTTGAGAAGTAATATGATATTTTCATAATTTTCTCTAATTCAGTCATGCTAGCATTGTGAAGGCATGTAACCATTGTAACTGAATCAGCGTCATAAATCAGCTGTTACTACAGTTAGGATTTAAGACAGAAGAAACTGAAAAATCCAAATGGAGAGAACAGCTTGAATTCTGAATTTTAGTCCCCTGTGATTGAGGTCTGCCTTTACAGAGAAAATTTTCAGAATTGAAGAGCACTTGGGTCTAAATACATTTCCTTGGTCTCATTGCCGTCACATTAACATGTGCCATTGTAACACCCTGAGTGGCAGCACAGTCTGCCACGTCTACAAAATTTTAGGCAGCTTGTCCCTGATTACACAAAAATCTGGGAGAGGATACACCCAAAGTTGCATCTCCTGACCTTTGTGCCAGACCTGTAGTCTTTCAACAGGCTTATTTTTCCACTGATATCCCCAGAAAGTCATCAGGTGACTTTGAGATGTGTTATATTAAGACCGTTAAAGCTAGTTGCTTGTGAAGCTCATTTATCTAAATCAAGGGGTTACTTAAAGCATGACAAAGGGGTAGGAGGTATGGATTGTAGACTTTGCTTGTTTTATTTTATTCTCATCCCTCCTATTATCTTGTCTTGTAACCTTCGTTAAGTCCATTAACCTCTTTATGACTCTGTGTCACTTCCCATGTGTTGTCCTTTTAGATTTAGTCATTAAGAGCAGGCGTGGATACACAGTACGTAGCACAACGGGGCCCTTAATGTTACTGAAGTAGAAATTGCAAATAATTGAAGTCACCTATCAACAGTCAATAAGCCAACACAGAGCTACCCAATGATCCATGCCATTTAATTTTCAATCTAGTTAATGTTTTAATTATTTTACTCCCCCTTTTCTGCTAAGTGTTGTCATTGTGTACATAGGAATATTCAACTTTCTTTCTTCATCAAGCCACTGACTGCTCTAGCGAGGTTTGAACATAGGACATAGGTGGGCTGGGACTTAATTTGAACAAGCTGACATTGTCGGGGTAAAGAACATTCTCTAAAGAAATGCTTCACTTTTATGACAGCTGAACTATAAGTGTTTATTCTTGTTGGGTGTTTGGTAGTGTGCCTTTCAAAGATTTTAAAAGTCACCAGGGCTCTATTGGCTCCCCAAATACAACTACGGATCTTGTGGGTATTTGAAACAGAAAATGTGATCTTTCTTGTTACAAATGTCACTGCTCCATTCTGTCCTAAGTGGTTGTCTCCGTCTCCTCTAACAATACATCAGAACAAAAATTTTTTGTACTTCACATATTTTCTCAGATTTTTTTTTTTTGCAAAACAAAGGGTTTTTTCCATGCTTTTCTGAATTAATACATGCCTTTTAATTATGTTTGAGAATTTGTGCTTTCTTAGTCTTTTTGGTTTTAATTTTCAATTTTTTAATCTTTTATGCTGCTTTTCCTTGATATTCATATTCATAACAAAAAGTTATATTTAAATTCATTAATTCTTCCATTCGTTATCTTATCTCTGTATGTATGTCTTTAAAAGTATAAACAGAAATTCATGAATAAAAAGCTAAAAAGCATAAACACAGAAATTAATTGCTGGATTTGTTTTTCATTCTTCATTAGGTGTTTTTTGTTCTAATATTTACTGATAGGTTTGCTCTCCATTTGCTTGGATATGTGCTACTTCCTTCAAATAGTTCACCTTTTTATTAAACTAGTGAGGGAACTACCCATATGTTACAGAACTGGGTAAGGATAATGTCCACCTTGTTCAAACCAAGATATTTGTCTTACTTTGCCAGTATCCTAACATGATCTTTCTGTTTTTATTGATGTAAATCCCAAATTTATTTCCAGAGAAAGGCTCAGATATCTTCTTGGTGTCACTCAGTAGACAGAGGTCCAGAGTAAGCTTTTAAAAACAGTTTTGTAATCTCTTTTATGGTGGTTTTTATTTCTACCAAACTTTGAAAATCACTGCTTGAGATTTCCAGTGTTTGTATGCATATTTGCACCTTTCCATATAAATTAATATCTCCCCAGCCAAGGTGTATTACAGGAGCAATTTGAGAATATAGCCTTAAATGTTTTATGTGCTTTTTCTGTTGAATAGGAACAGGTTCCCTCCTGAAGCTTCCCACCCAGAAATGCTTAAGTAGCTTGTAGTTAATGAATTTCATTTAGAATAATATCATATCCAGATTTATTGATTGGTTATGTTTGAAACTGATTCTTTCTCTGAGTTTGCAGCCGGTAAGATTTGGTGAAAAACATCTGTCGACTTTTGAATGTTTAGCAGTATTTTGATTTTCAAATTCCTGGTTCTCGTATTTGAGACATTCGTATTTTGGAGGGCAGGTTTGCTTGTGCAGTTCATATACCCACAGTTAGACACAGACTGAGGCCACAGAAAGCTATGGAACACTGGGGCAGTGTGGTCCATTTATGCTTTATGTAAGTGTCCCTTGTCACAAAAATATTCTCCTATGATGGCCTTCCCCTAAAGCAAGAATTTTGAAACTTTTTAGAAGTTCTCAACCCTATTTTTTTTTTTCCAAAGATAGGTGTGGATGCCAGTTTAAGAAACTGAAGTCAGTTTGCAATATGGTTGAGCTGACAATATGAGTGAACCTAAGAAAAAATGCATCCTGTAGGCCCAAACAAAGAAGTTGTGGACCATTCCTACATCTGTTGACAGTAAATTGAGAGCTGCTCTTCCAAGAGGAAACACTACTATTAATCTTTACATCGCATTACAAATAAGTCAGGAATATTGCATTGATAGCTGCCTTCTTTACTCCAGCTCAGTTCCATTCCTAAGGACATAAAGAACATGGCATCCTTATCTTGTCCTCTCTAAAATGTATCTAGAGCCCTTAAGTTTCCTGAGGCCCACCAGCCTCAGCTCACGCTTGGGGTGAGCTGTTGTGGCTGTAGGGCAGATACCAAGGCAGCTCCTTGTCCCTCTGAAAGCCCTGCAGCTTGCTGCGAGGACTTTAGTCTTTTACTCAGCATGTGTTAAACTTTAGCAAACAAACAGAAGCTCTTCAAGCTGCTTACTGTTTTAATATTTCATCAATTTTTCCCCTCATAAATATAGACATAGTCTAAGCATGGAGAAAATAGAAAAATCAGCAGGTATAATATTCTATCCAAGTCAGTGGAACTGCTTTATGACACTTGGGCTTCCTTTGTAACCTTTATTACATTATAGTACTTACGGCATAGCAGTAAAATAAATTCTGGTCTCGGGTTGCAGTTCATCCTGCTTTCTCACGGAGTTTGTTTTTTTTTTGTACTTTCTTGATTAAATTGAAATATAACAAAGAGCTTCTAGGAAATCATCCTACTAATAAAGTGCATAGTAGTTGCATGAAAAATAATCTACTATCCTGTCAGCACATTATGATTTGTATGGAAAAACCAAAAACAAACCTGACTGGGCTTTTAAGACTTTCCATTTCATGACTAAGGACTATCTGCAAATGTTGCAGTCTCGGTAGCTCTGGGTGCACAGCCTGGCTGTTGGCACGTCAGCGTTTTTATAACTGATGTAAATGGATTTTTATAATGTAACGCAATGAGAGTGTTAACAACCCTTGATGGTTCCCTTTTTAATTACAGTTTCAAGAAGGCAACCAGCTTGCAACTAATTTAATGTATTTAATGCTGAGTTTTGAATAATTCCAGTTTATTAATAAAAATCCCATGTGATTGCCTATCTGTATGTCAATACTTTAGAAACCAAACTTAATTTGTCTAAAAGTTGTCAAGATAAATTCAACACAAATGCTTTTCTGTATTCCTCTCTAAATTAGCATTAGCACAATTTCAGCTTTTTGCTAGTTGTCTTGGATTTCCTCAGTATCAAAAATGTATTCATTTTAATAATATAATGCATTTAACATATGTGGCCCAGTGAGGTTCTCAGGCAAAGGTTTTGGACCTCCTGTATGGAAGCTCTCCTGCTAACTTTCTGCTTGTTTATGCTTGGAAGGGGTTTTTTTAATCATACTCCTATATGGCAATGCCTAGTTGGTTCAAAATCTTTTCTGGCTTCTTCTGCATTTTCATCATTATTATGGTAACAACTCTAGATCTCTAAATCAGCTTTAGGATTGCCTTTATCCCTTACATGCTTCAAAATTTTCTGCCATTCTAATAAAATCTGCCTGCTCTTGATCTTATATTCTTTGGTTTCTGTTACTGGTTTCCTTGAAAACCCTACCTATAGGTTTATATTTCTTACTATTTGTCCTATTTTTCCCCAATTTGCTATAATAATATGTTTTTACATTGTCTAAATAGCTGCATTCAGTTTTACTTTCAAATATGTTGTTTTGCTTTGTTGTCAGTTTTTAGAGAGTTGTTTTGCGATTATTGGTTTCTGGTGTTGAGCATCTGGGAAAATGCTCTTAAGCAGTTCTCAATTATAATCTATGCTTTTCCACTTAAATTTAGCATCTACTAGTTATTCTCTCCTTTTTTTTTCTTCTGTTCAGCTTTTTCTCACAAGCAGTTTTGTTCATAATTATTTTCATCTTTATGGAATTAGCCATTTATAAAGAAAAAGGAACAGATAATCAACTCTGAATTTTGTTCGTTTTGCTTGTAACAAAGTCACTGGCAAAAAAAAAAAAGAAGTTATCATGCATTCTTTTGCTCTCTTTTTATTTGTGAAGACCATGGCTATGGGCAGCTGTGAAAATGATCTGGCTTTAATTTCATGTAGTTATTAATTTATTTATTTTCTCAGTTTGCAAGCTAGATTATTTCACATACCCAGTTCAAATATCTAGATCACAGAAGGGATAAATTGCCCTAACCCAGGAGCAATAAGTTTTTCCAGAAAGGTCTGACTGTAGCTCAGGTTGAGAAAGAGAAAGCAGATGCAGGAAGGCACTGATAGCCTTTTATATCAGATGTGCTTTCCTCAGAACAGTAACCTGCAACCACAGCCTAATAGAGAATCCCCTCATGTTAGATACAAACTTTTGAGGTAAGATATCTTCTCCTATGATTTCCAAAGTTCCATTTTATTTCCAGCAACAGGAGATTTTAAGAATTTGACCTCTCAGATTTAACTGTCCTGTGATTATCTGATTGCCTGTGTACGTATCACTATAAGGTGTTTGATGCTGCATGGCAGATGTCAACAGAGACCTCATCTTTTTATATATCCATGAGCATTTCAGATCTTTTGTTTTCATCATTTAGGGTCCATTAGCCAAATATAGCCTTTTAAAAAAATGAAAACAAGAACAGTTCTCTCAAAGACAGCATCACTGCACAGCATTATGTGTGCTTCTGACTGTTTCCTTCCTTTCTGGACTCTTTCCAAAGAGATTTGGCATAACAGTGTTGGTTGCAAAAGCAATTGGTTTTGTACAATTTGAGCTCATACCAGCTAGGAAAACAGTTAGAGGAAACTAGGAGTGCCTAGTCTACAGGAAAGTCTCATGAGATGACAAAGATTACTCATGTGAGAGCTTTTATAAATGGTGAGGTGTGAAAACGTTTCAGCTATAGATGATGTCATCTCAGATGACATCAATAATTCACAAGAGGAAGATGACTGAGAGACCAGGCTCATTAGTTATGATACTCACAGAATTCCTTATTGACACAGAATATTATTAACCCTTCCCATTGCCCCTCAGTCTGCTCTGAAGGGTTATCTGAACATTACTTTTCCAATGATCCTCTTCCCATGAAGTTTCAGTGATGTCAGCTAGGTTACATTTCTGTTCATAAAGAAACAATTCCAATAGTCCTTCTCTCTTTGTCAGGCACCTCACAGAGATGTTCTCTTTCCACATTCTACAAAGTCCTGAATATATTCTGCTCTCAAGATCTTGCTTAGACCTAAATTAATGCTCCTTTTGCTCTTTTTTTTTTTTTTTTTTTTTTTTTTTCCCCCTTCAGTTTCACCTTTGTTATATTTCTAGAGAAGTTTCTGCCTCCAGTAGGTCCACTGCCTTTCCACTGAGTACTTGTCCTTGCAGGTCCCACTAAATACTCTGTTGCTGCTATCAGGGACTCCAGATGTTTTCAGGGTGTGCTGGTACTGTGCATGTGTTCTATATAGTTCTACCTCTTCCACAGTGAGGACATGAAAGGTTTATTGGACCCAACTCCTTCTCAGGACCCATAGTAACATGTATTGCTGTTTTGGTTTGGTTTTGTTGTTTGTTTGTTTGTTTGTTTTACTTTTACCAGTAAGAGTCTTATTTAAGTTGAAATTAGGAGGTGTTGGGAGGTTTAGAGGTCCTTTTTAAAAAGCATCATGTAAATTCCTTTTGAGTTAAATTCAGTGAAGAGTCATGCTGGGCTAGCACAGAAACCAGGACAAGTATAACTGTGTTAGTACAGCTCTGTCTGGGTTAAGTAGCTTTACTGAACAGCAGGGCATAGAATGGTGATCAGAGGACTGTGCTAATTCCGTTAAATCCTTTTCCATTTTGGAAATGTCACATTTAGAGCTGGTATATTTCTGTGTATTGCTGCATTTTGTCATGCAAACATACCCTGATAAATCTTTCAATTCTAAGGTCAGTGACCCATTCACAGATGAAACCACATTTTTTTCCCAGCTAAAACATCCAGATAGCATTGTATGGAATAAAATACAAAGTGATGAACCGAGACTCAATGGCTCTACTTCTGGCTGATGCCTATTATGTATGTATATGTATGAAGGTAAGTATAATGCAATGACAGGCTTTTAGAGACTTCTAATCTACATTTTTCTTAGCCCAGAAATATATGAATAGGAGCCTGACTTCATTTTCTGAATGCAAAAAGCACATAGATTTATCCTATGCTTTTAAACATACTTTCATTTTTGCACATTTGCAGTTTGTTCAATTTTTTTGAGAGTTGTATGCGTACATCTCAGAGCAAATGGTGGCTTTTAGTTTTACCTGGACTGTTTTCTCCTCAGTATTCCAGAACAACTACTCATGTAGGAGGGCACAGATATCTACACAGATCTAGATAATCTGTGGTTATGAGAGCTACTCAAAATGTTTATAATTTTTTTCGGTTTCTACATTACCTTCTATATAATCCTTTTTTTGTATACTTGGAAAAGTGCTGCAGCCCTTGCGTGTCACCCTTAACACTGGAGATCTTCCAACGAACAGGGTGTTCATTTTTAGAGAGAAATGGTTCTTACTGCAGCTTCTGTTCAAATCCCAAGTTCAGGTGTATGATCATGGCAGGATTTGAGCTCGTTCTCTGCATGTGTGTGTTTAATGCTATAGCAGCTGAAAATCAGATGCTTTCAATTTTCACTTTCTGAAGCCCACATAAGCAAAGGGATTTATTTTCACTGATTGCTTAATTAAGTAGGATGTTCACTACGGAAAGCTGAATATTCCAAATTCTTAATAGCTTCACAAGTTTTTAGAGAACTTCTGATTTGATATTAATAGAGTCAAAGGAAACTTATATTCTTTAACAAAATTCACTTTGGAGGGATTGTAAGAACTAATTAACTAAATTAATTGACATTGTTTTCACTGGAGCAGATGAAAATATCAGTTGTGTGTGTTGCACTCCTGCCACTTTTATTCTTGCAATGCCAGAGCTGCTGTTTTGTGGGTTTTGTTTTGGTTTTGTCGTTGTTTGGTTGTGGGTTTCTGTGGGTTTGTTTGTTTGTTTTGTTTTGTTTTAATGACAGAGATAATATAATTAAAGCAAGTCTTCTAAACTCCAAGATACTGTCTGCTTACTTTACTGCAGGCCACTACCAAGCTTGCACGAACTACAGAAAGCTTGTCTGCTTTTGTTTCCACCAACTTAAGCAGCACAGACGTAACTTGGAAAATTATTCTGGAGATGGTTTGGTAAGGACACAGTAGCTATTACAAAGCATTGCTTCTGCAGAATTGATTCTTGAAGGTACATTTGGAAGATTAAATTAAAAATAAAATTATACTATAGCAATTCTGCAGACATAGAGAGACAGATCTAATGATGAATGCACAAGGTAACAATTTGAGAGTGTTAAAGAGAAGAAAGTGTTGAATTATTACTTTGTGGAGCAAGATCTGATCAGTGCATTCCTTGGGGATTGTGCATGTTTACTGGAGTGCAGGGATGCACTTCTCTTTGGAGGACACTACAGGTTGAATTAGAAATTACTGAAGCCACTATCTTAAATGTATTTACACACACATATATACATATAAATATATAAAACAGCAAACAATCCGCTGCAGTGAGAAAAGTAAAGCATCACTCATTTCCTTTCACATCTTTCCTTTTTACCCAGTTTTATCCATAAGCTTGTTTAAAGTCCCTTGTTTTCTCTTGTAACATCTGTATGTCCTGGATGTCTGGAACTCCTTTTGTTATTAGCAGTCTAGACTCCCTTTTTTCTTTCCCATTTCCTCTTTTACTTTTTTTCTTTCATTATTTCTTCCCATTATTTAGTCAACGCTACTTTTTTTTTCTCCATTGTCTCTCTCTTCATGCTTTGCTTTTTGAGCTCTTGGCTACAAATAGAAGAGTCAAAAGGCAAATCTATTAAAAGAAATGGCAGTAGCTTTATGGATCTCCCAGGAAAGAAGAAAGAGTTGTTTCCACTTGTCCCGCTCCAGTGATTCCACCTGGGAAGCTGACAGTTCATTTAAACAAATATACTTTCTGCTTCCCCTGACTAAAGGAGCTAATGGTGTCGGGAAAGATCTGGGATGTGCCCCACTCAAATTGAGAACTGCAGAAGCCCTTAATTCTTGCATTAAACAAACAAACAGACAAACAAATGCCTTTGGTTAAGAAGACTGCCTTTTCTGCTTGCTGTTCCTGGATTTTGGCTGCATTTAATGGGCAGGAGCCTAGAGGAAACTGCCAGCAGAGGAAACTTTGTCTTTACTGTTTCCAAGATGCCCCCAGCAAAGCTATTCCATGTAGGAAGGTACCTACCTGGCAGGAATAATATTCTTATGTTGTGCTTTCCCTGTAGTTACTGGTGCTCAGGGCTAAAGCCTTGGGCCATCCTTTAGGTTTTCGGTTTTTTACTTTTTGAATATCTCCCACAACTTTGGTTCCTTCTGTTGTTTCCTGTTGGGCCTTTGATGACTTTGTGCATTGACATTGCAACTTAGAAGTTTCAGAGGCTCTGAAGTGATGCCCACTTTTTCCTGCAGAGTGGTTTACAAAATTGCCAATTAAAAATAACCTCAATCTCTGAAACCTGTTTGGTTTCAGAGTTCCCTTTCAAAAACATACCATGAATATAAAAGTGGAGCAGAAAAAAAAAATTATAGGGTCTTTCTCCACTGCAGACAGTGACCTTGTAATATGTCACTCTAAAGTGACCATGCTTTGAATTACTCATATTGTAAACACTATAATTTTACCAGAACTGAAGTTTCATTTCTAGCCTGGCTGGGGTCTCTTAAAAGCCCTGGTATTGTTATTCTTCCATACTTGTTCTGCTGTGCGTTCTTATTGCATGCCTAAAGATCTATACAATTGCGACACTATTAATATACATTAAATTGCTGCTACCAGAGCTGAATCCCAAGAATTTTCCTTGAGAAGAAGCTATATTTGCCCTAGATGCCATTTTTAGACATTTTATAGAAATAGGAACACACTATGAAAACCGTAGCTGATCTTAATTTTGAAAACAACTTGCTCTGTGGGTTCAGTATAGTAGAGCACTTAAACGTGGCCCCAAACTGAATGTTTCATGAGCCCCTGGCCTCCTTTCTGATTGTCAAAGTGTATTTTGAAATAAGGTTCTGTACCTCATTACATGCCAGGTATATCAAAAGCAGTCTTACTACTTGCTATTTTATAGCAATCACTTTTTTAAATTGGTAAATCTTCATGCAGAGAGGGGAAAAAATAGTCAACACTCCAGTAATTGTTGTTTCACACTGCAGAAGGAGATTTACAATCAGGGCAAAATATTGAAGGTAAAAATTATTACTAGATGCTTTGCTGTGAGTTCTAGCAAGCTCTTGCCTAAAATCTATCAACTAGAAGCCTACAATAATGTTTTATGAATGTAATGTAGCTTCAGTTGTAAAAATCCGTTGCCGGAATTGGAGACAGAGATGGAGGTATTCATCCAAGAGATGTACTGAAAATGCAATCCAGCCTACCACTGTTATCCTTAGAGGCAGATATAACCCAATACTGATGTCCAGACAATCACCCCTAATAAAACTAGTTTATTTTGAAGCAGTCTATTAATTAAGTCAGAAATAACTTAGGGGTAAAAACTGAAGATGCTTTCTACAGGAAATTAAAAGAGCAACATAATCAAGTTATGAATACTCAATTTATTTCCAATTAATGAAATTTAATTTTAAAGCTAGAATGAGCTTACAATCCATTATCCTTGTATCCTAGTATGTTGTCTGGAAACAAAATTCCTTTTAGTTAGTTGTAAAAAGTATTTAAAATTTTCCAGTGTCAAATCCAAAACATTTAGGACCCTCTCCAGAAAACAACAAGGATTGTGTTACTTGTTTCACAACACTATACTGAATAGATTTAGTAGTATTAATGATAAAAGATACATAAATCAAATATACCTAGCTTTTTAATGTCCTTCTAATATCTATAGTAGTTGTAAAGCTACTCCCATCATTGTTGCATCATGCATCATGTGTTTTATTTAAATCTTCTTTTGCATCAACTTTTGCAAGCCCCTTCCACTTTGCCTGTCACTTTCTGATACAGGGAAGTTTCTGGGCCTAATACAATAATCTGAGATAATCCTCTAGGGAGAGGTGATATTAATTAACTGGTTGCACCTCCCCATTATACAACTAACTCTATGACTCAAAGGAGATGCCTTTTTTAAAAATGCCACGTGCATTGTCAGCCTCTGGGGAACGCTGAAGAGTAATGCAACCTGTGCTTTCAAGTCTGTGGAGTTGGGACTTACCTTCACTTCTATTCACTTCTATTCTAGCCTTCATTGGCGCAAAGATCAAACATCCCAAAAACTGCTTCCAAGCTTGAGCCTTCCATATGGCATAACATGACATTACCAGCTGCACCAGCAGGAGAGCTCTAATGGGTCCTGGTGAACAACATCCCATTAAGTGTCACAATGAAAGCAGTGATTTTAGCTTGTTTAATAACAGACCTCAGAGGAGCAAGTCTTTGCTTCAAAGGATCTTTTAATAAACGTGAAGTAAAGCATGAGAGGAGAAAAATCTAAACAGAAGTATAGTTACATTTTAACAGATGATTCAATTGCAGAATTTTTAGCTTAAAGATGAAGATTTTAGTAATTGAAGAGAGTGTCTCCAGGGAGACCCTGTGGAATTGCACACACAATATACACACACCTGAATGTACCAGCACTGCATGCACTCTTCTCTAAGATACATGCATTATTTGTTTTTAATAACAAACAAACATAAATTTATATTTTTTATTCATAGCTCATTGTTGAAATCCTGTCCTGGACTACATCATAGAGCTCTTCAGATGACATGAGGTTTTATTACATGGCAGAGGGCAGTGGCAAATATGCTGTGAAAGTAAAAATGTTCTTAGAAAAATCAAGCACAATTTTATTCTGAAATTAAAATTCCTGCTATCTTCTCACAACTAAGAACTACTTATTCTTCTGTATAGACAAGTCCACTGTGCACAGTCATTCCCCTCTTAGAATCTGCATTTGCAATTAACTGGAGAATTGACATAATGTGGTAGCAGGATTTTGTTTTTTTTTTTTCTTTTTAAGTACTTTTGGTAGGTTTTTTTTTATATGCACACACATGTTCCTGAGAGATGGCTCTGCTCTTCTTTCCATGAGAGCATTCCTTAATTGCTTTATACAGCTGAATAACAGACGCATAGCAACAATAGCTTAAGAAAATGCATTAAAGGTCTTCTCTATAAAGAAGTGGGTGGTACTCCGAGAGATTAGAGAACATGGCAGCAGTCAGTGTATAATTTACAGCCCAGACATCAGCAAGTAGATCTGCGGCTGAGTGCAATATGGCAAGATGTGGCACCCTATCTCAGCAGCCATCATTCTTGTCTCACCTCACACCTGGTATACACCATACATGCATCAACATACAGTAGTCAATATGTGGGGAGAATTATTGCTTTTCTCCTTCATTAGAGAGAGCTGAGGTATTCCAGGTCAAATCAGCCATACAAATAGGAAAGGTAGAAGAAAATTCATAATAATGGGAAGGTGATTACTTAAGGAGTGTCTTAGTGTGGGAAAACCTGTTTTTATTTTCTCAGCATAACACTCATTTCAGTAGCTTGGTTGCTGGTGACATGATGAAGTGTACTTTTTTTTCCCACCACAGTTCATCCAAGCAGCTAAAGACACAACTGAATTCAATATTAACTAAGTGCCGTAACATCCTGTGGAAGTTATTGATATAATGTGCAACAAAGCAGCACAGGTCAAAGCTAAATGTTTAAAAAAACTTAAAAATACATATGTGCAAAGTACAGTGAGGAGCACATCAGAAAGATTAAAATGAACTCTATATAGTTCTTCATTATAGAATCAAGTTGTAGTGCTAGAGACCAAAAAGCATTCTGGATCCTGGAAAAGGGGTGGTTATGCTCTACAGCTGTAGCAGGTACATGGGAGGAGGGAGAAGTAAAAAGGGAGGGCCAGGATCAGTCAAGAAGAGGACTTCTAGCTCTGTTCTTAGAAGGGCTCTTGCTGTGGTTTAAAGCTACCTGAAAATGATCTGTTAGATGCATCTTCCCAAAAAAAGGTAAATCAGGTGTGGGAGTGGTGTGTGGGACAAGGTGTCTTTGCTGGTTTTTTGTGAGCTTGGTTTACATCGTGTTAAACGGTTAAGGGTGGGTTGTTGTTGTGGGTTTTTTGACCATTTTTTTTGTTTGTTTTTTGGTGCATTTGTTTGTTTTTACAATTCAGCTTAAGTTGGGACCTATGGTAGTTTAGTATTTAGCTGCAAATTAATGTAATTGTTTGCCCTTACTTTACAATATAGAATAACAGAGCCTTTCTGCTCGAGTGTTTTATAGTTTGAATTGTAATAAAGTATCTTACTGGGAGTATGTGATGGGTAAATTTGGGAAGGTCACATGATTTATGGGATGACTATAACTTCTGAAGATGGAAAAGACCCCACCAAACTACATGCAGGCAACATAGTTTAGCCATATGAAATGTTGATATAAATGCTTAAGTCCATTTTACAGTCCCCAGCTGTTCTGAAGTGGCCTAAACCAGCTGTGGTGAGCACAAGAGGAAATTCTCATTCACACCATTCCTGGTGAGTTAAATCCCAGGTGCTCTGATGTCAGGTTGTGGTCTGGGAAGGGTCAGAGTGATTCGTGGTTCTGGCACTGCTGGCTATGTACTGGTTTGTGGTGTGTTTTTGTTTGTTTGGGGGTTGATTGTTTTTTTATTTGTTTTATTGGTGATAGACTTTAGAGCTAGTCTTCTACTTTCTTAATTTCTGCTAGGACCATTATAACTGGAGATTTGGTGGTGTCCTGTCTGGCATAAAATGTAAGAATTTGAAAGAGACTTGATACTGTTTCATCTCTTTGTTTGGATTCTTTGTGTGCTTTGTGACACTATATAATGTTTTTCACATCTTTATTTCAGCAGTGTTAAAACATCAGGCTGTTATGGTACTTGAGAGAAACAAACACTGCTCAATTATTTTGCAACTTTCCTGTCCCGAAATTAGTAGCATTGACTTGAAGAAAGGGAGAGTGTTGCTTTTTAAAAAAAGTGTTGGTATTTCTAAAAGTATTCATGAATGTCTACACTTAAAATGACTTTCGAATTGTAAAGTATGTGCATGATGGAGTTACAATAGAAATATTGATATAAGAATGATAATAACAATAATATCAAAACACTAATAATAGATGGGCAGAAACACTGTCCTGGTGCCTTACTGGTTAAAATTACTTCTTTTAGCATACCAGGGTCCATAGAATTTCGATCAGTGCTATGGTAGTGCTTATGGCTAAAGGATTTCCACTATACATAGTAAGTTATAGATGTGCCTTTTTTTCCCCCCAACCATGCTTTTCTAACTTACAGTATTTGGAGAAGAAGACAAAATATCTCTCAACATAGGATTTATCATTGAAATTATTATATAGGAAAAACTCTAACTGTAGGGGAAACTTACTATCTTTAAGCATATATAATGTCCAGGACTACTTTAGGGACTTGCTGTATTGGTTTGCAATGACAGCATGTAGATGTGAAATACTTGCGCTGACTTTGTAATAAGATGAAGAAGGAAAAATAACAGACAATCCTGGGACAATCATGTTAGCTGTCAATTATATACATTGTTTTTATGGTATATTTTTACTGCATGTTTTTAACTTTAGCACCTGTTTTCTACTTACATATCTCTGGGCTATCCAGAAATATTCCTGTGTTGCTTTGAGGTTTTTACTCCATTTATCTCTATTGCTCTCACTGGTGTTTGCATGATTTATGTTCCCTTTGCTTAGGAAAGGAATCAGACAACATAGCTTAATAGTGTAAATGTGTTAGCACACTGTAATACCCTAGTAAATGTAAAAGGTATATCTTGGCACTAGTATGGACGGAGAAGGCAGGATATGCGATAAATATTTTACAGCAAGGAAGTTGTGTTTACTGGCCTGTATAAGCTTCAGCGATTTCATTCTACAAGTGTGGTAATAGATTTGTTTTCTGGTGCACACACTGCTCAAAACCATGATCGATAGAAGCTGAGTGGTGTGACACTCATGCACGTATTGGATTGAGTCATTCCAGACAATCAGATTTACATTCATAAAAGTTCCTGTTCTGTGGTACAATGTCTGAAGCTAATGTAAAATACGAAAGACTGCAAAGTTCTCTGAAACAGAGTGATCCCTCACGTTTCAGTCAGCTACACGTGATGTTTTCAGCAAGAGCTCTTACTCCAAGTATATGCATTGGAAGCCTGAGAGCCTCGAGGCACTGAGCAGTACAAGAGCTATGAGTGGATTTGCATCTCCATCGCCAGGGAGCCAAGGGCTAGAATTTGTCACACAGAGGAAGGTGTGGAGTCATATTTCCACTAAGCAGATTGCCCAAAGAGCAAGTAATCTTTGAGAACTGGTTGCATAATTCTCAGTTCTGCCATTAAATGTCCACCGTAGTCCACAACTGTCGTTTTGCTCCTTGGAATATCCAGTTCCGAATAGAAATGTGAGCTAAGGGGTTTATGCACTTGCAGTGAAGCAGAGTAGGATTTGAGCTGTAATCTCTGGGTGAATTAACTGGCTGTTTCAGCACACAAGGTGGAGCTCTTTTTGCCTGAGGGTGAGAAGCTCCACATCATCATCCTCTTCTCTCATGGGAAAGGCTAGGGAACCGAGCTTGCTGCTGTGGAGGGCTTCAGGGAAGCTGCTTTTGCAAAGCGATTTCTGGAGCCTCACTGAAATCGTTGCCCTGTTCACCTCAACCCTCATTCAGCACAAGCAAAGCTGATTTTCCAGGGCTCTGTGTGGCTTTGTTCCTCATTTTTCAACTGTGCTAGGAGGCTACCAACTTACCTAGAGATCATCACCATGTCTGGTAGAGCTGTTTCAAAAGTGTCTGCAACCACAGCAGTCTCACCCACTCTTATACTACCATGTCATACTGAGGTTTGGGATTTCTTTCTGGGGCAACTCAATCGTGTAGTTACTGGCCCTGGCAAAGGTAAAATGAAGTTGAGTGGATGAGACTTGTCTTTTTTTTTCTTTTCCCTGTCCTTTACTGTTTTGTTGTACTGTACTGGGTTGCATATGTGCAATAGGCACATCCAAAAAGGGTGAGATTGGTAACAATAAAGCACTAAGATGTTGACTAGAAGATTTATAGAATAGTTTGTCAATTATATGAAGTTAAACAGCATAACCCACTGAGCAGAGCTGGAAGCAGCACAGTTTTTGGCACAAAAAGCAAACGATATGAAAAAAATCTTGCATCTTACTCTCTCAGGATTCAAAATAGTCTTTATATCTGTTGTCTGAAAGGTTCTGTTATGTGTCACTGGCCTTCACAGCAAAGAAGATGCTCTACATCTGCTCTGAAAGGCTAAATCCCGTCTGAAAACATTAACCCAGCTTTGACAGATGCAGCTCAGTCAGAAGAATACCAGCTTACAGCTTCTGTGCAACTTACAAATAATATATAGATGAATATCCTATAGATGTTCAGTCTATGGATATTCATTCAATAGCTTAGTAGGATGTATATCTCTTGTCCCAACAGTGTACGTGCATAACAATGGACAGCAGTGTCCAGTCTGCTGGAGATTCCAGCAGTGGTTTTTAGTTTGAGCTTTCTTTTTTTCCTCCTCTAATGAGCCTTCTTCATGCATGCTAGCTGAGATGTATTTTATGATACCTGCTCTGAGATGAATGACTCTTGTCCACTAAACTTCATTTGAAGTCTTTTACCCATGCTGTCTTTTCAAGTGCATAGACAGACAATATATAACATGGATAATATTTTGGTTTTGCTTTTCTGCAAAGTTATGTACTAGGCAGTCCATTAAATGAAAGCAAAGTGGTATCAGACAAATTTATGATAAAGTTCTGATTACTTCAAGTTATTACATGACAGTGACATCACCTTAGAAAAATCTTCATTAATGATGTTGCTATAAAGATTTCATATCCTTATGGGGCCTCAGCTGTATGGACAAGTACTGCAAGCCTTAGGATTCCCAAACAAATCTCATAAGTATTAACTAAGATCTCTTTTTAAAATGGTCTGGTGTGCAGAGAGACTGTATCTAGCTGTATTTGCTGCTGGATGCAATAGCAGTAGTGGCAAGTTTAACTCCACTTCAGGGAAAAAGCCATTCTTTTCACTCAAGGTAGAATACTTTTGCTTTTCTCGCTAATATTGCATTCACCTGCCTTCAGCTCACCAGTCCAAATGACCACATACCTGTTGATATACAAGGGGAAAAGCATGCATACAGGGAAGCTTCCCTATCTTTGCAAATTGCTCCCACCAGTATGTACTGAATCTGGATTTAAAACTGATGAACCATTCATGTTAAAGAAGATTAAACCACTGGGTTCAGAGAACCTACTCTCTTCCTCAGAGCTTGCATAACTTAGATGATAAGGAGAACCTGTTTTTTATCACAGAATGGTGTGCCTGCAAGAGGATAGCAGGTCTGACAAATTCTACTACTGCTTCTGTGAAAGGTGTAACAATTCCCAGGTGCAAATCGGGTCTTGGAGGCAGACCATACTGAATGCTCCAAAGGTCTAATGAGTTGGTGGGTGTATAAATTACCTGGTACACTGCAGGATCAAATGAAATGAGTATTAATTATCATGCAAGTAACAATGAGTGGAATAATTAGATTAGTTTCTTTTATGCTAGAAACAGTAGTCTTCTCGGAAGCTTGCAAATGCACTAGCAAGGTTCTCTCGTGCTATTTCTGGATTAATGTACAGTTTTGCCTAAAAAAAAAGCTTCAGATACAAATAAAAACGAAAAGGGTTTCACTTCCTAAAACATAACCCACATTAAGGGCAAATTATACGACTCTTCTGAAAGTTATCTTAAACGCAGCAGAAAAGCATCCCTCTACAAAATATAATTGTTTGGGCCATTACAACCACCAGTTCTCCCTCCTACCTCCCACCCAGCTTGAAATCTAGCAGTTTATCTCAATTACCAGCCAAGATGGAAGTGACTAGACCTAAAACAAATCCTCATTAACCTCTCTTGCGATATGTCCTCCAGCAACTCGGACCACACAGAAAACAGCCCTCCCAACACTTCAGCAGTTCCTAGTTCCCAGCTGGAGGTGTTTATCTCCCTGATTACTTGGGGACAACGGACTGCAGGGAGGCAGGAATGAGGGGAGGCGGCGGTCAGTCTGTCATGTCCGTCAGGGCCAGGAGCCTCCCTGGTGCCAAGAAGAGCTGCTCTGCTGTCTCTGGGACATGAAGATCTCGTGTTTATCCACACTGCTGTCAGGCGTTCCTCAGCTTGGGAAGAGAGTGTGTCAGCTATGCTGATCAGAGCCCATAAACTGTGAAAATTTGCTACTTAAACCACACTGAAAAACTCCAAAACATGTGACACTGTTTGGTTTTTTTTTTTTTCCTTTTTAAGACAGAAAGTCTCACAACAGTGTTGATCTTCTGGGGACTTTTTAAATTTAAACTGTCAAATATAAAAATTAATGAGGTGTGAGGAGACGCAGGCTTTTGCATCTGTCTATCAGCAACTGAAATACGGGAAAAGCAAATTATCTCCTTGAATAGCATCTGATTGTGTGCTTTATTTTGGTTCCTGCCTTGGTTCTGAGAGGTACTTAGTGCACAGAAAAAGAGACAACTTTATATCTGGCAAGACCAGTCCATGTGTTGCAGTGTCTCAAAGAATATAAATTTTTAAGGACAAGATCAAAAAGAAACATGGCTACTAATGTTTCTTTCAAGGTTTCAGCAGCAATGGGGTGAGCAGGTGCCCACAAACAGGTGCAGTGGCCTGAGATGGGATGTGTGGTACCTGCACTGGAGCACTTTGCTTACTCTGGTGAATTTGGTTTGGTTTGTTACTATTGACAGGTTTTAAACCCAAATCAGCATACAGCTGGTCTTGGTCTGAACTGTGAAAGGTCTTGACTATTTCTCCTCTGTTTCTACCCAAAAGGTGAAATTCTGTAGGTTTAAAACTTTCTTTTTAGCAGTATTATAGTCCTTTGAATGTTTATGGCTAAGATGCAGTAAAAAGTGTTCCAGTTTTCGTTTGTTCCCCTCTGGAGTTTTGTAATATGCCTGAACAATGTTGGAGCTACTGTTTGGGGGTTTCTTTTTAATTCTCTATCAATACATGAAGCACATTCTTAATCTTTATATTGCACCAAACCCCTCAATTTTAATTAGTTTCTTTAAGGACTTCATTCTGTACCCATTGACATTAATTAAGAAGTTCCATTGGCTTTAGCTATCAGTCACTGCATTTGCTTGGGGCTGGATTCACTCAGGGGAGCACTACAGAATCAGCCACTGAAATACTTTAAGCCAGGAAGGTGACTCTGAACTTCCACCTGCCTTAGAAATGCAGCTGCTTGATTCAGGGCTGCCAGAGGACTCTGCCTGTGCAGCACCTGAAGCCTTGTCTGCTGAGAAGCTTCTTTGAAGGGTCTAGTGGTGGCCACAGAGGCTGCCTAGGAGATTCAGGACTGTGGTTTATCAGCCTCTCCAGTCTGAGGAGTTCAATTTGAGGGCTGCACTGTATGTGTTTGCTGAATGTACCCCAGCTTTTTCCCCTCTCTCAGTTGCCACCTGACATTGTAGTGGTCTGTGTGATCTGCTAAGCTGTTGTGTCTGGGGTGTGAGAGACTCCAGAGCTTTGTACAGGGAGGAAATATGTGAGCCCAGCAGAAGGTGGGGAAGAGGAGCTTGGTTTAATAGTCAAGGCCATTAGCTGGGAAAGACTGAGTTTCAGTTTGAGTTTGTTGTTATTGTGGCCTAAAAACCTATTGGACAAAATGAAAAAGAAAAAAAAAATCCTGGCAACAAAGATCAGAGCTCATGGTTTACTTGTTGGGATAGAACAGTATTGCACAGGAGAAACTGAGTTACTGGCTCCAGAGAAAGTAGCCAGTGTTTTGTCTTCGTTCAGTTTTTGGTGCTAGGTGATGAAAGTTTAGCTAAGCCTTTCTTGGATCTGAATCCAAACCAAAGTGTACTGCATCTTGGATGATGCTCCTTGCCTAAATATTTAGAAAGGTGCAGCCTTCAAAGCTACTGGCATGGGCACACAGCTTTTCATGGAAATCTGTGGTTACTTTTCAGTATCCCTTCCTTTAAAAGTAGCAGATGGAATTTTTGCCTTGCCGTTCTAAGAAATTGAAAAACTCTTATGTGCGTGTTTGTGTATTCTTGTGGGTGTGTGTAAATAAGTTAATTCTGAGAAAGTAACGAAGGAACTGGTCCTCTCTGGAGTTTACTAAGCAGAACAGGTGTTTCACATGTACTCTTAAGTTTGCATGCAGAGCAAATTAGCCAAAATAAGGAAGTATTTATCCTAGGCAGTAGCAGTAATTGTTTTATCTCTTTGTCCAGATACTTTCTGCCACTTAACACACTCGGATATAACTCATAATTTTTATTGTTTTTAAATTATTTGTATTGTATAACTGTGCAAATCCACATTTTTAAGCAGGCTGGTAACTTTATTGATCCGAGATCACACAGAAGCAACAGCAGTTGCTTAAGTAAATATAGATGACAAATAATTTTTTTAAGTGTATTTAGGAGTGATGCCTATTTTGGAAAATACATAGAACTTCATCTACTACATATGGTTTATGACACAGTTAGCTTTTTTAAAAAGCTGCAATTATTCTGTGGTTATTGTTTATTTCCTTTATCGATTAACAGATTAGCTGTTTTTTAAAGCAATGCCAGATGAATTGAGCAAGAGACCAGAATGAAGTCTAAGCCTGTACTATTTTTGTCCAATACTCATTAATCAAATGCATTTGGAAACCAATAGTGGCCTTCATTCACTTACCCAGTGTTATGCTGATGTAATTCCATCAAATTCTGGGGAGGCTTCTCTCATTTACACTAGTGTGAGTAAAGAGGAAAATCAGGTCTTGCAACTCTCTAGCAAAATGCAATTTGTTTGCCAGGAAGGCCGGATAAAATGTAGATATCACACAGGCACTGTGCCTCTAGCTGCTGTGCTTACCACAAGCAGCTCAAAGAGAATTATTTAATCCTTGTTTGCATAGTAACTTCTGATAAATAATTCAAGAACGTATGGCCTAAAGTTTTTTTTTTAAGGCAGTGCCTGAGGGAGAAACATGATTCTGTTCCAGTTTTAACAAGGAACCAGGAACCCCAGCAGGGTTGTTAGAGCTGTATTCAAGCTCTTTGGACATGTTTTGGTGCAAAAGGTACAGTGAAATGCACAAGAGGACTTCAAGTTATTTCATGGGGACTTGTCACAAGAGGAAATAAACCTCTGTGCAATGCAAATATTGTGTGTTTGTAGTGAGAGGAAACTAGCAGGCTGGAAGATAGGTCTTTAGTAATTGGACTTGGTAGTGTAATCCGTTAAATCAAATGTCTAGAGAGTGGTGTTCCAAAAAAAGATGTGCGTATATATAGGTAAAAAACCCACATTTTTTTCTTTTTTGTTTTTTTTTTTCCTTATTGCAACAAGATGTTTAACACAGCCTTGTGGACAGTAAGTGCTTAAAATTGGCTTCTCTTTTCCCCCTCTCTCTGGTTATCTTTAACATGTTATCCTGATTAAGGAAGGAAAATGGTATCATTATCTTTGGCTACTTTTTTCCTTCATATTTTTAATTTTTGGGAAATTATTTATTTATAGGACCAAAGCAATTCTGATAGCTAACATAATAACTTGAATTTATCTCTGTCAGATGGATTCTGATACCGTTATTACTTGTATCTGTTTACTGCAGTGGGGTTTGCTTTGAGTTAATACATAAAGTAAATAAGGAGGATAAATCTGGTCCTTACATCACTGATCTGGAAGCAGGGGGGGGATAGAAAAGCAACTGTTATTCCTGGCAACCTGGGTGAAATCACTGCAATTTGAAAACTATTTGTTCTCCATCTGTCATGGGTTTTGACATCCATACCTACAGTACCATATCCAAACCTTGTATTTACTAATTACAATAGCAATCAACAGCTGTTTGTTTGCATTTAGAGCAAAATCCTGTTTGTTCTCATCCAGTTCTCTGTCCTGAATTTTGTTTGCTTTGTGTTGTAGGAGAGTTTTACATGACCATACTTTCATCAGCCTTGTTTTTGCTTCTCTGTATGAAGTATACAAAAAAGAGTAAAGGTGACATTGACTTTCCTAACAAAAGGATACATAAAAGCTGACCTGGAACAATTTACCTGACGTATTCAGCTTCTTAGCAAGCACAACAGCACAGTCATTTCCAGACTGTTGTGCTCTGTACTTTATAGGCAATTCTGATTTATATTTCAGTTACTTCAAACTAGATATTTGTAAAGATGGATGTTAAGTGAAACTTCATAACAAGGAAAATATTATTTTTATGCCCGTGGTACATACATTTAATAGAAATTATAGGAGTATGGATTTTTGATTGAATTTTTATTGCATTCTAATTGTAATATTACAAAGAAAAAGTGAGTTATCATTGAAGGTTTGGCTAGGTAGAAAGACAATCACAGAAATGTACTGTTTGTTCTTATCTGATGCAAATAAATGCCCTAGATTTTTGAGAGCTTTTAATCTTTGTTAGGGTGCCTGATTTTCATGAACCTTTGAATGGAAACAAGCAATTTGGCAAGAAATTAGTTATCCTTGCAGAAGGCTCATAAATGAAAAAAGTGCAAATCTGGCAGAAGGACAAAGTGAAATGTGAATGTAGTAATTGTGGAATGTTTTGCCAGGCTCTCCCAGGCAGGCTGTTAAGATGCAAGTGTGGATGACAGCTGTGTATCTCCAGGTGAGGCTGATTTTGTTTGAAAGTTTGGGTTTGTTCTATGTAGGTGATTTGGCTGTTTGAATTTCAACAAGAAGAAACAGTATGTGTACCATGCTTTATGTTTGTTTTTTCCCTGTGTGTTTATCTGCAGAATTCCTATTGAGACTCTTTTGTTCCAGTGTTCCCTGGAAAATCCTTTAGTATCTCATGCTGTGCTTCTTTCAAACCTGTGGTGTAACAACACCGTTTTAATCTCTCCATCTGTTGATGGCAGAAGATAAATGTTGTAAAATTGCTTATTAATATAAACCTCTGATGGGTTTTGTCTGGCATTTTTATTATTTCCGTCATTCTAATTATGTGGAGGAAGTTTGTCATGGAATCCACTTACACCTCTGGGTAATTTTAGTCTTATACTTTTGGATCCTTTCTGCAGCATCCTGTAGTCTTGATCAGTAAGATATTACACTTGTACCTGATATTAAGTGTTAGAATTGGAGCATATATGAGGAAGGCACATTTGCTGATTAGCTCTTATTTTTATGTACAGAAAGCATGTTTTATTCTGGAGAAAATCTAACCTCGATAACTTGGAAACTAGACTGTATCTCGAAGAGCTTGTACTTTAAGAACAAGCACTTGGCTTTATGTGTATAGTTATATTGGTAGCAATGACACCGATATCACACTTTGTTCACTGTATTGAGACCTCATTTTGTGAGAGGTAACCCAATAACAGGAAAGCACAGGGCGTGTAGTTATATTGTGACAACAGTATCTGTTCAGACATGAAGCCATAAAGATGATTTAAAGGGAAATACAGATTTATTTTTTTAATGTGAAAGTGTAGTCCTAGTTGTAGCAGTATCAGTGACCTGCAGTTCCATTATCCATTGCACAGGTGTTGAGCTTATCAGAGGTCACGTGCTGGCTTATGTTGGCTCATGATGTTCATCGCCTTATTCTCATGTGTGTTCATTTTATTTTGGATTAGCCGTAGGCTAAGAATGGGCACACAGGCAATTATTCTCTTACTCAAGTGACATGTTGCAGCTTACTTCTCTCTGGGTGGTTGCTGTTTAAGTCATCATCCAAGGGACCAAGCAATGTTCACGTACAAAAAAGTGCACCTCACATTAGAAGAGTATATTTTAATAGAAATTCCAAGAACAATTGGGGAAGTCTGCTTTAACTACACCATTACAGTTGTAAAATCAAAATTTATAATTTTTTCCATAAATAAGTACAGTGCACAGCTATTGTGAAGCCTGATTCTCATGCACACTGTCAAGGGAATGATGTGGTCCTCAGGCTTCAACTGCTGAACTTGGATAACGGATTTCTATTTAGTCTTAGTTTTTAAAAAATAGAAATCTGTCCCCATGTGATAGAAAATACTGAAGTAGCAAGACAAGCTATTCTGAACTGTGAGCTTACACATTAAACATTGATTGCAATGTGGAAGTCACATTATATTGTATCGTTTGCATCAGAAATATTTCTAGAACTGACAAATGAGAATGCCCAATTGCTTTTTATTTCATATGAAAATTCTGTACTCTTACTTCTCTGAACTTTCTACCCAGCATGTTATACAATGTGTTACCTCGTTGAAACTGCAACCCCAAGAATGTAATGTGTGCCTTACCCTTCAGGAAACTTGTTTATATGCATATATGGATTAAGACAGCTAAACTCAAATAAATAAAAGCATATTTTTAACATCTTCCATAGAAATCCTGTATTATAGTCAGTTGAACCTATTTATAACCTGTAGGGATTATTTTCTTCAAAGGAAACAAACTCTCCTAGGCAAAAACTACAATGTACAGGGTTTTTCAAAAGATGGACCCAATTTCAAAGATACAGCGGTTTCAAATTGGGTCCATCTCTTTGAAACACCCTGTATGTCCGAAGCTCTGTTAGGCACCGTGGAAGTTTTGATGTGTTTTTTGCATTTCTTGCTACTCTAAACAAAAAGACAAACTCAAATAAACAGTAAAATTAAGGAAATTGGAGAATACCGTATAATCTGGGTTGTTGTTGTTGTTTGGTTGTTTTTTTTCTCCTCTCTACTTCCTGGGCTGCTTTACTTGACTTGATCTTGTTTAAATTCATCTGGGACTGTAGCTGGTTACAGAGAAGAGCTTGTTGCGCCTTCACTGGTTGGTTATATAGCTGTGTACTAAACGTGTGGGTCACTTTTCTGTTTCAGAATAAAAGAACTCTGTATTCTCTGAATGGGGATAGTTGTGCATATACTTTTAAATAAAATCAGATCTGCTTACCCCTGCTTTTGCAACTGCAAATTTGAATAAAGAGAGGGATACAGATATGTTTAGTTTTTTGTGTTTGTTACAATGGAGTAACTTCTTTAAGTGATCTTTGGCATTTCTGGACCTGGCAAAAAAATTATTAGATAGCCTTACAGTACTGCTCCAACACATCACCCTTGTTGGGATCAGCAGTTTCTGATCAGTGCCTACAAAGAAGAAACCTCAGAGTTAACGCTGCTGTTGATCAGGTTGTGTATGGTTGTAATGAAGATCTTGTATTATGATTGCTTATGCAATTGAATAATTTTATTCACACCAGTGATCTCCATGTCTTCGGGGAGACTACTCACAGTGGTTTACCAACGTGAGCCTGCCACATGTAAATTGTGGCTGCTGGATGTTTTATAATTATGTATTTTTAATTAAATACTGCCTGTCAAAAATATAAATTCTATTTCTCCAGAACCAAAGAATAATATGATACATGAAGTTACTCAGATGAAGGTGCAGGAAGAACTGTCATCTTATTTTCTAAGTGGCATCAATTTGTGTGGCTAACATTTTAGTAATAAAAAGTAAAATGTAAATCTGTAGCCTACTGTGAAGGGAAGTCTATAGTTGCAATGAACACTGCAGGATCTACTCATAAATATTCATTAAATAGTGCCTTAACTGAAAATGAAATATAAGTACTTAAGGTAATGGAATAAAAGTAGGTGAGAAGCTCTTTCAGATATGTTCAAAAACAGAATAGGAAAGAAATAGGGTAAGTAGGATAAAGTTTATTACTTGCCTTTTGATCTTAAAAGATAGAATAAAAGCACTCTAGGGTTAATAGCACTTAAATGCCTTTTCCCACAGCTAGGGAAGCCACATTGGCTTTTGATGGAAAACAGTAGAATTTCTACCTCCATGGACAGGTGTTCAGTTACATACTTCCATGTTATTATGATGTCAGGGTTTTTACATCAAGAAAAAATATATGAAGTATTGTGTAGCTCATCATTCAGAAACTGCAAAGTTGTCCACACAGAAAATAAAACAGCCATGTTGCTCTTGCTTTTACTTTTAAAATTTTTATTAAGACCCCAGCAAGAACAGGTCAAGAAGAGGATGAATTAAGTAGTCTCTACTGCAGATGGAAGTGATTATAACTCTGAATTTTCTTCACGTGATGTAATTATGTCTCTTTACAGTGTTGCTTTCCAGCACAAAGGTGATGCACACTAAGGATGTTCACTGGGTGAGCCTGTGGGTGACTGGTATGAAGTGAGGGAGGGAAATGCTCATAGAAGCTGAATTGCTCCTGCACAGCTCCCTCAAAGTCAAGGACAGTTTGTGCTCATCCCACCTAGTTCGACATCCTTTACTGAGCAATCCAGATGAGATTGGTGGCCCCAACCTGACTATATGTCCAGTGGAAAGAAAGGGAGCCAATGCCATGTGGGGCTGCTCTTCTCTTTCTATCAACTGTGCAGGGAGACACCGGGTCATGTCACTGTGAAGAGAATAAAGTTAAGTTTCTATTTAAAACTCATTTACTGGCTTGCTACCTGAGCCATAGGAAGGGGAGGGCTGCAAACTGGGGACAGATACAACAAATTCCTGATGGCAGCTTTTGCTATTGTTGCTGTTGCCGCTGCCCAGGCAGAGGCCTCGTGCCAGTAGCAGCTCTCGCACATAGCATGGAAGGGATAGGAGAAAAACCTGAGGCAATGGAGGAGTCGCTTCTCTGGTAGGGGTTATCAAAATATCTTCCTTGAGATCTGATGGCAGGTGACTCTGAATTGTTGTGTAGCATTTTTGTGTGCTGGTGTGTTATCCTTGCTATTCCAGAACAATATCTACTTATTAGAACTGAACTTAATTTTTTGTAAACTTTCTCTAAGTTTTTCTTCTGTTTCAATCTCTTAGTATTCTCTGAAAAGTAATATTGCTACAAATGCACCCTGCAAGCCTTTGCAAAGCAAGCTTCTGTGGCTTTTAATGTTATGCATGATATGCCAAATTCTCTTTCTTTCTCTGTCTTGATGTATGTCTCCCTCAAAAAAATAACAATGGGGAGCAGGGGGGAACCCATGTAAATACATACACTGAGATACACTTAGAATTACAGATGAAGTATTTTGAATTTTTAATTATTTGCCTATGCTCAAAATGACTATGCCAGTTTCTGCTGCCCTTTGAAAGTTTGATGCTATCACTTCAAAATAAAGAAACACAGATGTTGACATTTTTAGAATAAATTAATTTGGATAACAGCCATCATATTTTTCCCATCTCCCAAAAAAGAAAGTATTACTGATTTCTAAGTCTTTTGGTCATTTATTTGTTTACCTGCAGAACTGCCATTGTTGCTCACTTGTTGATTGTAGCATTCTAACTAAAGTTTCTAAATTGCCATTCTCAGCTGAAGATGTATCACAAGATTGAACAAATTACCTGTACGGTGTAATAACATCCTTTAGCCATCAGGAATTAGTGTGTTGCATCTGTCATTCCTGCAGGCCTTAAGGTATGTGCCTGGTTCTGTAATGCCATTCCTGTAATAACATTATAGCCTTGAGAGAGACACTTCTCTCTTCAGTGCAGTTATCACTGAAATTGGTACTCTTGTTCCAACATTATTATTACCATCATGTGTTATGTAGGTGATAGATACCAAAATGTATTTTTGAACTAGGTATATTTTATGGACTGTAGTTTTACTTTTTTTTTTTTTTTTTTCCACTGAAGTTCTTATTTACTGTAATTGTTACCCTGTGAATAATCTTTTGTTTAGATTAAGCAAGACGCCTAAAGGCTTGAGAACTTAGTCTGGGGCTCTCCAGAAATAATGAAAACATTATATAAAAGTGCTATACACAGTTGTATATTTTGTGCTCTAGAAAGTTAACTCTCAAGTCGAAAGAGAAAGATGTGCTTACTGGTTCAAAGAACAGTTAGTTGCTTTTAATAACACACACGCAAAGCTTTACAGGCGGTAGCTAATAAAAAGGAATTTACTTTTCTAAGCAGTTGTAAATGAAAGACAAGGTTTTTATCTGCAGCATTTTGCAATGTATACAGTAACAGAAAATGATGATTCACAATGAGAACTTCAAGTGTCTGATTTAGGCTTCTAATTTTCAAGTCCAAATTATTTGGCCTTCACAAATGAAAATGTTACTTTGTGTAGACTGATCTTTTAAGTTAATTAAGGTACACAAGTCCTAGGACAGTATTGCAGGCCTTGTGATTGTCATTTGTTCCTTATAGAGTTGTGGTGTTGGCAAGGAATACTGAAATAAATGATGCCAGAAGTTGTTACTTGGGAAAGCATCGTTAAAATCAGGAGTAATTTTGTGAGGGAGCGAAGTGACAGAATTCTACAAGTTCTGACTGACTGGAAGAGAAACTAGAATTGTTGCATCAGTGTTTGTCATAATGATCATCTGAAACAAATTTGAATGTGCCGATCCAGGCCATTCTGGTGGGTTGGTTCAGATCTAACAGCACATCCTGTGTGTGTTAAGGACAGCACGAAAGGGTGGGATAGCACTTTTGAAGACACAGACTGTTGCTGCACTTTGTGAAAAGCCATGTGTAAAATAAGGAGAATTATTCTTCTAGTGGTTGCAGGATGCCCATCTCATTGTCTTCAGGGTCCAAGCCACATATGAGTAGACCAACCATTCCCTTCCCCACATCAGTTATACATCAGTTATATATCAGTTAAGTATAATTGTTTTCTTTGCAGTAGCTCTGCCCACTCACTGCTGCTGCACTCTTGAATGTACTGTAGGAGGTGTTATATCTCTAGCTCAGTAGGTTTTTTAAACTGCCTCCTAGGGATCCCTGTTGCACTAGTCACCTCTGTTACCATCCACATAGCTAACTTGCTAGAGTCTGGTTTTAAATCAAGACTTGTGAAATACTTCAGTGAGTTTATATAAAATTTCATAGCCCAAGAGCTGTATATCATACCATTTGAGGACCTGCTTTTGTAAAAGGATGCTAGTCAGTTCTTTCACTTCATAGTGATTTTTTTTTCAATAATTTATGTTATCTTTGAGCCTGAAGAATGACTGAGAATAAAGTACACCTATGGATTCATCACACAGACTGAACAGTCAAAAGCAGTCAGAAACATCAAAGGACAGTCTTATTTACAGCTAAAGCTGATTTCAGGACAGTTAGACTGCCAGTGACATTATTGGTATGTTTACTTGCATCTGAAGTGTAGATGTTACTTAGTTTGAGAACATACTATGTGTGAATGTGTGAGCATGAATAGCATTGTGATTTGCATTCAAGTGAAAGAAAAACCGAACAAAGAAAGAGTGAGTCACCTTGAAACCAGGGGAGAATGACAGTGGAAAAATGTGGATAAATATCTCTAACAACAGACAGAAGTCAGAGAATATCCCGTTTAAATAATATTGTACTTTTATTAATATAAGAGAATAAGAACACAATTCTAAAATTGGACCAGCCTTTACAAGGGATTGGACACTCATTTGGCTAAAAAAAAGTCTGAATTTAACGCTCTGTAGCTTCTCACTGGAGTGCAAAATATTGTATTTTGCTTAATATTGCTCCACTTCTGTTTTGTTAGGAAACTAGATGTAGGGGAAAAGGCCAAATGCCTCCCGCTGATTCTAGAAATTTTACTTCATGTCAGTCTTCTGGAAGGCACCTGCTAAAGCTATCAAACCCCTGAACCAAAAAATGAGGTTTACCTGCAGTCAGTCCACATGAGGGACTGGCCGGCGGCCACGTGGGAGGGCTCCGGGGCTCTGAAGAAACAACCCAACCACAATACCCTGCGTTTCCAGCTCCCTTTCATTTCTGGTGTTGCAGTTCCTCAGTGTGAAAACCTGTAGCTGTTGCAGCTATTAAATGTGTGCTTCTTACAGCCATCCTCTAAAATGGTTCTCTACATCTGTAAAATAGAAAAACGTGCAACACTCATAACTAGAAATCCTTTAAAAGTCTGAGCAAAAGCCAGCAACGTAGGACTTCATTTTGATTATAGCAAATTTTATTTGAGGGGATACATCTCAGATGTAACACTTGATATAAATAGAATGTGTTCATAAGAAAATACTAATTAGCAAGGTGGGATAACTCTCTACAGCTCTCTTCTTCCTTTGAGTATCAGGAGAATAAAACAAAGCAACTCTTCAGATGTTCTCATCCAATTACATTTATCTCTCTGGCTAAAATGATTCACTGATCACTAATCACTGGTAGTTGTTTACACACAGCAGTGTTCACATGTAGCATGCGGCGTATTGAGAATTATTGCTATGATAGGAGCTAATCAATGGAAACCACTCATGACTCTCTTAATGAGGTGATAGTGAGAAGTTTTTCTTTTGTTTACTGCAGCAATGGATTTGTTGAAAGAGACATAGCTGTTCACAGCCAGCAGGAAAATGCTTTTCAGCATTAGATTGCAGACATCATTTTTCTCTTTCTCTATAATAATATTAAAGTTGAAAAACGATTATTCCGGTCCCCCTTTATTAAACAAGCTAATACAAAGCAAGTGAAGGATTTCTGCACCTTCCATTTTCCACCTAATAATAGTAAAATATATCCGTTGTTGCCTTGACAATATTAATGCTGTTTTTCCCCCAATGCCTAAAGCAATGAGTCTCACCATTTTCTTTGCCAGCTTGAAACAAATTGTGGGTTTAGATTTTTAATATTAAAGACAGGGATTTTTTTTAACTGGTTTTCACTGTGATTAGTTAATTCACAGGCTTGATATTCACCAGTAGACTAGACATAGATGCTAAGTAAATCTTCACAATAGCCTTGGAGTATTCTTTATAATACCTGTGTTTTGCACTGTGACATATCTGTTAACTCTAGAAGTCAGATACCTTAAAATAAATGTATGTCAGATATTAGGCATTTAGGGAGAGTTAATGCCATTGGCTTTTTTTTTTTTTTTTTTTTTCCTAGTTTATCATGCCATGTTTCTGCCATTAAAGCTTCAAACACATTGGCACTGGTATTTTTGGAGATGTGGTGCTCTCAAAGCTGTCCTAATTTATTAGAGAATGGTGAGTTCAGCACCACCAAAAATAGATGAGCAAAGTTTTGACTTCAGAGCATGTTCATTTCTGTGATCAGAAATAGCCCTTCCCAGGTATGTGCTCTGAATGTCAAGCTACAGCCAAAGGCCCACTGTTTCATCTGCAAACAGTAGGAAATCTGTGATGGAATGATCTTCATTGGAAGATCCTTTAGAAAATTCTTTTTAATTATTTATGTTGAAAGTATTCCAAATGCAAGAAGAAGGTAAAACTTCTTAGATTATGCAGATTCAAAGAGACTTTGGGGACATCCATTAATATTTGCTGGATAGTTTGGTGTGCTGCTTCAATTATCTGGAGCTTGATCACTGTGTGTAATCATAATTTGTTCATAAAACTACCCAGGCCTGTCAGCACACTGCCTGAAATTAAGCTGCTTCTGCTTGTGCAGAGCTTATGAAAAATTGAATGGCAGTTCATTTTCACAAAACATGACAAACATAAAAGAAATTATGAATTAATTTTAAACCCTGCTTAGCAGAGTCTTATCAATTTGATGGAGCCCTTTGTCTTACAGAAGTCTGGCATCAGAGCTGATATGCTTAATTAGTATCAAGGATCTCAAAATATCTGTGACTGACAGGTTAGATCATTTGTTGTCCTCCCCCAAGCTCCTCATGAATTGCAATTTGAAATATAACAGTTTTAGTTAGGGAAGCTGACTAACATAACTTTCACACCTTTACATCAAATTAAACACATGAAAATGGGATTGCTATAGCAGATAAAGCAAAGACAGGCACAATCCATGATATTAAAGGTAAATAAAATAACATTTCCTGCCATGGAGTCTCTTTAGATCTGAGAATACAGTGTCCTGATCTGGGAACATGCTTCTGATTTGAATGTGAATGTAGTATGTTTTCATTTAGGACTTGGAAAAATTAACCCATCAGGCACAAGCAATCAAGAGTTTCACATAGGTTACTGGACACATCCAAAAGGCACTTTGGAGGGCATACAAATTAAAGAATGCTTCTTTTATTAAAAATTTCTATGTGGATGCAAAGTTTGCCTGGTATCATTAGGCTTTGAAAGCAGGAAGTACCTTATGCAGTTAATCTCCAAATAAATTTTTTCTAGATGTATGCTGAGGTAGGGGTGTCACTAGTGTGAAAATAAGGATTTGAATCTCCAACTTTAGTTAAAAGGTATTAATAGATATTGTCTGTCCCAGAGAGAGGGCTGGAAGGAAGTAGAATAATACTTCAGGGTGTTAGAGATAATTGTCTAGATTTTTTTAAGTGAAGCCTTGTGATTAATTGCACCAATTTCCTCAAGGTAATTCCTGAACTGTGATGCTGTAACAGGAGCATGACTTGACCTATGGAATTGTAGAATGACTTTAAAATCTTTAAATGTGTCCTGTCCCTGCATATTTTTAGCAACATCTAGAAAAAAAAAGGAGGGTATTCAGAAAATACTGCATAAATTTTTGCTCATGGAAGAGCTATTAAAGATGTTTAATTGAATTTGGACTGTAAAATCTTCTGTAGATCCAAGTTTGCCTTAAATCTGACCTAGCTGCAATCAGACTAGACTTGAGTTTTGAGTGCAAATTCTTGCCTAGTGTTGCTCAGATAATCACAATGATATTGAACTTTCTGTCTTTGATATGTTATGAATGTTTCAATAAAGACAGTCCAATTCTTCGATGATATTTTCTGGACTTTAAGTAGGGTTCAGCTATGCCTCATGTTGTTTGCTCCCATTGGAGTTATGGGGATAATTTGGTGAGGAAGAAGAATGAGTTTAGGCCTATTTCATGTATTTCTTTTTTATGTGGGTAGAGGAGGAGAAAGAATGAAATTGCCCTCAAGAATTTGAAAGGAGAAATAAGGGTTTGGTTTTTTTTTTGTCTCCTGAGCTCTGCAAGACTGTTGCTTTTTTTTCTTTATATATATATATATATATATTTTTTTTTTTTTCTCTTTTCCAAGACTCGTCTGTCTCTGAGAGTCTCTATTATGCTCAGGTTGTCCTGGTGTAAATGGTTACGGTTTATACACCTGAAACAAGAGTTAGGACTTTGAACAGACAGTATAATACTTATGATCATGCTGAAGATTATGTTGAGGAGATGTCTGATAAGTTTTTTCTACTAGACTGAGCTTTTTAATAAACTTTCCTGTGCCTTTCATAATGTACCTCTTCTGTGTGTCCTTCAGATATTCCAGTTAAACTATCTGTGGTCTTCATCTTGCTAGGGCAATAAGGTACCTCTGATAAGCAACTTCTCTGCATTTCAGGTCAGTCTTCTATCTTCCTTGTAGGCACTTCGCCTCTATTTTGTCCATTCTGGGGTGTATCTAGGTTTCCTTCTGTTCTTAAATTAAAAATACTGTAAAGTGTAGGAGTTTTCAAGAAACTTGAATTCTCTCAGCAGAATATTTTTATGCTGGTAGCTGTGCTCTCCATGGAGGAACCTCAGCTTGTCTCTAAACTCAGTAGTCACTGCTAGTCTTCATTTCTCATCATTTCTAGAATTACTGTACTGTAAAAGTCACTTCTGAAATATCATTAGAGATTAAGACAAAGCTTTTTCTTTTAGCATTATATAGCTGAGCAAGCTTTGGTATGTCTAAGAAACACAGTGTTAGGGAAAAATGTTTTTTACTTACTTTACATTTCAAATTTAATAGCTACTGAAAGTATTTACTCATTATGTAGCTACCACTATAAAAAGCCTATCAAATATGTATCGTTGGCTATGAGCATACTGCCTCTTTTTTTTTTTTTAATGACAAGAAATGCAGCTAATGAGGCACAACCAGGCAAATCAGTAGAAAGTGCAGGTTCAGTCCATGTCCTGGGCATTAAAAACTGTCATTCCTTCCTCATCTCAGGCCTTTGGTTTCCAGTGTCAGTGTAGGAATGGGTCCTGAATGTGCTCTTATACTTTGAATCTTTTAAAACATGCTACTCTGCATTTTTAGGGTTTTTTATTTGCCTTTATACATTACAAACTGCTAGGATCATATTATAACACAAATATTTTATTTCTCTCATATGGCACACGGAATAAAGAAGTTGAAGCCTTCACACATATAATTATGAAATATTTATTAAATTCTCAAGTATGTTACAGAAGCTTTATACCTGCTTACACAAGCTCACCTGTCTGAACTCAGTGGGATGGTTCCTTTTTTGGAAGGAAAAGATGGGATTTAACTATATCTGCAGGTTTCCTTAATTCTCTAGATATGCTCTAAGAGTGGTTTGTTTTTCCTGCATCCTTGCACTAAATGACATGCTTCAGACTAGTGGTGGGCACTCTAAAATGGTCAGTCTGATGTTTGTTATGATTTTGTGTGATCTTGAGTGGCATGTGATTAAAGGGATGATTTTGAAGTGTCACACTGCAGCTTTGTTAATGTACTTGGCAATTTTCAAGTGGTGCTACTATAGTAGTTGTGGAGTGGTTCTTTATACCTCTAATACTGCAAACCTCTAATGAGTAGTCCTTTTCTGTGCACCCGGTACAATATGCAGTTCAACCTTTTGAGGGAAAATAGAGAAACTGATGGAAGCTTAGTGTCCACCTATGAAAACTGAGGTCTTCAGGACTACCTTGAGTTTCTGTTCTGCCTTTTAGCACTCTTGGATGTTGGCCAGAAGATGTGATAAACTAAACTTTCCTCTGGATTATTTAGATTCATTTCTGAGTCCTACACCTATTAACCTAAGCGTGCTTTAGTTATAGCCCTAGAAATGTCTGCCAGTCTTGGCCTCAGTGGGAATATTTTCTTCCAATCTCTAAACAGTCAATTTGTCATGAAAATTGAGCTTCTCTACTAAACAACAGGGAGTAGAAGAGGGCAGGACAATTGCACAGAGCAAGAAACTTAAAGCACCTGGCAAATATTTGGCTTTGCAGTTCTTCCCACAGGAATGTAATCAGCTCCTTTCTCCCACCATCTGGAAGACAGAACATTTTTGCCAGCAGAGGAACTTGCTCTGCAGTTCCCCATCCTGCTTGCCTTCTGTTCTTTTCTCCACAAAGAGCGTTTTCTCCTTTTCTGACTTCACAGGCTGATCCAGAATCCCACGTGAGAAAGTAAATGGAGGTGGGAGTACTGTGGGATGGATATTCCTTGATTTTTGTCAAAAAAAAAAAAAAAAAAGGAAAGAAATTAAATTCTGCTCAAGCTTTTTCCAGCTTTGAGAACATTAAATGTGCTGATCAGTGGAAAATAACGGTCTATATTGGCTTTGAAATGAAGCTGTACTTTTTGTTATTCCAAATCATATTTGAACAACTTCCAAATGATTTGGTAGAATTTCACAGATACAGCTGAAACAGAATGTGGTACAATAGCTTGGGGTTTATTTTGTTTTGTTTTCTCATTGTCCCTTACCCAGAATTTCCCTGCAATGGAAATTTTGGTTCTGGTTGAAACCATGCTTGCTAGCGGATCAAAGACATGAGTCTTCTGAGTAATGCAGCCATTAGTGATCTGCATTGATACATCTTTAAGTCTACTGATCTATTCTTGCTAGTGATCAAAAATATGCTTCAATTCTTAGTTCGAAAAGTGGGTTACAGGCATTAGTCTCCTAGCATTAGTTTTTAAACTTCCTTGTTGCACGTAATAGGGGTTTTACCTTATTTTATTTTTTAACTTAATCATTTACTGTCAGATCTTTGATTATTTCTAGTTGTTTATGACACCGTATTTTAAACATATTTGGATGTTTTACCTTCTCTCCCTTAGGTTATGTGGGCTTTTTGTGTAACTAGCTGATTCTCATTATTGTTTTCTAACAGTAGTCATGCAAGTGTATTGCAAGGACATGTAAATACACCCCTCCCATGAAGCATGATGTAGGCGCAGTGTTGCAGCATCCGTTTGTGACTGCAGGAGGACTCTTCTCTTCTGCTGACGTGACTGGAAACTGGAAGAGCCCAGCAAGATGTTAAACATTCTCATGTTTAGGCAGTAGCCTCTCTGAAAAGGCTGGTCACAGTTATTTTTTACCACTTAAGTTGGTTTAAGTGGACGGCAAGGATAGGATGGAGAGCATGGAAGTTTGTGGTGGTGATTATGTGGACGGTAACATCATGGTTAATGTTACAGCAACCCTGTTAGAAGTCAAGAGCAAGCCCTCCTGCTGATACGAGGGCCAGTTAAACAAGGTGTGAAAGTTGTGATACATTGTAGCAAACTAGGAAGGCTGGGGAGGGATATAGTTATTTAACAGCATTTAACTAAAATCTTTGCCATAATAATAATGTATGCATCCTTAATGATAATAAAACTGTTTCCTTTGCTTGTTCTTCATTTTGAACACCAGTTCTCACTTACAGAATTTTCATACATGGGGCTGAGTATATGTGATAATCAACAACTGCTCAGATGCACAAAGTTGGTGTTAAAATATTAATATGGCAAAGTCAAACTGTCTTAAAAAAAAGGCAGAAAAAGCATTTACTTCTGAGCAAAGTTTGATTGAAGCAATGTGGTTCAAACTTGTCCTTTTGTCCATAAATAGTGGATTTTAAAAATGGAAGGACAACTTTGTGCGTTGTTGAGAACAACAAATATTCGAACACTGAAACTGCAAATGAAGTCTTATTTAGAACAGCTAATCAGATGTTGGTTCTAGGAATTCTTGTTTCTAGTCTTCATTCTTCTATTGCCCTTGGTGTGCCCATTAGTTCTTAGGGGAAAATTCTTCATATTCAGAGTAGCAGTGAAGAACTGAATCATTTGTGTTTGAGAATCTACCAAAGAAATGCTGGGCAAGTCACTCACTATCATATTATTTGTAATATTTCCACTTCATTGGGAAGATAGAAGTGGACCTCTGAGAGGGGACTAGAAATGAGAGAGAAGAAACAGATCAACAGATGCTCATATTGTCAAGCCTGACCTGACTAAATCTTGAAAGTGTAATACTGTGATACCAAAGTCAGCACAATCTGCCAGAGACGTTGCTGGTTTAGTTGGCCATTTGCCTTTCAGAAAGTGAGAATAGAGGGGAACCAAGGGCCGTCTTAGTTAACTTATTATTCTATAGTTTAAGACAGATCAAGTAAGTATCCAAGTCACAATGTCCTGAAGTTTTTTCTCATCAGTTCTGAACACAGTTTTTATAAGTCAAGTCTTCTGTGCCTGTTCTTTTTTTTTTTTTTTTGTTTGATGTGCTATTTTTAACCTCCCTTGCTGCAATAATGTCTAAGTGATGAAACTCAGACATGTTTGAGTACTCTGTGGGATGCAAGGCATAAGCGCCTCAGCCCTTCATTACTGCCGAGACCAGTTCTGCAATCACCATCTTGAAAACCAAATAGACAACATTCTTTTAAACTTGCTTCCCTCCTACGAGTTGCTCAACACCTCATTTAAACTATATATCATGTCTCCTGGTGCATCTCTCCTCAGAAAATAGGAAAATTACTGTGGAATCAGGAAGAGCTCAGATGGCTGCTGCTGTGCAGAAGGGGCACTGCTGTCCCGTATTCCCCCAGTCTCACCTACCCTTCTGCTGCAAAACATCACTCACTCACGGGCGAACTGTGTGGACTTAACAGCATTCTTGAAAACTGGATTCAGATAATAAGAAATAGAAAATTAAGTATAAATTATGTTTAAACTAGTATTTTTTTTTTTTAAGCGGAAAAAAAACCCAACTTGGTAAAAAAATTTTGCTACTGAAATGACACTGCTGAATCAATACTTGCCTGATGCAAAGCCTTTAAAAAGCTTACATTTTTTTTTTTAAATAAAAAGATTTTAAGGAACTGTCCTTTCAAAAGGACTTGTTAGATATGTATCTTAATTATATTATAGAAGTGTTAGATGCAAAAAAATAATAACTTTCACTAAGTCATAATCTTAAGTACCTGGTGGACTGTGGATAGGTTACTTGGAGTTAAACTTCTACCTTTCTTCTCAGTTGTGGAAAACTTTGGCTGGCATATTTCATAATTTACTTGTTTGTTTTCACTGAAATTCACTGAAATAACTGTGTCAGAAATTTTTTATGAAAGTTTCTAATGCAGAAATATGAAGCACAGCAACAAGAGTGGGGGGAAATAACAGAAATTGCCACAGAGGGTTTAAAAGACTGCATGGTAGGTTTAGAATTAGCAGAGGCAATAGCATTAATGTTTTGCATTACCGCATCAATTACCTGGTTTACTCTGCCATTGCAGAAAGGGGTCTAATAAATTTCATCTCTTGCTGTTGAAGGATATCAGCCATCCGTTTACTGAGAGGTTTTAATTTGCAGAGATGTGAAATGGTGCTTGTTGAATGCCAACCAATGACATATATATGTAATCCAGCTGCAATTTTTAAGAATCTTTTTGGAAAAAAACCAAAACCAAACAAAATCAAAACCAAACCAAAAACCCAAACCCAAACAAACCCTTCAATTAAATCGTTTGATGTCTATTGTTTGATTTGCATGATATAAGAAATCTACGTGTATATACCAAAATTTACAGAATAATTAAGATTTTCTTTTTTTCTCTGCCTTTTAGATTCAGGATGAGACAGAAAATATAAAATGTGCACTTTAAAATGTTCATATAGTACAGAGGAGGAGGCTTTCAAAGAAGAGTGTAGTACAGTTATTTGAATTTATTGTAAACTGCTGTTTTCACAATCTTTTATGACATAAGGGACAAATTTTTATTGAAAGATATTAATTCACTGAAATTCTGTAGGAATTTGCAGGTACATGCGAAGAGAAAAATGTGTGTTGAAGAGCGGTGCACCTGTTTGGCACTTATCTGGAAAATGTGATTATTAGATTTTCTGGGTGCTGCTCGAATGGAAATACTATAAAAACCTGACCTGACCCCATAGCCTGAACCATCCAATATAATGTATGCAAGGATGTTACCATTTTGTTTTACCTTTTCACTTGAGTGAAAGTTTTAATTATAAATCAGAGAAAATAGAAATATTGCTAAAGTAACTTTCTCAATTCCAGTCAGTCCCAGGAATGATCACCAAGGAATTTGATTAAAAGAGTCAGAGCTGTGCTAACGGCAGTTTGCTCCAGCGTGGTAGAGGCTTTATTAAAATTCCAATTAAAAATCACCAAGAGGAAGGCTGCTGTTTGTTCTACTTGTCCTGGAAGCCACAGGCATCTGTGTCCAGTGATTTTTTTTTTTTCTTGTTAATAATATTCACATTTTCTAGCAGTAATTTCTAGAAAGGTATAGAAGCAGGATTAGAGCTTGGGGGCTCCTGGATGATTGTTGGTTTCTGTAATGGTGTTTGGATTATGTATATACAAGAGTGGCTTAATATATTTAAGAGGAATTTGTGTCCTTTCATATGTGAAAGGATTAAAATAACAATAAACTATGTATCTTGGTGCCTACGTATGTGTATTTGAATTGTTTGTAAAGAATATTCTCACTCCGAATGACCCTATAAGCAGTAATGAGACCAGGCTGTATTTTCTTGAGATTCTTTCAAAGTTAATATTTGAAGAAGTCGTGTGTGAAGTATTGTAATAGAGAAGCAATGTGACTGTAATTTTGAAAAGGTGTAAATGTTGTTTAAGGTTTGTAACCAGTGGATGCCATTAACAAATGCATGTCCATGGATGGCTGGAGATAAGTGTAGGAGAGGCTTGTTGGAGGAAAAACTTTCAGCCTAGGAAGTACTCTCAGGCATTTGTTTCTAATCTCGTGTCCTTGGAGCCAAAAGGATTATGAGTTTGATTGCAGCCGTTTAGGATTTGCTCATCAGAATATTCATATGATATTGATAATAAGGAATATTAAACTTGTAACTCCTGGTTTATATTTACTTAGAATATGACATATGAGAACTCGAATTGTTTTCTCAGGGACATATATCTATTTTAAGATTAGGATTATCATAGCTTCTTCGCCATTTATTTTCACACAAACCCAGTTGTCTATAGTAGTCCTGAGTGGTCCCATACTGGCTTGTCCCAAGACTGGATGAGATTGTTTATAAAACTAGCTTTGCAAAAGGAACTACTGATATTTTGGCAGCTGCTTACCTCACAATATCCAGTATGGGTTGGGTATCACCGAGTCACCTCATATTGAGTGTAAGCCCAAGCAGCCTCTTCAGGGGATGTTACACAAGGGGCTCTGGACCTTTGACTCAGCCACTTCTGGTGATTCTTGTAATATGTGCTGTGACTGACAACAGAAGACTCTGTTCTCTGGGCTCTCAACCTATGCACATCACCTCCTCAAGGACATGACCCCTCCACTTGCACCAGCCCAGGGGCGCCCACAGCTGAGGAAGGTGCTGAGTGGACACTGAGGATGTGATTTCTAATCTTTGCTGTGACTGAGTGCACAAATCCTCTGATGGCTTTAATGAAGTTTACAGCAGTTACTTAACATTGTACACAGAGCTTGCTGTAGGTGGCAATGGTAAGATCTGCTGAATTCACAGGTTTATGAAGTGTAGCACTAAAACGGCTTAAGGGTTCGTCAGTTCCAGTTCTGCCATTAAGCATTGCCACAATCTCCAAAATGAATATGGATGACATCTGAGAAGGTTATGCTAATTATGTTAGTTGAAGTCATTCCATGGCTTAGATTGTGTAAATTAATATTTTTAACTCTAGTTTTAAGGAAAGGAACAATTGAAAGTAATTCTAAAATCAGAGCACCATAAAAAGATACTGCTAGTCTGTAAATGTGGCTCTATATGATGATGGTGATAAACAGTGTATGATGTTATTCTAAATACCTCTTTATTGAAAGATACGCAGAGTAAGTCTAATATATAACTTCCATGTTTTAGTTTCTCATACCTATATGTATTTACCGTACAAGTAAAAGGTAGTAGTTAATAAATATAGTACAAGAAATTGAATGTTATGAACTTAGAATTTTTAGAAATAAAGTTTTGTCTTTTTAGCTTGGAAATTAGGTCTTTTAGAATGATAGATGCAGAGCCAATTAATTATTTCAAGGTATTTTCTCTGTTTCAGTATAGGTGATCTGCTCAGTTGAGATGGTTTCTCTCTACATGATTAAAACTACCATGCATCTCTTTGCTTTTGAGATATTTATATTTTCTGCTTTTCCACAGTATGATGTGGAAGCTGAAGGTTAACTTTGTATTCTCCACAGAGAAACAATTATTCCTTTTGTTTAATGCTATGCTCATGTATATTTGTTAGAGGTATTTTTGACTTCTGAGCCATCTCTTATACAGTATCTGGGTGAAAAATAAAACTTTGCCTCTCCCCCCTTAGAAATCACCTTAATCACTGAAATTGCTAAGAATGTTATTAAATAAAGGAAAATGTTTATCATTCTACATATATCTTAAAATTTTGGAGCCACACTGTGACAGTGTGCAACATCTGTAGATTATGAAATCACAGTAAGACGTTATGATGCTAGAAAGAATTTAAATGTAGGAATGGATCAAATAGATTTAGGTTAAATTGAAAATTCTAGTTATTTTTTATGCCCCATGATTTCACTCATCATAACACCAAGAGATCTAAACATGCTTCAAGAACCTGCTGTTATAAAGAGCTTAAAGTCTAAGACAGCAAGTGTTCCAGGGTATATTTGAATATCATTGAAGATGTGATTGTGGCATATTTAGACATACCTCTGCATTATTTATGAGTGATGGTAATAATGATGGAACAATGAATTTTCGTGTAAGATTGTGGAAAAACACTGTCAAACAGGATGAATTAGTTGGCCAATTTGTGCTATATCATCATCACTGAATTGCTGCCTAAAGGAGTTCCATTAAAGCTGCTTCAGGTATGTCAGCCTTAACCCACATGCCCTTGTAGATTTACAGAAAAAGGGTTTCCAAGTGGAATATGAGTATTGTTCAGCCAAGATTTAATTTGTGTATGAGATTATCCAAAGAAAACCATAAAACTTACTGAGGCTACAACCCTGAGAAGCTGCGTAGAGAAGCCTCCGAAGAGTGACTGAAGGAGGGATCAGACTGGCAGGAGGAGAACCATGGCAGAACAGATTAAAAGAAGGAAAGGACTTTATGAAGTTGTTATTATAATTTAAAAGTTAATTGTTGTTTAACCACTGTAGCAGCTACTGTAAAAACACATGTGTAAGCCATAACACTACTGACTGGGGGTTTAGCAAGTAAATCTGTGTCAGTCTGAGGACTTCTGTACTACATAGCTGCTTGCTGAGCCACTTACACTTTCATACACATTGTGTCGATAGCGATACGTAGAACTGATGAGTTCAGAGAGAGCTCTTCAATAGAATTTCAGCCTTTGGTGAGCTGTCTTACCCAGGGCTGTACTGTAGCTTTAAACCTTGAACATTTGGTATTTTATAGGCATTGTTTATTGGATTGAACCTTTCAGAAGTAGCCTGATACAAGAAGACTGTAACTATCTAAAACAATGCAATAGCCTCATATTAATTTTGATTTCATTTTTTAATTTTTTTATCTCGAGTTATGAAATGTTTTACCCTGGATTAAACCATTGTTTTAAGGGCAGTGACTGTCAGTATGTCTTTTCTGTCCTCATGTTTGTGAGGATGAATGTCTGTTACATTAACAGACATAATCTGTGTAGTCTGACACAGAAATGTTTAAAGGGCAACCTGGTAGGATTTTTTTTTGTCCAAAACAAAAAAGAAAAATAAAAGAAATTTGTCCATTTTTCTTTTTTATTTGGTAAATGGCTTGCTTGGATTGAGTTTCTAATTAAGGTTGTTTTTATATTGGGATGTTTATTTTGCAGGCAGATTATTTCCAGTAATGCATCTCGGATAAACAGGCAACAGCAAACCACAGACAAATCCATCACTAATTCTGGCATTATCAATCACTTCTTAAGCTAATGCACAAAATCTCTGAAGACAAACATTTAGCTCTGTTCAATGTGTTACTGTATGTCAACTGTTGATAGAGAGGTTTTTTAATGATTTTGGATGTGTCATGCTCCACTTAGAATTCTCTAGTGTTTCCATTGATAAATACCGAGGCATAACTGTCATTTGCATGAATGGAAGCCGTAATTATAAATGTACTTATGGCCTGTGTTGAAGTCAGGAATGTGAAGAGGAATGTTTGCTAATGTAGAAATCTAAATAACAGTTATAAATGTTCACTCTTTATCATGGAAATTATATTTCAGACCATTTGAGATGCATTTTGTTTTTAAAATAATAGTTTTAGGAGGCTTAATTTTTAATATTTACCATGTTGAAATTAGATTGTTAAACATATAAATAAGTTTGGCAAGAGTGGTGTATCAGTTTATCAAACATGAGAAACAAGTGTGAGAATTGGCTTGGCAAATTTAAAGAATAATGAAGACCTTTGGAGGGGAGCCTATACCTCCTTAGGACTGTATTCTCAAACATTTTGTTTATGATTATCTTTGGATAAACTCGTGTAGTTTAGGAAAGATACTGCTGTCCTCCAAACATTACGTAATTTAATCAAAAGTTGCCGTTTACTTTCCACGGGAAATTTAAAAAACTAAAAAAAGATTCCACACTTCATTGCAAAACAAAATTTTCTAAACTTTACCCACCTAATTAAGAAAATTTTGAAACTAAATTGATCCTAAAACCAGCGACCATTGATTTGTGATCATCTCAGCACATGGGTCTCCTACCTATGAGGCTGGACACGGTGAAAGCCATGGCCGAGGTAGAAATCCTCTTGTCTGGGAGGAGTAGCCAGTTGAAAGGCTCTCAGCTGTGGTGAGGTGTCTCTGATACATTTGGAGACTTGCTATCCCTGAAATACTTGGCCTTCAGAAATGGAACCTGGGCATTTTCATGTGAATTAGGATATGTTCCAGATAGAGATGATCAGAGTATAAAAATACTAATGTGCAATAATAGAAGCATCAAACAAAATCTTCAGTTGGCAAGAAGGCACTCAATTTCAATTCAGTTTATGTTCACTTGGGTAGGAAATACTTAAATCTTTATCAGCTGCCAAAATAGCTAGGCAGTTGCATGACTGTGGGAGAAGGTGAGATACTCTGAGATGGCTTCATTTGTAGTGGGCCTGAACGAACAGCTGTACCATGGTGCTTTCCCAAATGGAGGTTTGTTGGCTACTTGTTTTGCTGGCATTGTTCAAGGGGTTTACTAGCTAGCCCAGAGACCTCTGAAATACTATGAGGCCATATAGATTTGATAAGTGCATCTCTTTCTTGGTGACTGGAGAAGTAGAAGTGACTGATGGTTCCAGTCATGATCCAGAAGGACACTGTGAACTAAAAATTATTGCAATCCAAGTTATACATTTTCCCTCTGAAGCACCTCATTAATATCCTTCAACTGAAGACCACAGAGATCAATCCATATAATTTCTAATTAATACTATCAAGATGAGGCAATTGTCCAATGAAAAATATATTTCTTCAGTTGAATTTGATGAAATGAACACAATAGTGATGCTATTTGTGTATTCATTTCTATTTTTAGTATCGATTCATATTATTCTGCTTAATATCAATAGTGCTTTGCAAGTATCATGAGTTTGTCATCTGTGTGGTCATAGCAGATGTGTTTAGCAGGCTCCTTTTTAAAATGTACCTGCTTTGATTTCTGTGAAATTCATGCTGTAGATGAACTGTAGTGAAATTAGTTAAGTGAGTAACATGCAGGATCTATTTTATAGCCAGATGGCATACTTTGTGTTCTGCATACTAAAGCTGACACTGTGGGTAAGTTATTGTAATAAAAGCCAATAACTAAAAAAGGGGGTTGTTTTTGCCTCACCTAAATACTGTAAACAAAGGTTATGCAAAAATTGGTTGTTTAAATATGCTTCATATTGTTAGCATGGGGATTAATAATATTCATGTTTTCTAATGCTGCTATAAAATATTTTAACAAAAGTTAGTTATAGGTTTTCTTTAAAGTAAGTTAAACATAAACAGTCCATTTACTGTCCTATGACAATTACAACTTAGCTTACACTCCTGTGTTCAATACCAGCTTTCCCATTTTTTTTTAACGGCAGTCAATGTTGTTTAAAATTGCTTCAAATACAGAGTGCAGAACTTGTTCATATTTTTGCTGGGATTGTATTGCAGAACCAAAACATCAGTAGTAATTTAGCTTGCATTTATTAACTGTGAACTTATCTTTGGTATCTGGAGTCTTTGGATCAAATATGCTATTCACTAATAAAAGAGATATTCGGGGTCATTTTAATTAGGGGCAAGGAACTGAATTACTGCACTACAAAGAACTGCCTGAATCCTATTTGCAGTTCCTTGCAAACTTCTGCTGAGTAGTTGTTGCTAAGAAACACCATCAAGTGTGTGCAGCTGCTCCAGAGCAGCTTCTACTTTACCCTTTCTGACATGTTCAAAACATAAAAGAAAATATTGGGTTTTACCAATATTTTTAACAGATGTCTATGTGCTTACAGTTTTCAAAGAATAGTGAAATAATGGATGTTATACAGATTAATAAATTACAGCACCTTGGAAACACGGGTGGGGTCATATTATCACTTAGATTTCAAAAGCAGTCTTTGCAACTCAGATTGGTGGAACAATTCCTCATAACTAAAAAAATTACATTTCCAGTTTCCCAAATACACTGTAAGTATTTTGATGCATGCGCTGGCAGAATAATTGATTGACACTAAGATTACTAAGCAAAGAGTGAGCTAACAGAATCAGATTAATGAAAACATATGGTAATTACAACTGTGACAAAACAACTTAGAATTTATAATGTTGCCTTGAGGCAAATCAGATGTGTTATCAATGAACAATTAGAGTTGATAAAAGTAGTCTTGGATGTATAGGATTACCATGCATAGTTACAGATGAGTTTTAAATGAAAGATTTATTGGAAGTTTCCTGCCTAAAATATGTGTGACATGTAAACACATTGTTTGTGATAACAAATAAAATCAAATCAATTCCTGCGGAACACTCCATGGCAGAAGATCAAAGTTTATGTATGCTTTTCATTTATATTCTATAAAATATTAATTTCATGCCCTTTACTGTATTATATTAATTGGTTTCCCTAATATCTGTGTTATTAACGAATATTCCTATAATGGCTGTCAAAATAGTGGCATATTAAGAACGGAAGTAAAAGATTAACTTTATGGATATGAAAACCTCTGCATTTTGCAAGAGCAGAAAAAAATCATGTGACAAAATACAAGTGGGAAATACCTACCACATAAAATTCAAAAATCAGTTCCAAAGGGCAGATAGTTCTGAAGAGTCAGTCTTTTGGGAACTACATATCTTTTCCTCTCCAATATCCCTATTCTTCCAGCATAGAGTATGGCTTCCAAAACCCATTCAGAAGTCTAGTGAAAGATATACAGAAGTATATCTCAGCCAGCTTTGGCATGCAACAGTGATAGAGAAAACAGGAGGGAATAAAGGGTTTAGGGAATAGGGAGAAAGGAGGAAATACAGTTGACTACAGGCTGCTGCTTTTATAACAGAAAATTTGCTGTTAGTTATCTCCAATTTTAGTTGGAAAAACTGCATTTTATTAATTTTCTTTTGAAGTTTTTGTGATTGCAAAACAAATAACTTGTTTTGTGTATCCTTGTGCAAGTACATCGTATTGTACTATGGTTGCCTACAAGAAATTGTAGGATTGGGTCTTGTTTATGTTTGGCAGTAACTTGCACACATACATAGAGTCAAATTTTGAACAAGATACTGTAACTCCACCTCATGTGAGAAATCATCTTGTACTGAAATTAATAATTAAGGCTTTAATGTCATCACTGTAATGCAACTGGGCCTGGAACCAGACTCCTGAAGCTTTCAGGAGGAGATGCAAGTTATCATAAGCTTTCCTTCAGTATCATTTAGATGCCCAGAATTGTAAGTAATATGAGGATCTGACTTCCAAATCTAGTTGAGCCTTTAATTATATGTAAAATTAGGTGATCACCAGATTCACCATTCACGTCAGCAAGACTGCTATATCTCAGTTACTTCTAATTGTTCTTCTTGAGTGTTGGACTCTTTACCAGCACCACATTGTAAAACATGAATCTTCCGTATCCAGGATCTGTTTAAACTCTGGCATTGTAGTGTAGTAGTCACTGCCTCATCACAGGAACTATCCTGTAGCAGTTAGTGAGGTTTTATTTGTCCTGGAATAATCAAATAGAAAGATTAAAAAATTCAAGGATCCCCAAACAGGATAATTGGTACAGATACAGTTACTTTATGAAATTTTCTTAATGTTCAAATGCAAGTGAGCAGTCAAGGAAAAAACAGGGAAGAGAATGCTTAAAGACAATTTTAAAATAATTTGAAACTCATGCTCTGCTTGTAACTAATCACAGGCAGAGTTTAGTTTCCATGTAAGCAAATGGACAAATTCTGGTAGCGGATCTCCTCGTTTAGAAAAGGCAGTCATGTTCTTTGGCAAGGATCAACAAAATGAAACTGATAATAGATTGTACTTGACAACTATGCCAGTTATAGCTGGGCATTGGCTTGCACAAAACATATAGTTTATTTTAATTTTTAAGTGGAAGATTTCAGCAAGGTAAAAAACCCAAGTCCTTCATTTTTCACGCTTCCATCTTATATTCCTGCTATAAAGAAGAATGCTTCTTCTGTTCTTGGAGCTTATATAGAAACATGTTGGGAAAAAATATTCCTTGAGACATTTGACAACCTTTCTTTTGTTCTGTCCTGTTGCACTTTCCCACAAAATAGAAGGAAAATTTCTACTTCTATAGAAACTTAAATTCTACTTTGAATGAGAATTTTTATGACTTGCAAGATCCTTTGATGCCAATGGTGATAATGCAGTTATTTACTCCATTGGCTACTGGATTAATCCTCACTTATAATCATACTTACAGCAATATTTACCTCTTCAAAATAATGTCATTATGATTTAAACTAGGAATTAGTAAACAACTCACAGCTGTTGTGCAAAATGTTCTTATAGTAATGCATATTCATGAATATTTCATACAATAACACTTATTAATTTGGTTTTTGCAGAGAAACAACTAAATTATATTTTATAAATTGGTGTTTGGCAAATAATGCAGTTTGTTTTTCATGGTTGGTGTCAGTGATGTATGAATCTCCCTAAGTGTACTTTCCCACTAAACATTGCAAAAAACTGCTTTGCAGGATCTTTAAATGTCATTGAGGCAAATGTTTTTTCATGTATGTGCTAGGTATGAAGGGGCTAAAGAATCACGATCACAGATTGTAGAACAGAACCTCAAAGGGTTCATTTCTTTTCCCAAACACAGCAAAAATTCCTAGAGTCTTCCCATGCAATCTGTTCTTGGTTTCAAATAGTGGAGATACCAACAGTGGGAAGCAGTCTCTTCTTGTAGCCATACCATATGACAGATTTTCTTTCCTTATGTACAACTTTAAAGATGTAACTTGAAGTCAGCTCTGTTTTGAGGAGGTTGGGCCAGATGATTTCCAGGAGGACACAAGAATCTAAATCATTCTACAATTCCATAATTTTGTATACCAAAATTTCTACTTCTTCAGCTTTAAGCCCACTATAATGAGATATGGGGAATATTTTATTTCCTTCATCTTTGCAGCCACCTCTTACATATTTAAATGTCACTGCTCTGAGTCCTGTTGGTCTGATACTGTTTGAATCATTAATAGCTTCCTGGAATTTGTTGTTTTTTCAGATCTTTAGTTCAACTAACCCACACCTTTCATGGTGTTCTCAAAGTTGGGTTATGTAGGCTGTATTGTTGGCCTTACCAGTAATTAACAGGATGGAAAGCTCAGCTTGCTTTCCATACAAAATATGATGAATATAACCCTTTATGTCAGTCTTATCTGATCTAGCCGTGGGATGGTCAACTTATGATGCATTGTAATTTTGTGATTGTGTGATTTTACAGAATGGATACACCGCCAACTGTTCAGAATCTTGCATGTGTGTCGGTGGTTATTCTTGTTGAAAGTGTAGAAATGTGTGATTTGTCCTAGAATTATATTCTGTTGTTTCCTTCTCTGAAACATATACTGTATTTCTTTGTCTTGATTATGAAAATGTAAAGTGTGATTTTATGAAAAGCATTTCTGAAGTCAAAATATAACATGACTACTTCCCTTCTCACCTACAAGATGTGATTGACTTATGAATTGAAATAATCTTGATCTATGTCATTTTTCAAGCGCTCATAGGTAGTTTCATAATTCTAGTTACTTGAAAATCAATAAAGAGAAGCATTCTAGAGTTAAATGATTCTTTTGTTCTCCTCGTTCTTGAAAAAGAACAAAGATTAGGTTTACTGAACACTAAGTGTTCAGAAACTTCACCTGTCTTCCACAAGTTCTCAGAGGTTGTGGATCCAGTGAGATGCTAGACATTGTCCTTTCCAGAGGCAGCTGAAAAAACTTTACAGCCCTTCCCAGAAATGAATTGTTGATCTGGCATAAAATTATAAAGCTAAGATATGGCATTTTATTTTTCTCAGCAAGCTTGATGTGAACTCCAGCACCTTTAAGATTTCTTCAGTGCTGTATTAGCCTTGAGGAGGAACAGGACCTTTATAATAGTGAATTTAATTCAGGTATAACTAGATTTTGTGGGGTGGTCAATAAGTAGAAGCTGTTACTTAGATTAGTGAGGATTTCTATGGTCTTTATTTTGGTACTAATTTCATTTAGTGCTTCTCCAACAAACCTTTAGAAGGAAGAATGCTGTTCTTCAAGCTTTTTCTGCTTAATTCTCACTTAGCTAGCGAAACTATGAACCCTGTCCTGTAAGAAGTCAGATTTGATTCTTTTTCATCACAGTAATTTGATAGAACAATTCCACTTTTCATGCTGAGGATACAGGCTAGACTACACTGACATTTATAAATTCCTGTAAAGCTTTTCAATGGACTTTAAAAGAAAAATAACTTTCGTTCAGGCTACATGAGAGACCCTAAAAGAGCAGAGTATGGGGAAAGAGGAGTAATATGCATAGATTGGAGCATCATTTAAGCTTTATTGGAAGTTTCTGGGCACCATGAGTTTTCAAGTTAGGTAACCATGTAGATTGTGTGTTCTATATGTATGAAAAGCATAGACAAATCCCTACGCAACTCCTTATGCTTATTGATTGCATGCTGATGCAAATTCATATCTGGATCAGAAAGTTCTGTCATGACTGTCTTTATACTTAACAGCTCCTGATGATACCTTCTTGAGTGAATTTTAGTTACTTTTCTAATCTAATAGTTTTGCTACCCAGAGGAGCCTGTCTGTAGGTTCCAGAATTTGTTTATATGTGTTGTGTGACTTAAGTGTTGGTATCTTGTCACTTTTTCCAACTGTAAAGAACAGGATTTTATCCATAGCATTCAGAGAAAATGCATTTGGTGATATCTTTCCAATTCTTAGTAGTGTCTCCGTGTCATGGAATCAATTAATTTTTCTCATTTAACTATTAACCAAACCATTTAAGCACTAGCTGATCTTGTTTTTTTATACATGATGTGTTTTGCTTAGCCTTGCTGACCATTTCTCTAGTGCTACTTGCAGCCATATATATACATACAAGGATTTCAATCAGCTCTAGGAAAGGTGGATGCCCTTGTTAAGTGCTTAAAAAGCTTTTCCTTTTCACTTTACTGAAGGATGTGTTATTTGGGAATGGATCAGAAAGTTACAAGTCAAGATCCTTCATGCTACTTATTTTTCAATATTTTATATTATTATTCTCCTCTTTCGCCTTCTTTTCCTATTGAAAACACTGAATAGAATTGTTTAGTGATTTTTTTTTTCTCTGAAATGTAATTAAAATATATAAGAAACCTAGAGTCATGACATTCCACTTGTGGCAGTGCAAGGTAGTGTCTTAAAAGAAAAAAGTAAGCTTAATTATGGTATTTGATAATATTTATGGAAAGTTACCAGTCAGTCATATAGAGTTTAAAGGGGCCTGTTATTGCTTAGAAATAAAAAATATAGTCTTACAGTTAAACTTTTTTTGTGCTTTAATTCAACCCATTAATCCTAGCAAAGTCTCCCTCCAATTCACTCATATTTACATCCTTGAAATCCTTGTACACAGTAATAGTGAGTCCATTTAGTAATGATTTAGCCAAGCTATGCATTTTATTTCTTATATTCTTTCTTCATAAGTTATTCTTTCCATCTTCATAATTACTACTTCTGCAGTTCTCTTTTTGCCCTACAATTTGCTAGTCTCTTCCTTGTATACATACAGCTGGAAATATGTGTATTCTTTGTGCTCTAATTGTGCTGGTGTTCTATAAATAGGGAATAGTACCTTTTTAATGCATCATGTGCTACTGCATCCTTTCAGCAATCATTTGGAAAAGAAAAATATTCATATGTAGTTATAGAATATTGTTATAGACATCTTGGGCTTGTAGTGAAAAGTGTCTTGTTTTTCCTTTGTTGTTTTTTTTTAAGTGAGGCAATTACCATGAATAATTATAAAGTTTAATAGAACTAGAGGATCTCCAGGCCCCATGGATAAAGAGTCCTTGTCTTTTTTCTTTGGCTCTTGTTAAAATACGTAAATGAGTAAATCTTGCAGCCATTTTTGATGGCTTTCGGTGTCACCAAGTAAATCTCAATATTGTTATGTGTGACCTATATACAGCGAGAGGGTGACATTTCAGCTATTCTGGCTGGTAAGCTTGAGTTGTATGACAGCTATACCTTAAAGGTCCAATGAATAATTTAAAAAAAAAAAAAAAGAGAAAAAAAGGTTTTATGTGGAGTTAGCCATTGCAAAATTCAGTCAATTATTCAAAAAAACAAACACAAACAAACCCCAAACAACAAAACCCCCCACACCCATATATAACTTAATTATGCCCTACATACCCATGCTGTCTATAGTGTCACTGGAATGAAGTCCAAAATATTAGAGTCATCAGCACTGTGAGTTAGAGAAATCACAAATACACATATTTTGTTTTTAAATATGTTCTTTGACTTGTGTAGCATTTTTCACAGATCTGTTGTAGTATCTTTTGGTCAGTAGATGGTGCAGCAGGTTACAAACTTGGTTTTCCCATGTGACATAGTTTGGACCATTACTTGAGTCAATAATGTAAAATCATAGTTTAGACATGTTGTATTTATATTAGTAAATTCAGATCAAATCCATTAGGCTTTAAGTATGATTAGTTATTTTTAAATTTCATATATAATGCGTAAGAGTGGCATTGGACATAAAATAGCAAATATACAGTATTGGAAGCAAACTCGGATAACGTGAATAGATATAAATTTATTGAAATATAGACAATGGATTTGTTGAGTTTTTCTGAAGATTAATTCTTCTAAAAGAAACTCATACTAGAAACTATTGCTACTGGCATGATGGTGTCAAATTCTGCATGGAGTTATACCAAAATAAATTCAGTTTGCGAATCAGACACATCATTTAGGATCTACTGAAGTTTAGTGTCTCTGCCTTGTTAATTACTGCTTCACTCACCATTAGCCACAGCCGTATTGAGCAAGTTATTTTTGCTCCTTGGCTGAAAGGAGAGCAATGCTACATGGTGTATGTTCCACTATAGTCATTATAAAGCACAAAGCTATGAAAATCACCTGGCAGTCCCATGTACTGTGGACTTGCCTTCTTTGGAAATATTGTAGGGATAAGGTGTGTATCATTAAACCTGCCTATTGTATGCCACACATGTTCTTTTTAACTGATGTTTATTTCTGTAATACAATATAGTTACAAATTCTATTTTGACAGATGTCTGAATGGCTTATTAGTTAAGTGGCTAATGGTTGGTAAAACACAATTACAACATTGGATCTGTGTGAGCTAGGGCTTTGCTTCATCAATTTTTCTGGTTTTTTTTCTGAATGAAAATTTATGAAATAATTGATTTATTGTCTCAGGTTTTCAGAAAATTCATTTTGTGCCAAAAGAGCATTGCAAAAATCACCACATCCAGTTTTTTGGTTGAAATTAACTACAATTTTCTATTTGCTTCTCATGAAAATGGTATTGGTTCTAACCTATTAAAATACAAGATCTATTACTGCCTCTCACATTTTAAGAAAAAGAAAATGACAGAGGACTTTACATCTATTTTTGTGATGTGGTGGGATAATCAAAATTTAAAGCTTCAAGGTCAAATGTGTTTTCCTGAGTGACTCAATTACTGCTCAGTTTGATGGCAGTAGAGGAACAAGGATGCTTGAGCTTTAAGATTGCTGAGTTTTCATTATATAACTAGAGCATATTAACAGGAAGCCATTAAATACAATTTATATGTGAATAGCCCACTTGGTAGGCACATTGGCTACATTGTGTGAGGGATTAAATAAATGTAATACTTTCCCATTATTATTCACTGAATAGGGGTTTATTATTATTATTATTAAGTTTTGGTTAAAATGTGCGTAGTTATATTGTCAAAGTGACATGTCTGTTTCCCTAAGAGCTAACTCTAGTTCAATGTTAGCCTTTTTTTTTTTTCCCTCTGTTTGCATCCACCCTTTGTATTTGCATTTTGCTCAGCACTTTGCATGTTTGTAATTTTGATCTTCTAAATTTTGTGGCTGTTGAGGTATACAGTTCTTTGGTAAACACTTTCATAAATCTTTGAATGTTCACTTGGAAATCATTGAAATAGGCTATTTTCCAACTAGAGAGATACATAAATAAGAATTCTAGTACCAATTTAAATTTTTCTCAGCACTGTGCCAAGGGGTTATCACTGGTCTTACATTCCATGTCACAGCCATTTTCAGAAATTAAGGTTCTAAATTACTTTTTTTTTTTCAATTTATGCCAATTTACTCGGCCTTTCTCCCACTTACTAGTCTGTAATTTACACGTCCATTTGTCATTTATGTTTCTGGCCCAGTATCTCTGCTAAATATACTTACTCAGAGTAAATAAAACAATCCCTGAAATGTGCTTCTTTCTTCAGTGAGTTGGCAGAAGCACTTTTTGTAGCATTAGTTGGTTGACTTTCTTTGGCAAGTTGTTTCCAGCAGTTGTTAGTCTTATTTTGTTGTTGTTGTCATTTGAGAATCCTGACATGAATTACTATATTTTAGTTCCGTTAAAGAAAAGCATGGAGATATATTGTAATGAATGCATTTTTTTTCAAATGGTCTTGCTAACATAAAAACATGATCAAATTTCTAGGAGGAGATTAGCTCAGTCAAACCAAATATTAGTTATAAAAATCAGTTATTAGGGCAGTGCTTTGTTCTGGACACTGCAATTGTACTGTACATAAGTTTTTGATTATCCAGTGGAGGCACAGAGAGTAGGTACAGGTTGACACCATACAGCTTTGCTCAGATAGTGGCTGGTGTCATCTGATTACTCCACATATTTCTCTATTTCTCATTCTAATTTCCCAATAGCATGCTGGGCAGTTTCAGGCAGAAACCTCTCCTCCTGGGCTTTGCTGAACTACTGTGCTGGCTTTACACCAGATTCTGATGCAAGTCCAGATCTAGCAGTCCTGAAGTTGTTATCATCCTTCTGCCTGACAGATGTATCCCCTTACTTGATGTCTAATAAGAATTTGTCATTAGCATTTTAGTGGAGCTCAAGCTGTAAATGTGAAATAGCATTCTCACAGAGAGCAGCACTGAAGAAAATACTCTGTTCACTTCAGCACTGGAAATAAGAGTGTAGGCACATAATCAAACAGTGCTTAAAATAAGTTTAAAAATCTTGAGAGAGAGGCTTCATATCTATAATCAGATCTACAGACTCTTTCTTCATAATTAACTGCTATTTTATTAGCTTCTAATACTGTATATGCCACATCTGAATATATATGTTCTTGAGCCATCTTGATTGATAATAGAATTTTATATGAATAGATTTCTTTTTACATTTACAATCTTATTAGAAAATTCTAATAGTAGTTGGTACATCTATTACTTTGGATTTTAAAGAATAATCTCAATAAATAAGTCCTTTTAAAGGATCAGAAAAATGGCATACATTTCTTTTCTCACATTATATTTCCTCGCAGAGCACGAAAGGAATGGAATGAGGGAAGCAGAAAGATCATCCCTAAAGAGAAAAATAAAATAACCTGAAGAACAGGCACTTACTGTCTTCAGTCAGTTTATCACTTTCAGTATTTCACATCCTCTATCATAAAATACCTAATAGGCTGACTTAAAGCCATATTTATGTGCATTTGATTGGCGGTCACTTGAGTGCATTTGTGAAGGTAAAAATATTATGAGGTTTCTTGCTGTATGAAGTCCATAAGATCTGGTGTTTGTGGGGTGTTTTTACTAAGTATTGTCAAAGTTTGCCCCAGCAAATGAGGAAAGGGTGATTGCGTAGGTATGTGTTCTTCTTGAAAGCTCTACATGAAGAGGCAGGAATAAAAGTTTGGAAAGTGAGCTGTCATTGCTCTCTATCAGTTGGAACCCTCCTTTTACAGTCTAGAAAGCCAATAATCTTTGAACTATGTTGTCCATCCCTTTCTCTCTAAAAAGCACAAGGGGAAAAGCAAAAGTTCCAAGGTGGGGAAGGGGGTGGGGGGCAGGCAGGGAGGGGAGAGCTTTGAGCACTATTCTGTTAACTCTAACATTTGACAGATCTTCTAGATATAATCTTTTGTCAATAGTATATTGCATAATGAATGCCAAAACTTTTCGGCCCCTTCATAGTCACTTCTAATAAAAACAACAGAAATTGGGTCAATTATTCTCCCCATTCTTTTATTGGGTAAGAAATAAAATCCTGACAGCTTTGATTGCTTCCACTTTCTTTTTGTTTCTCGTGTTTTTGTTGGACTGTGGTCAGGAAGAAAAGTGCTGATATGGAAAGGATATCTTCTGAACATCAGCCAGAGACATAACCCAAAATATTTTGATCTTCCAACGAGCCTTAAACTAAAGCCAAAATTCAAGGGAGTAAAATCTCATTGCCTTCATGAAAATTAGCACATGCATTCTGCAGGTTTCCTTCCAAGCGATTTCTTCCACATTTTCCTGGCACAGAGTTACTACCATTATCCCGGGTACAACCTCCACTTGGAATAAAGCAAAGGTTTTAAGGTACCCCTTTTCACCTATCCTTTCTCCAAATTACAAAGCCAGTGTGCATAATTTGAGTCAATTAGCAATTTTATAGGTCACAATTATCCTTATTGTTGATTCCCTCTATAACAAATCCTGGATGAAGCAGTTACGTTTATACCAAAATGTAAGTATTCTAGTGGTGAGACTACAACAACACTTGGTTTAACTTTGTTGAAAGTACTTCCAGTATCTGCTGAAAATAATAGAGCAAACATGTTTTTTTCTCTTTTAACGGATGATAAATTTTACAAGTGTATGAATTCCTTTTTACTTTTAAAAATTGTTTATCAAACAGTCCCTCCTCCCCAGTCTGCCTTATGAGGTAGTTAATGCTGTAATTCTGATTGTTTCAATGTAGATATCTATTTCATGGAATATTCTTCTTCCCCAAGTTGCATTTAGTTCTGCTTTAAAAAAGGAACTCTCTTATCTGTTTGAGAAAATCCATATAAACTTGTAAAGGATTCATTTTACATTAGCATCCATGCCATTTTCCAACATAAGTGCTAATTTGAATGCTTCAGCTGATTTTAAGTGACCATGAATATGCTACCATACAGTGGCTTTCACCTCAATCTTTGGTGGTCAAATTAAATTCATTGCTATTTAAACACTGTTCTCCTACCAGTTCACTCCTTCAGCCTGGAGTACATGAGGCAGAAAAAAACAGCTGTAGAAATCTGGTGAAGAACGTGCATTTATATGTGGTGACTAGTAAGTAATATCCAAGCTTGTGCAGGGATTTTGAGTTCCATTGAAATTTTAAAATGATTGAGAATGTATGCAATAACTTTAATTATTGAAAAGCTAGAGCGAGATTCACTATTCCCTAAGCATCTAACTGTGCAGCAGTTTGGATTTTCATAAGGCACCTAACCAAGTTATGGATCTAACTTCCTATAAAATCAGTGTCTATAAACTGATTAGCTGCCTTTTGAGTATCCCAATACCTTCCTGCTTACCTTTGAAACGGTGCTGTTTGGGTCCAAGTCCTGTCACCTGGTTAACAAAACTGAGAAAGGTATGTGTTCATGTGGGTAAAGGATTCAATGCAGATTGGTTTTTTTTCCAGATGGGCTGCAAAAGACTCTGTTATACCAAAGCAAACAGATCAGTCACAGTTTTCTGATTTTTGTATGCTACGCAACACAAAATAATGGTATGCACTTCATGTTGCAAAGGAGCCTGGATCAATAAAAATAGTATCAGTTTAATCAATAGTAATGTTTTGTCTGACTAAAAAAAATAGTCATAAGTGTTGCTTTGAAAGAGCAGGCCTTATGAAAGTCTCTGCTTTTTAAGAGCTGGCGGTCCCTGGCCTCATGTAGATTTAAGTGCATATTACCTTTTTTGCCTGCCTGTGTAAACATACCATGTATTGTTCCTGGAAATATGACTACAGAAAGCTGCTGTTTCTGGGAACAGTGTTACAGGGCTGATAATGTTGATTGGTGACTAATTAGTGCCATTCCCAGAAGTATTATCTCCAGAAGAATTTCCGAGAAGGGACTGACAACATGGTGTGTTGGTATATGCCCAAGTCATGCTGGTGTGTTACTACCTCTCCCATAATTTAAAGACTGTGACAAATGGCAGTTGTGAATTTGTATTTTTTTTTTTTCTAAGCATGATTAGCTAAAGCATAACTCTGTTCCCTTCATTTCAGTCTTTTATCGTATTTTGTTCTTTTTGTTACAAGAAAAACACCAAAAAGCTGAATACTATACTAATGACTTTAGTTGGCTGCCTCTGCATGCAGAATTCAAAACTCTTGGCTATGTACATTTGTGTGTCTAATTTACAAAATATCTATTTTTATATGGGAGAACTGATCTTGTGACACCTCTCCAAATGAGTCCATGATGAATGAAAATATCTTAACATAATTAGTGGAAGAATCTAAGCGAATAAAATGTAAAGAATAAATGGCAAAAAAATCAGGTCAGCAAAATAAGAATGGCTAATGAAAGCAACAGTGATGAATTATCATTAAAAATAAAGTATAATTTTTAGTTGGTTGGAAATGAAAATCCAGAAGGCAGTCTGGATTTTGTCAGAAAGCTTTAATGTTCTTCAGTTAAAAAGTTTCAGGAGCATTGCTGCCAGTGGCAAACTGTGAAGGGTTTGTTGTCGTCTGATGAGGAATAAGCTGTATGGTAGGAAGTGCACAAACGCTGAGGAAGTGCTATAGCGAATAAAAAACATTGTTGGAGGTAGCTCAGTTGCATTTCAAGTGCTAAGAGAAATTTTATAGCTAGAAAATCAACACTAAGTTTGCCCATTCTGATTATGGTTTGGAGAAATTTATCTTAGGAGCCTCTTTAGAATTTGCTGTTTCACACTGGCTAGAATATGGTGCAGCAACACATCTGCCCTGGCAATGCTGGTTTTGGTAGCAGTGGTGGGGGCTCGAGCAGTGAATACTTGCATAAACCGCCTACTATAAGGTTGGATGATATTTGAATCCATTTTTGCTTTATTTATAAAGGATCTTTTGTAGGATGGTGTATAACTTAAGCGCCTAGTCTTCATTTGTAACTTCTGTTGATAAATCTATGCTGACATAGTTTTATTTGCAAAACATCTGTTGTTCTCCTCTGTAACAACTTTTGATGATGTGGTCATTTGGATCAGCTGTGGATATGATTTATCTGTTTGCTTATTGTCAATACTTTAAAATCAGCAAATTCAGATAGGTTGGATACACAGCTCAGAGCTGTCCCTCCCTCACCCCAGCTCCCCCAGATAAATTTTTCTAGGATATCTTACCATGTTTAGGTGGCTAGGAGAGAATAGAATAGAATATCAAATGCGTTCGGCAAGTACCTCTGTATCTAAATTCACACTCTTGGTATTTATATGTCAAAGAAAAATATCAGAGTCCATTATTGTTATGCAGGCAAAGGTTTCGAGGGCATGAGATAATGATTCAGGGTTTCAAGGTATTAAATCTGGTTTTGCCACTGAATGATTTTTGGTTGAATAACTCATAAATTAATTTTGCCTCAGTATGCCTGAGAATGTAAAGACTGGAAGATTCATCGTATGCAAAGCTGAACAGGTCCTCGGCATTTTTGTTGATGCGCTCCTGACCTGAGGGTCCCTGTTACCACCAGTAACCTTGGCAGAGCACATCATGATCATAGAACCTTTTCTTTCTTTCTTTCTTGCAAGGATACAACTTAAGTGATGAGTTGGCTTAGTCATATTTTTGGGCAGGCACTAAGGGTACTGATATTTTTTTTTAGTGTAGCTACCCTTCTGTTCCCAGGCATTTGCTGCAGAGTGTAATGAAGTAAAACAGTAAAAATCATTGTGGAGAATCAGTCTGAATTGTCTGCAGCCTATGCATTTAAATTGCCAAGAGGCCTTCTGCAGTCTCACCAGTTATCACTTTTGCACATGTTGAGCCTTTGCTGCCTGCCAGTAGAAGTTCAGTAAGTTCTGCACAGGATTTTCTTCTGAATCGATCCTTTCTAAGCTGGTAGTAGAGCTACTGATGTATATTAATGAATTCTGTTTCACATTTTTTTTCCCATTTATACTGCAGTTTATATACTGTCCTTAGAGAGTTCTATGTTCATCTTATCTGGCTTTAGAAGACTACTGGAGAATCTGGTAAATGACAGCCGCTGTGTTTTTAAATTTTGCTGCAAGGTTTCAGCAAAATAACATTGCAAGACTGGAGGGGTTTTGTTGAGTTTCTTTTTCTTTTTCCCCAGAATGGAAGCCTTGGACAAATTATTCTGTTGTTTAGCAAATGACAGCATGTGTATAAATTTCTAACAACCCTCGAACCAATAAAAAACATGCCTCACATCACAAAAAATGGAAAGGTTCTTTTTCCAGGGAAGTACTTGATTTAAGATAAATACTCCATCATAGAAGAGAAGGGGACACCCAGAGTCATGAAGTTCATGGTCTCCAGTTGATGGAGCCAACCAAATCACAGAACACCTTTAATATATGTGACAAGTTTACAGAAAAGCTGCCTTAGAACTTCATTCAGACCCCTGCTTCTCGTTGCCAGCTTGTGTTTATTAGTAACTATTTATTATACTTTAGTTTTTCACCTCCCCCTGCTAGAATTTTTTCCTTTTTTCTTGTCTTTCAACGCACAGTGTCTTTTATTTATAGAAGAGGTCACTGGCAATTTTAAAGAAAATGTCCTGTATAAACTATGGAGCAGATTATAAACTGCAAATTACAATAGCAGCACAGGACCTTCAAAGAGAGAGATCCTCCCTTTTAGTAACTGAAAATTTGGTTGTTTTACTGTGGAGGACAGAACCAGCAATGCAATTAGGTCTATAAAATCTTACTGAAGCTTCTAATTCTTCAACTTTACCATGACATTATGCAGGAATCAGTGATGCACCACACTGTAAGGTCTAGATATGCTCTAATTCCTCTGTGGCACATATCCCAGCAAGAACCCTTCTACCTCAGATCTATAGCTTGACAGGGAACAGCATCAATGCTGAAGCTTTTTCCTGGTTTCTTTGTTTTCTTGCAGAAATGCTTCTTGGTTTTTTGTTTTCTTTCATTAGTTCAAGAAAACCAGTTTTCTTTTAAATTCTGCAGAAGGTCTCAGATGAAGGAATATTTTGCTTTATGGCTTTCGAATAACAAGTTTCCCTGATATAACCCACAGAGAGTAGTCTTGTATCTGAACTCTGAAGTTCTCGAGAAACAACTTCTGTTTCCCCAGCTTATAAGCCTTCCTTTTCCTATGCTGCATGACTGTCATACCTTTGCCCAGACCAGGGAGAATCTTGGAGCTTCTAAGCTTGGAGTTTGAAAGACATAGCTAATAGTTTCATCACTGGTATATCTTATTTTGTAGTTGTGTCACAAAGTTTTTAAATGTCAACATATCACTTAAGTGCTACTTTCCCTAGGGTAGGTAAGTCTTCTAACTGATTATTCTTCCTGCTCTAACAGCCATGTACAAATTGTAGTGATGGTAAGTTGACCAAATTGTCTTCAGTTGTATCACTCTAAATGTTTTCATTTTTGAAGTTTTCATTAGTCTTTAAAATTGCTTGATCTACTTTTTCTTTATGTATTTTCTCATTTTTGCCTATGTCCAATCAGTGTAATTCAAACTGACTCTACTGAAAGTGGCATATGATTACTTTGAGAGCAAGAGAGAGATTTGAAATATCATAATGGGTTTCTTTCAAAGTAAAACACACATGGTAAAAATCAGATTAGGAGCAAAATCCTAGCATCTCAGATCCAGTCACTCAACATGTTCAAGAAAAAGTGTACTGCCTGAAACCAGAATTTGACTAATAAGCATATTCTGCATTTTGGCTTATATTCATGTTTGACGTTATTTTTGTTGGTGGTTCTTCATTTATTGCTTTATTTACATCTTTTAAAATTTGTTTTACTGCCTAGAAAAATTATAAACTGACAGATTTGGAAACTGAAATTGTTTCCCTGTCTGCAAAAGATGGACAATATAGGCAGCAGTGCTATTCCCAGTGTCCTGACAGATGTTGCAGGAGGCATCAACCCCGGTGATGAGAGGGTCTCAGTGTCTGTATCAGTTTAGTTTCTTTGACCTCCTAAAGAAGTTTTGTGGTGCATTTGCTGCAATATCTGCTGCACCTGAAGGGACAACAGATCTTGTGTTACCAGTAAGTGTCTAAATAATTCTTTGTGGAAGGTAAAATCCAGTGGTATTCCATGCTGCATATCCAAATGTGTCTTTCGTCTCTATAATAGCATAACAGTATCATTCTTCATTTATGAGGTGGTGATTATTTCCTAGTGAATCTCTGAAGAGACTGGGTTAGGGCTTATCTCTACAGAAGATTCTCCTTTTTTTTTAATAGTTACTCTTCCTCCTCTGCTTATGTAGTAATGTCTCAAATATCCAGGGAAATGCCTGGAGGAGAAAGAGGAGTAGCATCGGTAGTCAAGAATAAGCAAAAGGAAGATTTGATGTGATGAAAGTATACTGTAATATATCACCTTTGGAAAAAACCTGCAAGCAGATTCCGCATTTTGAAAAAAGGCAGGCAAATTTCTGAAGAGTCTTTAAACAGTAACAGATGGAGCTGAACTGGAGGAAGCTGCACATGCTCCATCTTATTCCCCGCAGCATCATGTAGCCAGTAGTGTTGAAATACCTCAAGGTTGATCTTAGATATTTACCATAAAAGCTGAAAATTACCCAGTCATTTTAACAAAAAGCTTCAGCTTAGAAGCTTATGATTGAAGGATCAAAGCAATCTCTGCTTTTCTTTTACCCATAATATCTGCTAGTTTTATTCACCTGTGTATCTATCCATGTACAGTCACAACTCGGGGAATGCTTTTAAAACACAGGTTTTTAGGAATTTGTCTCTAGTTTTGTGGTGCAGCCAGTACTCTTCTTGTACCTGGATTGCTACAGTAGCAGGCAAATATAAAAAAATATAAAATGATTAAGTATACTTTGAGCCATTTTTTTCTGATGAAAGGAGTAGAAAATAATGAATTGTTGCATGATACATTTATTCTAAAAGTCAGCTTTTAATCTTGCTGGCTTCCATCTTATAAAATGAGGTAGGATTTGCAGTTTCTCTTTCACAGCCATACAGATATTTTGAAGAAAAGTACTCTAGGAGAAAAAAATTTTCTGTCTGAAATGTTTTCTTGTATTTAATGAAATTGCATGTTTTGTCCCTTCCTACCCCTAAAATGATAAGATGGATCATTATCACAATAGGAGGCTGACTGTGATTCCCAACCATCACGTCATCTTTGACATGTCTCGGCCAGTGCAGTTGCTGTGACAAGTCCCTACAAATAATTAGCATTACTTTTAGAAGAGTACTGGTGTAAGAATGCATGTGTGCTTGTATAAAATTAAGTTAGAATGTATGTGTACATATGTAAAGTGTATTAGGCATTATAAATGCCAGTGCACAAGGTGTTCTTTTTCACAGCAGAAGCCTTATGATCTCACCGTGTTCATTAGACACAGGTTTTGCTTTCTTTGGAGGCAGGATTTGCCTCCTGTTGCTTGTCAGTAGGCCTGGAAGTCCTCTATTAACATTGCATTGGGGATCTCACCACCAATTGACTCAATATTTTGTTTTCAATTGTTTCACTAGAGATGAATAAATGTGGCTCTCTAAAGTACTCTTACACTCCCCTTTGAAAGCCCAATTTTAGACAATGTATGCAACAGGGACCCAAATAATCATCATGCTCTTCAAGTTGTTTGCCTTCTATTGCTGAAGTTAAATATGTTTAAACAGTGAAAGTTACCAGCTTGAAACCTCCTATCTGTTCATATAATGAAGGCCAGAGGGAATTTAACCCTAATCATTTTATTCTTTCCTAGAAGCAAATGAACTTGCTATCAGTGAGGGTGTACTGGTCCTTACCAGTAAGCATGAACTTCAGAAAATTGCCACTTGACATTGGAGAGCATTGTGCAGATTCTACTAGCACAACCAGAAATTGAAATAGAGGGCCCAAGAGCAAAAGGTTTAATAATGCAGCAAGTCTGTCAAGCAATTGAATTTAAATAATGCTATAATGCAAAACACCAGTTACTAATTGCTACAAGGAAGGACTGCAACAGAAACTTTCAACAGTTTGTTATTATGCTGTGGAAATATTGTGAGATTGGCTTGGTCTTGCAGTATAAAATCCTGATTTCCAATTGATTTTAATGAAACAAATGAAATAAGCAGATAGCCTATTTGGAGTAGACACTTGAAAATAGGAATTCAATACTTAGAGAAAATATAAACTGTCTATCTGTCTATAATCATAAATACATGAAAAAATTCGAAGAGTTTTCATGAAACAAGGTGGCAGCAATTCTATTTAATGCTGAGCTCAGGTTGTGACTGAGCATTTGGCTGTCTCAAAGCCAAGTTGGTGAAGCACAGGATGTCTTTTGTAGCTATCAACTAAAGTTATTGTTTGCTCCTAAATCATATCTGATCCTCCTTGCACAACGTGTGTGAAAAGATGCTTAAGTAAATGTGACACAGAGGGATGGTTAAAAGGTGGGTCTGAATACTCTGCCCTACTGAGAATTAGTTTGTGCTGCTTTAGTACTACAATTATAGTTAAACAAATTTAACTCAAGAAAGTAAAGCAACTAGTTATGTTTATTTTAGATATCTTCTGTAATCAAGACCATTTTTATTTCATTTGTGCCAAGCAGATGCATTTAAAAAGCTCTTTTTTGGCTAACAGACTCTATTTCTTCTGTGCTTTGCTTGTTAAAGTATCTTTGTGTTAGAAGTTGAAACAATTATGGTATAAAAATAGATAAGCATAGCATCAAGACACCATGCTAGCAGATTCTACCAGTGAAATGGAAGGGGTGGAAAAAGGATGCAGCTTAAGAGGTGTACTAGAAACAGCTAACAAAAATAAGGGTATTCAATGGAGTAGGAGGATTGAGATTTGGAAGCTGGGAGGTCAGATTATTTTGCATTCCTCAGAGAAAGAAGAAATACCAGTACTGTAGGTGGGCAGGGTAACGGAGATCACACTGCATTGATACTGATGCTAAGGAAAGGAAGAATAAAAAGATAATGTGAATTAGAACAATGAAATGTTAAAAAAAGAAGGGCTTATCATTTTTGATATCTACCTAACTCCTGGGCAGTACCTCATGGGAGTAGTTTATATTCTTTCAAAGTGTCTTGAGTTCATTTAGTAAGAAAATTTAACCTTGTTGTGGGGCTGAAATGGGTAAAATGTGAGAGAAACAGACACTCAAAGGAAGCCCAGACTTGTAGTTTCCCCACACCTCTACAAAATGATTCCTTTCTGTTTTTGGAGAGCACCAACTGTGCTAGACTTTTTTTTTTTTTTTTTTAAGTGATCCCAGGCAGATCTGCCACGAGATGGCAATTTCCTCTCTTATTTCCAGCTATATACCGCTACTGAGATGTTTCTGGTTTTGCCACGAAACAACTGCTGACAATACCAGCTGGGAAATGCGGAGTCTGAATGCCATTTAAGCCTTCTCTCTTGTCCTTTCGCCATGGGGTAATTTGCCCAGTGCATTAATTTGCAACAAGGTAAGACAGAGCTTTCGGTCTGTAGGGTCAGTTTGGAAGCCTTGAGCAACCTTTTTTTGCTGTTCTTTGGCAAATTGTCCATTCTGTCTGGGGACTTCATTAAGGAAGTAACAGGATTCTTTCTGCCAGTTCTTCAGCAAGAAGGGAACTTCGTTTCCAGTGTTTAATATGAAAAAGGGTAAAGTTTGAATTTAAAAAAAAAAGAGCCATGTGACAGCATAGTGTTTCAACATGCTACGCTACCTTATGTAAAATATGGCTAGGTGGTTACAGTAGTATTGGTATCAATAAAAAAAAATCTCTGCTGATTTATTAGGGTGTTATAGATATTGTGTGGATGTACAGATATAAGCTGTATGAATTGTATCTGTATGCATGTACACTTATATGTAGTTTTGATGACCTTAAATTGAGTTTTAACAAATATGGAGTTAAGCATATGTTATATGTATGTTGCAAGTCTCTTTCACTGTCAGGAGGACTAATAGTAGAATAAAGCAAAATGTCACACATACTGATTGTGCATCATCCTGCAGGGGGGTGACTCCCTGCTCAGGAAAATCTTTGTCTTTTACTTAGAAAAGGAATTCCTACTTCTATATTTAAAAAGCAGCACATCCTGGTAATTAAGTTAATGTAAAAATCAATGTACTAATTGGTTTTGGTTTGGTTTGTTTTTTTCCCCATTGCTACATATACTAATAATCAAATTCAGACTAAGCATGTCCTAATTCAGTTAGTTGCTTTGGCGGCATCCATGTGCATATTAGCTATAAATTTCCAAAAGATTCTGATGGAGCCACTTGAGCAAATGAAAAACAATTTTATTGAAACAGGTGTAGGAATAGGGATGCTTCTGGTAATGCACAGTTACTCTGTCTAGACAAGTGTAAAGAGACAGAAGATCATTGAATTTTAGAACATCATTGTGCCAGTAACAGTTTGCTGCTTGTACAAGATCTTCTGAAGTATTTTTCTGTAGACATTTGCTACTCTGAGACCCTATAGTGAATTTTCAAGCAAGAGCCTTGCAGAATAAGGCAGTTCTTTTTGCTAACTGGTATTCTATTTCTCCAAGCCTTAAGCATATTATTTTCACTTCTCTAAAAGACATGGCTAAAGCCACCAGCCTAACATGAGAATAAAATAATAATAATAATGATAAACACAAACATGAAACTACAATCAAAACAACCAAAAAAACCTTAAAATGAAATTTTAAAATATCTTCACAGTAATTAGGTCAGACTTCCTTTGGTATGAATGAGTAGGCAGGAGTAAGCCACCAGTCACAGAGGCAGAGAAGAATTTAGGTCAGAAGAGACCTTTGTAGCTCTTTTTTCTAGTGTCATGCACAAAAATAGGGCAGTCATCAAAGTTTGGGGCTGCTCAGGATCTTGTCTGGGTGTTTGTGAAAATGTCCAGGAACAGGGTTTCTACAGACTTCCAAAGGGAGCCTGTAATTACACAAAGTCTTAGAGGAGTTCTTACATGATGCATGCAGTATTCTCACTAAATTGAACCATTTGGCCAATTAACCACATTTTGGTCATAATATAATTTTATACAGGTTTTAATGTTAATGATTTTCATTGCTAATTAATGCATAAAGAAGAAAAGATAAAATATATCTTGTTACTTTGTATCACATGCAGCAAATGCAAGTTACCAGTTTGTTTTCATGCTTTTCAGATTGAACTCCAGCTTTCTTCTCCCTGAACGTTTGGGCCTTACTTCTCCACACATGAGCATAATTCTCCATTCTCTGGCCTGCCCAGAACCCTGTCCTTCAACGTCTCCATTCCCTCAGAGCTAATACACTTCTTCCTCCACTCCTCCACTCTTAAAAAATAAATACTATTTTCACCTGAATTTTCTGTAATCAAGCCACAAACTGAACTTAAAGTTGTTTGTTTGTTTGTTTGTTTTTAATTCTCTGTGGGTGTATCCATTCATATATATCTCATAAAGATAGTATTTTTCTGATCAAGTGTCTCCCACCAAGTTAATTTATTGGAATCTTACCATTGCGAGCAGCAATATGCTTTAGACATAGGGAAGTCACAGCTTAAGTAAAATAAGAATCTGCTTATTTGACCTGCTGTATGTGATCAAATTAATAAGAAATGAGCTTCAAATACGTTTCAGAAATGTCAGGTCCGTCAGAGGACATTTTGGTGTTTTATTTAGTTTTTTTAATATAAAAACGGCATTAAATGACACTTACTGTTTTTTATTTTCATACATTAAGCTTCATTATTTGCTGATTGATGGTTTGACTCATTCCTGTTATCTTCCTGCTCAATTGCATACAGTCATTTTGTTATTCCTCTGTAATTTCATGACCATGCTAATGAAAGTATTGGGACTGTAGACTGATTTCCATGGAGCCTTATCTTCTTGTAATTTAGGGTCTGTTAGAAATGAAAATAAAACCTCCAAGAATTTACAATTTAAATCTAATTAATTAAAAAAAAAAATCCTGGTACTTCCATTACAACAAAATTCAGAATCTTTGATCACTTTGATTTCTCACTTGATGTTTTAGAGATCTGCAGATGCACACCTGGCAGTCTTTTGTAAAACATTTGTCCAGTTGTCTTGCTGGATAGGGATGCACAGTTTTTTGAAGTCAATAGCGGCATCTGCCTATGACTACTTTATACAGTGTGTATAAACCTCCTACCTCCTAAGTGGCATATGGAAAGTCTAGCTGTAATCTCTAAAATAAAATCCTAGATTTCTCCTTTAGAAGCCCTAGCTACAGCAGTCATTCTAGCAAGAAACTTAAAGAATGTTTTGCAAAGGAGTGGTAATTCACAGTGAACTTTCTTAGTCTGTTAGGGATTTTTTTTTGCTTGGTTGGGATTTTTCCTATTGTGAAAGGAATTAAGTCCTCCATTGGTCCTGTCTTGCTACCTCCATACCATGTGCTATCTTGTGCTGATATAACTCCAGTGACTGCAGTGAAGTTGTATCTGATCTATAGAACTGCAAGATCAAAATCAAGCCTTGGACTTGATATTTGTATTAGCAGCTATGTTAGGCATTATATTGAGCCTTGCTTCATTTCAAAATATTTTTCGCATCCACATCCCAGTCCTCATACTTTAGTTATGTAACATAAATGCCAAATGGACCAAATCTGCTGAAAACAGAACCAAAGAGAGGGGTGAGGAGAAAAAATCATGAAAAATAATCCATTGAATACTTGTAAGCACCAGTCCAACTCAAGGTATTTGCAAGCTACAAATTCCTGGAGCTTGGGTGAGTATTCTGTAGCACTACAACGAAGTATTGCTTTAGCATTTTGGCCCTAGTCTGACTCAGAGACCAGACTTTAGGTTTGACCCACTGCTGTTGTTAGTTTTGTGTTTGGTTTTGGGTTTTTTTTTGTGGGGAGTTTTTTTATGTGTTTTCCATACTTCTCTAAGATTCAGGGCAATGTGCCAGTACTAAAACTGTACTAGTGTCAGGCATTCCGCTTTACTCCGCTTTACTGCCTCCGTTTTAATAATAGCGAAGTACCTAAAATCACATACATGATCTTGCATTTTTAGATTGCTGCATGTCCAAGAATTTCAGAGATCTTTATGACTACAGCAATCCCTATACTCTTCCATGGATGAGAAGTAAATTTAATGCATTTTTTACTAATTGGTAAATGGAAGTATGAGATTAAACAATATGGCCAAGAGCAGAGACATTTTTTACAATGAGGGTGGTGGGACACTGGAACAGGTTGCCCAGAGAAGTTGTGGATCCTCGATGTTGGAAATGTTTTACGATTCTGTGATCATGGTAACTGTAGCAGCGTATCATAAGATACAGGTTAGTTTGGGCCCAAGGTCTTCTCACAGATTAGCTGCACAGTTTTATGTCTGACTGCACTGACTCAGTACATTATTCCTAATTTCTTCATTGTAAGGGAGAAAATAACTGAGCATGTAAAGTGCATTTAGTATACGTTTGTGTGCCTGTATCTACAGAAAATGAATGGAAATATTCTGGATATTATGGACTGAAGATCAAAATATCAGAAGTAAAGGAATACACCATTGCCTAGTAGGTAACTTCAGATGTGATTCTGTGGGTTTTGCCTGTTAATTACTTCATATACAAAATGTATATAAGGTAATATTAAATATTCATTTGAAAGATTGTGCTATGCATCAACAATAACTGAGGTGCAATACAAGAAACTGAAATGCTTTTAAAATAGGCTTCAGCGTTGGTATCCCAACATCCCAGATAGAAAATTACAGAACAGAGATTGAACTGTTTTAAACAAAAAGTTGGTGATTATTTGGAATAGAATCCATCATCTGATATTAATTTGACTACTGTGACATAAGACAGATTTCTAATGTGCTAGATGGATGAATGTTGTAAACCCCTTAGCATATTTTTTAATTTTTTTTAAGATTTAATAACCTTTCTATACAGAAAAATACTGTTATTTTTCTGAGTTGCCTAAATGACCCATTTTATTCGCTTGGCTGCTGACAGCTTGAGAGATCAACTTCTTTCTTAAAACATTTTATTGGGAGCAGATACTCATTTTATGACATGGCCACTTTTTGTGTGCTAGTAGCTGTTGGGACCTGTGCTAAATACAACGGTTTTGTTTTATCACTGGGTTCTCTGTCTCTTTAAATGAAAACTTGCTGTGTGTTTGGGAGGTGTTGGAGAAATTCTCACTGGGGATGTGCTGTGACCTTGGTGTTGTGTGCCATTTGTGCATCATTAAAAGGTTGTAATGAAGTTCTGCCGCACACAGATTGTAAAAGGTCAAGCAGAAAGTTGGGAGCCAATGAGGTTGGGAAGAAAAATTGTGCTAGCAGCAGAGGTTGAGGGATTCATTATATTGATGCTATGGGGTTTTCAGCAGAGTAATAACTGAGTTAGCAATAGAATGTAAATCTTCTCAGCCACTTAGTCTGAGCCTGCTTCCTCTTGATTTGTGGGGATATATTTTTACTAGAGTACAGGAAAAGTCATTATGCTTTCAGGAAAGCCACTGGAACTAGTTAATGCATTGTAGGTAGAAAGACAGAAGATAAACAGAACTGTATGTGGCTCATCTGTAAAAGCAGGGCATTGGTGACAGAGAACAATTGTACCAAATGAAAATGTTTATGTAAATAATTGGAGCTGCTGCACCACACAGTTGTAGGTTTGCAGGTTTTGGTTGGCAGGTTATGCTGTATATATGTAGAATGCTGGGCTAATAACTATAAAGGCTGCCTTTATGGCTCATAGCATGGAAAGTGGTAGTGGCCTTCCAGAATCATATCTACATGGGAAGGTATCCTTCAGTCCTATAGACTGCATCATTTCCCCCTATTTCTCTGAAAAATGGCCCCTGTAATTGCAGAAGTACACGTTTCTATCAGATAGAGCCACATTTAACAGACCATGTAACTTCCTTGCATTATAATTGACTTGAAATTAATTTAAGCTATTGTGCATTATAAAATAAAATGGAAGAATAACTCTAATCTCCAACTGCTATGCCCTAAGAAAAATCAGAAGTAACTCACATATATATGGAACAGTTTTACTTTCCAGTTCTCTGGATATGCTAAATAATGTTCTGGCATAATTTGTCACAATCTGTATAGAGACAACAAGTTATATGAAAGGCTGTGGGTTTGTTGTACTTTTATAGTCTTGCATGCAGGACTTTGCTCTATTGTTCTATAAAAGTTGAGATTTTTTTGATGGATATGGAAAAGTTAGAAATTTTTAATCATTCTCCATTTAGCAAATTGATTTCCTAGAAAGTCATTCCTTTAATGTGGAAGAGGCACCATCCTGGTGTGACCAATTTAAGACTTTCTTTGTTAATTACTTAAATATGCAGATTCTTGGAGGAACTAAAGACCCAAATATCTCTAATTCTCCTCTAATGTGTACGGAAGTCACTAGGAGCCTTTACGTTGCTTTCAGTGATTGTCCTGTCATTGTCTTCCAAAGGCTTTGCATTTCATCCCTATAACTATTAATAAATTTATATTATTTAGAGAATTACATCTAAAAGAAGAAAACTGTCCAAAAGCTGGTACCAGCTTCACTATTGTGCTTATCATGTTCTATACTTGAGCGGTATAGGAAGGATCAAACCCATTACTCCTGAAGGGCCCTAAAAAACTCATTGTCAGTGTTCATCCCTTTTCTTTCCTGGCAGGTGATCTTGTAACTAATCCAATGTGTCAATTACAACCAGCTTTGAAAGAGAATACTCAAAGGATCTGGAGGGGAAAAAAAAAAAAGAAACCAAAACAACATTGTGACTACAACAGGTTATTTGGCATCCAGTCAGCTTCCATTAGATCACTGTAAATTACCTGTCAAATTATTCCTTTTCTGAACATGTTTTGTTTCAAGATCCTCAGCTAAACACTTACATATTTTGTACCTTTATTCTGTCACGCTTTCACACTTGCTATGCAGTTCTGTTTTGTTCTAGAAAATACCATCTCTACAGACTGTGATAAAACAGCTCAGACTGGTTTTCAAAGAATGCTTTAATCAATATTGGAGGAATATTTCTTTGTGCATTGATTATGGTAACGTGTTTAATTAATCAGCAGACAGCATTGTAATAGAGAAAAATGTTACTGAAGAAATTATAATGGAAAATTACAGAAATTCTTTTTAACACCATCTTAAAGATTTAACACACACATACCCCCCAGTGCTGTGAACCTGAGACAATTCTGCTAATCCAAAACTGTTTGTTTTGGAGACTTTTATGTTTGCTTGGTCCCATACTCCATAACTCATATCTCTACAACTAATATTTCAGCTCCCAGATTTACGTAGTGTTTCTCTCAAAAAATGAAGGATCTTGTGTCCCAGTATGGCCCTTCTTTAGGTATATTACAGAATCAAATTCCTGAAGTCTGTTGCAGTGCTTTTGAGAGAGAGGTCCTTTTGGATGCTAATTCACAGAGGCACAGTTTGCAGGTATATCAAGTACAGTCTCGAGAGTCAGGTTCCCACAGTTTGTCTAATTCGTTCCTCTGCCCCAAACAGGATCACCCATACTTGTGTCATTCCTGATGGATGTTAGCATCCATCTTTGTACACTTGCAGAGAGGTGATGACTATATTTAACTAATCTTATCATTAGATATTTTTTTCCTAATTACTAGCCAAAATCTCTCCTGCCTCAGTCTTACTCCTGATACTGCCTTCTATGAAGGAGGGATTAACTGCAGGAGTCATTTACATATTGGCAGTCTTTTATCAAGTGTGTCATTTACATCCTACTCCTCAGTTTAAACGTTCTCTTTCACATTGTTTCATGTCATTGCTGCTGTTCCCTGAAAAATTCTCTTTCCTGTCTGTGAAGGTGGCCTCCAAAAGCAGAGGCAGTACTCTGAAGTCTTTCTGATGCTTATTAGAGCAGAAAGGATCATTGTGCTTGTCCTAGAGGTGATACTTCTGTTTGTACATCTTGTTTTATGAAAAGACTTCTGCTGAACATGTGAACTTTGGATAAAGACCAAAATGCAGATCAATTCTGGGCAGTAAGGGTACAGGTGCTGTTGTATAACTTCATGCCTGTTGCTTCCTTACAATTGCCATAGCAAATATGCTCCGTTCAAATGCTAAGGAGCCTTAAACTCACTGCTTCTCAGCTAAAATACATTAATTTATTTACCTCTTAGTTAATCTGAATGAGATAAGAATGATCTTAATTAACTACAAACACTTTATTTGAAATTTCCAATGCTGCATTTTACCTTTCAGTTGGGCTTCTACGGGTTAAGAGTCTGGACTATGCCAATATAACCAGCATATTCAGGTACAGCTTTCTCTGCCTTTACCTTTCCTGCTCTGATTTCACTGTTTAGGATCCATAAGGATGAAAGGAGTAGAAGGCTGTAGAGAAGTAGAAGTGAAGGAGTTATTAATCAGCTGTCACTCTGTGCATTCACATAAGGCAAAGCTCTGTTGAGTAACCAACACCACCTTGCCTGATTATTTCTAAACCGGTTAAGGCATGATGTTGTCACGTTTTATCTGGAAAACTTACTTGCAGCCAAGGTAAATCACACAGTGATTATAATATTTGCTATTTGTATTAATTTCTCAAGATGTACATTGCATCAGGCAATAAAGCTTTCACTTATATTTGTCAATTCGCTTTTTGCTGGCGTGTTATAAAAGTTTTGGTAATTATAATCAATTAGGATACATGAGATGTTATGTCATGATTCCCATCACAGCATCATTCTTTCAGTGAGTTATCTCTATGGAACACTTCTGATGAATTATGTTGCAAAGTTCTGGCCTATGCCAAGTTCTCCATTTTGAATTATACACAGTATTTTGTAATCCTGGTTTTACTTTTCAAAAATGCATCTTATTATTTCCAGCAACAAATTGTGCCAGAGATAGTGAGTCTTGGAAAATGACTGAGCTTCTGTGGAGGCCAATTTTTTAAATGAAGCTTGGGGAAAAAAAAAGAAAAAAAAAAAAGAAGTCCCCATTTTCATTTTGAACCATATAATAGAGTTAGCAGTTCAGTGCCCAAATTATGGAAGTGACAGAGGCAGAAATCAAGAGCCCTGCTCCCAAAACAATTGAATTAAACTGGCTTCAAATTATACTGAGAGTTTGTGCTTGTGCTACTTCTGTTATTAGACAGAAAATTCTTTCCTGTGGGGTATTGTTAATGAGCCAAAAACTGTTGGATTTACTCATTCTGTTCCCCGTCACACTTGTGCTCCCCAGGATGCCCAGCTTCTGCACCCAGCCCCTCCATATTGCTGTTCTTACTGTATTTCTGCTGAGAGATTCAAAAGGGAATGCTGTTTTGTTTAACATAATTTAACAGCTTTAACTTTGCTATCTCTTGTGGTGGCTTTCGGGAGATTACTGAGCTTTGAGAACATCCGCTTCTGGCCAGTGCGAAGTGTCAGGATGAGTCTGTTGGAGTTTTGTTGTGGTGTGGAAGGAAAACGCCCTTAGCTGCAAGTACTTGTGCTAGCAAAGTGCCTTACGTAGCCCTTGTTTAGTAGGAAGCTATTGCGAATGGTGTTTTTATTTATGAAGGCTTGTCATCATTCCTATTTAAATTTAACGGTGTATTGCTGTGAGATGAGGTCATCAGGCCACTTATTAACTTGGCCAGAAGAAAAATAAAAACAGCTTTTGGGCTCCATTGGCAATATTTTTTGAGTACCTGCTATTTAATCACCTTCCTGCTATGTTCAGGATGTCAGCTATATATATTGCATATTTTATTTAAGTGTATAGAATGGAGTGTGGTAATGATTTCTACATTCTTAGTAATGAAGTACTAGCTTCCCTAAGGCATCTGAAATTACTGTGGTTCAACAGCATCCGAGATACTTACGACACCAAACCCAAGTTGTTGTATTTTATACCTTTGTTGCTGGCACTGAATTTCTACATGGTTACTTAACCAATTAAAGCTGATTTATTACTTTTAATCACCTGTCTAACTTACTTCGTTTTCTAGTTTATCAAATCAGGCTAGAATATTTTATAAATGCCTACTTTGTTGCTGACAGACCAAGCAGCTATATGCCATGTTATCTACATGCAGCTAGCGCTGTGTCTGAGAATAGCATTATGAGAGTTGGGAGGAACATTTTAAAAATATCATTTCAAGGATCCTAGACCCAAATTGTGACTTGTCTTACTGTTTCAAGTGCATCCCAGGCCGTAAATAGCAATATTTGCAAAACCCCACTTCAACATCTGTGAGAAATTGCGTTATTGTTTGGAAGCTATTATAGGGGAATCATTTTGCACTTATTTCCTTGATGAACTTACAGCAAAAACAGTTAAGTAAGAGCGTGCTTTTCTCAGAGCTGTGTACTTACTTCTGACAATCTTGCTGATTGAAGAAGGCGTGTGAATACCAAGCAAAGAAGGGCCAGGTGGAATCTGCACGGCTCCGATCATGCACGGGCATGTGCTAAGTTACTTCTCACAGCTTCCCCACCTTCCTCTTCATCTTGAGCTCATGGACAGTGTGTTTCCAAATGTTATTTATTACTTCTTTTCTGGAGCTCTGGACTGAGTGCCCATTCTGTATTTCCTTTATGTTGATGAAAACATTTTGATGATTTCCTAGGCAAACCTTTGGATTAGTTCTTGGATCTTACTCTAGACCTGTTGACAGTTGTCAAGGCAGATGACTCTTTCTTCTTTTTCCTCTTCTTTTTCTTGTTCTTTCAGGCTGCTTTTCAGGAAATTCTTCACTGATGCCGTCCTGCTTTCTTCGAGGATTCCTTCCAGCTATGTCCTGGTTGCTTTCTCTTTTCTCTCTGTGCCTCATCTTTGGTTTAATTTGCAACTGACTTAAATAACCAATTCTGTGATGCTGAATCAAAACCCTGTCTATCATCCTGTCATCTGTCCAAACTAACACCCCAGCAACTCCAGAGATACTATGTGCCTGTTTAGTTTTAAGCTAAGTTAATCATAACTAAAAGAGAATTCTGCTTTTTTTTTTCACTCATTTCTTTCCCTGTTCTTCCCTGGTTGCTACTCTCTTACCTGATGATAGATGGATAGCACTATATTCTGCCTCTAAAAGCTTATTTAAAATGACTTCTAAGACTTGTAAACAACCATCCGGCAAGTGTGAGATCAGCACTTAGCCATATGGAAAGGTTTCTAGAATATTTTTTAGTTAGTCTCACTGAGTTCTCCTTTGTTTTATTCCTTTGTCTTGATTATAACCAAGATTTCAAATTCTTTGCAGAATATTTGACTGCACAGCACCTGCTATTAAGCTAACCCAATAGACTTCTAAATTACGTTGTTGTGAAAGTAAGTCAGAATATACTAATAACAGACTGCATGGACCTATAGGAAATACTTAATCTTTGGAGAGTTATTGAAATGAAAGCCTTATTTCAAAGGATTTCAGAGAAAAACTGAATCTGAAAGTCAAATGAAATGTCTTCCATTAATTTTCAATAGTTCTCTTATCTGTGTGTGTGCGCCCTGTAAGACAAAATGGCGCCGCATATTCATCATTACATAAAAACCCTTCAGCCGAATCCTGCAGACTGGCATGAACCTTGCTCCCAAATCTAGTAAAGCTCTTCAGTATGGGCTGAACTTGAACTAGAAGGGATTGCATCCTTGAAGAATTTGTATTTAGCATGTTCTTTTCTAGTTATCAGTAAGACTGCTTGGTGAGTGTGGCCTTGGTGGCTTCAGAGAAAATGCTTCACACTATTGCTTGTGAAACATTCAAGGGAAACAGCCTGTGAGTCTACAGAGATAAGTTTCCATCCTGACGTGATGCATTGTTAGAGTGAGTTTACATTGTTCAGGTGCACCCTTAATACACAGCACTCAGAAGCCTGCAGTAATCACACAAAAGAGTCGTGTTTATGGCCAAGCTTCAATATATCACAGAATCTACTTAGAAGAGTGGAGCAGGGGAGGAAGTAATTTGCAATACTTGAGCCACTCAGGTATAAATTGCACTCTCTTCTTGTGTGAGCCTAAGAAGATAAGATTTTTTTGTTGTTGTTTCTTGAAAACTTATAAACAAAAGATTATGTGCCTATTCACATACATACAGCCAGTTATTCAGTGCTGTGTGACAAAATGTCACGAAGAATGTACAAATATGCTGGCGCAATGACCTCTAACAGTAAGTAGTCTTTCTAGAACTGGCAGCCCTCAGCCTTCAGAAAATTCTAAACTGTCAGCTGCAACTTTTAGGCAGCAAATTTCCCAGAAAATACACCATTACTCAATTTAGACAGCAGGAGACATAACCGATCAGAGAAAGACTGACATCTTGATCAAAATACATATTTTATATACTTGCATTTATAGGTGGTGTTGGCCAATTTGAGCTGAGGTAGCGCATTCTAATTTGAAATCTTTTGAGTACAGAGTTTATAGAAACCAAAGAAATTTTTATTTGGTGGCTCTTTGTGGATTTACATATATTGAGGTGACTGTCTGGAGGGAAAAAACCAGTTTGTTTATTAGTAGTTCAGAGATCTGCAGACTGCTTAAGGCTGTGGGTTTATTGGTCTTCCTGCAACAGAAACACTCTCACTTTTTTTTTTTAAGATCACCAAATAAAGGCCTTAATGAAGACATTTCAGTTACACTTCTATTGCTTTACCTGAAAAATAAACTTTCAGGATTATTAGCCTGGCATCATTAGGAACAAAACATTCACTTTAAAAAGCAAATTGAAACATACTTTGCAGGAATGAACAGGATTGAGCTCTGGTTGTTGGGCGATAGATACTATTTCTTTTATTGTGCTTTATGAGGAGTAAGATGCGAAACTTGTAACATTTTGAAAGTACTATTAAGCGAATGAGGCGGATGGAGGAACAGGGCAGAGAGCTTTGGGAGAATTTGTGGTTGATCTGCCGTAGGGACACGCGGTTAAAAGCAATAGCTTGTCCATGGTTTATCGAGTTCTGTTGGCAGGCAGCCTGTAGAATTGTTTCCTTCTAGTCCAACACAGCAGAGGGAAAAGAAAACCATGTAAATCACCCAGAAGTACCAGGCAGAGGAAAGCCTAAGACTACATATGTGGTCAGTGGACACAGGTCATTTTCCATTTTGTTGCCTCTCTGTGGTGTGTCCAGACCTGTGGGCCAGGTTCCAGTAGCAGAAGTATAACGCTGTTGGAGATACCCTCAGGTACCTGAGACACCCTGCACAACCTGGGAAGGCAAATCCAACACAGGAGTTAGGGGAGACTCCCAGCATTTTGGATCAGCAGCTGGAGGTGGAGCAGAATAATTTGCAGAGCCTAAGAAAAGGCTAGACATCAAAATCCCGCCCTTCTGATGAAATCCCGATCCCATAGGATTAATGTAATTTCTATTTAGGATGCTAGGATTTATGCTTTAATAAATAAATGTCCTAATTTCTGAAAGGGGTAAACTTACATAGTATACCTTATTTGCTAGCCAAACCATGGATTTTTAGGCAGCTGGAAGTTTTTTTCATTAAATAACTCTAGCCCAGCATCTAAATTATGGAAAATGTGGAAGGACCTTATCCTGCAGGTTTGTCTGCTAATGTCAACATTCACTAATTGAGCTATATAATGTATACAGAAGCAACACTATGCGCAATATAATACAATAGGAAGATGAGAGAATAACCAAGCCAGTTCTTCCTACCACTTATTGCGAAGTTCGTGTATTTTATATGATAGCATATGAGTTCTCAAAACTGTTTGGGAAAAGCAGGTCTGCCTGCTTAAAAATGAAGAAGTCAAATGGGTCATTAATATTTTGACATAATTACTAATCCCTTCTGCCACCTCCAGGAATGATTTGTATCATGGCTGTGCCAAAGCAAATTTATTTCAGATTTCTTACACACACTAAGCATGAATGTTTTCTGTTGGATCTATGATTAATACACTTGTTTCTGTCTCCCAGCTTACTAGTGTTCTAATGTCTCTTTCAAGCTGCACAGTTCTAAATGATAGGAATGAACTATTCAGTTGCTTTAAAATTCCTCATTTGAATGATAATGAATTAACAAAATAGATTATAAAATATAGCTTAAACTGAGTGTGACTTCATACTGTTCTTTCTCTCTGTAAAGTGTGTGTAGAGGTTTTTCCATTCCTTATTTGCAGGCTCTAGTGAATCTTTGCTACTTTGGTCTTGTGTTTATTATTTTAGTAAGTGCGTATGGTAACTAACCTTGCACATGATTCCCGTGTGTACTAGGGCTTTTATGTTTCTTATTGTTCCAAGTCTAGCTGTCTAGTTTTATTTCCAATGAATCCAAAAGGATGTTTATCTCTGCTTTCTGTATTTACCTTTTTGAAAGTTCAAATGTTGGGAGCAGCCTTGCATTTGTGGGTGAACTCACTCATCACTAAGGGCACTTGGTCCTGCTGTAGAAATACTAATTCTAGTGAGGCTCACATCCTTCAAATATTTTCCCATTTTCTAAATACTGAAGACAAAGTAAACTCTCCTGCCATAAACCAAAAAAACTACAGCATTTCAAGCTTACTCTTTAGTTATCATTAGGGAGCTTCTTGTGAGTTTATATTTATATTTCTTTAATGAAAACCAATAAGAGATTCGTAAAACCTTTTCAAAACTTGTAGCCTGTAGTACAACTCAAGTGAAAACTGGGATGATGCCAGTATGAGTAGAATAAGTGTAACATGGGTGTAAAGGTCCAAAATGCAAATTCATTCTTTCTAGTTCAACAATGCAAATCGATTGGCTGTCACCTTTCACTTGTGTGCAGGAAGAATATGGAGTAAACTTGGCACTGTTTACCCCCTTCTCACACCTAAAAGAGGTTATATTTAAAGTCAGGCCCCTTCTTTTTGTTCGTGCAGCAAGATCTTCCAACAACTTCAAGTCTTCCTCACTCAGGAGGAGTGCAGAAGCAGCTTTGCGGTGGGTAAAGGGGAAGTAAATGTACATTTTATTTTAATGGCACGTTAACCCTCCAAACCTCTGTATATAAATGCTTAGGTGTAAACCAGTTACTGTAATGTTGTGATGAAGAAATGCCAAGACAGTAGTAGTATAGCCATGTAAAGGCATGCTGTATTCTTTTCTGCTAATTTCTTTATTGTTGTGATCGAGTTGGATTTTTTTTTTACCCAGATAGCCTCACGGATTTCACAGGAGTGCCTCTTAATTTAAGTGAGATCAGGATCAGTGGTCTCCTACTTTGAGGCCAAGTTTGCTGGTTCATCTGCTGAGCTTTGCTTTTCTAACTTCACAAAATCACTTTAATTTCAGTTAAGCTGTTTCTTATTATCAGTGACCTCAAAATATGTTACCCTGGTTATACAGGGTAAGGTTAAGACTTTTCTCTCTGACCTAGCTCATTGAATGAGGGGGGAGATTCTCACTGTAAAGTGCCATAATAAACATTGATCTTGGGGGAGCAATGCTCTTTTGCATTGTGTGAGAACATAGCACTTTATAAATCTTAATTTTCACATTTTTATTGGGTGTATTATCATGAATTAACAATCTCTTAAATGCATTTAGCTGCTGGTGCAGTGGAAAGCGTACAGTGTAGTTCAAATCAGAAGCTAGCAGAGGCTTTAATTTAGTCAGAGACAAGCTTTGAAGGCAGTCAAAGAGCCACTGATGGAGTTCAAATGCTCTTTGTCTTGCAAAAATAAAGAGCCCATTTGTTCTGCCTTTTTGCATTAGCATCTTCTACCTTGCTGGAAGAGAAGGAGGAAGAACTGTAATCCCAAGCTCTTCTTTTAACAAAAAACAAATACTGAACTCACGGGTTTTACCAAAAGTTTAGCAATGTGGCAAAAAGATGCAGTTTGCCAATGGCATTTAACAGTTTTACGGATTGTATAGTTTACACTCCACAAGTATCAGGTAGTAAAGTAACTATTTCTCCTTTCTTATTTTCCTTTTATTTCTCTCACCATCCTATGACCACTGCAATGCAGTGTCGTGGCAGATGTTGCCAGCAAAAGATTGGGTTTTGAGAGGTGCCAGGTACCAAGCAGCTTCCACCAAAGATGAAATACACAGTGTCTCACATTCACAGGGCTTGAGCCATCAGGTACAAGACCCTCAACACACGGTAGAGACTACTTCTTAACTGTCAAATTCTTTGATAGAATTTGTTACTACCTAAGGAGAAAAGTAGTTATGACCAGAATACCTGATAATATGACAAACATAGTGGACTAGTTTGCTTTTCAAACAACAGAGAAACATCTTGAATTTTTAACTGATCACGCCATTAGTCCTTGCTTTGTTCTTCTTGTTCTGGAACAAGTAATCCATGTGTGTTTGTAAGGATCTCCCTGCGCTGAGCTGGAGATTTTATTTTCTATTCTATATCCTTCTTCTGCACCTAATAAGACCTCATTTTAAGTAAGTATCTTCCCCTTACCTGCACTCCCCCTGGCAATTTTTCTTAGTATTCTCAGTGTGAACTGAAGATTCACTTCTCTTTTTCTTTGTGGACAGGACATAGTTTGTGTAGCACACTTGCTCTCCACAGCACTTTCTGCTAGTAGTTTCTTAGTTTCTGCTAAGGACATCACCCCATTCTCTTTGCAAATAATTACCTTTATTCTCAGCAGGGTTCAGAGAGGGTTCTAGGCATATTGCTTTTACTAGTAGATAGATACAATTTCATCTATACAGCATCCAGTAATGCTTTTATCATTAGCTCCACTTTTATCTCATGGAATAACACTAAAGCCATTTAGTGTTCAGTGCTTTTGAAGAGTCCTGTTTGAGCTGATTATACCTGTGTAAAGCTCAAACGGCAAATTAAGTTCGGCTATTATCTATTCACTTGCCTTATCTACCTATTTCTAAATAGATTTGTTTTCTAGGTTTTATATCTGGATTCTATCACAAAACTTCAACTTTTTTTAACTGAGAATCTACATAGAGTACCTATTAAATGGGCTATCCAGTTATGCTTAGTATGGATGAAGACTTCTTCTAAAATCTGAGAGTCTGAAGCTTGCCTACATGCCTTTAAGGGGAAAAAAATGTCTACACAAAGCAGTACTAGATCAAATGAGGACTGTCTTGACATGGTTCATGGTAAATTCCAAATTCTTCTTAATTTTCCAATTCAGACACTCTACTAAAGAATAAAATGCCTTTCCTTTTCCTTCATTTATTCCTGAAGACCAGTATAAGTTTTTACCGCTCCCGTGTATTCCTGGCTAGGTCTGTGCTCTTTTACCAACCCTAATCTCAGTCACAAATTTCCAGCAGCTATCACATGCATATGTTTCCCTTGATTACTGTATACAGTTGCTTGATGGAAGTTTGTTTCACAGACTGAATGGGGAAAAAGGTCAGTATTTATAATAAAACACTGGTGTCATATGGATTCCTTTAAATGGGAGTATGTAAGAATTACAATATTCTTATAATATGTTTCCTTATTCTATTGTTGTCATTAAAATTACTATGTTTACTAAATTTTTAGTACATCTGGCAACATGGAACGGAGATATGAGTACAAGTATACCTAAATTTTTTATGCATGTGTGTATATATGTGTATTTGTAGTCTATTACACAACATTTGATAATGGACAGATCTCAGAGACACATGCAGGGTTGTAGGAAGTGGAGCTGTAAAACTGCTAGTCTGAAATTTGCCCTTCAGAACAAAATATGCCATAGAAAAGACACAGCTTTATTAGAGGATGAACTTGCTGGTTTGCTACATAACTTTTTGGTGCTTTTGAGCTTATTGTCTCTGTTATAAAGCATGGCTATATCATCCATAAACATTGAGCAACTATGCTATTTTGCTTCAGGATCTGATTTTTTAGGGGCCAGCTAGACTGATTTAAAAAAAAAAAAACCATTGTTCCAGATTTAATTTTCTGTATTTTATGTGTGAATGAGTGTAGTTTCAATGAAAGACATATTTTGATACTTTTGAAGTAGATTTACTCAATATGTGCCATATTTACTGATGCTGAGTCTGAAAATTAAAAAGTAAATAAATTATAAATTATGGGAAATTTTAAATTAAAAAAATAATTGCTGTGGCCAAAATTAATATACCAAAATGCCAACCAGTCAATGTACACTGTTAAAGGCTGTTGGTGGCATTTAATGCTACAATTTCTCCCAGAATCTTAATTTTTCCCAACATCTCATAATGCAGTAAAACAGGATATTGTCATCATGTACTTCAGTCCGGAAGGAACTGAGTATATGGTAGAGTGTCTTGATTGCTTGAATTGTCAAATTATACAAAATTTATTCAGTTCTACAATTCTGTGACATAAAAAATTCTTGCTGACTTCAACAGCAATTCCCTGTATTAAACAGATGAAGTGCATTTACTCTGTAACTGCAAGAACACTTCTTTTTTTATGCAAGCCCATTTTGAAAAAAACTGTGCATTATTTTAAAAGGCTACTCAATACATTTATAGAAGGTCTGATTTTGCTGTTCATATGGAAGAAAAATACTCTGATTTTCATAGGCTAAAGGTCTGGTAAAGGATACCTTTTATTTTGAAGAAAATAGGACACCAAACTCCTCTGTACTTCTTGGGAATTCCAACTTAAAGGAGAGTTTGTTTCTGGAATTTGAATCACAGTTGATAATCTCTTGTGTTTGTAGAATGTGTGAAGATGAACACATTTAGTAAACTATGGCAATATTTGAGTTATATATAGTATGTACCATAAATAAAATTGGTTTAAAACTGGAATATAATAAATAGATTTAATAATTTATTGCATACCTTTAGTGCCACCTATATGCAAGCAATAGTGCAAGAAAGTTAAAGTGCATTCCTGGAGAACATGTGGATTGAGCTGACTCTGTCAGCAGCATTCACACCCAAAGTAATCGCAAATAAAATATTAATTGGGAAGCTGCCAAATTAATAATAAGTTATTGTGTTCTGGTATAATGACATAAAATTATTTTGTTCTATAAAGAGTACTTCCAATTAGCCAGCTTTACATTAAGACACAATAGTAGCTTTCTATCATATTGCTTCAAATGAGATTCTTGCAATTAAACTTTTCAAACTAACTTCATCCTTTTTAAAAGAAAACTAGCCAAAAAAAAATCTCAAAAGTTATTGTACGAGCACTTGTTGATTTATCGAATCTTAATTGTAAGTCCCAGGGAGTTTGACCTGGGTTTTATTTCATTAGTTGTATCTGGTTTATATTTCATTTTGTGCCTATCACTTGCAAGACTGAAGTCTCAATACTTTGCTATTGGAGTTGCTGGGTTTATATCCAACATGGCTTCGAAACTGAAAGATGCCAAGTGAAATCTTATTCAGTGTTGCTATTAACTTGCTACACACAAACTATTAAGCTTTTACAGAAACTGAGTTTCTGCAGCAAGTACCTCATTCTGTAGAGTGATTTTATTTTATATCCAAGTAGTAAGAACAAGTTGATAACCCTGTCTATGCCACCAGAATGTAAAGCCACAAAACTGTGAGTCTCTTCATAATTTTTTTGCTGTCTTCCTAAAGGGTGCAAACACTTATATAATTTTTCCAAAGACAGCATGAAGTGGAAGCACATAGCCAAAGACAAGTAATTCAGACTATCAACATTTGCCACAAAAATTATTAAACAGGTGCTTTCATATTTCAGTATTTTGCTGCTCTATATTACTATTAATGGTTTTGAATTCAAGCATCACATGCTGTATAAAATCTTGCATTTTAGTAATATATGCTGATGTTTGGTCATTGTTCATGGCAATAAGAGTTGCATAGGATCTTCCATAGAAAACACTTCATGAAGTAGTTTTTGAAACAGGTGCAGAAAGAAAGATGCAGGTAGGTCTGAGGCATGTCAGAAGGCCAATACTTTTTGAAATGGTTATGGGACCTTGGTTTTCTGTCTCCGATCCCTCAATGGTTAACAAACAAGTAATGCAGATGTCCACTATAAGAATATTACAGTGTTAATGTTGCAAAATAGGGAGAGGATTTATGTTTATAAGAAGTCTGAATCTAAGTGATGACTGAGGATTTATTGATGTATCCTACACCACTGCATTCTGCCCCTTTAGACAAACATCCAGTGCAAATAGTATACAGATATTGTACCTTATATAATAACAGCTCCCCCTTCCTCAATATGCACAGGCTTATCTGTAATTTTGGCATCAGAATGGAGCAGTCCAAATCAGATTAGGGTTGCTTGTAGCATAAATACTTCCTGTGTGCACTCACGGGTTAAAAACCTTACTGAACAATCCTGTAGATAACAAAAATCCCAGTGACCTCACTAGGGTTGAATTTCAGCTGTGGAATTAAGACACCAAAATGACTGCTCTTTCTACAAAGCTCAAAGAAGGATGTTTCTCAATCTTTTCTCTAGATTGTGCATTCAGCTCTCCTCAGAATATCACCTTCAGTGTCTAATAATCAATTTTTGTCTGAGAATAATGAGACAAAGAAGCATCTTACAATGTGATTGCCAACCTGCAAAGAAACTCTTCTTTTTTAAATTGAAAATATTATAATTCATTTTCAAGGAAGATACTTTAAACACATCACTGATCGCTAAGCGTTGTTTAAGTTGTCCTGTAATTTGAGGTTCCTTTTTATGACAGATCTGTAATAGATCTCAAGTAGGCCATAGAAAAAGAATACCATCTCTTTAAAAAAATCAATAGTTTTCAAGGCCCGGGATGGCCTCTGTGCTGAGATTAATAAAGCTTGACAATATATTCTGAATGCAAGCAATGACTTCTATTACAAGGGGAAAAATGAAAAAGCTGCTATTACTGACATAGTCAATAGATTGCACCTCAGTGTATACTGTACTTTCCACATTTTTAATATAAACGTGCTCAGTTTCAGAGACGGGAGCATTATCAGCATTCATTTTACTTGAGACAATAATGTGAGAAGTTGTGTCATGTGTAATAAATAAATAACTTGTCTTTAAAACCATTTACTCAGATTGCTTTTCCCAAATGCTTATTTAGAGGTGCTCTGTAAGGTGTCATATACCAAGACAGCTGTGTTATAAGGATTTTATAAAACAAAGTTTCTTTATTTTATACATAATATGTTTGTGGAGTATTTTTGTTCTGCTGGTTTTAGAAGTAGATGATGTCATTCTTGTGCAATGGTGGGATGGTGTGATTCGATGTTATAAGTTGTAGTATGTGTTGAGGCCCCACTGTTCTCAAGGGTTCTTGGTGGTCATGAAGACGTGCCAGTACAGGCTGAAAGGCTTTCCATCATGGGTGGCAATTGCCTCTCTTTCCATTTGAAACTTGTCTTTTTCTCCCATCGTTTTTGTTTGGACTTGAATGAAAATTATCTTCTCTCTATAAATACCCATATTTAGATCTTCATAATCTTTGTAGCACTCACACTAAGAAATTATCTTCTCTGTGTAACTGGATCCTCTCAGGTGGCCCTCAACTATAAAATAAGACACTAAGTTAATTAAGTGTGGTCATTTTTCTGTATCTGTCTTGGCAAATACATTCACATAAACAAAACCTTTTCAATCTTTTCAGAAGGATGGGAGGAAGTATATATTGCATAGGTAGCTTATAGGAACATAAATATGAGAAATAATGAGCAAACTTTGAATGACTTCTGGCAATATCTAATATTGAAGGAGGTATTTTGTACTCATCTGATGTCTGGCCATAGCAGATTTTTCTTTTAACATAATCAGAACAATGGCCTGATATATCACTAATGCCTCTTTTACATCAGCACAAATGTGCTGATTTCATTGGAGTGGCCATTGATTTACACTGTTGTAAAGAAAGAGGAATCAGGCTGTAAATATATAAGGGAGGGAAAGCATAACTGTCTTAGGCTTCTGGAGACTAAGTACAAAATAGAGGAAGATTTATTCTGAGTGGCTTAGGGGTTGTAGCTGGCATAATAGGCTATAACAGAGCACAGGAAATTTAGGTTGGCTGGAAACAGCATGGTTTACTGTTCCGTGGCTTAGCTATGTGTACCTCAAGGTGAAAACTCCATTGTTTAAAGACACAGGTGTAGGTGAAGAAATAGTACCATATATGTATTCCTAATTCTATGCTCTTCTAGTGGTAGACCTGGTTTGCAACTCAGAAAAATCTTGCCCTCTTGAGACCTCCCACTTCAAATGGCAGATTTTGAAGTTAAACCTGAAGGTTTATTCTTTCTCTGTTCAAAGAAAAGAGCAAAGAAAATCTCTTTTCACTAGTGAGGGTGCTCTGTACAAAGTCTTCTGTAATACTTTCTTTAGGTCCTACAGGGAAACCTGATTTAGAAGTATTACGGAAGGCAAAATTTACCGTTTTCTGTCCTAGAACTCAGCACTGATTTGATTACTTTAGACTGTGATTCCAGGTTATCTACCTAATTTGTCTACAGTGTTATTACCAACATGTGTTTTCCCATGAGGAGCATATTAATTTGGTTGTTGCCCTGGGGAAATCTAAACAAAACAAAAAGAAAGATTAGTTCCAAAATTCTTTGTCATGAAGAAGAACACTATATAAACAATAAATGACAGGTTTGTATGTAGAAGAGTGCTGGAATTAAAGTATTTTCAGGCTGTATTTTCCAATATAAATTGCGCATTTCAAAACATTATGCTCTGCATAATTAGATCACAGAGTTTCCGCATCTGGGCCCTGTATCAGTCTGCTAAATGATGTGGTGAAAGCTGTGGGTATGTAGTAGGAACAGTGAAAGAAAACCTGATGTTCACTGTCCTGACTCTCCTTCCTGCTGTTTTCTTATTGTTCCTTCCCACCTCTCCTCTCCATGGCTCTTCTATGGGCACAGAAATCACCAGAACTGGAGCACTGGTAGCAGTTTTGATGGTGACATAGTTTCTATCTCCTTCCTCCTATACAGCAGGGTGACTGTGAGAAAATTCAGCCTTGAGCTGCAATTAGCAATTGCCCACTCATTTCATCTGAAGCTCAGTCATCTAACTAATGACAGCATTTCTTCATCTGGAGATAACATGACAGATAAAACGGGTTTCTGTTAATCACACCATGTATGTGCATGAAAAGATTATTTTAGTTTCTAATTAAGTGAGTATGTCAGCCCAGCAGACCTGAGACCCCTTCCAGCTCCTTTCGGTGTGGAAGGACAATATAAGAAAATGCTTCAGCAAATGCTCTTGTGCTCCCTCACCTCCCTGCTGTTCCTTACTCCTTTATCTTTGGATTTAATGAGTAAGCAGCCAGAAGTTTAGTTGTGATACCTAGGTAATGGCTGGAGTACAATCTTAGAATTGTAAAAGAACATTGGGACATTGCTTGTTAGCACATTTTCCAAGTAGCTTCTAAAGATACAGAAGGTGTTATGGAACATGGTGATTTGCATGGATAAAAATTAACTCTGTCGTTTCTTCAGTAGACTTATCCTGTATTAAGTCATGTCATGGTTGTTTTAACATAACGAAAACTGGATAAACCCAACTTTGGATTGGATATGCAAAAAAACCCAAACATGGTTTTTGTTGAAGAATGATATACCATTATTCCCACTTATCCTCTTCATTTAATTCCTTTAGTCTGTATGTGTAGTTTTGTTATCAATGAACGAGCTTCAATAAAAATCAGTTGTGAGTTTCAAGTATTACTACAAATACCTTAGTCTCTTGGAAGCAAAGTGTGAATGAAGAGCCTGGGTAGCTTATATTATACCAGAGAACCAGATAATAAAATATATCAATCTTTTTGGAGTATAGATCTATTTCTTTATATTTTTAAAGAAATAAGCTCTTTGTAAACTTGATTTTTATTTTTAAAAAAGTGGTGTTTTTTCAGCAGAAGGCTGGGTGATGCTGTGATACTCTACTGGATTTTGCCAGCATGCAAGCTCAGAGAAAATTGTTGCTTATCTAATTTTACATACCCTGAAAGCAATTTTGAAAAATAGGAGTCATTGAGTAATATATTTACTAGTGCCATAAATCAGAGACTTATTTGCATACAAATGAAAATTCAAACCGAAGTGCACTAAGAAATAACAGTGCCCTAAGTTAGGGATCAACATTAAAATATGACCCCAAGTTTCCACCCTGAAGTAAAACAGAAACCAGAAGATATCTTCTATTGGGAGATATCTTCTGTGTATGTGTTGTTGGATTTTAGTTTTGTTTATTATTTTAACTCTGAACACATTCACAGAAGGATGAAATTACTCACTGGTCTTTGAGATAATGCCTGTAAACAAGTCATTAAAATATTCTTGTTGATAATATCAAAAACCATGAAATATTCAGTACATAAATCACAACAACAAGTTGTGGTTGTAACCTGTAGGAATGCTAATTCAGAAATGTCTGCTGAGATGCGTGGAACGGCACATTGCAGAAGATGGAAGTGAACCCTGTGTACTTTCTGTTAACCATTTTTTTCAGTGTTGCTCAAAAGAGGCATTGGTGAATTCTGAGCCAATAAAATCAAGGTTCATCAAAGAATGATATTGGCCTTCCTAGGAAAAAAATACTCCAGTGAACATGAACAAGGTGAAAAAAACTCCAACACTTTAAAACACTAACAAATTCTGAGACAAATTTGTAGGGTCAATATTGGAGCACAAATACACAAGTGACCATTTAGAGTGAGAATACTAAACTAAATCTAATCTGCAGTGGTCAAGTCAACACCACCTAATTAAAGGTCTAAAGAAGGAGTTCCACTTACAGGGAATAGATGAAAAAGCTTCCAGATGAAGCAGATTGGAAGGCTGCAAATGAGATATGCAATTTTTATTAAAAGGCATACAGCAATTTTCCCTGTGGTAAGGTCAGCAGATGAAAAAGAACTGTGTGCAAAGTTTTTAGAAATAGAATGTATTATTTAGAACAGTCCCTCTTTTTAATTTTTCAGTCTCTGAATGAGAATGTAGTTTTAATTACACATTTGCCTCTTTCAGTGAAGACTTCTTTCTGGGCTCAGGTTTGGGGTGTTTTTTAACCTTATTTCATTTTGGTAGTCTTTAAGCACCCCTGTAGTCCTGTTAACTTTGTGCCTAATTAAGTAAGCACTACCAAATCCGTATAAAGATTATTGAATCAGGCTGAAGGCTGATTATAAATGTATGAATGGACATAAAGGCTATATTTATGTAAAACAAAGAACGGTGACTTTTAAAATTATTTGAATGAGTTGCATATTGAGTAGTTTTGTCAGCAAGCTAATATTATTACTGCTTGAATTACATCTCCATTACAAAATCTATTCCTGTATATGTAGGTCATCGTAACAGTTTAAATGAAATTGTGTTTATGTGGTCCTTTTCAGTTTGTCTCGGTAAAACAATGCATTGGTGGTACCGTCCTTTGTCCTGAATGAAGACTGATCAAAGGTAATATCAGTGGATCCTGAGGTTACAAGGTTACTAAGGAAGGATTAGTCAGAGATCTGATCAGCAGATTTTCTTTGATTGGCCAACACAGTCTTTCTCTGGTCCTGAGACAGGTCCTCCTAGAGAAAAAGCTAAAGTCTCTGGGCTCATTATATTCAGTGATGTGGTCAGAATTGAATGAGAAAATAAGGCATTAATTATACCGGAATTAATAGCATGTTTTCCATTATTTTCTGTTTATATATTTAAATACCTTAGTCTTTAGTCAGAAAGCAAGTCAAGGCTTTCTCCACCTTGCTGCAAGCTCCTCTGCTGCCATGTCATCCTCTTTCTTGCTTGAAACTTTGAACTGATGCACCATTACAAACAAGGAAAATCTGAAGTCCTAAAGTGGTTCCTGTTGGAGGCATTCAATTAGAAGCACCTCAACTACAATCAACCCCTGCAGTGTTTAACAAAGAGCTGTGATTACTTCAATTGTACCAAGCTACAGTGACCATTTTGGTCTCCTAGGTTGGTTGTGCAAGAATGATTCAGATGATGCTAAAGAAGGAATGGGAAGAAGTGTCTGAAGAGCAAAATGGAAATCAGTAGGGAGGAAACTGCCAAAGAGGAGAGGGATAGAAAGAACATTATCATAGGCGTGCTTGTGAGAGGGGTCCAGTGCTGGCAAAGAGGCCACAGGTTGCTAAAATAAAAGCTTGTTTGGGAGTGGCACAACAGACCAAACTGATTCATCTGCTTTCTGGTTGAAGATAATTTCTGTATGCAAAATGTCTTGTGTCCTGCTTGCATGTCCGATCACTAATACTGTAATTTAGTTTCCTTCTGAGACCACTTTATTAAATCAGCCATAATTCTTCTGCAGCTCTTCACCAAAAGCAGGGTAGGGCTTCTTGGAGGCCATCTAAACTGACTGCCTGTGTCTTTCAAGCAACGAAAAATCAAAATCAGTGAACTGGGCAAATTTGGGAATAATCAGCCATTATGGAATCTGATGTTTAGAGACAAAACCAGGGAAAGCTGATTGGTTTTGTCAATCTATTGGTCTAAAACAAACAAACCAACCCAGCATTTCAGCTGCATTCTTGTAGATCAGATTATCAGGAGCAGTTACTTTTCCATACACACTTCATCTATAGAAGGATTTTGCCATAAGCTACAGCTGTTTTCTTTGTGTTCAGGCCAAATTGCATGGCTGTGCTTAATAAACTGAGGTCATTCATGCTACAGTTGTTACAAGCTATTAAAACTCAGAGTGAAATACTTTGTGGTCATTTTGCAATTGGCAGAAATACCATGGGCTGATAAGCACTAGTGATTGTCAGCATAAAAAAAAAAAAATAAAAATAAAAAGCTTGGGGCTTTGTTGTATGTAAAGAACAGGTATATCCATAATGTAGGGTTCATTTACCTAAATGTACATTTTAATGCCAAGACATTGGAGGGAAGAGCAGTCATCAGAATTCTTGACCATTCCCTGTAGTTTCATAAAAAGGACTGGCTAATAAGGGGAATCCATAAAATTATCAGGCCTCTTTTCACCAAATACTGAGCTATCTTTTTGGTGGACTAATTATTCCTGACTCTGATTTTTGAAATGTCAAGATGAATTGCACAGCTGAAGCTAATGAACTCTGAGATTTGACAAATGTATTTCCTCTGACAAATACCAAATGTTTATAGTGCTTGCTTTATTTTCAAGCCATTACAGGTGCAGGTGAGACGGAGAAGTAACTTCACTTAAAAATTGTGATTTTGCCAAGGAATAACACAATCATCCTGTCAATCAGAAATGTATTTTCTTTCAAGTGCAGTAATTAAATCAGCAATAGTAGTATTAAGTTGACAAATAAGAAATACAAAAAAAGAAAAAAGGAATGGAAGATTCTCAGTGAGCAAGAGAAAGTGGAAGGTTGAGACCTGGGCTATGGTCTAGAAGAGGTTTGTAATTGCGTTGTTGTCTGAGTGTTGACTGGCTGATTGAACAGCCTTGGAGGTGTCCACAAGCTGTCAGGCCAGGGAATTGAAGTTAATGGACAGCTAATATCATGATTGAATGGTAAAAGTGGAGCCTGATCTCTTTGAGGATGGAAAATCAATAGTCTATTAGATTTGTCAGGATGATAGGGGAAGAAAAAAAAAAAAAAGGCTGCCGTATTTGCTTGCATTACCAGGGCTGCTCTAATTAAGCACCCACCTTGAGATGGAGGGGAACCTGGAGAATTGATGTAGTAATGAGATTCAGGCTTGAAGTAAATGAAGTAACTGCAGCATAAGGCATGCTGACAGACAATTAAACCTCTTTATCAATGCTGCTTCTTTCCAGAAATAAAATTTCATATGGCAGCTATAAAATAAGGCTAAGCCTGGTGTGATCATAAATCTTACTGCAGCTTGTGGTTGTGTGCATTATTGTTCAAGTGGGTTTAGAGTTGTTTTTGTAAAAATTGTAGATGCATTGGCTAATGCTGAGCTTTACTAAATTAAAGTTTCTGCTCCTATGAGTATGTGTCCTGCCTAGAACTACTCTGCATTGGACCTGTGCTCTTTCACTATTAACTACTGATATCCAACAGGACACTCCTGGTTTGCTGGCAGCATGTTGTATCTGGGTATATGCCAGCCAGTTCAGTGGCCCAAAGCAGCTCTTACTCTTCTTCTATTTTTCCTTCTTGCCATCAGGAGGTAACTAATCTGCCTAACTCAATCAACATGCACATATCTCATCCAAAACGGATAGTAGATGTGATGCTTCGGACATTGGGAATGTTAAAGACGAGCCCACATTCAACTGAGTTCAGTGCTGCACGAAATTGCTGATTTGGATTAAACCTGAAATTCTCCAGGGCTTCAGATGTCTCACACACATACAAATCTATAGTAGTATTATTTCTGCTATCTCTTTCCTAATCAGTGAGGTGGAGCAAGTGAAGGGTTTTGGGCTTTCTTGTGGGAGAATGTTTTACTTTTGCAATAAGCAGTGACAGCAAAGGTGTTGCCTTTCTTTTCCCAGCATTTAAACTGACCACTGCTGGCTGTTCGTGTGAGTGTTCACAGACTGCTATGTGTTGCCTTGCATCATTTTTCGGCAGGCAGGTTTACGAGGGAAGAAATTCCTTTACCTGACAGTCCCCCTTTGCTCCACACTTTGAAGTGATTGCTATTCACAGTAGCAAACAGAAGCCAATCTGTTGCGTGCTCTGTTTGTTAGAAGCAGAAGTCAGTAGGCATTATATAAAGTTAATTGCAATTTGAAATTGAAAATATATAATTTGGGTTCTTAATACTTTTGGCCTGCCAATTTGATTTTATTAATTGTAATATTTTGTGCTAAATGCTCCAAATGACAAAATCAAGAAAGGGTTCTACATACACATATCCATCACTATGAATGCACTGCATATTTTTGCAGTAATTTGTGAGAGAATTTGCAAACTCTGTACAAAACTTCTTTGATCAAGGAGAGGGTTTTTATATTGAGTGACTGCTTTGTCATGACTCTTCCAAGTGATAATCTACACTAAATTCCTAAGCAGACTCAGAGTCAAGCCCACCCTGTTTATCAGATTTTGTTTTATTTCTGTGACTAGATGTTTCTATTAGATGTTTAGAACCAAGGAAACTGGTCACTAGTGCCTTTGTTTTGGTGCTAGTTAAAATGAAAGACAATTCATTCTACTCTATGCTATGTTTCCATCATGTCCATAGTATAATAAATATTAGAATATTAATTTAAATAATTCTGTGTATCTGAAGAGGTGTAGGAAGCATTTTGTTAGTAATAGAGCTATACATATGAGCCAGCTGTTTCTCTCACACATATCTATGTATTCTTTGTAACTGAATGTTCATTTGGTTTCTGTTCATTATGAATTCAGCTTGATCAGAAGTTATTAAATTCATTTTTGCTGTTTACTATACCTTGTTTAAATCTACCTCCACTGGTTGTTCTTCATTTAATCTCAAAATCCCTTCTGCTTTGATCATATATTTATTTCTTTCACTTACTTCCATTACTGTGTTGGTTATAGTGGGCTTAGTAAGAAGAAATGAAGTTTAAGATTGTAGCTCATTTCAGTCTGGACTCAGTGCAGGTTCAAAGATGGGGTAGTTGAAAGATCTTCACATTTTCTTCACAAGAAAATACCTTGTAGTTAGATCCCATTTCTTTTTATAAGGATTTTATTACAGATTGTGGTGATTATGCAGATTTATTACATGTGTATCGTATATGAAGAAAAACATCTGATATTTGAAATATATTTTGGGGTTGTTTCTTGCACTGTTCTATTAGTTTGTTTGGGTTAGTAGATTAAATTAGTGACAAGTGACAAAGCGGTTTAAACTGAGTGCCTATTACAATATACTTTCATATCTGCTGTGGTTTAGAATAAAAACATGTATGAGTACAATGACCTTCATTTAATATTTGGATGAAGTTTGTAGAACATCAGAAGTTTGCAGGTTGTCATGATGATGAACTAATTGACTCGTAGGAGGATACAGAGCAAGTGCCTGAGTCTGAAAGTGTTTGACATTTTCTGATCTGTTGTGAATGTCTTGCTGAGAGGGCTGGACCTGCTGGGAATCAAATGCTCTGAGATTCTTTTTTGGCACTGGCCAAAAGTCAGGCCTTAAAGTAGCACAGATTTAAGTTCAATTTTGTCAAATAGTTTGGAAATTGCTTACTCGCATTCTCTTCTGACAGGCACTGGTCAATACATTGTTGCCATGTCATTTAAAACATAAAACTAGAATTTGGCATAGTGTAGGTTTAGATATTTTTGTTCTAAAATCAGGGGTCTTTGTCAAGTGAGTCTGATGCCTTCTCTGAAGACATGGACTCTTGAGCTTGCAGTGGCATCAACTCAGCTTGGTAAGAGAGTATCTGATCTCTAAAGGCACAAAAAATTAACTTTTAATCAAAATGTTGAACACTACAATAGCAAGTATGACTTCCCATAGAAAGCACAAGACTAACACAATTACATGTTCTTCAGTTTAAATGTACAGAAATACAAAATAATGGGCCTTACCCAACAGTTGTTGCCTGAAATTATTACATTGAAATAGTTACAGTGTATTTGTATTATATAAATAAACACACATTCTAAGAACTAAACACATTAGCTTCCCTAGAGGCGGCATGACTCAGGTTATTTTTTTTTTTTTTAAATAATGGATAGAGTTAATACAGAAACCAGAGACCCTCACTGACATCCAGACTGGTAGCCTGGCAGCAGATACCTTTTACTTACACCAAGAGAAATGCAGCTTTGGTTTCATTGCTTGTCTTAGTTTGGCACTTAAGAACTTCAGGTGAGAGAGAAGAGTCTCTGATACATTCTTGTTGATGTCGGCAAAATACATCTATTTCAAATGAAATAATGATTTTTGACAGTCTGGTTGAAATCTGATCCATTGAAATACATATATAATTGTAGTCTAGTGCTAATGTGGCTTTATAAATCATCCTTTTGACATACTGTCATTTTCGTGATATTTCTTAACATTATAGTTTCCAATGTATGCTGCTCAGAATTCAGTGTTGCAATGGCAGAGTAACTGTATTAGTAGTAATGCAGGAAAGTGGACTTTTCATTGCACTGGTAACTTAAAGCAGATAATATTCAGTCTTTATTTAGGTGACACCTTCAGTATAAGAAGAATTAAGATAATATTGCAGGACTTCTAAATTTTGCATTTAAAATATTTAAAAAATAATTGTGGCTTTTATCAACTGGAATTCCTTTGAAAATCTTCAGTAAGATACTTTTGATTTTGTCTTCATGTGGAACTAACTTCTTAGAAAATAATTTTATAATCTAATAGTCCAACAGTGATAAACGTGAACAAATTTTAGAAACAAGGCACCTGTTTTTCAAATTCTGTGAATTTTCTGTTTGAATTGTATTGTAAGTGCAATGCAGCTATAAGTCATCACTCTATAATTTTACAAATCATAGCAGATATGAAATAAAAGGATTTTCATTTCAAGTACTGATTGGTTTAGAATTGAGTTTTGCTTTAGATTTTAGAGTTGCTCTCCCTTAAGTCCTAGATAAGCCATTATTAAGGTTGACCGGCACCATGTGAAGGTGTGACACAGTCTAGACCAAGGGCAATTTAAGCAGGCAAAAGTCTTTCCCCTTGTGTCACTATGTTTCAGGCAATGTCCATAGTTTTTAGTTTCTGTATCTGTTCTTCTTGGTACCTGGGAGTGTGTTTCTTTATGTGCTTGTGTTTTGTTTTGCTTTGTTTTTTTCCGAAAATCCTAGATTGTTAGGTTTAATTGACATTTAAATAGTCCTGCTTTTAGATTTACATCTCAGAACTACGAATGAGCGCAAGTCACTTTTGATTGTAAATAATGGCAAGCATTTCCATTTCCAGTACTTGAAAGAACTGAAGTAATAAAAAAGATCAGGCTATGAGTGACAACTTAAGCCTTACTCACTAGACTGAAAAGGTTATAAAGTTACAATTTAATGTCTATATGCTTCAAAATTTTAAAGTGGAATATAGATAATTCTAGTAGCTCTATAAATACTTAACTGAGCTTTTCAGGCCTATTTTTCTGATGCTACATTCGTTCCAACTATAAATTTAAACTAGACTGTGTCAAAGGAACAATTACAGTTTGTCACAAAAAGGAAAATTTAAACCCGTGTCCTTTTCTTTATAAATTATTAGACATATAAAATGTGTTATTTTCCTCTTAAATTTTAAATTCATTTAATGTCAAGTTCACTGCCGTCTGGATACATGGTTTTATGTACTTCTCAAGGAAGACTTACTCAGCTAATATTTGCTTCAGTTCAAGCAAAAAATCTTTTTAAAACAAGTTCTCACTATTTGCATCTTGAGCATGCTGACCAATTTGTGTTTAGGAACATAAATCACATTCCATTAGGCATATTAGAAAACAAATTGTTCATTTCTGAATATACTTTATGGAATATTAGACATGATGCAGCATAATGGAGCTAAATCTTCAGTGGATGTATTGTGTGTAAAATGCATCCAATTTGTGTTTAAGGAAGAGAGAAGTTAGCATTCTCTTTACACAACACATTCTGCAATGTAATTTATTAATATTTTATTCATAGGGACTGGAATTTTTCCAGCTACTTTCAGCTAAGACTACCTGACCTTGGATTTGAGTTCAGATAGCACATTCTTCCCAGTCTTGTGAGTGTATTTATGCCATCTATACGTTTTAAACAGAGACTATTGATTTGTATAGGTTGTGAAAACAATATCTAAAAGCTGTTTACCACATATGCTAAAGAAGTTTAAATGTATCATTTTATTTCTTTCCCAAAGATCCAACTTCTTTAGATATTGCACATACTTTTGTTATCTTTAGTATGGAGCCTTAATGAATGCTTTATCTTTGGCAGTAATGTGCAGAGCATAAGTGGTATTGGCCTTGGAGGGCTTTTTGACTTAATTTGCTGGATGTGAAGCCTCTGTTTCCAATAATTTATTATGTTTCAAAACCATCTCTGGGAATATAAAATGTGCACCTGAGGCTAGCTTTTATTTATTTGCAATCAATTTTTGAAGCTGCGCTATTTTCTGGCATGAAAAAGTAGCTATCGGTCCACCTTTTTTCTTCCCTGCCCCCTCCACCCCCAGTATTTAAAACATGAATAGAATCAATATGGTCATATATTGATTTATATAACATCTTTTGTATGCTTCAAAATGCATAGCAGAATCAGAAATCATGTTAAACTCCAAAAATAATTTGATGGCAGATTACACTAAGTATTTAATCACTCCAAAAAAATCTACCCTAACAAATGCCTCAGCTGAAACTCTCATACCAAAATTGATTCTCTTATACTGGATTTCAGACTTTGTAAAGCATATATTAAAGGGCTTAACTAGTAAATTAGAAGGCAACTGCAATCTAGATAAATGAACATCACTCAGATAATTTTAGCCAAATTTTTACCTAATGGAAATACAGTATTTTGAATTGATTGGCTTTGTGTAACTGGGAGCAGAGTGTGCATATATGCATTTATTTTCATCTCTTATTTAAGTGGCAAGGTATTTTGACAGAGTTTGTCATTCATAAGGCATTTCTTCAGGGCTTGGTCTGAGAAAATCCTTGTCTTGGTTGGGAGCCCAACCCCCCTCTGTTGGGACAGAAAAGGAAAGAAAGTAATGGAGCATAAACTCTCTGTAAATATGAGAATTTCAAATAGTCCTTACCTTGTTCATATTCCTGTGCAGTGAAAGCCTGTTCAAACACTCACTGTTGTTACTGGGTAACTTTGGTCTGATCATTTTTCTACCTAGCTGGACAAATGGGGTAAAAAACCAGGTGAAAAAGCAATGCTGTAAATCTCCTTTATCACTTCCTATGAAAGCTAAACCTACAGCCCGCAAAATGTATGTGCTTTACTTCAGATGCCTAAGTCATCCTCTTGAAATCGATGAGACTTCTGAGGGGCATAGATTTAAACAAGAGCATCACTCCTCACAGGTCCTAGATCACAATATATGGATGCACTGTGTATGCTTCACTGATAAATTTTGGCCACTGAAGCATATGAGAATTCCTGGATTTAGGCCTCATGGCAGCTTGTCCAGCTTCTTTGTTTGGTTTGTGCAATATGCTCCTCTACAGACATTGGAGGCAGGGCATGCTACCACTCCGGAGTCCCAATGGTGCCCAGGAGGGCAGTGAGGAGACAGCAAAGAGCATGAGAGTATGGAGACTATGAGCAAGGAGAGACCCTGCAGCAAGGGAAGATGGAGAGATGCTGAGTGGGGTTGGGAGGAGACACTCCCCTGGGCTCTGGATGACAGAAATTGTGTCAGGAGCTGGGGAGCTGAGCAGTACTTGCCACAATCTGGAGAGTGACAACAAGCTTGGGAAGAGGAATAGGCTGGAAGGGCAGCGGAGGAAGGGGGGATGCTTTCCTAAAACCACTTTTCATGCTTTTTCTGTCATATCTAATCACTTTGAATCTTCTCCATCCTAAAGAGTTACTTTTTCTGCTTCTTATTCTAATGATAATTGGCCTTTTCTAATTTTAAGAGACTTTTTTTTGTAAACTCACTGTAAGGAAAAGGTCTAGGTAGATTTACCTCAAAGCTTCAGCCAAGTTAGAGTTCTATTACGTTGAGGTGACTTAATTTTATTACTTAAGGACACTTTTGATTAAGACAGATAGTACATGCTGCAGTGCTTTGCTGAATCCAGGCATCCTTCTCCTTTATTCCTATCTGAGCACTTGGTAGACAAACACCATGGATGAAGCTGCAATACATGCTGGTATGTTAAACTGCAGTGTAATGATATAAGATGTTTTTAATATTGATTTCATTTCATTTGCTTAGGTGACCCCTGGCATGAATACCATATTTAGCTCTCAACTTTGCTTTTTGCCCTTTTTTTTTTTTTTTTAATATAAAAAGGGCCCAAACTATTATTATTTTTGTTGTGTAGCATAAGCCTCATCTGGCAGTAGTTGGTACGAAGCAGCTCAACATCAGAGAACTGAAGTGTAATACTTTTCCTTCTAACTACTATCAGAACAAACGATAAGACCAAAGGCTCTCATTGAAAATTACTCCTTAAATAATCACTTACCTTGAAGACATTTGATCTGTATGATCTGAACGAAACTGCTGATAACTTCAGAGAATAGAAAACTGTGTTAAAAAATCACTTTCTCCTGGGGATTGAAGTCCTGTCAGTCACATGGTGGATTAGAGGCTTGGCAGCTCTCCAGCCCATCAGACAGCATGTAGGTTCTTTGATGCCAATTGCATTAGCTTTCCTCTACTAATGTGCTACATAGCTTGGAAAATAAAAGAATGAAGGTCAACATACCAGCATGTACCGTGGTATAGCAAGGGATGCTTATAATGTGCAGGAGAATGAAAATGCTTCAGAGTTCAAGCTGCAGGCTGGGTGACCTTCTCCTATGGCCAAGGCCCTGAAGTTTTTGTCCTCAGGTCCTGAGTGTAACGAGTGCTTGTCAGAGCCCTGTCCCAGGATGCAATTTACTCTGAAATTCCCAAGCGGACACAGTTTGCCTTCAACCATTTTAGCCTGTTATTTATGAGCAAATGCTGTGGGCTATGAACTTTCTGCAGAGTACAGCCACTGCTGAGCTCCACTTTCACTCTCCCAGTTTTGTTCATTGGGAGGGCCATAGTGCATAGAAATTAGTGTAGCTCATGAGTGAAAAAGCAAGACTTCATTACTGATTTGAATGCCCTCAGACAAAAAGTCTGCTTCACGTACATCTCCTCCCACAGGCATCTTGCTGTAGGGATGTGTTACAGAGATGGATGACAGGCCCACATGTCTGCTGACTTACATTAACTGTAATACAGTATAGGCACTACATGGATGATGGATGACTAGAGATGATCCTGTGTTTGCAAGGTAATTAATTGTTACATCCTTCTTCCCCCCTCAGAAATAGGAAGGAAGAACCAAACCATTCCCAAAAGAACATGACATATGATACTTGCTGGGGGGTAAAGCTCATATATTAAAGCAAAATGTAGAAAGAGAAGTTAAGAAATCACCAAAATACAACAAGATGACCATATCCAAAATGTCTCTAGCCAGCACGAAATAATTGGTTTTGATGTAGAGAGGCATGAATCCAGCCACAAGTACTTTAGACACCTTCAGTCCAACCTGCATCTTGCCCAGGATGTACCTGAAAGATTTCCACACCTTTTCTTGTTCCTCACCCCAGACATCACCTTGTATTCTTCCCACTGTGTGTGCTTTGGAAAGCTTGGAAGACATCTGCACCACTGCTGACAATAGTACCGCAACAGTTAAATTCACACCTCACGACTGAGGAGGAGTAAACTGCACCTCCCCAGGTAGCAGTAGGCACGGAGTTTGGCATCCATCAGCTGGTAAAACTTGTAGATTGACACTGAAATCTATCTTGTGACTAGTAAAAGAACCAGAGGAGTATGAATTGTGGAAAGCAGCTCTTTCATACAGAATGACAAAAATCAAATAGGTTACTTTGGTTTTAAGCTGGTTTTGGTCCAAAGGGGAAAAGGGTTTTATTTTAACTTCTGATTTTTTTCCATTTTACACAAGAATAACCTCATCAGGAAGATGGGCTGTAAAGTGGGGAACGATTTGTTATATTTCCCCATGACTGTTATGTGCTAAATTTGCCCTTCAAGCCTGAAGTGACTTTGTTTTTAAGTCATTATTGGGGGATAGACCTCCCAAAGCAAGGGAACTGTGCTGTACTTCTGTTTCCTCATACTGATGATAATTAACGCTCATAAAGCAGAGACAAGGGCAACACTGCAACAGCTACCCTTGATAAGTTTACAATGTTATAAGAAAACTCTAATTTCTTGCCAAAACCAGGGTTTGATTACACAATGTTATCTGACATGGAGTGAAAAAAAAAGCTGTGTTATTTTGCTAGGTTAGAAGCGGTAACAAGAAGAATGTGTAAACAGTGAAGGAAGAACAGGCTTTGCCATTAAATGAACAAGACAGATGATGAATGATCTGGAGATTAAAGTGCAAGAAACATTGGAGTCATTTTTAATTGCTTAATTTTATTCCCATTAAATGAAGAAGCATATCTTCCATGACTTCAATGGTGGCAAAAGGTAAATTATGTATAAAATGGAGATTTAGCCTGAGATTAAATCCTTTACTTAGCTATAGGCAAAACTGGATCTCTGTTTTGCAGCTGAGATATATCAGTAACAGCAAGAGAATAAAAATATTTTTGTCTGTAGGTCTTGGGGTTTTTTTGTCCAGTGCAAAGATGAGTCGTGTACCTTTGGATGACTCATTTTGCTATGCACGTACTGCTCAGGCCTTCTATAACCATCCAAATGTATTGCTCATTTACAGGGCCTTGACTTTGCAAAGTTTGTACTGAAAAACTAATACAGAGCATGTCCAACCATAAGCTTGAATATGTTGAAGGATAATTGGAGAATCTTGTTCATATAATTCACAAGTTTTTTTTTTTTTTATTAATACATGCTGATACATAAAACTCTCTTTGCTTCTTCATTCTTTTCACCTGAGGTTTTCAAAGTAATCCAGTAATTGTATTTAATTTTTCTTCTTAAGCAACTACAGTCTGAAGATTTGCAGCATTTTTCTAGGGGGTTTGGGGTTTGTTTTGTTTTTTTTGTTTGTTTTGGTTTTGTTTTGATTGTTGTTTTGTGGGGGTTTTTTAATATTATTTGAGGTACTAATTTGGGGGAGTAATTACAGATTACTGTAACATTTGTGTTTGTATGTGCTGTATAGACAGAGAAAATATGTATGCTGTAATTAGGGGATTTTGATTTTGAGTTGCTTTTTTAACTTTCGTTCTGTGTTTGTGATGAAACCCACAGCAGATCTTTGTCTCAGGCTGAATTAAATGGACAATTTGAGTGTTTTGTTTTTTAATCAAAATATGAATCTAGAGGACAAAAGTTGTTTTGCTTACATTAAGTTTTTAAAATTCTGTGTATGAAAAATCAGTTTCACCCAAATATTTTGGCAGATGGATTTGAAATACTACTTTATGGGGAGGTAGCTTTTCTTCAGCATTGCCTGTTTCATAATCCTTGTACAAGGCCCTGTATCTCAGCTTTCATACAAGTCCAGTAAATACTTATTAGAAATGTAGTTTTGTATTTTCTAGTTTTGTATTTTTTCTATTTTCTTATTATGTTGCACTGGGGAGGGTGGAGAGAGAAGCCATGCTACTCCTAGGTAGTTTTGTTAATTTTTACTTATATTACAATAGCAATTATTACCATTATTAAGTAACCATTATTAAGTATGAAATTTTTATTGCACTGCATTTTTCTATCATCTACTTCATTTCATGCTTTCTCACTCATACTGTGGTCACATAATTAGTTGATTTCTAAAGTGACATAAATGAAGGGATGAAAACCTTGGAGACTGCAGGAACAAATGTAGGAAGGTTATGATTTTCTGACTAGTTTTGCCATTAACAGAGTTTCTTTTTGATGCATCTCAGGCAATTTCTCTCTCCACTCCCAAGCTCCTCATTGCTGTGATATATCTCACAGACTCCTTTGTTTAACAAATTCTTGTTCAGGTCTTAGTGAAGGGGTAAAAATTTTTAGACAAGAAGCAGAAGTAGCTGGAGGCAGGATCTCTCTGTTATTTGGGAGGTAAACAGATTTATCTCTCTTCAAGAAGCGATTAGTAAATCCGTTACCGTTTAACTGCCCCGTGGCTAAGGCCATAAAATTACAGTTTATCCAAAACCAGAAATATGCTGATAAATGTGATCCTCATAGTGACACAGAAGTCATTAGAAACACTTTTTACTTTAAGAAAGGAGAATGTAGCTGGGCTAAAAATACTGTAAATATACAATAGCACTTGAAATATTTAGAAAGGTACATACTGAGGTCAACTGAAATAACATTCCTTTTTACACAGAAGCAGTTAAAGGATAGATTAGCTTGTAAAGTATTTTAGTTTTAGTGGCTTTCTTTGAGTTGAAGCCATTACAAACGGGGACTATGAGATGTCCAAGGAACAGAGAGGTGGAAACAGAGATGTTCTGAAGCTATGATGGGAACAGGGAATTGAAATGGAGGTCGCCAGACACTGGAGGTCAGGACTGAGTGTGCTGGAGCACTGGGGTTGCATGCACAAGGTGGCTGAAATTAGGGTATGTGAGGAAGAGAAATAAGAAGGTGGACCATGTAGGTGACAAGATCGAAGCTTGGAGAAGAAGAGAAAGTGTAAAGGAACTAGCCAGACTGAATGGAACAGAAGGCAGAAAATGCAGGAAAGCACAGAGAAGGGGTTTCCCTGGTAGAGCAAATGGTGTTTCAGAGGCTGGAAGAGTCCCCTGAGAGTCCCCTGCCTTTTGCTGCCACTGAATGTCTGTAAAGCTCCTGTCAGATTGTCCTATTCTTCCACCAACCGTGAAAATTTACTTGCTGTCTTCGTAAAGGAGGTGTTACATGGATATGTACAGTGCATATGTGGTGTGTATATATAGTGGGATTTAGCTATCAGCTGCTTCCTTTACCACATGTTTCTCACCTTTTTTTTATCCTGCTTGCTGTTATCTTTCACACCATAACCTGATGGATCCGTGTAGAGGTCTACTTTGTGAGATTGAATGCATCTGAGCCTGAGAAGGACTGAACGTGAGGGGAAGAGAAACAGTGTAAATCATTCATAGGCAAAAAATTGTGCTAGAAACACCAATTCCAGACATCTTAATTTAAATGTTTAGCTTTACATTTAGACAGCTACTATTCCCACTGACTTTACTGCAAACTTTATGTACAGCCCGGAATTTCTGTAGAAAAAGACTGCTTCTTAGAGCTTGAAAATGTGAATGGATTTTATAGTTTGGAACCCTGAGTTTATTTGCTGAAGAACACAAACCTATTCACTATAACGATCACAATCAGAGTTTCTTTTTCTTCAAGGGCTCAATCTTACAGGAAGATGAACATTATTGATGTTGAACTCTTGGAGTTAAGGTGTATATAATCAAAGTACACAACACTCCGAAGAATAGAGCCGTAAGCATAGAATTCACTAGACTAATGCATTTGGAAACACTTTGCTTTGCATATAGAGGGAATGATCACACATCAGACACCTGGCAATTTTGATGATCTTGGTTTCATAAGAATAACATTGCATACTCTATTACCAGAAGAGTAATAAATGAGCACACTCAACAGAAGTGCCAAAAGGAATCCTTAATATCATTTTTATGAACATATGTCATTTTCTTTAAGTACAAAGAAAAATAAGCTCATGCAGAATGAAAAATCAGTTCTAAAATGGAGACTGTTAGTAGCTTTTGCAAAATGTTCGTATTTTTATCGAGCATTTTACTGTATGCAAGAGAATTTGCAGCATTATTTTTATGGCTTTGCACAACCTTCATTGTGCATTCGGCCTTGATATGGAACTGAGAGGAGCTGGCTTACACATAAGGACAAAAAGAGGTGTAATGAATCATGAAACAAGCCTGTTTTATTCAATAAGACATTGTCTGAGCTTTCTTTCCACATGAAGAACTGGCCATTCAAACAGAAATGACCTGCAGAATTTTTGCATAGAAAGGAAACTAAATGCATTGGGGCATATGTAGTAATAACTCTGTTGTTTCGTGATACTCTGAGATTAAATTAAACAATACCTGCATTTGGAAACTTCTCTAGTGGAAAGAACAATGAAGTATTTTCTCCTGAAAATGCCATCAATTCCTTTCTCCAGCAATTTTTCAAAACTTCTGTAATTGCAAGACCTTTGTTTCAGTATAAAGGCAGGCAGAGATGTCTGGTACAACAGAGCATGAAAGACTGAAAAACTTTCTCAGGAAAGCAAGTCCAACCTGGCATATGCTTTACCAAAAAACCTCACAAGTAAAATGATGTACATACACTGCAGGTAAAAGATGTCACCAATATACAATGTAGTGTCTGACATGAGTTTTTAAAATTGAATTTGTATACTTTAGATATTTCCTGTGAAGAGATGAAAGAAAGCTTATCATACATAACATCTACAGGCATCAGTGTATCTATAAATTCCTGGACCTCATTGTTGTATACAGAGTACTGAGTTACAGCATGCCACTCTTGAGATGTTCTTATTTTAGAGGCTGGTGCATAGCGTAATGACATTTTTACTTTTTTTGCTGAAATTAGTTTGTGTGGAATAGGTATTACAAGGAGGAAGGGAATCTTTTCATTGTGGGATCTGAAAAGCTTCTACCACAAGCAGGTTACTCTTTGGGTTTTTTAAGTCTTTTTTCTGCAATAATATGAAACTATGAAGCACTTATAAAAAGCTGTTCTTTCTTCTTATCTTTGCAGCATTCTAGTTTTAGTGGAATGCACAGATTTTGCCATTTAGCCATTCCATAGAACAGGTTTGGTAGTTCAGTGCATACATACCCTTTTCATTCTCTATAGTCACTGATGCCTCTGATTGATTTGTTTTAAAATAAAGCGTTGCTAGAAGGGCTCTTCCAAAGAGGGTTTTCTGTAGGCATCTGTTCTTTATATCCAGGGCAAGATGGTCCCTGCATGGTCAGGCAGGCTGTAACATTGAGTATATAGAAACTTTGATTTTTTACAGTCTTTTAACTTTTGGATGTGACTCTTTCACATAGGAAACACTCACTGCAAGTCAAAGTGCAACAAGCTATCAAGTCAAATTAAAACTAGAAATAAAAAGGGAAAATGAAAGAATTTTTCTTCCACCCCAGAGTAGAACACTAGCTCTACTTCACATCCAGGTCTGACCGTGAGTCTTTCACTGATAGGATTCTTTAATGGAGCAAGAAAATGAGTAACTGAGGAAGGCAGGAAAAAAGGGAGAGAGCTGCCATCCACAACAGTGCTTTGACTCATTGTTACTGTTAGAGGAGTCAGTGCTGGACATGCTGCTGCCTCTTTCCTCACTTCTACATGCTTTAATGTGGCTGACTTTTTTTTTTTTTTTTAATATGTAGTTAGTCATATTCATTATGAAAGGTCTGTCTACTGTTCTGCTGGAATTAGAATGTTGTCCACAGGTTTTTTTTTTTTTTCCCAAATGCCATTACATCAGCCAACATTTTTATCACTTATAATGACAAGATTTTGTACTGTTTCTAGCATACATCTTTAGAATACATTCTGTCTGAAGAGTTCTTTTGGTACTTAAAAATGACCTGGCTACAGACTAAATGCAACAAATATTGTGAAATGCTAATGGCCATCTTCAGGGTTTGAGAACATTCTGTTCCCTGTAAATTATGCAAAATATGAGTATGGAATCTTTGAAAAATGTCTTCCCCCCACATGTTCATATATTTCAGTTAATTTAAATGGATAAGGTCACTTAGTTTGTCTAGAAGACCATTTAAGAATAACCATTTCTGAAACCTTAGTTTCTGAAGCTAGCATTCTCAACCTCTGCACATCTCCGATGCACATTGCTTCATAGACTTCAGATAGGCTGATTCTCCCCATTGCCTGCATTTCTAGCCACAGAGTATCTTTCTAATTATAGAAGCAGTTACTAACTTAGAAAAAAATCTCTACAAGACCTGTAGCTGGGCTGGGGGTTAAAGCTGTAGCTGCCCTTCAGACACTGTTGCTGCCTCTGAAACTGGCCTGCAGGATGCCTTTACTTTTCCCTTTGTGTGTCTCAGTTTTGTTATCTGCAGATGGAGTTAATGCTGCGTGGCAACTCTCAGAGCACTTGGCACCTACAGGTGGAAAATGCCTGTTTGTTGTTATCTGTGAATTTTAGCAGTTCTTAATTCATAGCCATTTAAACCACTTGGAAAACTGTTAATTGCATTTCTGCTCGTCCACGCCTCCTCCTCCTCCCATCTGCTGCTGTTTTCTCCCACGTTTCCTTATCGCCTCTTCTTGTGATGAGGTGGAGTTCAGTTGTTCCTGCCCGATGGCCTAACTCTGTTATTTGGATGTGTGCCGGTGTCTCTGTTTCCCTGATGCCTGGCTCTGGGCATCTCTACATGTGATTTTAGCTCCCAAGGTTCCCACTTGAACCTTATTCCTCTCCTTTCTCTGCTTTGTAGTGAGATCAGTTCTGGAAGAAGCAACGGGCCATAGTGGCTTTAAAATCACATTCAGACCAACTCTATCACTCTGATTCAGGCAGCATTTAGGAACACCATCTCTTTCACATTACTTACCTCTTTAACTTCTGACAAGCATCTATGAAAGATGTTTTCACAGTTTACCATATGTAATTTTTAAACCTAATTTAAGTTAATTCCGTACAACTTCTCATCAAGGAACTTTCATTTTGTTTTTCCTTAGGACTGGTTTAATTAAATTTAACATAAGTCTATTCATATTGATTGAAATTACCTTAAATGAGTTTGGCTTAAGCCCAGATAACACAGTCTTTTGCACCTGTTTTAAGTTAAATTGGTTTAAATTTATACCAACAGTTATACTTTTGCCAACTGTCAGTGGTAGTCAGCACACAGAAAGCTTGTGCTTCTAGTCTGTTATAAACTACCAAGCAGAGAAATGATCTGAGGTTACTTGTGTGTACTCAGCTCTCAACTGGATCATTTGTAGAGTAAAATACCATTTAATTAGTAGGAGCTTCTCAGAAACTTATCAATACCAGGTATTTGATCTTCCATTCCTTCAATCCTAATTTCCCAGTGTATATTATACAATCAAATAAGTGGTGATTTTTTTGGTATTTTCTCAGTTTTTAGACATCAGCCTTTATTGTGGCTCTTATTAGAACTCACACTTTTCTGGTTTAGTATTCTGACATGCTTTTCAGTCTTCCCATAACTTTAATGGAAATACTTCATTCTTGCAAAATAGACTGAACTCAAAGCAGGAATAGCATGAGGATTCTCTGTGGTGAGGAGGCAGCAGTACAGGCAAGCCCCCTGAGCTAAAATTTCCTCTGTAATTCCAGAGCTCTCCAAAGCAAGTGGAAACTACCACTTGATTTCATCTGAACTTCCCCTTGTGGCAAGTAAAACTGTTTCAGACTAGGAATGTTTTGCTAATTTGACCCTAAGTTCACTAAGTCTGTACATAAATATTGGAGCTAATGCTATACTCGCATCACTATAACCTGGAAGAACTCAAATGAAATGGAAAATAATATCTTGGGTTTTACCCAGGTACAGGTTGTACCCATGATGAGTTTGTCACTATCAGAGAAACAGTTGGCCTTCTTTCTGCTCATACCCTAAGCAGATGCGTAGAGCTAAAATGGGGTGCACAAATGGCTGCAGAGGCCAGTGGAACATGCACTCTTGCCCTGTACACAAATAGGCAGGTTTTGATGTGACTATGCAGGGCAGTCTCATCTGAGGGTTTTATTAAGACCATAGAAGGGTGTTCATATCTACAAGCTTAAGAATCTCCAATGTAAAATAATTTCTTGGTGCATTTTGGGGAAGGAAAGACCGTTTCTGCTTTTATCCATTTTTTTTCTCCCTAGTCTCTCTCTTTCCTATAGAAATAATTTTCTGTTGCAGAGCATTGACTGATGTAACCTAGTGTGTGTGAGTTGTATAAATTAACAGATACAGACAATAATGTGCTGCCACAGTTTGATGTAGCATTTAATACTGCTGCATTAATATCTATTGCAATGTAAATATTGCTGTTTAGAAAATTCTTGACCCTTTCTAATATATGAGGCCACACTACATTATATGAGACTGTGCTCTGTCATGTTGCAACATGAAATGAGATAACAAGAAGTGACATGAACCTTTGTAAAATACCACAGTGCAGTAACCCATTTTTAATGCTGTCAGTATAAACTATGGTAGCAGGTAGAGACAAATCAAATGTAACATCTGAACAGGAAAATATTGTTAAAATTACCTACAGCCTTCATTTAATATCTCACTGTCAGAACACCTCTAGCTGGAGTATCAATTCACTAATAAATCAGGCCGTTTTGTGATGAGAATGATAGTGAATCTCATTATAGAGATTGTCACTTCAGTGTTATTTATTGATACCTCATACAGAATTGTGGTACAGTTAACAATATGAGTTCTGTCTTGGTAGTTTGTTTGACCAACAATTCCACAGGCCCACCTCACCTCTCTTCCCATGTCTAAAGGAGTGAATACTGCAGTGCTTTGATTAAGTATCCCAGAAGCTTATTCACCATTTCACCTTGGATTATTTTTGCTCCATTTACTCTCAAACTTTTCTCCTCCTAAACTGCCCCAAAGCACATTCCTGTTGGCATGAGGAGGCGAGGTGCTTGCTACCTTTCCTTCACAATAATTCCCTAAAGACTAAGAGCATCCAGCTTTTATGGTCCTGACATTTCAGCAGTCATAGGGCCTCTTCTGCAAACGAATCTCAGCCTTGATGCCAAACTATATCCAAAAAGCAAAAGAAGTGCAGAACTCAAGAATTTTATTTGACTTCATGCAATTAACTGGGCAACCAATTTAAGAACCTAGAGACTGATCCACCGCCATTACTGCTGAGGAATGAACTAGCAGACTCATTGGAACTGATATTTTTGGGAATAAATAATGTTTAAGGCAACTAACAACGGATTTCAGGCTTGTCCTGATGATTTTATCAAACTGCAATTCTGCAGAACAAATGGGGCTTGTGAATATGTGTATGTGAATAAAAATCCCAGTTTTACAGTGAGGTTCTTTGGCATATGTTACGCAGCAAGTTGGTCTTTATCATCCTGCTCTTAATATATATGAATGAGCACTGTGATCATAATAAAAGTGATTCTTCTGTTTACACTGTTGGAGGCTGCAGCATATTAGAGCTTTCTCTTTCTTGTGACCTTTCTGCTGCACTTTGCTTCTCTCCTAATGTTCCCTACTCCCCAGTGAAAGGAGGATGATTTCACTGGAGAATACTCCTCAACAACAGACAGGTGAATCTTGCAGTCTGATGTAGTAGCATGACATGTGGCATTTTTCCAATTTAAGGGATTTTCACCACCACCATACAGGTAGAGAAAATTCCCACAGCTCTCAGTTTTCTAAGTGCCGCTGTCCTGTCGTTGCATAAATCCATGATGGGACCTGAGACAGAGTGGTAGAGGCTTTTTTTTTTCTGTAAACAATACAAGAAACGGGGCTCAGACTGCAACAGAGGAAGTTCTCAACAGATATTAGGAAGAGTATTCATAATGAGGATGGTCAAATATTGGAATAGGCTGCCCAGAGGTGTTTCATAATCTCAGTCCTTAAAGGTACAAAAAACATGACCAGATAAAGGCCTGAGCAACCCAATCCAACTTCAAAGTTAGTATCAACTTCAAAGTTGGCTCTGATTTGAAAGGTCGTCTTTCCCAGGAGGCCTGCAGAGGTCCCTTCCACCCTAAATTATTCTGTGATTCTTTTTCAGTGGTTTCACACTGAATAGTATTTGGTGACCTTCTCTACTGCATTGATTTGCGATAAAGATTGACTTCAGAGGGTTAAACTGATTTTGTTTATGGTTACAGGATGAACATGAACTGCAGTCTGAAAAGGATCACGTGCTACAACTAATGTTATGAGTGTGTACCATGAAGATATTCTAAATTGTATTCATTTTTAATGTTTTCTTAAAAACTAGTCTAAAAACTGAAAGACATATTCACATTAGGGTTTTGTTTTGTGGGTCATTTTGTTGTTGTTGGTTTGTTTGTTTGTTTTTGTTTCCCCCATGTACACTATGAAAGAGTTAAGGACTAACCCAACTTGCTGCAGGCCATCAGATTTCCTCTTTGACCTTGTCTGATAGAATCTCATGTGTTTGTGTTCAAGACTGCTTAAAAACCTCAACTTATCCTGCACAAAATAAATATGGGAGAAAAACTCTTAAGAAATGCTCTTTATTCTAAGCCCAATGGGCTATCTTTATTCGATAGACCTGAGTATTTGACTAGTATCTAGTTTTGCAATAAACAGAAGCTGAAATGTAATTTACCAGCTCTTCATGAATTGTTTATTCATATCCACCCTTGGGATATTCCAGTGCTCTTGAATTACTCAGTATGATGTTGACAACTAGTTTGGTTTTTTTTCTCCTAATTTCTGAAATGTGCTGTTATCCACTATTTAGATCTAAGAATTAATTATCGAGGACATGTGAGAATTTTGAAAAAAAAAAGTGTAGACAAGTTAAATATAATGGGCCAAATTCTACCCTGAATTCAACTAGTGCAGCCCAACTCATGACAGCATAAAGACAGAATGCAGGCAATTAAATATTACTGCAAGATTGTTTTTTCATGTGTGACATTGCTTTCTAGATCTCCTAAAAATACTCCAGGGTTTGGGGGGGATTTGTTTGTTTTTCTCCTCTGTTGACGTAATGCTACAGTAAACTATGGTAATAAGAAAGGAAAAAGCAAGCATAAAAATCCCTTGACATCAAATTATTTTTCAGGAAGTTAATAAGGAGTGCTATTTACTTTCTACAAGCAATTCATAAGTGATGGTAAGGTGGTATTTCTAACAAGCTATACAGGAGAGAAAAAAAGTGAATTCACCAAGGCTTCAGAATGATGAGTTAGAATTTGTTGAAGATCCTATGAACTGATTCGTGTCTGGACTAGATGGAGCTTACTGAGAGGTTTCACTGACACAAAAACAACTGCCCAAATACAGGGACTGAAAAGGAAAAGGGAGGGGGGAAGACCTAGGAAAATAAAAAATACGTGGATTGAAAGAAGGGCACTAATTAGGTGAAATCCATATTGGCTTTGGTGTTTGACTTGGAAAGCTATGGCAGATAACTTTAGAATAGGCAGGATTTGCTTGGAACAGCATAAGATATAAAGATGAGTAGGGGTATAAAATATGAAAAAGAGAGAAGACTGCCATGCATATTTTCAGTTGAAACAGCTGGTGTTGAGAGATTTCACAGGTTAAAAATAATTTTCTTATTTTGTTACAATTTTAAATTGCAGCATTCCTTTTTCAAAAACAGAGCACTAATTAGTTAATATCCTTAAGTATTTATGCTCTAGACTAGTGTAATACTTTAATATATGGTTAAAATAAAGGGTGATTTTGTGCAGTTTTCTAAAACAAGGCCCTAAAGTAGACAAATAAAACTCAAAGGTGAATTATGTTGTGAATACTCGCTAAGCATCAAAGCCTCTATGTTGCCTGCAACCTATATTCTGCAATACTAAATTAAAAATAACCACCAGAATTTTATTTATCAGAAATCCAATACCAAGAGATGTATTGTGCCATATACTTCCCATAGCACCAGATGTATTATTGTAATTATCCCCTATCCTTCCTTTCCCTTCCCATCAGAGCTGCAGAATGAACTGAAATATTCAACTGACCCACAATTCACAGTAGAATGTAAGAACAATTCTGTGAGAACTCAGGCAATATCAATCATTCACTGGGATTATTTTAAAAATTAGAATCCTTTAAATTAAAAATCCTTCAACTGATAAACATGCTTGGTGGGGAAAAGGACCAGATTCTGTTCCTAAAACTTTCTCACTTTAATAAACAACCCTAGTGCAATGCTGGCTTGAGTCCACCCTTGGAACTCCCTCAGCCCCAGATGGGCTCGGGGGATGCCTATTTGCAATCAGGGAGTCTCGGGTTAACAGGAGAGATTTTTCTTTAAGAGAAATGCAATCATTCTGGCATTACGTAGGCAGACACTCATCAGAGTGCCCTGTCAAAGCTGTTTTCTGCGATGCCTGCCCCGTCAATCTGTGCATCTCGTGACAAGTCCCATATCACCAGGGCTCTTGTCATAGACGCTTCCCTGCCTGGGCTCCGACTGGCTCATGATGGTGATCTCGGCAGTGCTCAGCTCTGGGGACGGAGGAGGCGGCAGCTTTGACCTTACCCACCGAGGTGATCCAGAGCCTTTTTCCTTCCTATACCTTTCCCCAAAGCGCTGTTACTCAGTCACTCAGTTGTCACTGGCTGTGGCAGTGCTGGGAATTACCCATCCCCTGGACATGCTGGCTGTAGGTTGTGTCAGTGTGGTCATGTCATTAAAGCCCTACAGCTTTTCTGTTTTTAAGACTGCTATATTTGTTTCCATCCCATACAGCTTATTGCACATTTAGCTGTTTGAACAACAGGCAATTTTCCTGGCAGTTACTCCAATTTTTAATTAATTGATATGTATTGTGTTGAGTCTTGCCCTTTTTCCATAAGCAAGAAATAACTCTCTGTATAAGTATTAGACTTGCAGCTTTCCTACTTGCTTCATGCAATTACGCCTGAAGATTCTGTGACTAACACTCTCTAATAAGCAGCCTTTCTTATTTCTCATATGTGAAATCATTCTCATATTGGATAAGCTGATGAGGTATTTGAATCTCCAAGTTTATGGAAATCACATTTTCTTTTTTAACCTTCTTGTGACACTGCTTAGAACTCCTGTTTATCCCTGGTGCTTTCAGTAGCACAATAACTCCATCATCAATGTCTTGCTTCATTGCATTCCTGCTGAAATGAGTAGGTAGCACTTCTGTTCAGATTCTTAGTCCCAGGTATTTATTATGGCCACATGGCAAAATGCAGAGGTTTCTCCTCTGGAGCTTTGGGCTGCTAGTCCAGAAGGGCAGAGCTCTGCCTCCGGAATTCAAGTTTCACACAAAACTAGAGAGTTTTACATATGAATTAGAGAGTGTGAGGACAAGCTCACAAGTCCTAGTAGCCATAGTTATCTTGTTCATTCATTATGAAGTATGAATAATAATATTCTATTCACCCACAACTTCAAAGCGTGAAGGCAGCTTAACAAAAACGTTTTAATGGACTATACATCTTTCTGATCCTCGCTCTCTGGCCATGGTTGCTCTCTAAGGAATGGTACTGGCCATTTGGGACATCAGTCTAGGATTCAGCAAGTCTCTCAACACTCCAGGACTTCAGAACCTCTCCCTGGTTATCAGCAGGTGTCAGCAGTGAAGTCTCCATCCCTTTTGAGTTTCATATTACACAGTATATAGGTCTAAAGATCAGGTCTTTGAACTGTGGGGCTGCAGAGTAGTGCAGATCGCTATGGAGGGAAACCATCATATCATATCATATCATATCATATCATATCATATCATATCATATCATATCATATATCATATCAATCATTCCAGCTTTAGAAGTCTTTTTACACTTTCTAGATGTTGTCTTCTATTCTGTGAAATGCAAAGTGCCTTTGAGAAAGCATCATTTATTAATAAGATGTATTCTTTTAGATTTTGGCAGGTTACATTCCAAAAAAAGATCCTGTGTGTCCTTATGTAATAAAACACTGCACAGTTCATGTCTCACCTCCTGCCACTGGATTTAGAAATGTGTGGAAATGAGTAATTGCCCATAAATGATAGACATTTCTCCATTACTTACAGAAAGTATTTGGCAGGGATCATTTAGGCTTTAAATGCTTTTTTTAAAAACTAATACCATGCACAGACCTGCCAGATTCAGAACTTTAACAAGCGTCCCTTTAACTCTTCAACAAATTTATGACAAAATTACTCCATCTTTTAGATTCAGTTCTTTTTACTTCTTACTTCTTTCTGCTCCATATTTAGACCATTATTGTGGAATTCTCCATATATGCCAGAGTATGGATGACAACATGAAACTAAGAATCACTCTGAGTACTATAACTTAAAAGAAGAAAAGTTTCTGTCATTTGTTATTCAGGCAAGAGCTGAAGAAACGCTAAACCACTGCATTGCCACTGACATCATCATGACATGACCATGACAGGCTTAGGTTGAACTTCTCAGTGTAATGAATGGGAGAAGAGTGCACCTCACAGCATTCCCAATGACCCCTCGCCAGTGCCTTGCAATGATGGCTCAGGACTGCGTGTCTGGGATGGGAAGCCAGTGCCCAGGCTTGTTCCTTCCTGGGCTCAGCGAGGCATGGCCACCTCCAGCCAGATGTTGCTGAGCCAGCTGAGCATGCACTGCATCTGTACGATAAAGCTGCATTTCACTGGATTGCCACAGTTTTTCTGATTATTCAGTTACTCCCATATATCTTGAATGCACGGCTGTTTTCAAGTCACAATTTAACTTCCATGTGCAGTTACTTTTCATGTAAGAACATTGCTGAAGTCCTCTGTTTTAGAGACCTCCTCTCTTCAAAAGTGACCTCATATATGCTGACTGACCTAGTGTAAGGTAGCGGTAAACTTCATAAAGCTGCATTGCAGCTGTGATTACAGTTTTGGGAATTTGTTTCTTCTGATGGTCTCAAAAAGCTGGACTTTTCAGGAATAGCAAAGTGTCATTTCTTTTTTCTTCACTCTATATTTTAGAAGTGTGCTAGAGGCAGGTATGCTAGTTAGAGAAAAAATGTGTTTGTACTGTAGAAAGTGTTGACACTTAAAACCAATAGCTTTATATTTTTTCCTTCATTCCTCATAGATACATTGAATTACTATGTAATCTCCAGTAATATAAACTAATATACTATAATTTTACATAGAAATTATTTTATATATTATTTGATCTTCTGCTGGTTTTCTTCCATTGTCTTATCTTTTTCATCAGGACAGCATGAGTAGTATGGTGTTCTGCACTTGCATGGACCGCTTCGGACTTTCATGTATTGTTATAACAGGAATTGTATGTTGGCTGATTCTGTTAGCTGCCTTTTGTGTGTGTATGTGTAAATATTTACATGTATATATATAGAGAGAATATTTAGTATATACTTGAGAGTAGATTTAGAAGTATTTTTATATATACATTATTATTTAATATTACTTTAAATTGAATGGAATTTTCCCATGTGCTATGGAAAAAAATCCCTGCTTTAGCCCTGAGTAAACTCAGTGAAATTAGAAATGGTGAAGTCAAGTCATTTAAACTTGGGGATTTCAAATACAAGATGTCTAAACAAAGTTGCTGATGAAGAAAATGACAAGAACACCGGCATCATCTTGGTGTGCTATGAAAATATTAAAACTTTCTCTAAGGCACGTGTAACAGAGCAAGAGCATTGTATGCATATGGTATCTGACATAATAGGAATTACTTTCTTGGAGAGGCAGCAGAGATCAGATTTAGACTCAGTGTATTTGTTGTCCCTTTGTCTTTCCAATCAATAGCAGTACTATATCTAGCTCAGCTTTCATGCTGACTACTGTGGTACGCTTTTCTAAAACTAAGGAGAATTTCTGCTGGACACAAGGCCCCTCTTCCTGGTGTTTTTGTTTTTACCTTCTCTTGATTACTTTATTTGATTGTTCTGAATGTAAGGATTTAAGCTAGAAATAAAAATAAAATATTTTTTCCTTTTTTCGAATGCCACTGAAATGCCACCGAGCAATGGTGTTGTTCAAACAAAGTCCAAATTACCAGTGCGGTGCAAATATTGTCAGGTTAAGTAACAGTTCACTTAGTTACACAGGCTTAATTTTGTGGAGACAGAGGAGGCTTCCCAGTTTGTGTTTACATTTTCTATAGGATAAACACCTGAAGTTTTGTGAAATGAAGGGCAAGAACAAGGTTCTTACCCAGTGGATTCTGGAAACTGTTGGATTATCTTCCTTAATTTCTGTGGGCGCTGAACCAAAAGGCTGGAATGCAGCGTATTGCAAAACTGCCACAGGGAACCTTTCTGTTACAAAATATATGAGACCATAGGTGTTTTACGAGAGTTTTGGGTCTTCTAATCTTAACGTGGTATTGGTGAAAGTGAGGGGGTGCTTCCTGTCATAATGCACAGAAAAAGTATTGGAAATTGGAGTAGTTTGAACTATTTTCTGCAGGTAGTACTTGAATAAATAATCTTTGCTAACTTGGTAGAAATGATTGATTATTCCCTAAGTACCACTTTGTAGTTGGAACATGGAGACTTGCTGGTGTGCTTGAAACAGCATAAACAACCCATTGCTTTATAACTTCAGCTAAGCATTAATTACTTGAGTTTTAGAACTAAGTGTTACTGTATTGATTAATAGGTTGGAATTTGAAAGTTTTAAAACTCTCAGTACCCACATAGTGCACGTCTCAGAGAGTGGGGTGTACTCAGAGCTTGGGTTTCAGTCTATCTCCCATTAATTCTCATTAAATCTCCAGAGGTGCCTTCCAACCCCAGCCATTCTGTGATTATTCTTCTCTCCCAGGATCTAAAGTGGTTGCATGAGATTTTATGGGTTTCACGATCAAAAATAACTTTGACAGGCACATTAAAAGAGATACTGAAGAGAAGAGAAATGCTGTTCATGATTTAGGACTAAAATTATGCCTATTTGTGCTCTGAGTGATGAGCTTTAGTGGTGACAATTATCAGCATGGCTTCCAAAAGATAAGTCCACCAACCTTCTCCTCCACCAGGGTGGCAGAACAAGATGTGTGTTCCCATGTGTCACTCCAGTTCCCAACCTCATGTGTGACCTTGCACCACCAGTGCAATATATTTTTGGACAAAAGCTGGATTGTGAACTCGCCTAGCTATTGTCTGTGAAAACGCTGCCATTTATTGACTTTCTCATGGGCACTGTAGTCTCTTGCCACTTCACCTCTCTGGTCATCAAACACGAGTCAGTTGTCCCTCCTAGAAGAGACTACAGGGGGATTAGCTTTCCAAGCATATGGTGACAAAGAGTGTTATTGAAACTTCCCCAAAAATCTGTGATAAGGCTTGATTAGAAGGAAATAAATAAAATGGAAAGTGTCATGAACTACAGTGAACTTTGTTCTTTCTGAAGGGCAGGGAAGAAAGCCCCAACAAAGGCTGGCTGTTCAGCTGGGCTGATGAGACTGAGTGCAGACATCAGGAGAAGGCTCTGTGTTTGGTGGAAACGATTATGCAATTCCCAGTAAAGATCAAAAAAAGCAGTGGATATTTAAAAACATCAGAAAAAAAGACAACTGAGGCTGTGCTTTTTCATAACAAACAGGATCCTGACATTTGAAATAAGTATCCCTACCATAGTCTTCAACAGAAGATCAAACCCCTATCATTTTAACATCAAAGAGCATATTCTGATATTTTTGTCAGCAAAAAACACCCCTTGCTGTATCTTATATTTTTTTTTCTTTTCCCAAAGACTAAGGCACTCAGACTCTGGGGTGGAGACTGTTTGTGTCTCTTCTTTTCAAAAGATGTTTGGTAGCTGATCCCTGGAGAGGGTCTCTCAATCTTTAAAATTTTATTAAGCCTCAATATTTGGAATTTTGAGGCTAGACTTTAACCTTTGAGGAAGAGTTTTCAATGGCATGAATCTTTTAAGCTGCAGTGCTGCAGGAGATGATTTCAGCAATTTGCCACAGACAATTTGTCAAAGGGACAATGAGGCATTTGTGAACAATATATGATGGGAATAAGCTTCAATTTTTTCATATAGAAGAAACACTGTTATGTCTATGTAGTTTACACGGTACTTAAAATAGCTCAGGCAGCCTCAAAGGGAGTATAAAGCCAATTTTTAAAATATAAATCTCAATTTCAGGTCAAGCTGGACAATGATAACAAAACAATTTAAGAAAACCTCACTTTTTTTTTTTTTCCTGAATTTGTAAGCTTAGAAATGTAGGTGGAAACCAGGCTCAATTTTGGGGTTGCTTAAAGGAGTTCATTCTAACCCACATAGTATACAAGTGTTGGCATTTAGTGTCTTTTCAATATTTTCCATAAGGTCACATTCTGTTACTCTTGCTAAAATTAAGAAGACTTTTTAATGTAAATTTTCAACATTAAGTCTGTATGAACATGATTAAGCAGAACAGGAGGGAGAAAAGAATCCAAGCTAAAGTTATTTTAAACCATCTGTACTACTGTGAAACCTTCCTGAATTTTTCCAACATGGGACTGACCAAAATATCTTTTACTAATTGGAGATTTATATGTGAGCATAAGTATACAGTACAATGATACTTATCCAGGTTAGGAAAGCTGGGGTGGAAAAGAGTCTAATACTTTCCAGTAAAATTAGAATTTCTTTTCAGGTTTACTAACTGGTACGTGCTATGCAGATTCTTCATAGCGATCACAATGCCTACTTTATATTCCAGTGACACACGGTTGTTCACTATGACTTTCAAGATCTAACCTATAATGAGTGTTTTGATGATGTAAATGACATCCAGATCTATTCTTTCTATCCTGTTCTAAAATTCTGCAAAGAATGATGTTGGGATGCATAGAAAAAAGTTCAGATTGCTTTGTGTTCTCATTCTGGTCACCAGTAAAGTACTGTATGGTGCAGCACCAGAGTAGACTGCAGATGAAATGGTGGAAAATAAAATTAGCAGCAGTGTTTTTCCGTTCTTCATGGAAGATCTGTAGCGGTAACTATAGTGCCAATAGGGAAAAACCATGTTAACGTATGTCGTAATAATGAGGTTCTCATTCATCACTGCAGTGAGCCAACTGTTCTCCCCCCTGGTGTCACAGCAGTAGGGAAATTTCAGCTACAAGACCCACAACATCTTTATCTACTTTCTGTCTTTGAACAGACCCAAACGACATAATGACAGTGCCTGGTGCTGGGGAAAGTTTCAGCATCCATCTGCCCCAGCTCCTTCACCAGTAGTCCCTGTCATTACTAGTACTCAGTTTAAAGATACAGACTAAACAATTCCTTGTTAAGGCTCAAGTGAAGTTCTGAAAAAGAAATTATTGGTGAATTAGAGTAAATTTATTTTCCTTACAGATAAGTATTTAAAAATAAGCTTTTGCAAGACAGGTGGTAGAATTGCTCCAGCTCATTTTGAAAGTGGAAGAAACGCACAAGCATGACTTTACATCTTAAAGCTGTCCAGAAAGCCCAGTTATCCTCCTGTGTTGCAGAGTATTGTGCTGTAAGTGCTGTACATACATCACTGCAGAGATTAAACTGTCTTGAGCTATTTTAATTCCACTATATTTTCAGCTCCCTTAAATGTTACAAATACACATACATCCTCTTGCAACCTGATTTTCCATTGTAGTTTATTTTCCAGTGGTTTTTTTTAATTATGGCAGTGACAGTGAACATGTTCATTATTTTATTTCAACATGCCCCATATGATACTTATGTGAAAAGTCTGCTGAATTCATCCTTTAATTGACTGTTTGGATTCTTTGCTAAGCCTGCAGGGTCCACATAGAAGGTATATGGGCAATATCTTCTAGTTAGGAACAATTATTTCATAGAAAGAAGGGGAAATACTAACTTGTATCAACATCCAGTTGGAAATTTAATTTCTGTTTTTCAAGAACTAGAATGAAGCATGGTGGTAGAGTAGACAACAAGACATTTCAGAAATGTTCATTATTTTAATCTGTTTCAACTTTTGAATACTAAGTTTGAACAAACTGATCTTCCAGGTGTGCTTAGCAGTCTCCACTCCACTCAAAATTACTAATTAAATTGCCATTAACTTCAAAAATCTAACAGAACTCTTTCAATGATGGACGAAAAGAAATCAAAAGTTTCAAGGCCAGTGCAACTTTTGAATAATTAGGCCTCTAAAAAGAAATTAAATAGATTATCCAGTTTAATTTTGAAATAAGTTTTCACCTTTCCGTTATTATTTTGCTGCTGAAGTCCTAAAAATATGCTAGGTTTGCTGCTGACCTGCTCCCAGTTGGGCAGAACATGCAGCCGTTCCCCTGAACACTCACCTTTTAAAAGAGGATCGGTGAGCAGTAGTCACAAAGTAAAGGTCCAAACCTGGACTTTGATGCCGTGCGTGCAGGACACAGGCTGACAGCATGTTACCTCCTGGCACCGCTTAACTTTTGTGTGGTGCTAATTGAATGCTCAGCAGGAATTCCCTGCAGTACCGGAGCCTGGGAAGCTTGTTGGGATGCTGAGCCAGAGCCACTCACTGTTCACATGAAATCAGAGCTCCAGCATCACGCTGCCATCTGCCAAGCATCGCCGGGGGAGGGCGGTGGATTTGTGCCTTGGTGTGAAAGTCAGCTTCATGACAGGGCCAAGTAGCTGACCAGAGAGGAGAGCTAGTTGAACACTATCAAACCATATGAAAGCTTTGTGTGTGTGTGTTTGTTTTTAGCAAAAAGAGACAGCAGCAGGAGGCAAATGACCTATTAATCGGTGTAAAATGAGGGACAGCATTTACAAATACTCTACACGATCTTGAAATTCAGACATAGAAGTTTTTGATATGCTCTGCAACCTGCTTATGATGCAGAAGTGAGAAACAGTTGAGGCTCTTTGAAGTCCTTTCAGTATGTTCATAAGAAAGAATTAGTGGCTATATGTCTCTTCCCCTAGGGTTAATGGATACAACTGAAATCAAAACTTTTAAGTCAGTCTTAAATTATATTTTATGTGTTCCTGCTGAACTTTCCTGCTTCCGTTTGTTTCAGACAGACTACTGAGACTAATGGAAGACTTTCATAAACCTGGAATTTGCTTGTTTAGACCGAAATGTGACCTTTCTTTACATTTAGGAAAATTTAGTTAGAAAATATTCCACACACATTATGTTTTGTGCCATATGAATCCCTTGTGCAAGGATAGGACCCTTCACTTTTTTAGAATTCATCCACATGTGCTGCTTTTCTGTTGTGAAAAATCAATCTCTAGCAGCAAAAAAAAAAAACCATCGTTTTTCTCACATGTTCTTGAACACTTGAGTGTTTGTCCTTGTTTTTAGTATTTCTATGAATCTGTATTATTTCATTTGTTTTCCCTTTAGAATGATTGTGCCTTTTTATACCAGTTCCAGGTGGGTGCCTTATGCGGTAACCAAAGTAATGAAGACGATAGAAACATCTGGATAACATTATCCTCCTGTCACCTCTGCTATATTTCATTCCCATTAATCCACCTGTCACAATGTCATTCCCTGTTTGCACCAGCTCTTCTCAAGTCCCTCATTACAGCCGCTGCTTAAACCGCATCCTTTCTACTATATGAAGACATCTGGGCACAGCCCGATAACATAGCGGTCCTTTGGTCTCCTTCTCTGAGATACAGGCTATTTAAAAGGGTTGTCCTTTTCAGTTGAGAGCTTTCTCTTGCACTCACTGGACCCCAGTAACCCGAAATGTTGGCTCACAATAGCCTGTTTTCCAGACCTGTGCCTCAAATAATTTCTTAGCAAAATGCGTACTTTCACAAAGTTCAAACCTTACCAAACAGACCTGTGTCCCAGACTCCATGCTTCCAGAAGTGCTCTCACGATGTATCAAATAATCATCTGTTGTAGAGGCACTCTAAAACATGCTTTAATAATATATCACTGCAGCCTTGTTGCTTAGTTGATGTAATACATCATCATAACAGTGTCAGACAAGAAACAATGTGCTTTAAGCAGCCTTCTATCATACATGTTATTAAAATGAGATTTTTGAGATGGTAGTGATATGGTGGAAAATATTAATGGTGAATTCAGAGCATATCATTGAAATAAATATTAATGCTGGTGATGTAATTTATTGTAATCTAAGAAACAATAATTCAGGTTCCAGTCTAATTTGTTGAAAGATGTTCTATTTTGCCCAGGTCATTTGCTTTTTTTTTTTTTAATTTATTTAGTGCTACTATTGCATTTTATTTTTTCAGCCTAGTCTTACAAGCAAAACATGATTTTTTTTTTTTTTAATATACTTATGACTGCAGTATAAGAGTATTTTTCTTTTCAAGGTTGAGTTGAAAATTGTATCATAGGAACCTTTTAGTCCAACTTGCTAAAAAAACCAAGGCTTAAGTGATTATGCTGTCTGCTGTTATATTGTACTGCTTCCTGCCTGGTTTCCCATTCTAATAGCCTGTTAATCTGTTGGCCAATTTCAAGCAAAGTGACCAAAGGTTAAAGACCCAAAAATGTCTTAGGTCCCTATGTGGTTCATGAGGGTGAAAAGCAGATAGAAGAGGAAGGTGGAGCTTAAAGCCCTAACTGATGGAAGAATTACCCTGTGAATTTAACCCCGTTAAAGCTTCTGGAAATACTTTAAAAGTAGAAACATAAGAGAAGAGGCATTTATGGGCGAATCCTGAGTGTATTAATTTTGTAGCTATTAATTTTGTAGCTTTTGGCTTCCTGCTGAAGGTTCATTCAAAGAACTTTCTTTGAAACTTGATTCTGTTATTGATTACCAAAACACCAATACATGGGGTTCCATGGAGTGTTCTGTCTAATCCCAATAGATGACTAAATGACTCTTTTGAAAATGCTTTTAATGAAGAATTTAATATGTGGTTGCTGTCAGTTAATATGCTGTCACCATTTAAAATTTTGACATGGATCAACAGTTTAAAGATAATATTTTTCATCATGTACAACATCTATTCGGGTGGTTTTGATCTTTCCAGTGGAACTTTTTCTTTTCTTGCAGTAAATTTGGACACAGATTTCATTTGGATCTGGTGTTTAAAGTTTTATGATCCAACAAGGTTCTTATAATTATTACTATTATTATCCTCTTTAATATATTTTGCTTCAGAGGTGTGGAAACATTATTTTCAAACACCCCCAAAGTAAAAAACGAAGCAAGGTGTAGATGCACATTTTTCTTCCTGTTGTATTTTTTAATAGTTTTTCTCAAAATAACTGTATTAAAAGTGGAGATAAATGGAAGAAAATGTTTTAGATCTAAAAGAAGACAGGTGGAAATGAAGGTACCATCTCTATACTGAGCATGCAATGACCTGGGTGGTCTGTCCTCTGTGGGATGTAGCAGGTTTTTATAGATTGGTATTCCCCATTGTTTGGGTTGCAGCGGTAAATTACATTGTATCTGCAAGTCCAGAACTATGTGTATTGGCTTCATGACATGCTCTGTTCTTGGAAAGGAATTTATTTGAGTTTTAGTAGTTCATTTTAGTTAAAGCTTTAGAAGCAACTTAAAAAAAAAATCACAAGCCTCTTAATTTGCCTCAATAAATAACTCATTCATCCAGCATTAATTCATAAACAGTATATCAACCTCTAACTTCTGTTTGTTTTCAGTTATAATACTCCTTGGGCTTATTTCCTCACAATTTAAAAGTGACAGTTACATTAACTTAACCTTTACAGAATAAATGAGCAAATAAATGAGAAAGCATCAATGCCTCTAATAAATGTTGTTCATAAAATACAATTGTTACAGGATACTTAATTAGAAATATTGTGTGGTCAAAATAAGAATGGAAACGAATGAGACAGTAATGTTTCCTTGCTGGTAGCAACATCTTGAATGCTCACAGTAATTGTAATAATTCTTGTTATAACTACCCAGACATGCTGCATGCTTTGTAGTAATGTCTGCACTTTGCCTAACTTACACATTCAGAAAACAGTGAATGTGTTGAAAATGTAGTATGTAGTGTTTCATTGGTAGCACTGTATTCACTAGGGAAGCCAAATATGTATCTATGAACGTTATGGTCCTTTGCCAGTATCTTGACCATTCTACATGAACAGAAAATTTATTTAGAAAGGTCATGATCTGGACATTTTTTTTTAGAAACTCACAAATAAGCTTTCCTGGTGAGTGTTTATTAGGGAGATCTAATTAAGACATTCAGTGAGGAGAAGGCCATTTAGTATTTGGGTGGAGAGCAATGACAAATATGAATTAGCAAAAAGGAAAGAAATGCTGACCAGTGAGTGACTTGATAAATGGGAGCTTGGGATCAGCACAACATTTGACAAGAGAATTGGGAAGGAGTCAAAATATAATTTTACAGAGTTATTATTTAGGTGCTGAGGTGCAATATTTTGAATGAATATTTATGGATGCATTTTTTTCCTCTCTGTTTCTGCATGTGTGGATTTTCCCATTCAGTCAGATAAATCTGCTTGCATATAATAAATGACAGATAATCATTGTGTGAATTGCTATTAGTGAACTCAGTGGGGGGATAGTACTTAATTGTAACAAATGAAACTGACATAAAAGACAGCAGTCACTTCAAAGTAAATAAACTATTCAAAGCAAATTATTTGGCTTTTAAGTGAAGGATCACCTCCACTAGTTGTTGGTTTTAATTCGTTCTTTGACAGATTTCTTGATAAATTTATTATAAATAATAAATTTATTAGTATTTAAATGCACCCATTCACTGCTGAGTCGACCCAGAACTCGGAGGACAGCAATATCATATTCTCATAACTCTCTTTGCTGCTTTGTAAAATTTGCAGTCCAAATATTTAGGTCCCAACAAGCACCATAACACTGCTGATTGGTTAATTGAACACCTGTAGTATTGCTTGACTCAACTACATGGAAGAAACAAAGAAAAATACATCAAGTTCAGCATTTTGTTAAAGGGAAGTATCAAAAGAAGCAAAATATTACCATACTGAGTTGAACTGTTCCCTCAGCTTAATGACTGTGCATTAAAAAGAAAAAAAAAAGGACAGTAATAAAATGTATAAATCAATTTCTAGAGAAGCTAATTTTCACTGAGTATGTCTAGTCACTGCTTATAACAGCATTCTGAAAAATGAATCTTGTAAACAAATCCTGGTGACCACAAATATATGAGTTGAACAGGGGAGCATCACATCTACCTCCCTCACCCTTTGTTTAATCTGAAAGATTTGAAAAATTAAAAATCCTTCCCCTTTGTCACGTTACAGTCTATGATTTCAACCAGGGAAAAGTATAAACTGCTGCACACACAGAGCTCCATTCATGCTTTCAGAAGGTGCATTGTTCTCTGTAGGTCACAAAATAGAAATACTTTTATTTAGCTGAGAGGTTCATATAGAAATGCCAGCCAATATTAATAAAGTAAATCTAAGCAAAGATGGATTTTGTTCACAAGTAGCTTATGAAAGGAAAACCAAACCATATACAGCAAGCAATACTGAACAAAAGGAAAATATTGATGCTTCAATGTAATAGCGAAAAGCCTTAAAAATCAAAGAGAAGGCAGCCTAGTGCACTTTTAGGATCTCAGTCCTCTATTCAGGTTGAAGAGGAAGCTCTATTACAAGCTCTGTTACAGCTTGATCTGCATGCTCTTGCTCACCAACTGGAACTGGAAAATCCTGCCATGAAATAATGAAGCCAATATGGACCACTGTATTTTACAATATTGGTTTCTTGTATACGTAGTCACAATAACTGTAGGAAAAACACTCTGACTGAAGAAAGGATTTGCAGTTAAAATTCTTTTAAGGGGGGGAATGTAAAATATTCTAGGAGTTCCAACTGAAAAAAAAAAAATCTAACTCTAGAAAAACAGAAAATATTTGTCAAAAGCAAAAGTATTCACAACTTTAAAAGACTGGTTAGTCTCCACAGAGGGTCACTGGTGCCCTGTATGTGCTCTGAGAGGACCCAGTCTCTGACAGATAATGAAGGGACAGATAATTTCTCCAGAGAAATTCTTTAGGTTTTGTTTGTTTGTTTCAAAAAGCAATTAATAATGAGCAGTGCAGAAGTTCGAGTACAGAGCAGGTGCTCTGTGCAGCATTATATAAATAAGGCAAGTCCACTCAGTATTTTTTGTATGCATTCCCTTTGTTTTCCTGTAGAAGGTGGTTAAGAGTGTACAAATGAAATATGCCACTGATGAGTATTTTCAATACATTTGATCTCAGGTCCTAATAGTGTATCTTTACATTATAAAGCAAAACTGTATTATAACCATAGTGGTGAGCCATGATAAAGCATACTGATATTACTGTACTTCTTATGTCCACTGCATTTGCACAGCTGACTAGTATAGGATAAAATATCAAAATTAAAAAGTATCTGCATTTATTTTACAAAATATTACTACAGTACATCTGCCAAAATTTGTGTTTATTGAAACCCCTATTTATTTCCAGACATGGGACCTCATTGTGCTAATACTATACTATTATGTAAATGCATTTTCTATAAATGTCTAATATCTGTAAGTAGTTTAGTCTCTACATCCCTAATGTAATATATCAAACAATAACTCATTTGTCAAAGAGAGACAGTTCATTAGTATTCAGCAATCATTTGGACAGAATAAAACAGCAACAGTATAAAAATTGATGTTGCGAAACTTAACAAATGAGGGAATAAGGAAAGTGTGATTCAGGAAATTGCAGGCCTGCCCTCAAGGGCCATTTTTAGGTCACTTGTCTGCATTTTAATATTACATTTGTTTTAGAGAGAGTCTCCAAGTTATTAGGTTGGGAGGGAAGCCAATTTGCAACCATGACATCAATATCCAGGGGGTTCAATAAATGGGAACATAACAACACTTGGGACAGAGTCCGGGTGAAAAGGTGTAACACTGCCAACTGTGGTATTGTAACTCAGTTGTGCAATTAAATTACCAAATGACATAAAGCTTAACTTTTAACATGTTTAAATACTAGGAAATTTGATCTTGAAATATCTTTCCTTTTAGGAAGGGGAGAGAAGTAGGTACATGCCTATATGACTTAAATTATAGTATGTCTTGCATTCGATTTAAAATTCAATTACTGTATAGAGACATACAGATGTGTTTTGTCTACCTGTGGGCAAGTTTTATAAGACGCCAGCTTCACGATTTTATGCTAGCCGTTCTGCACAGATATCAGATATGTGTAATTCTCAGTTTCTTGCATGGTGTTTTGCTTCTCAAACTAGCTATTTCTCTTCTCACATGCGTGGGTCGGTCTTACACTGGTGTGCATTATCCGAATTGTGGAGATATTGAATTTTTACTGGCTTAGTTAGAGGAGGCATTTACAGGGGAGGTTTCAAAATAGTTGAGAGTACCTTGTCTCTCATCACAGCTGTAAGGGTTGTTTGAATATCACTCCCTTTTATGTGAAGAGTTTGAAGGACTTTGTGTATGGCCTTTAAATACCTTACTAGGCAAAGATACACTTTCTTTTCTGACTCACAGAAAATGTCAACAGTAGATTTTGTGAATCTGTACATGTTTTTCTACATATTGTTCATCTCAGGACAGAAAACAGCACTGGTGGAGTAGTCTTGCTTTGGCTGGCCTGGCTGCCGTCATTATATATTGAACAGAAGAGGGTATATTCTGAAACAATCCATTGTTTTTGACATGCAGTTTGTGCACATTTTGCTTTTAATTAGGTTTTTGATCTGAAAGTAAATGAACCAGATAGATAGGTACCTAGGTACTGAGGAGCAGTTTCCCTGTGTGCTTGATCCAGTTGTCTCTCTTGTCAGGCTTATTCATGAGGATTTGCCTGTTCATTTGATTCAATATTCTGTTCTCCCATTATTTTCCTCCTAAAAGCACTGTAACCTCCATTCATCAAGTCTAAGATTAGCCATCTATGGCTTTTCCAAAAATACCAAGAGATACACAGTTGCTGTTGAATCAGAATTAGAATAAAACCTTGTAATGCTTTCTCTTTTATATTCCACACCCTTATTTCTATCCTTCACAGCTAAATCAGGTTATTTAGATTACAGCAAGGTCTGAACCAACTCAGATGAAGAAAATTATCTACAGAACCTATTTACATTTCTTTAATGAAACACTAAAATGGCTTTGTATTAAAAGGATTAAAAAATAATAATAAAAAAAGAAAACCCGAATGTGATAAGCATTAAACTATTGTGAAGATAAACTTAAAACTGAAGACAGTTTTTGAAGAGAAGAAAAGAGTTTATGCTTTCAGACCATGATGTACATGACAGTTAATTAAATTGCATGTTACCCTGGTCACTTTTAATATAAAACTCAGAAGATAATAGTTCCACAATTTGAAATACTTATTCTGACCACCACAAATAACCTTCACTAATTCCAGCTGCATCTGTGATAGACATCTGTAAACACTGGGCTTGCTTTAAAAAGTAACAAATATATATCCACCTGGAATCCAATATGCAACGTATGTTCCTGTGAAGAAGCTGTGGTGCAGAGCAGCCCCTTCCCATGGAGCACTGGGACAGCAGGAGCCACAGAGTGACTCCAGCTCTGCTGCTCATGCATCCCAAGTTGCCAAGAGAAAGGAGGGCACTGCTGGAAGTACCTGGTGATGAAGCCACACAGGTGGGATATATCAGTTCTCTTTATTGTATTTCCAAAGTGCAAAATAAGCCAGGATCTGATTTTTAAAAAACTATTATTCTTTTACACAACCATGGAAGTGGAGCCCAAATCTAAATTGGCAGTATTTCATTGGCTGGTAGATAGTAGCCAAAATATGGCCCTTTGATTTTGTCTTTAGTGACAATAACTTCATTTCCATGTGTGGAACACCTACAGAATGAATTTAAATGAGGCTGTCATCCTTTTTTCAGAAGAAGTGAATATTATCTGTTTGTGCATGAGGAAGGAAATCCTACAGCTCAGGCTTTAAGTCTCTGTTTTTCCAGCCTCTACTATCATGATGAAAAAAGATGTACCTGCCCAGTCAACCTTTAAAACCAGGAAAAAAATTAATTTGATTTAGTCCATTATTTTAATTATGCAGTAATTGAAAGAGTAGGAGGTTTCTGATATTGTGAAAATGTGACATGAAAATGTTTGATATCTGAAAATAACCTGCCATTTACAAGGTAGTGTTTTAAAAAAAAAGAGACAGTTCAGAACAGATGCTATATAGCGATACTCTTTTCAAAATGTCACCTCTTTGCTGTCCTGCTCGCTCTGCGGCTTTGGGCAGCAAACAAGAAATGCTACAAGTGCAGCTGATGAGCAGGCAGAGATCACGCATCAGTGAGACGGGGGCAGTATTTATCTTTGAGTTAATACAATACTGAAAAATTCAAATCCAGCCGCATAAATAACTGTTTGAGAGGTAATGAGTCATTCACCAGCAGTCTGCTAATGACTGACTACTATGCAGCTATCAGGTGTGGATTTACAGAAGGCCCTAGGATAGCCATGGTAATAATAAGGTTTTTATTTATTATAACCTGAAATATCTCTTGAAGGCAATGTCTGATTGAGTTGTCTGCATTATCCCTTGTTACTGTCATTTTACAACCTCTGGGGTTTTAAGTTGTTTTGGTTTTTGTTTTTGTTTTTCCTTTCAAAGGACCTCAATGTAAGTGTCTTACAACAATCTCAAAGATTTTTACAAACACATATTATTAATAAATTATATCTATATATCATTTTATAACACTAGAAATCAAAATAGTCCTCAGAAGAGAGAACTGTAATCCTCATCTCTTATGTAGGAAAAATGAGGCTTGGAGCCTCTGATCTGTCTCAAGCTAAGAGGAAAGGATGCAGCTGTCAAACCAAAAGAGGTTTGCCACCTGCTGCTGGAGAGATGCTTTGTATCCTAACATGCTCAAGCAGTGTTCTTGAATAGCTACTTATCTCTCAGTCATATATCAGCTGAAACAATATACAAGAGGAAAATCCAAAATCAGTCCATGTATAGATGGGCAGACAGCTTGCACTTGTTACACTAGGTAGGCATTTAGCCCTAGTTTGTCTATTGTTAAGAACAAGATTCAAACTCAGAAATAGGTATTGGCCTCACCTTTGTGGAGATTTTTCTTGCATTCCAATAAGGGAATTAAGATATATGCCAATTTCTTTTTTTTCTTTTTTCTTTTTTTTTTTTTAATTGTCATGTTGAAGCTCCTTGTGTGGACAAGTTATGTGACCAGTTCATAGTTGCTGTACAAGCCATAGGTGCCTTTACCCCAAGGGATTATTGCATAATCATACAAAGACTGAATTTGGTCTGCACAAAAATATGGTCCATGTTTCTGTGGCTGTTGCAAAACAAGACACATGTTCACCTAGGACTGGAGTCCAACAGGAGCAACCAGGTTATGACACAGGGGGGGAATCACTAATTAAAACAGAATTATAACACAGCCTGGAAATGCCTCTAGTAATATCTTTGACCTTCATCTAATTGGGTCTGAACACTGAAGTCAGCACAGCATTCTTCTTCTCAGAAGGCGTACCAAGCCATGAAAATTAGGTAAAAAAAAGCACCCTTACACCCAAACCTTGCTTTGTTCACATTTTGGCATCATTACTTGTCTGTATGATTTTCAAAATGTACTTGGTACTTTACAGACACACAGTGTCATTGTGAAGGCAGGCTTAGACAAACTTGGACTCTGTAGATGTTTCACATACGAAAAGTAGCAAATACCAGCTTACTTCAAACATGAAATAGTAGCTAAACTGCCCAGAAACTGGATTAAGAGCCTATACCCTTCAGGGATGATGCCTTTTTTGGAGTCACCCAGCTGCCTGGCAGATGGCTTGCTGCCAGGCAGACACAGAAAGTGCCTCTGCACCGTGAACAACAACTGATTCTCTTACAGAGCCAGCGAAGTTCAAACAATTTCTGCTATAGGTTAATATAGAGGGCTGGTAAATGGAAGCCAATAGTCATGCAGATGAAAGCAGAAGGCCCCAAATGGTGAACTGTGCTTCTAGCATGGGAATAATTCAGTCATCCTAATCAGGCTTTGTTGGATGCAGTGTGATCCAAATTCTGCAACTTCTCCTCAGCTGAAGTCCATAGCAGGTTTTATAGTGAATAAGGGTTCTGAGTTGTTCATGTTTACACTCTTTCATCTGATAGACCTTATTGTATTATCAGCCTCCAACTTTCCAAATCTTGAATTTCCTGGCTGGTGAACTATTAAAATGCAGATTAACTAAACTTCAAACAGATTTATTGCAGATAGCTCCTGCAAAATCCATTTGGATTACCTGCCTCTGGACATCATTTCCTGGTCTGTAGGGGTTCATTAAGGACAGATTTAAATGTCTTAGCTGGAAAAGGGCCAGCAGGAAGAGTATGTTGAAAATTATTCATATTATTATGTTTGATCTAGTGATACAGACTTACCTTTTAGGAACTTTTAAATTTCTCATTTCCAGTAATGAATAAGACATGCAACCGTGCCTCATGTGTCATGGCTTTGTTTAACAGTGCATTTCATAACCTTATTTGTGGCAAAGAAAGCCTGTGCTGAGAGTGCAAAGAGCAAAAGCAATAGCCGCAACGCATGTCCCTCTTAGTTCCCAGCTGCAGCAACTCTCTATTTTCCTCTGAGGAGAGCCCTGAAATTCACAACACAGCCATGAAGCATTTTGCTTTGCTTCTGCCATCTAACCCATTTCAAAATACAATTAGCCTGGGGTTAAATCTAAGGTTTATTTCAATATGTTTATAAAAATGAAAATAGCGATGTTTAGACATACATGATTTGCTAATTGTACTGCCTCTTGGTTTTTTACAAATTGGTTCCAAAGCTCTTAAGTTTTTTTGGAGATGTATTTAATCTAAATTTATGCAAGAGCACTGTAATGACTTCTCCTTCAGACTACAAGGGGTTTTTCAATCACTTTCAACATTTTGCCCGTGATTGGGCAGAGCACTTAAATCTAAGTACTTGGCTGCTCAAACTACTCATTGAATCAGGACTAAGGACTAAATGCTGAATTCATAGTTGCCTTAGGTTTTTAAATAAAGTGGAAGTGCAGCCCTGTGAACAGGCAACATCTTGAAGCCATTTAGCAGATATGTGGTAAATTGGAGCCCTTGACGGGGTGGCAGCACCATTTGAGCAGCAGAAGCCAGGGTCTTCCTTGAGCTCAGCTCTCTCCCTGTCTGTGTGCCACTTAGATAGCACTCTTGTCTCTAGATTTTGTTCTGTACTTACACAGGCTAGATATAGAAGGCCTCCTAAGTTTGAAAACCCTATCCACTTCAGATCTCTAAATGTCTTATTCATTATTGCAAATGAGAAACCTAAGAGTATTTTGACAGTGTCAAGCGTAGAGTCCAAATACTCTTCATAGGATCTTGATCCAATTTACTTTGGTGAGTACTGAAGCCATTTTCAAAGTACACCTATTTCCAAGCTGAAGCAGCATGTTTCATTGACAAGGACTTGCCAGAAAAAGCTGCCAAGCACTGAGGAGTGTTCAGCCCTTTGGACTGTAGACTAACTTGTCTATGAGCTGGCTATATTCTAACAGATGCACTTCAAAAATTGAACCCTGGTCCCCACTGATGAAAATTTAGTGCATTAAAGAGTGATACCAGTTTGTTCCTCTGACTGGTGCTGACCCTCACACCTGCTTCAACAGTTTTATATTCAGTTGCTGTGTGCTGGAAACTGAATTTTCAACCATGTTTCCTTCTAAATGTGCTCCTCCACTTGTGCGAACAGATGTTTTTTGCAGCTACACATGTGCAGGTTAACAACCACAATAGTAAAGTGCATGCGAGTTTTAGAGTTTATCCCCTTGAGCTTTCATAAATGCTCCTTTCAGGCTCTAATAGCATTGCTGATGTGTGTGTGCAGGTGGCAGTTGTGTTGAAGTATGCTTGCAGGCATTCATGGCTGCACAGGATTGATGAACATGGCAACTGAGGGTTGAATAGCAGGTGCTGAAAAACTACCCCTTTTTCTCTTGGTTTTTCATTTTCTAGATCTCTTTGCAGAAATACTCAATTGTATTACAAATGCAGCTATTTTTCATGATTGTGGTTTTAATCTGTCATAGATTTGATCTCACCATCTAACAAAGAAAAAAATCTTATTAGAGGCATTTTCTAATAATGCATTTTTAATCCTAAATGCCTGCAAACAGGAGTTATTTGCCAAATTCTAACTGGTAAACAGCACAAATGTTTCATATGCTTCTGTAGCCACTTTCAAAAGATGCTGCCAAGGTACATAATGCATCAAAGTTTTCACTGAAAAAGAGAAATCAATCAGTTCAGATACTGTTTCAGCCTGAAGCTTGTAGTCATGCTTGGATGTTTGCTTGCTTTCCGAAAACCTTGGGAGTCATTTCCTCTCCTGGTTTGGGAAAACTTGCATGACCGAGCCCTTCTCAATGGTTATGTGACCCCTTGAGAGCCCAAGATGTCTGTTACTTTACTTTCAGTGAAAGAAGAGTAGTAGATACATAAATGGCAGTAGGAATGGACAAGAGCTGCTAATCAGAGTAAAATAAGTAACTCACTCTGGCTGTGTAATGGGTTGAGTTAATTTTGTTGTCTCTGGAAATAAAGGGAAACATGAAGGGGGGTTTCCTAGATGACAGCTCATGACAGGAAGTGCACAATTCTTCAGAAAAGCCTGACCCTTGCTTCCAAGGCCTTACTGAAATCACATCAACGTCCTTTATTAAAAATGACCGTTTCTAGAGAGCTGCACGGAAGATGTGAAGCATATTGTGCACTCACATTCCAGGTTCTGTAACCTTCTGCAATAATTGGCAGCTAGCCTGCTTCAAGGATAAAATTTATAAAGCAGAGAAAGGCTCCCATATGCTGCCCTTTTAAGGAAAGTCTTCTCATTACTGGAAAGCAGGAGCACAGAGATGGTAAAATACTCTAAGGATCATTTATCAATCATGCTATCAGCAAAGCTGCAGAAACATAGCACTAAGAGAAATTAGACAGGGAAAAGCTCTATTTTTCATCTTCATTTCCCTATTTTCACCAATGCAAAACTTTTTTAGTGCTTTATTTCTCTTAGTTTTAAAAGTTCAGCTGAATGAGGTATGCCACCTTTTCCTCTCAGGAAACTTTCCCTCATTTTTAGCGATTCTTATAAACAAGAAATATATTTGTTTCCTGTTTTTATTTTGGTGCTATTGTGTCTAGTGATAACCTTATGTGTCAACCTGAATAATTCATACTGTAATGTACCTGTCATCCCTCGGGTGTTTTTTGACCAAACTATTTCATTTTACCGTGTGTTGTTTACCCACTTTTTATTCTTTTCCAAATACTTCCCCCTTCAGCACCTTATCATTTTTGTTTCTCTCTTTTGAGCTTACTCCCATTTGTTTTTCCTTTGTATTCCAGATAAGAAAGACACACTGTGACACCTGGGTTGTTTAGTACCTTTCAACTGCTAAACAAGTGCTGAGCTGCATTTGCAGCAGCATCAGTTTTGGCTGCTATATGGCACTGCAAACTCACAATGGACTTAACTGGGGTAGAAGTGGGAAAATCTCTAACTTCATTATCCTGTCTTCTCCCATTCCTCCCCAGGTATAGCAGCCTGCATTATTTCTGAAGCTAATCTTTCTTCACGGTGGTTTTATATTCTCTGCCTCTATTTTATTGCTGCTCTGTTCACAAGCCTCTTTCCTTTTTAGTCTCATTGGTTAAATTAACTGATCTTCTTCCCTCTTCCCTATTATTTTTCAGGTGCTAACCCCATTTTTTGTGATGCTCTCTTCAATATCCTGTACCACTAACATGGTTCCCAAAACCACTAGATATCAAGAGCCCAGTCCGTGTGAACTTACAAAATCTTCAGGTCATGTAGGAAGCCATAAGCATCTGAATGAAAGAAGCAGAGAACCATAAGCAAGGAACAAAAATTGATAAATGGCAACTGTCAGCTCTTTGTTGATGAATCAGAGTGTACCCCTCTATTCCCAGCTTCTTGATTTCCCTTTCCTCATTCTTGACACTAATTACTGGGAGAGCAAGAGGTTTGTTACTTTATCCTTCCAGCTTCCTTCTGTTTTTAACAAAAGTATAAATACATTCCCACTCTTCTAATGTTTCATTTGTTGTACAGTTTTCTTTCCAATGAATAGTTGTAGTATTCTTTCCATTTAATAAAACAGTTTCAGCTTTCTCTGCCACTTAATGAGTTGGAAATTAGCAAAGAACAGGAATAGTCCATTGTTTTGGTCTGTCATTTAGGAGACCTATGAGCAGAAAAGGAAGCACTTGTGAAGGTTGTCTGCAGACTCAAAAATGGTCTTCATTTTGCTCTTTTAATTTTATTTAGAGTAGAAGGCTTAGTAAATTAAAACAGATTCAGTTCAGCAGAAGACAATGTTGTACAAATGCTACAGCTTTTTGTTTTCCTGTGCAAATATTATTTTTCAAAACTTAGTTTTTAGCATGTTTTATGTTTCTCCTCAAATGTACTTGCAGTTAGCAATCTATAAGGTATAAGAGGATTTTATTTAAGTCAGGTAACCACACATAGGCTTCTGCATTCTGACTCTTCTGTTGTTCTTATTTGAGAGGAAATGAGACATTTTTAGACGGCAATTAGTGTTGCATTGTGTCATACTAATTGATTAGATTGTGATTTTCTAAGTAATATACCGGGTTCTCTAAAGTTTATTGCGACAACTCCACAGCACCATAAGAATTTGTATGTTTTAAAGATAAGTCCTTTGTATGGAGTCACAAATGTAGGATGAAGGGGCAGCACAAGTAGGTTTTATCAGCGTGGGGCCCCTATGAGTTGTACACAGCACAAGAAAATCCAATTAGAGCTGCAGGGAGTTTTTTTCAATCTCTTAATCGGCATTGCAGCACTGCAGATGGATATTATTGCCCACTACTTAAACTTTATTACTCCATTTTTCTGTCTATAGCCCTTTGCCTTGCCAGCCCACCTTGAAGAGACGGCAGGCAGACCCATATAATACTTTTTATGACCTTGGCATCTGCACTGTTTTGTCGCGTGAAAGATAAGTAGGATTGTGACAACGAAGAGGAAGCCAGCAACCCTTTAAGTTGGCTTTACAAGTGCAGTTTGCCCTGCATCCTGATCACAAGAGCAGCCTGATCCTCCTGAAAAACGCTTCACCCACCCTTAATGCCTGTAAACAGAATTTGCAAGACCAACTTCTTTTAGAAGCTAATGTTTTTAAAAGAGGAGGCAGGATGATCTAAGGCAAAGGAGCAGGTGTTGGCTGCATTTGAGCTCCGGTTTGCAGGGAGGTATAGATTCATTGTGTGACCTTGCATTGAGTCACTTGACTTCCAGTGTTTCAGTTGGGCTATAAAATTGACTAAAAGCAGGACTTAAACCCGACAGTGCATCCTGGGTAAATAGTATACTCAGAGAAAATGTATAGGTGGAGAGGATTATGTTTTTGTACCTTAAAATACCTTGCCTGACAGAGAAGGTGGGTTTATTATGGATAAATAATCTGTTAGCATAAATTATTGCTATTTTCAGTGATGGCTTACCAGGTATATGTATCAAAGAGTGATACAGTCTGCTTGATTTTATGGTACATTAACTTTGCTGGAATACATTTATTATATTTAAAACCTGCTAGGTAGCTGCAGAGGGAACAAAGATTGTATAATTATTTTTTCTTCAGCTTGTGGGAAACCAAATGCTTTGAATATAAAAGATTCCAGGGTGAAAAGTTCATTCTGTTTACCCCTCCATGGTGAGAGTATAGGCAAAAGGTAATCTGATTACTAATTTGAAAACAGATGAAAGAAACCAATATAGTGATAACTGCTACTTCCATTTCTGTTCTTTATTACTGGAAATAGTAAATAGATGGAATAGCTGAGCTGTGAAGCAAATCTTCCATTATTTTATAATAAGCATCTTCTCCAATCAATTAATCACTTTGGAATAAATAGCTTCAGGGTTTTGATTTTAAAACATATATGCAAGATTTTGCTGCAACAGCAATAAACAGCAGGAAATGTACCAATGTTCAATCCCTGTTTTAAATGAGGAATGCAGAGTCTATGAAATTAATGGAAATATCTTCATTAAGTTCACTGGCTTCACTGCCTCAGAAAACAATCATCTGTTCTTGAAAGCATTTGCAAAATCCCCATGAGCAAATCCATAGGAGGTGGCTGATAGAGGTTTCAATTCTGGGTGGCTTTTCCGTACAGGTGGTGTGTAAGTTCATTCTTACAGTTCAACTTATTTACTTTATTAATTGATCTCTTATATGATAATAACTGTGTCTCCTTATTTACTCTGTTTTGTACACTGGTCAATACCTGCTCTATTTATGTGGAGAAAAGGTGTCTATATGGATACTGTGATATGCAGAAGGCTCTCTGATCTTCATTTGCTAACAATGAAACTCAGTTGATCCTGATATATATACATTAAAAAAAAGTCACCACTATATTTTGAAATCAGAGAACAACTTTTCAATTCCACAACTCCCCTTAGGCTTGGAACAAGATAAGTGATTAAAATTATACATATTTAAAATATAAAGAAGCCTGAAGCCCCAAAGCAATGGCAGGCCAAAGAACACAATTAAGTACTGTGATCTAGACATAGACATTGTCCTTTGCTCTATGAAGTGATTTGCAACCCACAGAACCTGGACCTTATCAGAAATAGCTTTTCAGCCACCTAGAGTGCTGTGAATGCAAAAGTAGCAATGGCAATATAGTTAAAAATAATGATGTGTTGTACTACACGGGGCCCCAAACGAGTCTGCTTTCTTGTGTCTAAGTTTTTGAATGTCCAGCTGTTGCGTTCTTTTTCTTGACATTTTTGTAGTACATAGGACCTTTTCTTCATGCTTTATATCTATTTTGACATAGTTCTGAGGAGAAGGACAAAGATAGAAGGAAGCATAAACTCTCCTAGATGGCCCATACCCAACAGCTGTCAGAAAATGATTTACAGTATTAAAGTAAATATTTTTCGTACCTTGCACAGCACTATTTGTGTTCAGTCACTTTTAGTGTGAGATATAACATGTTGTTTACTGTAACCTACACGTATTGTGAAAAAATAGCTGGAACAATGCACAGCAGTATTTTAAAATGGTTTAGAATGAAGCAGAAACCAATATGTGTGGTTTAGTTTTTAACACATAACTAATGATACTGGAAAACTTAATATAAACTATGTCTTTAAATAATTTAAGAAGTATGGAGAGTATTGGAAAAAAAAACAGTTCAAGGTTTGATCAGATCCACCTCCATATAGACTGTGATAGCTGGAGACTGACTTACTGACAGCAGGAGGGGTCACAGTATTCCAACCACTGTAATTCTTTTAAATGGTCTTTCATAATGCTGTTAAATAGTCTTCCAAATTTACAGCAATGAATTTTAATGTTGAGAAGGAAGATGGATAAAGTAGAAGTTCCAGTTTCTGTCCTATAAAGAAATATATTGTCTTAAAATTACTGAGACTAGTTCTAAACATTTTGGGACATATTCTATGTATTTCTTAAATCATATGTGATTTTTTCCAAGAGAATTAGCAAAACATTTTAAACCTTAATATTTTGAAATTACAATTAGTCATCTTTGACTTTGACTGATGGATCATTGAAAAGCAAAACCCATGTGTTACCTTTTGTTCTAATGGAGGAAAACAGCAGTGATACAGAATGATACTAAGTGAAAATGCAAGTCATTGAGCTACTCTTTCCATAGTCTGTGTAGTCAAGCTATCACTGCTGTTTTCAGAAGTTAACAAATTAAAAGATATTAACTTTCTTCAGTAACTGCCTCATGAGAAAAGAGCAAAGGCATGAATGCTTTAACTGTCAAGTGATGTTCTACACCAAAGTTATGCACATGTTACATTAGAAGCTGAGAAATCATCTAAAGATTTACCAGGCCAGCACATCAACTCATTGTATCACATTGATCCTCCACAGAAAACAGCTGGTATTTTGCTAGCAGTACATTGCCAGAAATGGGACATGATTCCATATTGCAGTGTCAGAGATGCCTTTGTAAACTGAAATAATCCAAGGAGTCAGCAGAATTAATGTTGAGTATAAATACATTTTGTGACAAATCTCAAGCACACCAAGAATGCAATCCGTTGCAATCTAGCAGATGCGCTTTACATTCAGTAACTTTGTCAGGATGTTGCTTGAGATCTGATGGTAATTACTGATGTGTCATTTGGGGTGTGCTGTTGAGCAAAGTCTATTAAAACTCAATTTATTTCATCAGTTAGCACCCAGCTTACATTACACAGTATGTTAAAAGAACATTTATTTGTGCTGGGAATTTAAAGGTGGGCATGTGGTTGCAAAAAATCCTCAAAACATAATGGCACAATATTTCTCTAGCTATTTCATTGCATAAGTCTACCAGATCCTATTTCTGGCGTCGTAATTCAAAGGCAGCTTCAATTACCTCTTTCACCACAACTTTTCTCTATAATCTTGGGTGTGCTCTCTCCTCTTTGTGCCATGTCTCCTTGTTCCTATGAACTGCGTATTACTTCTACCTGTTACCCTACACCTTCGGGTGATGATAAAAACAACATTTTGTAAAACATCCTGGTTCCAGAGTAATTTGGGCCAATTTATAAATGTCATAGAAAGGAAGAACGGTAATAAACCATTTATATTTTGTTCCCTCAACTTTCTCCCGTAATGAGCAGATCAGGACTGAAATCAAAGTAAGGCTTGAGACTCGGGCTTGCTTTCATGCCATATGGAAATCTCTGGCATAGCCGAAAGAGAGATGGGAAATGGTGTGTAAGGAGGTGCAGCAGCTCCAGGAGAACAGGATATCTCCTAAGTGGCTACTGCAGGTTTTGTGAATTTATTTTTTTTTTAAAGATTATAATACTTCAACAGCATGGTTAGAAATCTGCTCTTCTTAGGCTACTGAGAAACTGTGAGTCATATTGGTTTAATAACTCTCTTTTAATGTCATTTCACCTTCTCAACTTTAATTTCTTTTCCATATGTTCATTCCTTTCCCTCAAATAAAGCCTAAGAACATTATCATCTCCCTAGCATAGTTAAGCCCAGGACTGTGGTGAGGTTTTAAACCTTTCTCAATAATAAACAACAGCTAAAATCATCTGTTAATACCTACTGTCTGCAATCTTTATTTTCAGATAAGGTAGTCTTTAGTTGCATGAGTTTATACCTCTTGCCTTCAATTGATGTATGTGCATGAGGTTTACTGGCATAGTCCTGGCTTTATGCATCTGATATAGGTAATGATATATTTTGGCCTGAAATGAAACATTTTCCCATTCTAAATAACACAGATATCACTGAACTGTCCATGCAAAAAATATTTGGGTTAGTGACAAGCTTAGCATGCATAACATAATCCCTTAAAAGCCCAAATTCTGTGACTTTTCTCCCATTGAGTGTATCTTCCTAGACAATTATTTAAGAGAAATAAGTGCAGGAGAATAGAGCCTTAAGAAATGAACATTAGTTATCCCAAAAGGGACCTAGTGAGAATGGAAGCTTAAAAGGGTCTACACAGTTTAATTCATGCACCATCTGTTTTTGGGAAAATTAGCACAGATTAGATTTTCCAACTCATCTGAGGCTAAGAAAGTGCCTTTAGAACCTGTAGCATTTGGTTGAGTGTTAAAAACAAATTAGCACCATTTTACTTACTGAGTGAATACTGTGCATATTAGTTCACATTGCAGTAAGCTGTAAGAATTGTAATGGCAAAAGAGAAAACTGATGCCTCTTAGCAAGCCACTCTTTGCCATAGTGTTTCTTAGCTGCTTTACAGAAGTGCTTGACATTCTTGTTCTCTTCCGAGCACTGTTTTGTTAGACGTGACCATTTTGTATAAATTCAGTTCTTGCTCAGGGCTGAGCGTTTGTTCCCTGTGACCTCTGACGCATGTTCCTTCTCTCAGCTTGGCTGCAAGTAGGTGTTGTAAGCTTCAAGACACCTAATTTCATCCAAATGTGAGTAACTGAAGAATATTACCCTCCTCATAAAAGAATCCTCCTACTCAAAGAGTGTGCAATTATATTGTATTATAATTATAGAGTAGCTTTCAAAAAAGTGATAGATTTTAAAATACATGACAGAAACATGAAATAATTTAGGTTTCACTGATTTTATTTTCCTCACTTTGCTACTTACCAGGCTTCTGTATTCTTATGGCAAAAAGGTGAAACCAGCTGTGCTAGATGAGGCTGTTCTGTGATACTCTCCAATGAGGCAATATTGAGTACCTGGCTTCCTACTGTGGAGCGAATATAGGGGCAGCAGATGCAAAGTTAGCATCTTTAACAGTGTATTTACCTCAGCTGGACACTGGTTTTCTTTTACTGTATTTGTTGCAGAAATCTTTAAACGTAGTGCAGTGTAAGTTATTGGGAGCTGGATGGCATGTATACACACATTTTTCTTTTCTAAGATATCCAGAACCTTATTTCAGCTTCCAGTCATCTCACATACTTCATTATCTGAAACATCAATTATTTTCTGCTGCTCATTAAATATTACTTAGTTTAGCCACTTTGTTCATGCTGTATATTTGAGGCAGTATCTATGAATTAACTTATTAACATCATGCTTTTACATATTTCAAAAGATTAAGGGCCTGGAATCACACCCTTGCTTGGTTTGAACTGACAAATTTTCTTGACTTCACCAGGATTAGTTGGATTTACAACAGCAATGAGCCTGTTTCATCTGTAGATGGGTATATGCATGTTCTCAGATGGTGTAGTGGTAATGCATATGATACACGATGCAAAGTGGAAGGAAAGGATGCAACATCTTGCAGAAAACTAAAGCTCTGCATTTAGTTGAGGCTGCAGTAAGCAATCTATCAAATATTCTCATTGTAACAAAACAGAGTAAAAAAATTGCCTTTCAGCAACGGAGTAAACATTTGATATTGTGACTGGAAACAATACAGGCATTTCTATGTTGGTACTTTATTGGTGAATGAAACTTTATTTAGTTTATTTTAGTTTATTTTCTTAGCTGATAGCCTGTGTCTGTGTGCGCCCATGTGTATAAAGTATTTCTTACTAATACCTTTAAATAAAGGTATTTCAGCTTTGCTTTTGTGGTATCAGGGTGCTAACTGAAAAGTGAAACTCAGAGTACTATAATACAACCAGAAGCCTACTTTGAGTTAATCAGTGATTTTTCACACATGACACCTAATCTATAAGTATAAATTACTTTGCAGTCTTATTATGCCTTAATTGAAGTGCACCGATGTGAGGTTGCAATGGATGGAGCTGCAGTGATTCTAGCCTCAATTAACTATGGGTGGATTTCAGGCTTTTTTCCTTGGACTAAGAGTGATTCTTTGACATTTCATTTTATTTAAATTGTTGCTAGAAAAGTTATGGTATATGCATATGACCACATATTTTATAAGATTGCTCTGAAGAGATACAGAGGACTTGTGAGTACGATTTCTATATTTATACAAATCTTTTATGTCCTACTGTTTTTTTTAACAGCTCTATAGTCAGCAGTGGCCAAATCCGTCAGGATTCTGCTCAGGAGAAATAGTTTAATAGCCATCATTTTTTTTTTTTTGGTAAATGGCAGTTACTATCTCTGTAACAGATACCTTCATCCCATTTGTGACTTTTATTCAGTTCTCTGCCTTTAAGACACAAAATGCGTGTTGCAATGCAGTAAAACATTGTGAAGAAATAAAGAATCTTGCCCCATGGAACGGGAAATTCAGACACAGCAGAACACGAAAATTGTACCAGGAGAGGCAGGATGCTGTATAAGAATGGAACAAGCATATGGAGATCCAGTTAATTCTTAGTTATTTCACTTTTACCAGAACTGATAGATATTTACCAGAAAATTAGATTTGATGCCTCTGTCTAGGCATATATGCTCTTAGAAGTGTTTCTAGTGTTCAGTTAATAGTAATGAAAATAGTATAAAGATCTTGCCAGCCGAAGTCCCTGTATGAAAATAGTTCTTTGCAACATATTTTTGATACAGAGCTCTCAACTTTTTCCCAAGTGGCTCAAAGAGTCATAAAGTATGTTTGTGTTTGCTTTTAATTGGTTTGCTTTTCTTTTGGCCCCTGAGAAGTAGTCCACAGACTTTTAGAGATTCACAGGTGTAAGTCAAAACCTGCTATATTGCTTAGCTTTCTTACTGTTGGACAAGTCCTTTTCTTCAGGTAAGAATAGATTCAGCATCCCTGCCATCACAAACACAAATAGCAGCTGCAATAACAAGACGCGATATATATACATAAGGTGATGTGATGTGATTTTTGGTGGTATAGCGGTGTGTTCCAACATGCCTCACTTTACAATTCAAACTGAAAATGGGTTATTGTTTTTTCCACTTACCTTTTTTTTTTAAATCAGAAGTTTTTCTTACATACAGACGTAGTATCTGTAGAGAGCATGGCAGTTTGTTATCACGGGGGTAAAAATATTGCCAGGTATTCCCAAGGATTTGTCAAGCAATAAATTGATAGTGTGCTCCCAAGTATATTTCAAAGAAGAGCATAGTGGACACATATATAAATTCACATGAATAATAGAACTGCAAGAATAATGTTGCTGCTGATTAAATAAGATTAAGCTGTGCAAAAAGAGGAGAGGAAAGGGAGAGGAAGAGAGAAAGAAGATAGAAAAGCTTGCTTTCTCAAGCTTTCTCAAAACTTATTAAAATTCCCAGTACATTTAAAGGGACTGTCTGCACTGATCAGGCTACAGAAGTCAGATCTTGATTATTTAAATCTGTTGTTTAACTCAAAAATTCAAAACCAAGATGACATTTTTGTGATGAACTGGTATGACTTCTACCTATATTATACTGTTCATAAAACATGCCTGAATTAAATCTTATCTGAACAGTGGCATATTTTAGAAAACCTCTAATTCTGATTTTAAAAATGCAAGTGATGACATACTGAATGCAGTTCTTGGTAAATTGGTCCAATGGTTAATCTTTTCTATTTATTTTCAAATAAGGAGGTTTGAGTTCACAGTAAATTAGCACCATAATTTCTATGTTCTGATTGAAAGATTGCACTTTCAAATAGCTGCTAGGCTTCTAAATAGTGATTTGCATATACAGTTTTACATGAAGATTTCTGACTTCCCTTTCATCAGCTCATAGAATATATATTAGCATTGATTGGACTCTCATTGCAAATCTCAACACTGTGAAGAAGTATCAAAAATTACAGTGCTGTCCCTCTCAATGGAACTCATAATTATGATTTTTTAATTTCTAAAACATGAATTTTCCCTTCTAGTGACATTAGACCCATCCTTTCTCTCATCCATATACATATTCAAAATTCAAGAAAACTCTGTGGCGTTACTGAAAACGTATGCTAATATACAACCAGAGTGACCATTATAAAGCAAGAATTATTTCCAGGCCAAAGTTAGAAAAAGTGTTCTCTGCCATGTTACAGTCAATTAAAATGTATTGACTGAAAGATGCTTTTGAAAGCTGAATCTGAACTACATGTAGTTCTAAGTAGCTGCACATATTACACAGCTCATTATATAGCAAAAAATTCTCAAACATATTGGGTAAAAAGATCTTCAAGTACTCTCTGGGCTATCTTGAGATAATGAACTCATTTTGCCCAAATCTTGAAGGAAAATGGAAAGGACAGTTTTTATGGGGTCAATTTTGATTTTTTTAAAGCCTTGAACATTAAGAACATTGATATTTGTTAACTTTCCATTAAAATATGTTTTCCAGGTTTGTAGGTGCTGTCTTTAATTGTGTCATCTAAAGTTAAAAGTTATGGCATATGGCATGAAAGGCTCACATATCTTAATGCCTTGTTTCTGATCCTGCTACTGAAAATGGGGGTGCTGAAAGACCACAGTAAAGGACAGATATTTGATGCAATGTGCTCTGGGATACTTAATTTTCCATATTGTGCTACTTGAAGTAAGTAGGACTGGAACAGCTGGGCACTCAATCCTGGTGAAGACAAAAATCTCTCCCTCGGGGCATTGCTTTCTTCTGCCAAGTAGGAAAGTCAAGTGATGGCTTTGGCTATGGACTTTTCTGTTCTCTTATGTAGTCTTTCCTTATCATTTGGGCTTTGGCTGAGTATATTTGAAAGTATGTGTTTGATTTTTATTCCTCCACGCTTTATCCTATAATAAGATTTGGTTTTGCCCATGCTATCCTTTAGAGGCTATTGATTTTATTTATATTTTTGTTAAAGTTCTCAAAGATGGTGGTTCATAAGAGCATTGCTGTCGTATGACTTAGTAATATAACATTGTTCATTTCCTGTAATAAGTTTGTAGGCAACTTAAAAATACTTTAAACTAAAGTTGTGTCACCCTAGAGCATGACTCAGCTGTGTACCACCAACTTGATTTTTACCTTGTGGAAGGCATTTAAGCAGATGTTCTCTGCTGGCAGCAAAATTGCATATTTTTTCACAGATGAAAATATTCGTAGGTATCTGCTCTTTTCTATAGCAAACCCCGTCTTTGTTCTGTGTTTTTAAACGAGGAGACAAATCAAACATACTCCAGCTGCCTTTTGTGTCCACCTCTGCCACATGTCATTCATCAGTTCTTAACACTTGCTTCTACTTTCTGATATGTGTCAGCACATATAACTTAAAATCCTGTAAAATTAGTTTCTGCAGTTTTATTTCTGAGACTAGACTTGCCTCCTCCTTTTCTCTTTTGCTTTTACAGTGGATCCAGGTATCAGTATTAGAGATCACTTCTAGTGGACTCACCCTATTGCTTATATAGGTGTTTTAATGTATCTCTGAGATTATCAGACTTTCATGTGACTCTTCAGTAAAGATCATCTGTAATAAGCTACTCTCGGGTGATCATTTGAGACTGGTTATGTTGCACTCAGAGCAGAGGTCTGACAAGCAGAGGGCAGATGAAGCCCCTTTTATCTGCGTTCCTGCACTAAAGCAAAAACCTTGGCTGCAAGAACCTCCTGCAGAGCATGGGACCAGTTTACACTTCCCACCCTGATACCAGTGCTACTGCACAGGCTTACAGAATTGCTTCTGTGAAACTTGTCTCCCTCGCTTGCAGTTCTGTACCAAATATCTGATTTTTTGTATTCTTACCATTGCCCATGTCTGACCAGCCTGGCACGTGCTGCGGGAGCTGCGACCCACTGACGAGTTACACTGGAAATAGGAACTGGGAGAGCTGGAGAGAAGCAACACCACATCGTGCCATGCTGTGGGTGGAGAAGCAAGCCAGCTCAGTACTTTACAAGCAAGCATTGACCTGCTGCATCGTGTGGGCCTGCCCAATACCACAACTCCATGTGCAAGCATAGGATTGTCCAGGGACTGATACGTGAATGTCTTGCACATAGAAAATACCCAGAATTTGCGAGACTTCCCACAACACTCCTCACATGACAGACAAGGCAGAATGGCAAAGAACCAATGACCACATGAAGAAAAGGCAGCTAAAGCTTTTGAAAGCACTCTCAGACTTGTATTATCTCTTTACTGAAACTTCAAATGCAGAAAGAGTCACCACCTTCTCGCAGCAAGAAATGCTAGAAATTATAATCTCAGACTGTTTCAATATCTACAACATAGTTTCCAGGAATATCACAGTGAATCTGAGCAACTTCTTCCTTTCTATAATGTCCGAGGATAACCTTTCCAGCATAGGAAAAAATCTGGCTTCATCCAGACTTTTTAAAAATAATTTAAAGGACTTTGATACGGCCTGTGAAAGAGAATCTGTGTTTTGGAAAAAACAAAACAAAACAAAACAAAAAACTGAGGGTTAGCCTGCATTGCACCCAGTGAAGTCATGCCAATACATCATTGACAATGGAATAAAGTGCTCTGGCATGAGACACTTCACTCTTTTGCAATCTGCCTCTATACTAGACGTTTGTTGTAATGCATCAGTGCTGGCAAGTGCCAGATGCCAGGCTGAAACAGCTGTAAGGGACTTGTGCAACTTGCAGTGTTCAGTTCACTGAGACTCTCACGGGAGAAGAAATTACGTCTAATGCAAGGAGGTGAAAATTTCCCTTGTATCTAAAAGCCAAAAGGAAAGGCCAGCATTTTTGCAGGCTCCAGCCAGTTCACTAATATTAATTTGAAGGATTTGGTACTCTGGGAGGAGTGTTAAAAATTCCAGCAGTAGAACAGCAATGCTGAAAAAGTACATCTAAGCTTATACTTCTTCACACATGTTTCTCCATGTATACTTTCCAAATGCCAAAGGATATAGTTACAAGTTCTTATATTACTGATTCAATTCTGTAAATTGTTTACTTTGGTGAAATGAATGGGAATTCCAAAGGCCGACTTCTGGGGCAATAGCACTGGCCAGTTAAGTTGGTACTGGTGATGTATTTAAGCAATTCTGCCTCAAAGATGCAGTTCTTTAGTTTGGTAAGTTAATGAATTACTGCAGCTGTTTCACATTGCTTACAGTATGGTTTATTGTTCATACACTTAACCTTGAGGTACTATTCTTACAGTAACACAGCTTAATTAAGACAGTTAAAATAGTTGAGCTCTTTCCTAGTTTTATACCAAGGGAGATTATGTGAATAGTGGGAACAACTACTCACAAAAAACTTTTCTATTTTTGAGGTTTTTTTTTTTTTAAAGTCAGCCATATATTCCAGCCGTATGGAATGGATGGATTTCCATTCTATGAAGAGTCTTTAAAAAAATAATTCACCGCTCTAAAACATTTACAATTAAACAGGCCTATCAGAACCCTTCTCATTCCTCCTGATCACTTCAATCAGTGTTACAGGGGGATTGGACTAGATGATCTTTCGAGGTCCCTTCCAATCTCTAACATTCTGTGATTCTGTGATACATGGCACATTCAGCTCTTTTGGTAGACATAACTTGATTACTGCAGAAATGCAAGCCTAACACATCCCAAAACAGAGATTCAGCTGAAAAATCCATGCAGTCTATTTTTATGGAAGATACTTGTCCTTAATTTATAAAGTTTATGGTATGACATCAGAAAATATAAGTAGGTTTTCAAACAATTTATTTGACCGGTGATATAATCTTACTATGTGAAAAGTGAATAGTTTGCAAATATATGCACATAATGTATAGAATCACAGAATGGATTGAATTGGAAGGGAACCTCAAAGCTCATCCAGTCCAACCCCCCTGCCATGAGCAGGGAGATCTTCAACCAGATCAGATTGCTCAGAGCCCTGTCCAGCCTGACGAAGTACATCTGTTAACAAATGTTTTACAGCAGAACATTTGTCTTCTAATTGTTTAAAAGCTCAGTGTATCCACCTGCAAAAATTATGACATAATGATTCATTTGCTATACATAAAATTAGAATAAGATCTGTATAGAAATGCAGTGTCTCACATATTTTAAAAAGCCAGGAAAGAGTGCATGGTGATGTAGCATGACACTTTGCTCATCTCATGGAGTTAAGCTAAAATCTTATTACTAATATATATGTGGTAGAAACCTACAGAAACAAATGAGTACTTTGCTAATGTGACAATTACTTTTTTGTGTATTATGTAGATTTGATACAAAACTCCTGATTGAGCAGCATTTTCAGAAGACTTGCTTATCTGATTCTTGAGCAGAGGTATATTGCACATATCTGCAAAGTAATGTTTTTCTTGCACTGAATATTTATATTCTCCTACATCTTCCTTATGGGACTTCCTAGTCCTTTTAGTCACCTTATCACTTATCCATTACTAAAATATGCTATTAATATTAGGATATGCTGGTCAGCAAAGCGAGGAGCAGTATTCTCTGCTTCATAAATATCACATATACATTAATGTTCACAGTGCTGCTGCCCACGTAATTCATTCAGATTAGTTAGCTGATGCGAATTCAGAGAGAAGTCTGAGATGAAAACAAATGTGCTCTTTAAGTTTAACCATATTGCTTAAAATTTGCTTATCTTGCTCACATTTCTAACTGAGTAGGTATAGTTTAAAGGGCAACTGAAATTTTCTGTGGATGATAATTACTATTCAATATTAATAGAGAGTGTCAAACTAAAGTCCTAACCAAGGAACTTGCAATCCAGAGGGAATATAAACTCTTCCCTCAAAATACATCCTGTATTCTCCCACTGTGTGTTGATGCATTTATACTTATATAATTTAACATTTGCTTTTAATAAAATAAATTATGACATTTGACTACATAGGGAATTGTAACTGGAAACATAGCTAAATTATTCTAACACATGCCTAAACAGGTGGGTAAGAACACAGCTCAGTAACACAGCTCTTTGAAAAAACCCTTTAAACATGTCAGACCAGTTTTTATAAGCACTTGTGTTTTATTTTTAGAGTAGCATTTGTTGTTGTGTATTTTCTCGCAGGCAGATATTTTTTTAGTCCAACATGAGATTCCACCCCTTATTTTTATCCAGCCACAAAGGTTGCCAGGTTGTGAAACACCTATGTGGACAGAACTCTGATCAAAGGGAAGGTTTGGTACTTTCTTACATATCCACCAGCCCATGCCTCATCTTTTTGTGCATCCTCAGATTGTAGCAGTCCCTTACATTAAGAAAACTTATGTCTTGGCCTCCCTCTCTGCATTAAATTAAATGTTTAAATTAGGCTAGAGCTTAAAATAATTCAATGTTATAAGGTTTTGAAAAAAATGTTTTAAATTTCCCAACTGTATTATTTTATTTACTCTTCAAAAATGCTGGAATCATATTAGAAGAAGATTTATCTGAATGGCAAGCCGAAGTCATTACCCAGGCAGATAAGCCTATAAAGCATTAAAATTTATCTTAACACAATATACAGGGCCTAGTTGTGGCATACTCTGCCTATTTTTCTAACAGACATGTAACAGAGAAATGGTCCAAATGAGCTTAATAAATCTCTTTCTTAAACTCACAAAAGACCATGTGCTTACTTCGATAATTCTGTTGGAGTCTGCTCCTTTGGAGAAGATAAAAGAGATAACCTCTTCATTCAGAATATAAAATGGCAATTGTTCAGCTGATGATTGGAATATTTCCAGTAGAAGGACTTAATTATGGAACAAAATTAGCTCAATCTGACCTTTTTAGAGAATAATGCAAAAATAAGGGGGTTTTTTTTTGCAAATGTCTTCCTGGAATAACTAAAATAAAGAATAATTTACTTCACTTTTTTTACAAGAGCAAAAGGTGGTAGCCATGTAGCATACGATAGCAGTGTTCTTGCAGAGATGGCAATCCAAGGATAATAATAAGACAGTATTTGCAGAGAGGGATAATATATTTTAATAGACTAGCTGCTACAGTTTAAAAACAGACCAGCTTTCAGACACCCAAGACCTTTTCAGCAAGAGCAAGTTCACCTCTGTGACTCAAAATTTCTAGCTTAATGTCTAGATAGTATAATGATTGTGTCATAGAAATGTATGATATCTATATTAATTACATTCTGAAAGCTCCTCTTGGCATGAAGAGAAAACATATTGTTGCAATCTCTGTTTTACCAAAGTGATAAATAGCAACAAGTGCTTGCACCCACTGACCTACAGACTGGGTATGATGCTGTGTGTTAAAGCATTTTTCTATTGGTGCTTAGTTAGATGGCTTTATCTGTATTGAAGCACTGCTTGCTAGGAAAACAAAACAAAACCACCACCACCAACACAAAAAACCAAAACCCTAAACAACAACAACAAAACTGTGAAGAAAAGCTCATCTGTTTTATAAGTCCCATCTCTGATTTCCTGACATTCTGAATGCTTCTAAGCCATGCTGATACTACTGCATACAAGAAAAAAGGCATGAACAGGTGGCGGTATTAACAGGCTTCTTATGGTTCTGAAAAATGAGAGAGAAATGTTTCATGTCATGAAAGTCAACATCAATAATCATCCATCTTCTGTAGATATGGAAGTCAGCCAATGTGGTTCTTGCTGAGGAGGCGTGAGATATTTCTTTTGCATCGGAGCTGTTGCTCTGGACACAAGTCATAATTTGTCTAATATAGATGAATGAGGAGAATATTACTAATAATTCCTTTTTTTTTTTTTTCTTTTTTTTTAATAAACTGAAAGCTCCCCCTTCTGGCACTTTTCCTGAACTGAATGCAACTTTCCTGATGCCTTCTTTTAGCAACAGGAGATATTTCCTCTTTTGCTGTCTTTTTAAGATCCTTGTCACAAATATTCTTTAAAACTAGTGTGTTTATAGTTTCCCAAGGATTCCCCATTTCAAGGCTTGATGTGAACTCATTTAAGAGCAGGCGGTTGCCCTAAGGCTTTACCTATAATTTTCATCTGTTGCTTTTCCAGGCAAAGACTTACCTGCTTCCCACTTTGCTACATTTTATAGAGTATAGAAAACAACTGTCTGAAAAAGTTTGAGTGTTAGCACTTCAGGGTGATCACTGTATCTCACCTATAACCCTACTATCTATTTTTCTAATAAATGCCTTGGAATCACTTTGAGAAATCGACAGGATTTTTTTGAACCAAAGCTGAAGCTCTTGTGAGAGCAGATCTTGTCCAGGCCCAGGGAATTTGCAAGCCAGGGAAAGGGGGAAAAGCAAAGAAGCACTTGTTAAGGGCACAATTTTGGTAACTGCTGTAGCTGCTCTCATCTCCTTGCTGTCTGTGTTTCAAGGACAGCCAGTGGCAATCATTGCTCTAATCCCTTAAATCAGTGCAGTCACTTATGTGCTTAACATGATGAACTGATTTGTCACTGATTTTTCCACAGTTATATACTTATGCAAAGAAAGGGGCAGACATTCCCAGCGTGTGCAGCCGCAGGATCCTGTAGTTCCCATAAATTCCAACATTTTAATTTTGTTACAGTCACCGGTACCATCCCTCAACTCCAAGCAGGCTGACAGAGGCAGTGAGTCTGGTTAGGAAGCTTTCATTAGATTTGCTATCATAGATTCAAAGACATCCTCTCTCTGTTCTCTTAGAAACTGTTTGTGGGGGGGACAACATTTTAGTGGACCGTGAAGACAGGAATGAATGCTTCTGTGCAGGAAGGATTATACTGGAGCCATCCTTTCTCATAGACACACACAGCAGCCCCCTAGGCTACACAGAAGAAAAGGAGAGTGAAGCAGACTGAAATGACATCATATTCATCTCAACTCAGCACTGAACTGCAATAGTAAAATGAGAATGAATTAATTATGACTTCCTTTCTGGGCTTTCCCTGTATATCGAGGTGGTATTTTCTTCTATGGCAATGATGCTCCTTTTTTATACAGTTAAGTAATAAATGTGGGAGGTTTTAGTTGTAGACTAGTGGTTATTTTGAAGTCTAGTATCAGAGTAACAATTGACTGTGGCCACAGTGAATGAAGTATGCCTATTAGACGTGGTACATTAGGTCTGGAAGTGGGAGAGTTGCTGGCCTGGCACCTTATGCCACTTCCCTTTTCCTTCTCCATGGTAACAAAAATCAGGATTGACCTACACAAACAAACCTGCTTGCCCCAAAGAGAGCATAGCTCAACTACAGAGGCAGCGAGGCCAGTTAGCTTTCAGTGCAGTTTACAGCAAAGAAGATCTGTTGATATAAATATCTACACATACACTAGGGTACCAAATGTAAGCTTTCAAATTGAAGTCAAATTAGCCTAATAGTAAAGTAACAAATGACATGTTCATTATATACATGGACATAGGCACAGGCATGCACCTGTCCATATTCTTGTTAAATTCTTACTCTATATATGTATTTCTTCTTAGAAATGTATCAAAAGCTGCTTTTACTGTCATAATGAAACAGTAGGACTACTTTGAGAACCATTTATCTGAAAAAGTACTGTAAACTTTTGAGTGCTCAAGAGAGTTAAATCATTAGAACTTAGGCTAGAGTAGAAGACCCACTAATATCTAATTAATGTGGAAATAATTGTTTTAATGGTTGCAGTTCTCTACAAAGCATGTACTGGAAACCAGTTACACTGTTGATTTAGTAAATATTAAATCAGTTTGATATGCAAATGGTGCTGGGCTACTTCATTATGCTGGTATTTTTGAAATTATAAGCTGAGGAAGTTGGATCCCGTCAACAAATGGGATCCAAAAGCAAAGCAATGTCTTCTACCACTAGAGACTTTCTTCAAAGTTTATATTGTCCACCTTTTAGAGCCAGTAGGCTCTAATGACAAGATTAACAGCAACACTAAAAATTAATAGGAGGGTACTGCTGGGAGCCGTGTAAAACAGCCATTCCTGCACCTGACACATTCCACCGTTTTCCTTCCAGTATGAATAAAAGAGAGCAATTCTTGTGCTCTCCAGATTACCCCTGAGCTCTTATCTTTTTGATGTTAAGGGGTCACGGAAACAGCTTAAATTGTCTTTATCCATTTAATGCAGATTCAATTAACTCAGGTTAATGACTATGGGATGGAGCTCTGGGAGTTGAGAGCCGCTCACGTTGTTCAACCTGGTTTGTCCTGTGCCATAAGCTGTGTTTCTGAGGGGAGGAAAAAAGGAAAAGATAGTGTGTTGCCAGGGCACAACCAAACAGGGTCTACAGAGAAGTGGAACCATTGCCTCTCAGGCATGCACGAAGTTCATGGCTGCATCTAAGCACGGAAGTGCCAACACTTGACTAAATCACTTACGAAATGACTGCAGCATATCTGCTTGCTAAACCTTTGCTCATAAACTTAGTGCAAACAGCATGAAGTCTTTGGCAATAATATGTTGTAACCTGTCAGACTTAGAAGAGTACTTTGACTGGGATGTATCTTCATTTTCCCTGCATTACTGTACCCTGGCTCAAAGAGTGAATACCAAATGATTTGTTTCAGCAAGCGTGCAAAATTACAAATTTTTGTCCAGTGCATGTGGAAAGTTACGTAGTTGTGTAATATTTAATGGCTTCTACTTTTGAAATCTTACTTGCAAAATTGCAACAGAATTACTCAAAAGACCACTTCCTAACCATTTCTTTTTCATTTAAATTCACAGGATTTTTGAGCACTGGGGACCAAGCAGCAAAAGGAAACTATGGCCTCCTTGATTTAATTCAAGCTTTGCGATGGACTAGTGAAAACATTGGGTTCTTTGGTGGTGACCCATTAAGAATAACTGTTTTTGGATCTGGTGCAGGCGGTTCATGCGTCAATCTGTTGACTTTATCCCATTATTCTGAAGGTAACCGTTGGAGCAATTCAACCAAAGGTATTATGCAGGTTGCAAATTTTGACAATTTTGGTGTCTGCATGCCACCACCATTAGTACTGTGTGATGCTCTGTATATTCTCTTTGTTCCTATGAACAGTTGAGTTCAGCTCAATATTAAGCAAACTTTGTAATGGCTATACAAGCCGCCTTCTCCCTCAGCTTTTCTGTGCATGTTTAAATTTTGGGTCACCTTCTTCTTTTTCTCATGGAACTTTGTAGAAACACTTTATAGCAGACTTCTGAACAGCATTTTCTCGGTGCATCATTTTTGTCTCTTTTCTAAGGGTGTCTCTTTTGGAAAACCAGTCAGTCATGCTCACAGTAGATGAGGTCATCTATATTCAGACAGTCATGAAAGGCATGTTTAGTTTCTTGTGAGGAGGAGAATTTAAAGAAAACCAAAATGAAACAGTTTCTGTTTTCAGGCTAACAGCTGAAATGCTTAAAACTATTATTTTGTGTGAGGGAAACAAGTATCTAGTTGAGAAATCTTTTGTCTGAAACTGCATGAACTTTACTTGCTGTCATCTAATAAAAGAATGGTTGAATGTTTTGCATGCACGATCCAAAATTGTCAAAGCATCCAAGTTGCAAATGGATTTTCTTCTATATGTTTTTCTCCTATTCCATAACTAACACCTTTTCTCTCTAGTTGAGGCAGACAGCAGGAAATTAAAAACATGCTGTTTGAGGCACCCAATTTTTTTCCTATTATTCTTGCACCAAAGTTTCACACAGTTTTTCTCATTTGCATGGCTATTGCTTATTGATCACATAACTTTTGTCTCACTGTTTTCACACATTTTTATCTGTATTGTTTAGTTTTACCAGGGACATCATGCTGTGCCCTGTGCATACAATCTTCCACTGTTTTATATTGCTATATCTCCATGGGGGATTAATTGGCCAGTCATAAAAAAATAATTCCACTGACATTAAAAGAGCTGCGTTTACCCGAAGTCGTGATGCAGAGCCCACTGAGGTCAATGGAAGTGACAGATTCTTCGGATCAGGCCTTGACACTATTTTAAATGAGAAAAATATCTAGCTTTTACAAGAAAGGTCTAGTGGAAAATAGACTGTGGTTTAAATTTTCACCTATTTCCACAATTTTATTTTTCATTTAATTTATATTTTTTTTTCCCTTAACTACCTGCAGTTAAATAGGACATATTTATAAACTGGCCTATAATAACAAGATGTAAGCATTAGCTCATTACACTGTAATCTGAGGGTTACACTGCACCATCTTTTTTCATCGGAACTCACAAAAAAAATGTTTCTTATAGAGGATTTAGCTTAAGGTTGAATGAGGAGACCTGGTTTCTCCTCCCCTAGCTCTTACTTGATCTTTATTTTCATCTTGATGTAACTTGACATTAATGCAAAATGCCACATTTACAGTATCTGGACAGTCGTGTGTTGCCTCTTATCAGGAAATGTTACCCTGTCATATTCTAACACATGGGCATAATTCTGCCAGGAGCACAATTTATGTGGGGAAACTGATGCAGTGACTTGCCAACATGGCAGGTCAAAGGATTCAGGAGGGAACTGGAGAAGGCTTAAGGAGGTACAGTTAAAATCCAATTGAAAAGGTAAATTTCTGGGCATTTCTTCTCTGACAAAGCAAAACCGTGTTTTATTGGAATTCAGATTAAAGAGAATAATGTGCCACACCCTACTATACATTATGTTTCATTTGAGGATAGTTAGACCTGCCATTAAAAGAAGTATTAAAATAAAAATTGGTCAGCTTCAAATAAGAAAAGTTATTTCAAGTTTTCAAATATCTTAACGTTTTCAAAAAAACCTTTTGTTTCACATTATTAACCAGTCTCTGTCAGAAGCTGTAAAGTCAGGTGCTCTTTGCCTCCTTCATTTCCCTTTGAAAGGATCCCTCGGTAGCTGAGAGGAAGAATTCAGCCTTATTCAAGATGGTGCTGTTCATAGCTGCCCATCTGCACGTGGGCAGAGCAGCAACCATCTTTAGAAAGTGCTCTAAAAATGTAGATGAATGTATGCAAATTATTATTATTTACTTGGTGAAAGTTTGAATAAGAATCACAAAGCGATATGGTCCATTGAACATTTAAATCGTCTTTCCATCAGTCTGAAGCCCATAAGCTATAATAATCATACATATTATCAGATAAAAATGTAGTTCTGTATCCTGTGTGGTACCAGTTTCTGGCAGGAATTATGTGACAGAATGAAAATAATTTTTCATACTGTTGTTCATTTTTCACCAAGTGGTTTGAGAGGATAAATATTTCCTTAAGCATTCTTCAGCAGAAGGAAGGATATTCAGTTTCATTTCCTAAGATAACTTTATGGCTGGAGGACTTGACCACTTTTACTTAGTCCAACATTTAAAGTTTATGTAGCACTTAGCAAGCCATAGTGTTTATATCAGCATTTTCTTAATACGTAGCTTACACTTTCTGTCCTAATAATAAAGCAATAAAAATAGATTTACATAATATGCAAAAAAGAATCATTATGAGGTATCATGGCATACACATTTGTGAAGATTCAGTTTTGTCATTTAGTTACATTTATTACAAAGCCTGGATCCTCTGTGGTAATTCCACTGACTTTGAGCTGATTTATACTAGCTCAATGTCTGACCTTGTAAGCATGCAAATATATTTTTGCCTGCTTTATGGCTCAAGTTCTTTCTTATTTTTTAGTCATTCTTGCAAGGAAATAGTATCTTGGATATGACTTCTCATAAATTTAAGGAGAGGCCTGAGTTTACATATTTCAGTCCCTACCTATCTGATTTTAAGACTTTCAGATTTGGACCTAATACAGTCTAGAATATTTTTAAAATTCCTTAGAAGCCTGTAAAATGTTTTCAGCCAGGAACTGATTCAAAGTAACTTCTGGGTGTACAGGGTCTGTTACTGCAATAGATGCTCTAAAGGCATGTCTCTGACTTGATGGAGAGGCTATGGAAGTTTTTTATTAATAGAAATATTTCAAAGTAAAAGCTATCTTTTGCATTATTGGAATAAAATTCTGAGGTAAACAGAGCACCTTAACTCCATTTCCTTTAGCGGGAGTATCCAGCTATTCATCAAGCATTGGACCAAAGATACATTCTTAGCAAAATTGAGTGAAGCCAGATGCCACTTCCAGTCCCTAAGCAACTTTACCAAAGTCAACGGAATTAAACCAGGTGCCTATCAACGTAAATAAAAAAAAAAAATTGACCCATATATCTTAAATCAGCATAGCTTATGTATGCTCTAGACCATTTTGTATTACCTACAGTGAGCTATAGGAGGTAGGGTCCAGCACAGAATACTTTCTACTAATTAGTGCAAAAGATGTGCTACTGAAATGAACTGGATGTACTTCTGTGGGAATGCAAAAAAAATAGGAAGGCTGCAGTTACCTCAGTATAGTGTAAATTTCTGAGATTAGAGATTTTTTGTGCACAGTTCAGATTCATAACCTCTGTCAGAACTGGAACTACCCTCCGCAGAGGGACCAGGAGAAGGCAAAGGGAGCACAAGAAGTATGAGGACAAGGGTGGAGTTTTGATTGCATTAAAATCAATAGCAAAAAAAAATTGATTGCTTCATTGACTCCAAGTGGGTGAGGCTTTAATCCATACATAATATGTTCAAAAGTGCTTACAGAAGCGAGAGGAAAATACCAATTTAAACACATTCTGTTATTTCTATGAGTGGAATTCCTGATCCAGAGTGCTAGTTAAATCAGCATAAATTCAAATTAATCATACTGAAGTCTTTGGGATTTGCTACAAGTTTCTGTGCAGAGCCAGATCATACTCTTTCTCTCCCCTAAATGAATACCTGAACATATGTTTAAATCTCTGAATTGCAAAGCTAAATAGTGTAAAATATATCATTTCCCTTTTTTATGCGTGATCACTATAAACTTCATTAAACAAACAAATAAACAAACAAACAAAACAACAACAACAACAACAAAAAACCAAACCAAACCAAAAAACCCCTCTTTATAAGAAAGGATCTTGACTCTTAGACACTTAAAAATTCAATAGCTGCCTAGTACCTTCTCATCCATTGCTCTGGAATAGAAACTTTTGCTATGACATACAATTCAAAAGCACTGCACCTCTCAAACCAAGTTTAATCCCAAACAAAACATAAAAAACCAGTATATCAGGTTTATTTAATAAATAGTTATGCATGCTGCTGATGGCTTGAACGATATCAAGAAATTCAGTCCATTTCAGAGACTTGTTGGCTTTTCCTTCAACCTATACATTCTTTTCACTTTAGGAATTTCTTTCAAGCTGATAGTGTTATCCTATATAAGGTAATGCCACTTTTTCCTCTTCCTGAGTTTGTTTGGAAATCTGTTCCTCAGATGGACTACATTGAGGTAGAATCATTTGCTTCAGTTTCTGCACATATTGCGTTTATTTTATATACATTACCTGTAGATACAGTGACAGTCAGATCTGACCATCTTGTGTATTTATCTATTATTAAGATTCAAGTATCTCCTCTGTTAAATTTTTCTGTTGTTTCAAATAACTCCTTTGAATCTTTCAAGTAAGTAGCTGTTTCAAGGTCACTTCAGTAGTTTTTAAATATTTCTCCCCACAGGACTTTTTCAAAGAGCAATAGCTCAAAGCGGAACAGCTCTCTCCAGCTGGGCGGTGAGTTTTCAGCCTGCAAAATATGCCAGGATGTTGGCTACAAAAGTTGGTTGCAACATGTCAGACACTGTAGAATTGGTAGAATGTCTGCAGAAGAAGCCTTATAGAGAACTTGTTGACCAGGACATTCAACCAGCAAGATACCATATAGCCTTTGGACCAGTAATTGACGGCGATGTGATACCAGATGATCCTCAGATATTGATGGAACAAGGAGAATTCCTCAACTATGACATCATGTTGGGAGTTAACCAAGGGGAAGGGTTAAAATTTGTTGAAAATATTGTGGATAGTGAAGATGGCATATCAGCGAGTGATTTTGACTTTGCAGTTTCTAATTTTGTCGATAACTTATACGGATACCCTGAAGGCAAAGATATACTGAGGGAAACTATTAAATTTATGTACACGGACTGGGCAGATCGACACAATCCTGAGACGAGAAGGAAAACGCTGCTGGCTCTGTTTACGGATCACCAGTGGGTTGCACCAGCTGTGGCTACAGCAGATCTTCACTCAAATTTTGGATCGCCTACATATTTCTATGCCTTCTACCATCATTGCCAGACAGATCAGGTACCTGCATGGGCAGATGCAGCCCATGGAGATGAGGTTCCTTACGTACTAGGAATCCCCATGATTGGCCCTACTGAATTATTTCCTTGTAATTTCTCCAAAAATGATGTCATGCTAAGTGCGGTGGTGATGACGTACTGGACAAACTTCGCAAAAACTGGGTGAGTACCAGATAATGAATAGTCTTGTATACAAACTCGGGATATAAAGATGCCGTGCGTTCCCTTTGTTATCTGCCTTGGGAATGCTTCTGTAGTTGCAGGATGAATAAGAGATTCAGAATTGGGTTGGATATTTTTGTTTATTGTAATGTCCCTTAGCTCACTTAAACATTCTAGCAAAAAGAGGGAAAAAAATATATTTGTGGACACTCTGCATAAAGACATTTTAAAAATACTTTGTATACAAAAATAATTAAGAGATCCCCAGAAAAGTGCAAAACTAAGCATTTAATATATGTGTGTAGTTAGAAATGGTTACATTAGTAACTGACTTTACCCCAGCATTGATATTATTTTCATTCCAGGAGACAGGAAACGACATAATATTTGCATCAAATATAATACAGCTTATTTTAATAACATTTTGTCTTAAATTGACACTTCTGGCCATAAAATAAGTGATTTCAAACTTTTTTTGGTCAATTTTCATTAATTCTGCTTTCAATAGTAGTTCAAAACACTTTTCAACCTTTAGCCATTGGACTGTAAGTCGCTCTGTGTTATACTGAGTTATGCCCTGACATGGTCTTTCACCTCTGGAAGGCCACAGGCACCACATATGAACCGAAATGCTGAGCTTTATGTTACAGAAAAGAGAACAAAGCTTGTTTACTCTCACCCTGGTCTCTCATAGATGTTTGTCTGCATTACCGCATTGCTGGCAATCTGTCCTCCGCAACAAAAGATTTCAGCATGAGAGATACAAGCATTCTGGGGAACTAGGGAAGTTGCTGAAGTCTATGTAAAAGAAGAGTTCGTTTGCATAATGCTGTTTCTAATCAAGATTATTAAGGCCTCTAATTTTAGAAAATAACATTCTGCTCTGTCCAAAGGCAGACTTAAACATTAAGTATAAAATCTTAATTATGTTAATTTTATAATTCCTTTTGAAATACTTTTTAACATTGGAGATTATTTTTTTTTTTTTTAGTGACCCAAATCAACCAGTGCCGCAAGATACAAAATTCATCCATACAAAACCAAATCGTTTTGAAGAAGTAGCATGGACCAGATACTCTCAGAAAGACCAACTGTATCTTCACATTGGATTAAAACCACGAGTTAAAGAACACTATAGGGCCAATAAAGTGAACCTTTGGTTGGAACTGGTACCTCATCTGCACAATCTTAACGACATTTCACAGTATACCTCTACCACAACTAAAGTGCCATCAACTGATAATACTTTCAGGCCAACAAGGAAAAATTCTGTTTCTGTTACTTCAGCCTTTCCTACAGCCAAACAAGATGATCCCAAACAACAACCAAGCCCATTTTCTGTGGATCAAAGGGACTATTCAACAGAATTAAGCGTTACGATTGCAGTTGGTGCATCTTTGCTGTTCCTGAACATTTTGGCCTTTGCAGCATTGTACTACAAAAAAGACAAGCGGAGACATGATGTTCATAGGAGATGTAGCCCACAACGTACTACTACCAATGATCTTACCCATGCACAAGAAGAGGAGATAATGTCCCTCCAAATGAAGCACACTGACTTGGATCATGAATGTGAGTCCATCCATCCGCATGAGGTGGTTCTTAGGACCGCCTGTCCCCCAGACTACACGCTAGCTATGAGAAGGTCTCCTGATGATATTCCCTTAATGACACCCAACACCATCACAATGATCCCCAACACTATACCAGGGATTCAACCCCTACACACATTCAATACATTTACTGGAGGACAGAACAATACTCTGCCCCATCCTCATCCCCACCCCCATTCACACTCAACAACCAGGGTATAGCCAGACAAGATGAAACAAACTTTATTTTTTGATGGATTACAGTAGGTGATATTACTGAAGATTACTTGGCTTTCAACCTACAAGACTCTTACTATTTAAATGTGGAGGAATATTATGTGAATATACATATCAAGAACTTTTGGGGTTTTGAAAAAAATGAATTGTACATATATCAAATGAACTTAAGAAACAAAGAAACAAAGCAAAACAAAAAAAAGAAAAATGAAAAAAACCCAACTGTTTGCAATTGCTTGAAGCAGTTGTCCTGAATGATACTTTTTCATTCACATTCAAGTATTAATTTTTTGAAGATTTAAGTTACATAATGGAATTAGGCATGTGCAACACAAACAGGAAAGAACTATGACTGAAAATTTTAAAAACCTATAAATATGCACAAGGGACACACTAATGGAATGTCAGATAATTTTCACCAATTTTTATTTGGACCTGTTTTATTGTGTAGACCATATTTACATATCTGAATAAGTACACAAAGCACCAATGCTGTTAAGGCCTTAGAAAGGGGCTCATGCTGAAATCTGCCAGTCAAAGAAGTTTTACAGCCTGGCAGGTACAACATTATCACATAAGTGCTGTCAGTATAAAAGTTGTGGGAATAAAGGAAACTGGATATTTTTAGCACGATGTGCATGATAATTTATATGCTTGGTGGCTGTGCTGCTGATTAAGCCGTAATTAAAATTCTTCTCATCCCATTGGAGTTTTTAATAGAAGCTTTCTCCATCAATTGGCACAACCTAAATAAGTTTTATAAAGGGGCAAAAGTAATCACAGTAAAATATTTCATGGTAGCTTCAGAAATAAAAGGAATTGCAACAGTTCTTAAATGTATTTATGGCATTCTAGGTATACAGTGGTGAACCTCCGCTGATAGGAATCCCAGACAAAAAAATCTGTATTATTATTGTTCTTTTTCCTTTCCACTTAAATAATTTCTAACTTTAGCATAACTATAACTTTAATGGAATCTCCTTTGATGGAGGTTTTATAATTTGCTGTGATTTAGTTACAACATACTTAGTTCAAATTGGTAAGATAACGTGTGTCCAAAAATGTAATTGCAATGATATTTTGCAATATAAAAATGCCCCAGTATTACTGCTCTGATTACACCTTTCAGTTTATTGTTTAAACTCATGTTGCATGTTACCAAGTTTACTTATAATACGCTATACATTAGCTTTGCCATTCAAACGAATTCTTTAGACCAGATGGCAACAGTGTAGAAAAAGAGGGTATGTAAGAATGGGGAGAGAGCCAGGTTTAAAATCTGAATACTACATATGTTTGTGTGATTTGAAATGAGTGTTCTAAAATCACAAGAAATTTTTCATTCCCCTGTTGCTTTCCAATAATTATATACCACAGTCCTTTCAAAATGTTTGTATATGTAATCAGATGTACATTTATATAAAAGAAATAATTGAGATGGACTTAAGAGCACATCCCTGATAAATACTTTCTCTCTTACCTGTACTATATTTCTATTAGACTAAAGTTATGTGATTTTTTTTTACATTTTTTCAAATTACTAGCAATTTTGATAGTTTGTAAGATAATGCAAAGAACTTTCTCTGACAAACTAACTGCAGTAACAGAAACATTTCTTTTCAGTTACTCTTTTTCAAGAATGAAAGCTTATTACACACAAAAATTGTATACTACTTGATGGAAAATTTCTTTGTACTTCTTGGCCATATTACTGGTCACTGAGTGAAATAAAGATAATCTGGATAACGAATATTATTCCAATGCTAAGAGACCTGATCTTTGCTCATTAAAGAGCTAAAATGTTTATTGCTGTTTTGTCATTTTTTAATGAAGTAATGGTAACTGTCTCAAATAAAGAGTAATATCTTAAGACCAGTCTGGTTTTTGAAGACTTGAATGTGCCTTCTACAACTAATACAACTACACATTTATGGGCCAGTCCCATCTACAACCCTTTCTTACAGAAATACTGACATTGTATTATGTCATAGTATTACACGCAAATCTCCCCTAGTGTTCAGGAGTAAGCTGAAAATCCAAATCCCAGTGCTGAAGAAAAGCCAATGAACGGGCCTAATTGAAATAAATCTGCATTATTCCATGATAGGAAAAAAATCACCTTGGTATTATTTAGGTGATTGAACTTTCATAAACGATTGCCAGGAAGTTCAAAGCGTGTTCACTAACATCAAGCACAAATATTAAAACTGAAGCTGAAAGTGAAATAAGGTACTGCAATTTCAGTAATTTTATTCAGTTATTTAAAAACAAAAAACAAACAGAAATCCATGTATTTAATTAGTGTGTGTTACAGTCCCCAGTTTTAAATTACACTCTTTTAGTAGAAGCAGAAAAAAATAGTCTTCAAAATCCAGGGCGGTCTGTGTGCAATTTCTGCCTGATGTGGTTGTGCTTTTAGACTGTGACCTGCCAATGTAAACCAATAAAAAGAATTGTCTGCCATCTGATAATTATTGTTTAATAGGAAGATTGTATTTTGCTATGTTGATGAAACAAAACAAAAAAATACAAAAATATTGATGGCCATAAAACAAGATATTCATGAAAGATTATTTTATGTGCTTTTCTTAACTTTCTCAAAACCAAATAACTTTCTACTATAGTTTATTTGTGGCCATATATCTATATATCACTATATATACAGTATCTGGTAATTGTTTACTTTTATTAGTTTCAAAATAAATGATTTAGGTAAACCAAGCATGACACTACACTTTATTTCTCTCAGCCAACAGTATTTAAAATGTGTAAGATGAAGGCAACAACAATAATTTTATCACTTCTGTTTGAAAAAAAAATCCCATTCCTATGATGCAGATACTGTGAATGATATTTTTGTGTCTACTTTATAATTACATTACAGCAGCTGACTTTCCAAAAGTAAGATGGTGTCCCACATTTTAACACAACACTAAGAAAGACCAAGAACTGTTTTAAATCTGAAACAAAATAAAAATATAGGAAATGGTTTTGGAATATCTTCATTCTGCTTCATGGAATATAAGTTTGTTCTTTTTAAAATATTAATGTTTGATTTGTTTTCCACAGTAGCCTACAAGAAAGCAAAATGGAGTGTGATATTTAATTTCTTGTATCATCCTTGGACCAGATTTCCAATAAAATTAGGATATCAGTAATTTTTTTTGAAGTTTAGTAAAAATATAAAAAGCCTGCATTTATTGCTTTCACACTTTTGTAAATATGTTTGCAGACCTTTTTAAGAAAATGTATTCTATCATTTTGAGAAAAAATAACAATGGAATCATTGTCTCGTTTATCTATTAAAATTACAGGCAATATAATGTGCTGTGCTGACATTTCTAGGAGAAATAAAGCAGATAAAAATGCAATTTGCTTAATGGTATCTCAGTTGGTTATATGTGGTATTCTCCACGCACTGAAGCCTCGCAGGGCGTGGATTTCTCCATAGGAAAGTGTAGTTGTTTTGGTTGTCGGTACTAAACATATCACAAGCCTTTAGTTATTGGATATTTTGGTTATTGAAACACCCTGAAAACATGATTAATAGAAGTCTAACAAATAAACATGTTACAGATTTAAAGAAAGAAAATACTGACATTTCTGTTGCCAGCTTCACTAAGAGATGCAACAGCTGAAGTCACAGGAAGCCGTCAAATATCATGGCATTCCTTTGAGGTTTGCAAGTTGTTATTTTTTTCCTGTGGTGTTAGTTTAAATTATCGGCCTTTTTCCTCCCCTTTTTTCTAGTAATGAACTATTACAGATGATCACTTTTTAATGTAAGCACACATTAGATAATGTAATTATTATTGTGAAATGTTCTCCCAAATAAATCAGATTAATGGGAAATTCCCTGCAGAATTTTCACATTTTTCATTCAAACCTCTTGTCAAAATACCTGTTGCAGTAGTTCTGTGTTTTTTTGTTTTTTTTTTTCAGTTTGTAAGCTAAGGGACTTTCTCCAAATAACATTTAAAAAATCTCTTTTTCTAGTTGAAATAATAACACTAGAAGATTAAGATGTTCTTCAGAAGCCTCCAAATAAACAGGAGCAATTTGAAACATGGTGAAGGGGCTTTTACTCCAAACATTCTAATTTGATTTAATTTTGGCACGTCAATACATTTGTATGCAGACCAGAAATTAGTGGCATTTGATGAGGTGTTCAAGAGAACAATGGAGCAGAATCAATGAATTAACCACCAGCCATGTGCAAAGTCCCTTTTCTCTTAGGTTCTGTTAATGCTATTTTATAATTGATTTCTTGTTTATAGATTCAGTAAAAACTTAACTTTGTGAGATGGGAAATGGTTAGAAGAAGGTAATGAACATTATCTGATGGAAAATGTTTAGAAAAAATGTTGAGAATCACCTAGGAAGTGCAGATTTTTATGTGCAACCTGGCTTCATTCCTTTTTGTTGATATTATAATTCTCAGTAATTCATACACATGGGAAACTATTTAAGTATTGTATGTAAATAGTGGATAAAAGCCTATTTAGTTTCCTTTTCGACTGGGATGAATGAAAAACCTCATAGAAGTGCAACAAATTCAGACAAGTAATTTTCATACAGTATTTTGAATTTTTTTTCATTTGAAGATCAAAGTACCATCACAGCAGTAAAAGCCCTGGAGGTATTTGTTTGTTGCAGAACATATATATGTATCTCTATATGTGTACCCATGTGCACTACTGCAGCCTATAGAGATTCCAAAAAACATGAATAAACAGAGCATTTTACCTTTTTGCACCATGCAGAGTCAATTCAAAGGTAAATGTAAGTGCTCACTGTGGAGGTAACACCAATACTCGTTCTGCCTTCTCCGCTGTTATTGACCAGATGCTCAGCTGATGACATTTTTTTAGCCCCAGCTGAATTAGTGTTTATCATAAAACCATTGAAATCGATGAAACCCTGACAACTTACACTAGCTATCGATCTGCTTCCAGAACTTTAATGTTCCTCATGGCTCATCTCACCTTCCAGTTTTGCACATCTTCTCACGCACATGAACACCCACTCACAGAAATTATTACAAGTATCACTACATGATTTATGATCACTGTCAGTCATTAAAGTGTGCTTGAAAATATGCTTATTGGTATTTAAGTCCAAAATTTAAAAAAAAAAAAAAAAAAAAAAGAGCCTTCTACTTAAAAGAATCCCTGGTAATTAACGCTGATACAAAGAAAAGGTTTGTACCCCAGTTTACAGCATTAATATGACATGGAAAGTTTTATGTTAAAATCTTTTTAAAAAGGAACATTCAGTTCTGTCTGATCATCAAATCTATACGTTGACCTATATGTCAAAGACATAGTGACACTATCCAGTAGTTGTAAGCCTGATCTGCTATGCTCCATTCTGGAAAGGAAGAGACATACAACTGAGCTAAACGCTTGCTGTAAATTCAGGACAGAAATAGCTGGATCTTCTCTCACATCTGATTTTTCCCCTCTTGGTATCAGTAACACCAGACACTCTGTTTATGAGATGATCTTTAGAGTGATGCCATCTAAAAAAATAATAAATCTGGAGTTCCTAATTCTGTAGGGTTGGGTATTTAGTATTCAGTTTTTCTGTTTTACAGATGTAAGAGCCAGTAACTTTTTTTTTCAAACGGAAGTTGATAATGCTGGCAACCAGAGGTGATAATACTAGAGCTTAATTAACACGAGGTTTTGTGAAAGAGCTGATAAGACTTTAACCGCGTTATTTAAAAAAAAAAAAAAAAAAAAAAATTTTTCATGTAGTGATTTTGTTGAGTCACTGAGAATTTTGCTGTTGGATTTACTGAAAGAAGGATCAGTTCAGAAATACATATCAACTCCTGTGAGGTGCATATAAAAGTTAAACAGTTATGACCATGACTTCCAAGAGCCTTTGGATGTTTCCAAACCTCCCTGATTTACTTGTCTATCTGTATTACAAAGAGGAGCTTGCATGTTCAGGTATTTGCATGTGGTGGCCAAATACTCAACAGTTCTTCACAAAAAGACACATCGCTGTGATATCGCAAGGTCAAACCCCAGCTGACGTACCTTATTTTTCAGCGGGCCTTGTGAGCTTGGTCTCAGCACAGGGTCAGTGTGGCCACATGGCTCTGGGCTGGAGCGTGATTGTATCTCTTCAGCATGAAGGACAGAAAAAGAAAAGCAGTCATGGGCCAACCCCAAGACAATATACTTGATATAAATTTTCCCTGAAATAAAACGAGGGCGAGGCAAGAACCTCCTGACACGAGGCACTTTGGGAGAGTGAGATGTATGAGGTACCTATTTCATCCATTAATGTGTAGAAACAACTTTGGCAGTAATTTAAAGCAACTAAGACTATATGAAAGCTTCTAAAAATAATGTACGGTTCGGTTGTCACCAAATACATTTTCAGAAGATGTCATGCAATATTTTACTGATTGATGATAAAGATTTGATTCCACAGTGTTGTTTGTCTAATTTTCACAAGGTTACTCCTATGTAGTGGTGAAATTTCGCTGAGCATATGAATAAATTTTGCTCTCCTTTGCATATGGGTAAGTCTAGAGAAATTTTGTGCAAGTGGAAATGTGGACCTTCACTAGAAAAGGTAAGTAATATTCAAAACAAATTACTCTTGGCCAGCTGGTAAAAATTCCCATGTTAAACCCTGTGATGATCTTTCTTTTAACATTCATCAATTTGCCATAAATATCTTTTTCTCTTCCCAGTCAGTAACTGGAATGAGTGTACCAGGCACTTCATAGAAGATTAAGATAATAGCAACCATTTGTTTCTTCTCATTAATCATGACTTCGGTGTCCAACATCAGAAAATATAAGAGAAGAAGAAAAATAGCAGGCCAGGTTTGGGGGGTTGGTTTGGGGTTTATTTGCCCCCCCCCCCCCCCCCCCTTTTTTTTTTCTATAGGCACATTTGGGTATGTTGATTCTCTGGAGGCTCACCAGAAACTAGGATAGGATACAACCGTAATTGCTGCAGCCAGGAGCTTTGTTGGGAATTTGCTGCTTTCCTTGTCCAGGAGGAAAGGACAGGGTTAAGCTCCCAACTGCAGCTCTGATACACACTACGAAGTGTGAAAACACTTGCAAATTCTGTTATGTTTGACAGAAGAAGGAACATATATTGTCGATTTTTAAAAAATATTGGTAATGTTTATATATTTGAGATTCTATTAACTTTGTTTTAAAAAAGCAAGCAATCCTTTTTCAACAATACAGTTTGCCGTAAGCCTAAAAGGGCTACTTGGTTACTAGAATTTGGACTGTTGTAATACCACATGTGAATTCCCCTTTGTGCCATGCTTCTCCTGGTTCCATTCTACAATTCAATGCTGAATTGAATTTTATTTTAAAACTAGAAACTCTCTGTTTTTATTAAGTTGCATCAGTATGGACTACTGCTAGGTGAAGTTTGTTCTCATTTATTTGTTCATCTATTCACTCAACAGGTATATTATCTCAATCCTCTCAGTTATGATTTCTTATTTTCTTCCTTTAAGATTGGGGTTTCTTTTTAAACTGCTTCTATGATAAGTGCAATTTTGTTCTTCTTCATGCCCTCTCACATCGTTACTACTGTCTCACACACATGCAAATATTTGAAATAATTTAAATCTCTGTTCTCTTTGCTTATTTTTGTCAGCCTTCTATCCTTCTGATTGGAATATTTCTTCATCTTGTTTTTCTTGTGGTTGCATACCCAGGGCTATTCACAGATGATCTCTTTTTCTATGAAAGTAGTGTTTGGGTACAGCATAGTTATGGACACTAAACTCTGTTAACTTATGAACCCCCAGCCACCGAGGAACTGCTATTTGGGATGGGAATGGAAATCCATCTACTCTCATATCTCTAGCATGGCCAAGACCAGTAGCTTGTGGGTGTGTACAGGAATCCCTTCAGTCCACAATGACAGGCATGTGCCATGAAGCACACAGCCATCACTAAATTGTCCTCAAACACATGCCAGATGGTAATTTTTCCCTTTGAAAGCTGCTGGAAGTGCAGTTTCACACACAAAAGGCAACCTTAAGCTAAGGCAAGCGCACGCCTCCAGGAATACGCAGTGACTTGTAAACTCTGATGCTTGTTATATTAAAAAGCTTAAAGAGGCTACAAATAGTTTTTAGCTCATGGCCGCACTTCAGGCAAGTGTTGATGTATTTTTTCCTGGCTGTACAGACACTAAACCTTTGTTCTGGAGTGGGCTTTGTCACACTGCCTGTGTCTATGCTACAGCTGTTCACAGAGCTGAGCTCCTGCTGACCCTACTGCAGTAAACAGCAACATTTCTATTGACTGCACCTGTGAAAGATAGGGGAATGAAAGGAATGCATTACAGATGTGGAGCATCAAACCCAATTTGCTACTGTTTTATAGCCTGAAACAGCCCTTTGCCTCCCTTTTTAAAGAGCAGGAGGAGGGCTTCATAGCTTGGATATGACTGTAGGAGGTGTTTTTTGCTGTAGATTTCTAAACTTAACTACCAATAGCAGGTGTCTAGTGTAAGGAAGGTGACTAGACCTTATCTGAAGTTAGTAAGAGAAGGAATTTTAGTACTGGGTAAATCATAGTGTGCTGGTATCTGGTTTTACTTGTTGAACAAGAGACAACTAAAGTAGGATAAAAAAAAATGCTGTCATGCAATATTTTTTGTGAGATAAAGCATGTATTTTTTATGTATGCATGCTATTGATAATTATATTTTTTTAGTTGCATATAGCTTCTATAGGACAAAATCCATTTCTGAATGGGTTCTGCGTAGGGATAGCTGGATATTTTCTTCTTATTTCTTACATCTCTCTAAATAGCTCCAAGATTTTCAACAGATAAGGCACAGTTATGTGGTTTACAAGAACTGCTAGTTCCACAACGTTATTTTATTTCATGTTATATTACTTTGTGAGGGGTAAGCATCATTAGGAGTGAGTTAGCAAAGTGGAAATGCAGGCCAGGGAAATGCTGTAGGAGAGAGAAAGCGGGAAATAAGAGCTGGAGGAAAAAGATCAGTCCAGGGGAGTGAATTTTGGGGATCAAACCACTACGGAGCAGTCTGGCACACCAGCAGAAACGGAGGCTTCTTGTAGCACGTGGTGAGACTGCTGTGTTTTGCCAGTTTGAGCTTCTTTGATCAAATAGGCTCATTCTTCTCAGAAGTTAGTAGAGGGTTTAGATGCATTTAACACACAATAGCTATACTTAACAAAAAAAGACTAGCTGCCTATTCTGGTGTAGTCGAGTCCTTTTTTTTATGTAGTCAGACATTCCTCTTTCTCCTTTGGTTCTGAGTGTGTCTGTAGGCTTCAAACCTTCGTCTGAGTGAGGACTGTAGGAGATGGTAGGAACAGCCAGAGTTCATGTGGGAAAAGGATAAGAGTTGTATTTTCAAAACTGCCCAGAAGCAAAAAGGGTTTTATTAGTTGTAAGCAGCATAACAAATTATTTCTGTCAGCTTAGCAGCCTCTAGTTACAATGTCACAGTGAGCTGCACTATTCTAACCTGTGTTGAGCATGAAGATGTACATTAGAGAGATTGATGTCAAGCACTTGAAGAAGGGTTTATGTGAGTATTTTTAGACTTCCATGTGTTCTCTGACATCTATTTGACAAGGCCTTAAGACCACAATATTTATAAAAACATGTTTTAGAGTGATACTTCATTTAAATAGTTGTAAACTTTATTGGAGAGAGAACTGATTGTTGTTCTGTAGATCAGTAGTATTATTAAGATAATGATGCAAAATGTGATCACTTATGTCTTGGAGAAAAGATACATGAATGTCTTGGCTGCATTTGTTCAAACCTCTGAACCTCATGCTGTGTGTTGCAATCAGATTAACTGAAAAACTAAAACCAAACAGCACACAACAGATAAAACTGATAGCAATATTTGCCACATGCTGAGGTCAAAGAGGTGTAAAAACTGACTGATATCGATGGCTTCATTGCATACAAAAACTACTAAACATTATCCATTTAGAGCAGAGATCAATATGAAAAGTACTAGATAATGGGGTCTACCTGTGGTGCAATCACCATCAAGCATATGTCCATCCTGTTAATCTATAAGGCTTCTCTAAAACTATTTTTTCAGATCAGAGGTTAAAGCTACAAAAATCTGAATTTCAGAAAACAGCTGTGAGCATTCATGAGACTCATTGACTCTAATATTTTCTAGGAACTCCGTTATTTATTTGAAGAATTTGCCAAGAAGTTGCCATCTAGTTAACCTGAATACCAAACATAGCAGACTCTGATTTACAGTAGAATTGTTTGGATTAAGGGTTGGTATGATTACATTTGGTTCACTTCTGTCCAGCCAAAAAGAAGCTTTTTTGATAATGTTACCTATGTGTCCCTAGCTTCAGTCTGGCATCATATGGGGCATTTGCTGAGGAGGAACGGTAAGGAGCTTGTGCCACATGCTTACCTGCAAATTGGCTTTGTTTGGCTTTCACAAAGTTAATTAAGAGCACTTCTAGGAAATGGAAGATACAGTGTCTTTCATTCTTCACAAAAGGAATTTCCCTGCTGGCATTCAGACAGTTAGCTTCTGCAATTAGATTTGCATTAATATCTGCTCTCTTTTATCTCTCCATTCTTATAAGCATATACTAATGAAACAAGAAATCTTGAATGTTCTTGTTCAGCTTTTGAATTTTAAAGTGTCTTTTTCTTGTTGATGTTAGTGACACACAGCCCTAGGAAGTTGTGAGGCTGTTACACATATGCCCTTTAAGTTGGCTGTTGCAAGTCACGCTGGAATACAGCAGCACTGTACAAGCATTATGATGGTGTAAAGCAACCATTCATCTTTAGATCACAAACACCACAGCCTCCGTTGCACCAGCAGCTGTCTCGGCAGTGTGAAAAATCTCACTGGAAAATCAAGAAAGATTATCAAAAGGCAGCACTGGCACTGGAAAGCAAGTCTTTCTGCAGGCTAGTGAGGACAAGTGGTCATAGCCCAGCTGAGTCCATTGGGGATCCTTCCACATAGCATTTGCAGGCATCAAACTGAAATGCAGCAGTAGGAGCAACCAAAGAGCTTCAGGTTTTTATCACTGCCGTGATGGGAAGGGATCTAGGTGGATGGTCTGGCGTGCTAAAGAAGGAGAAAGAGCAAGTTAAATCTTGGTAATTTTTTTTTTTTTTTAAGCAACCATTTCCTGAGCTTAAAATTTTGATCTGAACTGTTGGCTTGTTGATAACCTTAACTCAAGATGTTATAGCAGACCCGCTGTGCTTTTGCTGCACACTAGGTGACAGTGGCCGGAGTATTCAAACTAGAGCACTTCTGTACCCCTTCTTCAGCTTCATCATTTCTGCAGTCTGTGATCCAGCCACACTCCCTCAGGTAAGTGCCGACCTTACGTTTCCTGAATGTTCATCCCGAGTCTGTGTTGCTATGGTCAGAGCCTGGTCATGGGTAGAGAAAACTGATCAGCTATAAAGAGCTGAACTTGGAATTTACAGACAGCAAATCTTTGGCACCCTATACAGCAAGCTACACAGGATAGGCTGCATTTCTCCAATAGTGTTAAATTATTTTTAAGATGGGATCAACTGGACATAATTGCACAGAAGAAAGAAAAGTCTCATTAGATGTGAAAGGAAAGAAATGCTATAATAACTTCACCAGTCATTTATTTCTTGGTTAAAAAAAAAAAATCAATTTTTGTATTTCCTTTGATCAAATTTAATAATACCTTTAAGTAATATATAGAAAGATAGCCTATATTTTTCAAAATTATTGCAAAATTATATTGCAGTTATTATTCTGGATGAAACAGTTTTATTGCATGTCTTCAGAAGGAAAAGGAAAGGAAAGAATAGCAATAAAACATCATGAGCTCTAATCTCAGCACTGAGCATCTAGCACATGCAAGCCTGAGGTGCCTACCCATAACATATGTCCTCCAACATCTATAAACTCATTCAGCTGCAACATGAACAAGTAGCAACCTCAGAGTTTCTTTGAATCAAACCGGCATTGAGGCATCATGTTGCAAGAGCTGGAGCCTCTGCAACATGATGCTGCGTGTGCTCTGGGCATGGGGAGCGAGGGGACGGTGGTACCTGACTTTTTTCATCACAGTTCAGTGATGGATGGAAGATGGACAGGACTAGAATGGCACAAACCCATTTTGTTACCTCAGCAGCCCCGCTCCAGATCCTTTACGTGCGGTTCCACTTGCCTTGGAGAGATCTGTAACAGCATCAGCTTGTGCCCAATTAAGCAAGAGTTAAACTCAGCAATTAAAAATACTAATATTTAATTTTAGAAAGTGGAGGCAGACTGGAATTATCCGGAGCAGACAGCAGGGTCAACAGCAGGCATGGTCTGTAAATTGACTCTGTCTGGTGTGAGCAAACTAGGTAGCTGCTGATTAGGCAGGTCTTGTGATGTGCCTTTTGTGAAAACAAATTCAAGCTGCAGCCTTCCATACACAGTACAGCTGATGATGGGTTGTTACTTAAAGGTCTAGGAAAGCAGCTTTCAGATCCCAGGCTTGTCAGAAAAAACAGCAGGAGGAGGCACACAAATAATGAAAACAAATGTACATGGAGAACTGGATGGGTAACACCGGTGCAGAAGTCAACAGTGTGATGTGCCCTGAAATGTATTGCAGGGAACTGTGTAAAGTCAAAGCTGACCCAGGACACTGAAAAAGCTTCCATGTATTTATTACTTGCTGTGCTTGTGTCCTGATGGGGCAAACAGGTTCAGTTATGCTTTTCTTCCCCTATGCAGGGTGTCACAGTTTTCTGATACTTCCTATACTTGGAGAAAGAGACTGCAAAATTGCCCTGACAGCTACAGCTGGTTTGGGGGGGAGGAGGTGTTGAAGCAGCAGGCAGTGATGGCCATGCTGGGGGAGGCTGAGGTGCATTGACAAGTGTCATTGCCAGCTGGAGCACTGCTGATGCGCAATGTGCAGGTCAGCATCAGAGCTGGTGGTGGGTGTTCAAGCTATTCCTGTAAGCCCTAGTGACCACAAAATGTTTTCCTTTTATTCAATAAGAAGATGGTTTTCAGACAGCACTTAATGAATCACTTCCCTTACAAATGAGTAGCAGAAAACATCCTTTAATCAACAGAAACCTCTCATTGCTGTTGATAAGAGGGTTTTTTTCACAGGTGTTTAAAAAAAAAAGTCTCCTTTCCAGCTGTTATATATGCACAGTTCTCAAGATAGCTGAGAATTTGGAAGCCATGTTATGCATTTCTAGGTTTAAAAAACTTTCTGACTGGGAGATGGGACTGGATAGGAAAAGGTAATAAGAGAGGTGTGCTAGGTTGACTTACTTCTTGTGTGAGATCACACTCACAAGAATTAGGAATAATTCTTATTGTTGTTATTTAACTGCTGGTAGTAGGTAATAATTTTACAAAAACCAAGAACTGTAGGAAAATCTACTGTAATTATTACTTGACCTACTCTGCAAAAGGCAGCTGCTGTAATTTTGCAAGCAGTTCCAGCAGCAGCTGTTCATCTAATGAGCTTTGGAAGACCAGCTCTCCCAGCCTGACAGCTCTGAGAAACAGAGAAGCATGGCAAAAAGTGGCATTGATGTTTCAATAAGTGACATTCTTTCTCTGAATCAGCATGAGTAAAGTGCTATGGAGCAGTGTTGGTGCTGGGAGGTACCACCTTTGAATACAGCTTCAAGCCAACATCCATCTTCTCATTAAGAATGAGAAACTCTCTAGTGCGCAGATGATGAATCTGTGTGCCTGATCATAGACTTCAAGGAATCTATGAAAGACAGAGACATTTTGGGGAAAGAGAGAGACAGTTTGATTCTCTGCGATATGTATGAGCTTAATAAATGTTGTTGGCTCTTTCTGCATTGCACAAGCTAGCTCTAAACATGGTAATTCAGATCTCTTAGATAGGAGTCCTGTGGAAGCACTGGTCCTTCATTCAGAAGAAGTTCTCTGCAGGTCCATACGATGCTGCTGCTCCAATATAGTGCAGTGTAAGGCTCGTATCTTTATAGCATCGTGCCAGAAAGTCACGCTGTTGTCACCTTTGTGGCTAAGCCTCTTGCCAAACTGTCACTTCTGGTGGTCTCAGTGTCTTTCTGCCAACAGCTGAACCCTAAAAAAAAAATGTTAATATTCAGGTTTAGACAAGGAGGAATCATAAGTTGGAATTAAAGCTGTGTTCCCCATTTGTCTTTGTTCTGATCCACAATTGTTCTGACAGTACAGTTAAAAATAAAATGACCTCTTTCTTTTTCTAGCTGCTATCATAATCATCATTCCCCACCAGATGCCATAACTTCCCACTGCGCCCTGCTGGTTCTGCTGCCCCTGTTGTCTCTCAGTCCAAAGAGTCTCTGAACAAGAGACATACTTTTGTGGAGCCTGGCAAAGCTTCAGAAGGGAAAAGGAAAGAAATCAATACTGCTTCAAAGCAAAGTCTTTGCTTCAGTGAATATGACATTTGCCCTTTCTTCACTACTGGGAAAAACAACAAGGACACTTACACCGGCAATGGAAATAGAATGAACAACAGAGAGACCTTCCAGGTTTCACTTGTAAAGGAAAATAACTTTATAGTCATTGTCCCTATTTGGTGACATCAAAAGCAGGTGTAGAGTGTTAGGAGGTGCAGTGTGGGAATGAAGTAAAAAGTAACATAAAGTCAAAGAGAAGAGTTGAAGGAATTTGGGACAAGTGATAATGGACTCTGCTGAAGAAATGGGGAATGAAGGACACGACACAAAGGTCAGGTCCATTGCTGCACAATCACATCGACTAAAAAATGTCACCTGCAAAGGTGGGCCATAATATTAAAAGACCTTCCAGCAAGTTTTACACCATTTTGACAGCTTTGCAGCAACTGAAAATGGCAACAGAACATCACACTTTGCTAATGAACAACTTCTCAGTAGGGTGGAAGCAGGTCAGAAATTTTCTGACAGAAGCTTAAAATACCAGTCAAGGAAATTAATGTTACTGCAAAATCAAAACAACTTTGAAAGTCTCTCACTGATGTTTTTGGAGGATTTACAAAAATGTAAAAAGAATGTAAAGCTTACAAGCCTGCTTCAATTATTTTTCATAATCAAGTTTTTGTTTATTTCATATTCATTTACTTTTGACTTTTTTCTTGTTTGTTTCCAGTTCCTTTTGTTTCAGAACTAGATGCTTGTTCCAAGTTCTTAATTTCATTCTGTTTTGACTATGTCACTTCTTAGCTACTTTTCCAAGTTATTTTGTTTTCCTGTTTCTACTTTTGTGCCATTCTTCACATACATCTTTGTGGACCTCTTCCTTTTTGAATAACATTCATTGTTTCGATAGGCTCTGTGTAATTGTTTGAAAATAGTCTTTTGCCAAGAGAGTATTTTCCTTACGTGAAGCTGTCCCTTCGGTTGCAGCTGCCACTACTTTTCTTGTTGTTTCTGGCCTGTGCAGTGTATAATTTGCAGGATCTAGCTTTCCCTGCTGAGAGCGGATCCTGGGTCAGCTGCTGTTGTTGCAGTCATGTAATGGAGCAGACTTCATCCTTGGTGAATCAAATAGCACGATTTCTCAGGAGCACACTCGTAGAGTATCAGGACAGTCATGTACTCATACTCTGACCCCTGTACTTGTGCTGGGTGAGAGTTCTGCAGCTACAAGAATCAATAAAAATGTATTGATTTCTCTACACCAACATAAAGCTTGTCTGCTCTTATCTCCAGTTTGCAAGCAGAAAAAGGAGACTGTAAAACTACAATTGTCTTACGCTTTCTCTCCTTTTTCCTCCCCATTCCATGGTTCTCACAGTTGACCAAGATCTGTTTCTGACAAAGCCACTTGGCCAGGGAGCCATAGCCCTGCTCGCTGTATCACAGCATCCTACTCTTTTAACACTTAGGCTGTGAAAATAGCTGCTTTTGAAATTTTTTAAGTAAGGAGAAGTGCAGGGGGGATTGCCCCTAAGGCTAAAGTTGAGTGACTTCTCTGGGCCTTAACTCATCCCTCTACATGCAAGCAATGGTAGTCAAGGAAATGTGATGTGAGTGAAGAACTCAGTGCATCTCTGGATATTCCAGATTAACATAAAGTTGATTTTTGGGGGTCATTTCAGCTCCCTTTGCAACCCTTTGATGTTTCCTATTCTAGGAAGAGAGTAGGTAGCTATCATTCATCTGAAGAAAATGGGAATATCCTCCACTGTTAAAAACAGTTTCAGTGGCAAAAATGGAGCTGAGACAGGGTAGAGCAGTATTTTCAGTAATATTTAATTTCACAGAAACTGTCACCTAAAGCCATACCTGTCAAAAGGTGAGTGGGCAGATGTCTGCTTCTGGTGCTCAGACTACTTGGGAAGCTTGGCTTCAGGCTTCTGGAGACGGATGCAGCTGTTTGTCATCTGGAGTCAGTCTTGGTTAAACCTCAGAGTCCTGACAGAACACATGGAATGCAGTCATAGAGCAGCCAGATTGGAAAATATTTACTCAGAAGACAGAACGCAAGCCCTCTGCAAACTGCAGAATACACATCGATGATTTCCATGATTTCATCAGCTGGGTCAGCATTATCACTAAACAATCATGAGTGTTACAGAACAAACGAAAACATGACCAGAGACCAGAGACCTCTTATAGTATTTGAAGGCATCAGCCTTGGATGTCTTTTTTTCTGTGGAGAGTAAGGGCTTTAACACTCAGCTGTTCCCATTGAAAAGATCCCCAGCTGTACCAATTTTGATTAAAATATGTGCAGTATGGCAGACAGATAAAATTGTTATGGCTTGTAGATATGTGTGACCACTGGTCAAATGACGAACTGTGTATCTGTCATACCTATATTTAATTTTTATGTTACTTAAGGCAAGGCGTTTGTGGCATAAGATACAGGTAGCCACTGCCTTACGCTCCACCAGCTGAAGGGCAAGGCAGACCCACTGACAAACAGCAAAATACTCTGTGGTTTATCTGCTGTACTGCCCTTTGTGGCTTTCTCTGTCCTCACGGTTTCATGCACATAATTCACAGACTCACTCTGTTAGGACTGTTGCATGCAGGATGTTAAGATGGGCTTCCATGCACAGAGGATTATCAGGGGGGTCTGCAGCTTAGAACACACAGGAGGAAAAGGGAAAACTGCTCTGTGGGCAGCTGGGAAGAGCAGCGGTGAGGTCCCCAGACAAGTGTCCTCTAGAGGCTCTCTCCAGTGCAGCAATGGTGAGGAGGAAAAGGAAGATTATGTTTTTTGGCAGGATTTTCCACTACTTTTTCAATGGGATCAACTCAAACCCCGTCTTGGATGTTCCTCTTTGTGGTATGATTACAGCAGAGTATGGCAATTGGAGGTGTTGCACGTTGATCATTAACCTTCTGTGCACATGTATTATTGGATAATATTTTAGTAATTAAAATACTAATAGTTTTTAGTATACAAGTACTGCTCTGTTGTGGGCTATGTTTTAGCTATCTCTAGTGTAAACTTAACATCTACAAAATGAGGTATGAAAAGGTTGGGGGAAAGGGCTGACTTTCACACCAGTGGTAATGGCTTCCCATGAGAACCTGCCCTATAATGTTATTGGGATTTGCAGATGCAAGGCTATGGGGATAATAAACAAAGACATGAGAGAACAATGGGAAAACTCTGCTTCAGCAGCTGATGTGAAAGATGACAGAGCTGTAAAGAGCAGCCCTTTAGCACTGCTAAGGAACCTAAGGCACAGTGCAACAGGCCAGATTCAGTTTTAGGATAAGCAAATCCAGTGTCATAGTATTCAATGACTCACCTTGGCCTCAGACTTGGGCTATAGTCTTGCCATGAAATATAAGAACACGGCCTGTACATCAAGATACACCTGCAAGACAATATATACTTTGGGTTCCATTATAGACTTTTTAAATATAGTGTTTAGTCAAAGGAAAAAGAATATAATCCTTCCTAAATAAACACATATAAACTCACATCTCTCCCTGCCACAAGGAAATCAGGATTCTGTAGCTCACAGATCATGAAGTAAGTCATGCTGAAGTACAGAAAATATAGCCCAATCAAGCTGGTAAAACAACCCAGATTTTAGAGAAGAAGGGCTCTAAATTGAGTGTTCTGCTGTTGACCCCCAGGCTGTTAAAGCTCATGAACATTTGCTCCAGCACCACAGTTGCTATGGCAATTCATATAGACAAAGGCAGTAACCTTTCAAGATCCAACCAGGTAAAAAACTAGGACTTAAATTATACTCAGAAACAAACAGGAAGCTGATACAGACGTCAAAGAACCAATATACAATATTCTCTGTTGTCTAATGCTATTTCACCACCAGACGTACAAGTTGCACATTCCTGATGCCTTTGAACACTTGCACCATATACAGCACATTGCAGCAACCCTGACTTGGGGAAAAACAAACAAACAAAAAACAACAAAACTCTAGTAAAGAAACTGGGAAAAGGCAACAAATGTCTAAGCAGACCCAGACAATGCCCACTTGGATGCTACTCTAAAAACAAAGAGTCAGATGCTGTCTTCTAATAAAGAAGACAGATGAGATATTTTTTCAGATTCTTTGATGTGTTGCTGACAGAACCCAAGCACCTGCAAATGACAAATCTCTTTAACAGCAGAGAGACAAGCATGTGGATATGATGGGATCTGTCGTATTTTAGAAATAGCAGGCTGGACCTTGTTTCCACTTAATTAGTGAATCCATCTTGTTCATGCTCCTAGGACTATAACACCTCATATTGCATTAAAATATGCTTCTCAGTAAAAATGGAATTGGAAAAGACAACAGAACTGTCAGCAGCTACTTTTATACAGTTGCATAATCTTAGTTTTGTCATCTCCAGTAAAGAAATCAGTGATATAAATAACATATTTATCAGATGGAGACCATAGATTTAGCACACCAAAAATTTCTTATGCCACTCACAAACATCATTATAAAGTGCAAAACATCACCCCAAACAAGAGATAAAACATGTATCCAAATCTGCACTTCAAAGAAGGATTTTCAGTCCCTAACTTCTTTTTCCTCATATGGAGGTGCAAGTGACCCAAAAAGGGTGATAGACAGGAGCTCTCATCCTTCCCCACAATGCAGTCAGCAGAGCTTCCAGATGGGTCAAACCAGGGATGCTGTGACTCTGACAAGACTGTGGCATGAGAGATCTGTTTTTACAGGGCGCCATCAAGCTTGAAAGAGTCACCCACTGTTAATTTGCAAGGATGAAAGTCTGTCAGCTCTCATTGACTGTCATAACAGGACTCACCTTGACTGTACCAAGCATTTGACCAAGCCAGTGTTACTGTTACTGTTGATGAGCATCATTGCAGGGAAGCAGGACTGCATCTCCTGTCAGGTATAGCTCCTCCTTGCAAAGCATCACGGTGGCACAACTCGGTCCTGGAACATTTCATTCCTTGCCCTGCCTGCACATCTTCCTTCTCGGAGAACTACAGATACACTGAGTAAATCAAAGGCATAAGAATTTATGAAACCCAAAGCAGCACTGGATTTTTGGAATGACATAATGATTGTATATGGGTACTAATAAAAGGCAAAGGTTCCCTCAAGCCACAGGCTATAAAGTGTAGTAGAGCAATATGATTAAGCCAGAGTTAAGCCGTATTAAACTTTGAAGAAAAAGGCATTCCATAGTGACACGTTAATAGACCCCAGGAAAGATTTGTTAATGGACTAAAACTTGAGAAGCTCTTTGTAGGTAGCATTAAGGAAAAAGAAAATCACTATTTCTCTATGGGTGAGATTCACTTATGAAGGAGCCAGACAAGGCAAAAGCATCAGGTGCACACAGGGCTGCCAGGCTGGGGCTTGAAGGCAGGAACATGGGGCTGCTCCCATCACGCATCCAGCCCCAGTCCTGCTCCCATGTTTGCATGGCCACACCTGCTTTAGGTCTTTCTTCCCATCACACTGAATCTTTTTGTAAGTACAACCTTATGATTTTGGTCTAAAAAGGTGGTTTGGGATGCGGCGATTTCCTGGAGACTTCTTCCAGAGTGTGAAACACAGAGTGTGGCAGAAGAGATATCTAAATAGTGACTGTTTTTCAATTAAAAGACACTGCAGTTGGGCAATAGCTAAAACTGAAATGTGATGTCACCAAAGTCTAAACCTTGTAAGGACACTGAGACCAGTACAAATCTTTACCTGGCTGGTATGAGATAGTAAAAATTACACAGATAGCCACCTGAATGTTATTGTAATAAGGGGAAAAAATGGCAGTAAAATGTTTGTCTTGGCCTCATCTCACTTCTGTGATCTCCTTTCCACGCTGACATATGGGAACCAACAAAAGTGACAATAATTCAGAGCACACTTGCCTCTGAAAGACAGAAAGCACCAGAACGAGTAATACTGTGTCCTCTTGATCATGAAAGGCTGATTTATTCTTGCCATATTATTATAAAGGTATAATACATTTTATAACATGCGGAATGCAATGGGGAGCCTTTACTTGGCCCATCTTCCATCATTGGCTCAACTTTATTTGTCTAATTGGATACTTTTAGGTTTCCACAAGACTAAACAAAACCAGAGCAGAGGCAAATAAACCAAGCACCTTCTTCAAATCATTTCACAATCTCCCCTGTGAGCGGTCAAGTTTGCATTAGCTTTCAAGTATTTTTAAAACCAACTTCCATCTCATGGCACGGAATTCAATGAATAAAACTTCTGGGATTATATTCATATCTAAGAAATTAAAACCTCATGGTTGAGTTTTAGCTTCCATGTCCACATTCTTAACTCTAGGCATCCAAATATAAACTCTAACCCGTGTTTCATAGACAAGGACAAAGTGGCATCAGGAACTTTGGATGTGGCTTAAGAGAGGACTGGATGGTACCAGGGGAATCACACAGCTGCTATTGTACCATCAAACACAGAGCCCTTTTCTGCAAAAGAGGCTATCCCACATGTTGGATGAAGGTGAATGGTGGGTACCAGTGGTAACAAGAACTAATAAAACAGCCGCCTAAACCACAGCATTGGTACTGCTGAGATCCAGCCTTGCTGTGTTTCTGCTGGGATTTCTGCAAATGGTTCCTGGTGTTTTTTTTCTTGAGACCTGAGGCACGAGGCCCCATGCTAACGAGAATGGCAACCAGCTCATGCTTCAGTCACCCTCATATGCTCAAGCCCCAGGTCAGTCCTGGTGATAGAATTCCTCTCACACCCCCATGGCCAAGTGTTTTCCATTTGGGAGCCCAAAACCAGCCTGAGCCCAGGTGACCCAGGCCCCTATCAGGTAATTGCAGCCAGCTGTTTTGCATTTGGGAGCTTGATTAGGGGCTCCTTAGTTATATATAGGAGCCCAAGTAGAAATGGTTTGGTTTTGTCCCATGAGTATCAGTGGTTGCAGACTGGAAGCAAGGATGTGCCAGCCCCCCAGGAGTCTCTTGGAAAGAAACTTCCAGGAAGAGAGGGAGAAACCAGAGATGTGGGGTGAGAAGGGAAGAGGTGGGCAGATAGATGGCTGAGGAGGGCCTGAAGCTCTGGGGCCATCATCTCCTACAGCTGCAAAGCAGGTATGGAGGAAAGGCTCCAAGGAGTGAGACATCCATGATACTTTCAGTTACAGAAAAAGATCCCTCATCAGAGTGGAGGTGTTTGACCATCTAAAAGGAAAGGTAAGAAGCATTTATGTGGCTATTTCAGAGGTGCTCCTGAATGGTGGTGACTTTAGGTTGGTGGTAAACCAGGGGAGTTAATAGATGTGCAGCCAAGGAGCCGCATTTGCTCACCTTGCTTTTCGTGCAGTGAAGAAATATAATGAGTTCAAAAAAGAAATTCAGTATTGGGGTGGAAAGGTCCTTTTTTTTTTTAATAAAAAAATAAATATATATTTATATATATGTCTTTCTAACATCCTGCACAATAGGAAAATGCTTAAGTGTTGACTTTCTTAGGACACTTATGATCTTAGTTGCTGTATTCATTTAAGGCTTGCACTATATATATATTTTGGAGTTGGTTTGTGTTTTTTTAACCTCATGTTTTTGCTACAGTTAACATTAAAATTTAAGATACGCAAGATGGATCTGTCCTAGGGCTTTTTGTTTGTTATACGTCACAGAGTTCTGGTTTTTTTTAGAGATGATTTCCATATTAATAACTACTTAGCTTTCTCTTCTGGGTTTTGTTTTCCCTGAGGAAATTATACCCCTTTTCTCCTTGCGTAAGGGGGGGAGTGACAGAGCTGTGTTTTTCTTAATTTTTTCTATCAGTATTTATTTCTTAAGTGAGAACAGTTCTCCTTCCTAAAATATCAGGCTTCTGTTGAACACAGTAAATCATGAATTTATGTATTTATCATCCTTTTTATTTTTTGAAGGCACGATAGAGAAGAAAACCATTTAGCAAATCAGGTACAAAACTAAGATCTATGTTTTAAGAGCTGCAGGGGAGTTGGAAGAAAATTGGCTCTTGTGATGAAGCGTTATTCAGTCCATCACACATGTGAAGTCCAATTTTGCCCCTGAGGTGAAGAAACGGATATATTTTTTTTCCCTTCTACATAACCTTGGAATTTGGAGGATTTTCCTTGTGTGCATTACTGTACTCTTTGGAACTGCCTCTGGCATGTGTAATGATTTGGGCTGTGCTAAGTATGGAGAGGGTGAATACAGGTCTATTTGCAGAGCCAGGTAGGTAAGGGCAGTAGGGACAGGACAGGACTGTTATCCCATCCTGCTTCACACACGTAGCTGCTCTTCACAGTGGGAGAATGGGGATTTAATTGTTTTGGTTTTGACCTCTATCAGTTTTCAATGCTTTCAATAAAGAATTAATACAAATCAGTGGTGTCTGAATTAGCTTGTCTGTGAGCACAGGACCAGCCCAGAGCACTGTGCATGGCCTGTTTGAAGTTTTAGGGAGTCATAAACACTCCTGTATCACCCCAGCATTGCCTGTGCTTTAGGGCTCTGCCTGTGGTTAGGGCTGCCTCATGCTGCTTAGCAGTGATTTGAAGGTAGGGTAAATCAGCCATTAAATTAAAAATTGAGAGACTGAGTCAGCTCTAGTTAATTGTGTATTGCTATAAATTATTATTAAATATACCCTTAGAGGCAGGAAGGGGTGCACAGTGGGTCCCCTTCCGGGCAGAGCTTCAGCAAGCAGTATTGTCTGTATCCTGGAAGCAACATGCAGTTTTGGAGGGCATGGAGAGCAAGAGGAAAGGGGGGTGTGCTGCAACACCACTTCTTCAGTATTTCCCTTCTTTCTTGTACAGCTTATTACCTTTAGTGTCACCATGATGCATGAGAGTGACTGTGAGTGATGTTGATTGTGTGCTGTGGGGAGGATGGAGCTTGAATTCTCCTCTTTGACTTTCCAGCATTTCTTTCTGGTACAAAGTAAGATTATTTTCTTGCCTTTTCCTGTTCTTCTTCAGAGCACTCTAAGAATACTAACAGCATTCTTGCTCCACTGTGCTTTGCTGAGCACCAGGCTGCAAAATCCAGCTGGCACTTGCACAGAGATTCATATGGAAAACTGTCCGGGCTTCCTCCTCTTAACCCTCTGTAAGGCTGGCCATTCTATATTGAAAGATATACATTTTAAAAAATGAAAGCAAGAATCTAATGTAGAAACTACTGTTTTGTACAGCTCCATAGTTGAGTTTGATCTGTTAAGACCGTAGCTTGAAGACAGAGGGCAAATCTTGTGAAAATGCTTGTACTTCACCCTGTAAAAGAGAAAAGAAAAGAAAGATTTGGATAGAAGGAAAAATAATTTGAACAGTATTCTGTGCAAAAGTGCCAGAAGGAGGTCGTACATATTTCAGAGAAACAGATCAGGCAGAGAAGCCGGGCAAAGAAAATCCTTGTAGCGAAGCTGTTAAAATGGCATTGTCTCAGAGGGGTGAAACAGCTCTGCCTTCTCGCATTTCTCTGCATGAGTTAACTTGACCCCAAGCCATTGTTTCCTATGGAAGTGGAATAACTTGATAGGCAGTGTGAGGCAAAATTATTTCAAGTCTTTCAGCATTGCTTCCTGTAACCAAAAAAGTAAACACGGACATCAGCATGTAAACAGGATGCTCAGCTGTAAATTAGAGCAAGATGTAGCTTGTTCTGCATTCAGCTCTTCCAAAAATAATTCTGCTTTAGTAAATAAGATATTCTGTATGTATATCCTACTTTAACACATTTGAGATTGCTGTCAACAAACTGTAGGATTTTAGTAGAAGGTGTTTGCTAAATAACAAGTAAGGCAAACTGGATTTACTAAATCAGGCCTTCGCTGTTTTTGTTGCTAAACTTTTGTACAGAATATGCCTTTTCTGTATTTAAATAAATGCTACTAGGGATTTACTGTTCTATTTGTGAATGTGGCTGTTCTTATAGAGCAGACTTATGGTTGAGATAGTGGGATAAACAGGAAGTGGCTGTTCTAGTTCTAACACTGCATTACTGCCTTTTTTCAAAAAAATACATTTTGGTAAAGTAGGGCTTTTCTTTTTCTTTTAACTCCCATTTTTCTAGTAAAAATGTGAGCTCTTTGTTTTCTAAATGAAATGCATAGATGGGATGCATAGAGTTGCATCTCATAAAATAAACCATAGTTGCTACGGTATGCTGTATTGAGTGAGTACAGGGAAACAAATGTATTTGGCTCTATGGGGGGACCTGACAGGAGCCTTCTGGTGCCTTTGAGGAGGCCATCAAGAAGATGGAGCCAGGCTCTTTACAGCAGTGTATGACAGGAGGCCGAGAGGCAACGGGAGTAAACTGGGATTACAGAGGTTTAGGTGGGATTTAAGAGAAAAACGTTCTTATCATTACACTAGTCGAGCAGATTTTGGACAAAGAGGTTATGTAGTCTCCATCTGTGGAGAATTTTCAAATATGTGGGTATAGCAGCAGGCCAAGCAAATTATAGCCCACAAGCCTGGGGGATTTTTTCTCTTGATCTCTCAGTGAAGGTGATGTTCTTAACACTAGATATACAGCAGGAATGTAGTAGGTACAGTGCAACACAGTGACTTCCTGATTCCTTAAATATGAGACCCAGTTTACAAAAGCTACATTTGAGAACATTTCCAAAATACTGTTCTCATTAGACTGCTGGAAGGTAAGTCAGATAAATTATTCTTGACAATGAAGATTAGGAATAGGACAAATGAAGCACCTTTATTTATTTTTTTTTTCCCGTATTCAGATACAGCATATTTTGTAATGGACACCACAACGGCTGTAGAGGTGCAGTGTCTGGTATTGGCAGCGAGTGGTGTTGCTGGGAGGGTGAATTCAAAGTGTATAAGGCAAGTGTAAATATAAGGGAAAGTGTCAATGGAAAAAGGGCAGCTGCCTGTGGCTTGAACTCTTTCTCCTGCCACACACACACACACACGTATTGTGTTAATGCTACAGTTATAAATCAGTCAGCTTACTGTACCTGTTTGCCTCTTTAGCTTCAGGTAGAGAAACATGAGGAGGCAAAATCAATGGGCTACGAAGTCTTATTTTGTTTCCTTCTCAGACATGTGTGCATATTGTTGCTAACACTGTGCTCTTAAGAGCTTGTAAGTGGTCACTCTCAGCACAGCTACTTACAGTGAGACCAGATGAACAGGCTCATGGATGTTGATTTACCTTAGTAGGTGTCTTGGTGTAATTTGCACCTTGTCTACACCAATAAGTACAGATACGTGTGAGAAGTGTGTGATTTCCCACTTCTAGGAATTTAAGTGTTGCACTTGGCCCTGTCGCAGAGATTTTTGCAGATTTAAATATCCGGATGGTGATACATGGCAAAAGCTGTATTTTAAAAGGTTTAATCCTTGCTGCAATTCATTTTGATGGTGGAGATGACTTTAGAGTAGGAAGTCTTTCAGAATGAAAATGTTTGTCCAAGGACACTTCTCTTTTGAGTCCATGAATAAGAGGAGGAGGAGGACCAAAAAGAACAGCTACTAGCTGTTACTGGTGGTCTACTATTGTATAGTGACAGAGCACTGAGAACAAAGATGATGCTTTCAGCCCAGAATAATCCCTTTTGAGCAGTCAGGCAGTCCATAGGAGGGCTTCGGTCACACGCCATTTTCATAATAATAATACTCCAGGCTGCTAAAGAATATGACAGTAGTAGCTAAAAACTGGGCACTGTGCATGTCAAATGTCTCACTCTTTGGTGCTGAATTCTCTCTGCATGCTATGGAAGGCACTTATTTTTCTGAGTATATTCTTAATGCAGATCTCAATTTGCACAAAATGGTATGGAAATCACCAAAAAAAGTGGTATGAGACTGTCCAGTAACAGGCAAAGACCAGAAAACTCTCTATTACCTTTGCCCAGCTTATAAATGTTTTGCATTTCTTGCTTTAAGCTTTAGATTCAAGAACATTGCTCCTTAGCTGGGGGGACTCCAAGCATCTACGTTTACAGTGTGCTCCAAGGCAATATTACAGGCCCTTAGTATGAAAATTGGTGTGTAGCTTGCAGCTTAAAATATGGACTTCTGAGATTCCAAGTCCTGGTTGAGGGGTGCTCTGATCACTCAGTAGCTTTTAGTTAGAGGGAGAGTCTCTAATTAGTGGTGTCATGGTCAAGAATAGTGCTGCATTCCTTTTATCCATAGTTTTTCCATGCAGTATAGAAATTTTTTAAAAAAAAGTAGCACTCCAGAGGATGCCAGTGATACTGCATGTTCTGTCACAGAGGTAGATGGTTAGATGGGGAAGAAGCTAAAGGACAGTATAAAAACTCAATTTGGGTTGTTAGGATAACTATCTGTTTGCAACACCTAGCACTAATGCTCTGTTAGAGGATATGCCCACAAGCAACTAAGCTGCAATCAAGACTGTTATCTGTATCCCAGACTTTGCTGGTTACAGAGTCACAGAGCCCTGCATGAACAGCAAGAGAGGTCAAATTGCATGAATCTTAGTGTGTCATCTGAATTCTAGGTGATATTTGAAAAGGAATGAGGATGTCTTGGAGGTACTCTATTTCTCTAAAATATATTAAGTGCAAAAGAAAATGGTCTGTGCTCTGCCATTCTTTAAAACGTAAGAGGTAAAAAAAAATATAAATATAGGATGTAATTTATTTTTTTTTATATTTTTATGGGCAACAACTGTGCAATTCAGCTTTTTGGCATACCACAAAGACTAATTGTTAAAATCATAAACATCCACAGCTTCAAGCTGGTTGCTAAAGCTATCCTGCTAAATCTTTAAAAATCAAAACATAAAAAAACAACCAACCAACCAAAAAAAAAAACCAGAACCAAAACCCAGCTTTCTATTCCCAGATTCTCCTCTAATGACATTACTTTTCTAATAAAGTGATTAGACCTCCTTATCCCAGCTAGGGATGCTGCTAAGTGAAGTTGAAATACCCATCTTGTGGGATTATCCTTGAGGCACAATTTAAATGACCCACCAGAAAATATATCTGCTTTAACTTGACATTTGTTGTCCTTGCTGCTTTTTCCTACTAGTTCTGCAAGAGACACTAATTTTTCCCTTGGAGTCATCAATAGCATTAAAAAAAAAGGTGAGGGGGGAACCCCAGCTGTCTTTATTTTCTTAGAAATGACATTTTTCTTGATGAGCCCTCCACTTTCTTTCACTTACGAACCTTAAATTGTATGCTGCTTTGCCAGCATTTTTATCCTTGAAAGTATCCAGTCGCATTATCACACTTCAAAAAACTGACCGTTTGGAGTTAAATTGTTACTTGCTCCTCGCACTGGTGCCCAGTGTGAAAGTGAACCACAGCAATGAAAAGCTATTTATTATACGATGGTGTCTTCAGGCCTGTGTCAGTTTGAAAAGGTGTTTTATTCTACTTAGGTTCCTGCCTTAGCAGTCTGCACACTGCGTTTTGCTTAAAAGCTAATTTAATCACCCTTACTTCTAAAAGCTTTGGCCACAGAGACTAAAACTGTTAATATCCTGAGACAATACCAACTGAAATGAGAATCAATGAAAACACTAAACCATCCCTTCTGCCATCTGTTAAGAGGTACCGAAGCAGCCATGCCTCTCGAATGGTCTTTTCTGGATCCCTTCTGCTTCTCTGTACTGCAGCTTTTTTTCTCATTTTGTTCAGGCCAGCATCTCCAGTTACTGCTCAATACATTTAACAAAAAACCCCAAGGTTTTCCTATAAAATTGGGATGTATTTATCTTTACCTGTCTCAGCTATGGATTTGTTTATCCTGATTAGAATTAAAGCCCATGCACCACCAGAACTAGTGCAAAGAGATCAAGTGGGATTCAGAGTCATGTGCTTTCATTTAAATTGCAATCACAGAAGCGTGTTTGAAATTAAAAGGTTTAACAACATATTCTTTACAATGCCCTGCATTAGAACAAGTAAATCAGGTACAAGCTGTGCTTTAAAGAAAACATAAGCCCTGGACATCCCTTCCCCTCTACACCCCCAGTTTATCCACTTTAATCTGGGTTGTGGTTTTTTTTTACTGTCATGACTTTACTTTTCCTATATGCAACAAATGGGTAGCACTGATAGAAGTAGATACAATTGTGATGAAATTCTGGTGCCTTGCTACGTTTGCAGTTATCTTTTAGTGCGCTATTTGACTCCCTTTATTATAGTTTGCTTGGGTATGTATCTGGAAACCAATGAAGAATTATAGCTACTGAATTACAGAATAAAGTTTGCTGCATGTATTTCATACCAACTCATGTAAGTGTTGGTTTCTTTTCCTGTCAAGGTATATTGTGACTGAGTGTTAACAAACATACTCTGTCCATGCCAACCACCTGAAGCTACATTTGAAATCAGTCAGGCAGTTCACTGCTGTCTTCTATTCTTGTACCTTATGTAGTCTTTTATCTCACTGCAAAGAAATAGAGTACATTTAAACTTACTCTGCGTGTGGTTGTTTGTTTTTTTTTTCTAAGCTACCAGAAGGTTAGGTTTAATCACAAGACTACGTACAGATTTAAACTGAGGTTTAATGAATGCTCTTATGTAGAGGATCTCCATACAACAGAACCTACTCTGCTGTGGGTATAGTGCATCTGATGGGGCAGAAAATACCATGGAAACAGCAAAGAGGGTACAGCACTCGGGTATTCTCCAGGCTTTTTAGATACTTAGGTCTGAGTTATGGCAGGTGCTGGCCTCCTGACAGCGACTGAATAAGGAATGTGCAAACTCGGAGCAGGTGAAGAAAACAACCCTAGTGTGGCGTGACCAGCTCACCCTGCTGTGGATAATGCTTCTCTGTGAATCTAAAAGCTGTGAGGTCTTGGCACAGAGATAAGTGTTGACCCATTAATCTTCACTTGCCTCTGTAGTGAAAGTAAATGATACCAAGGACTTGATGTGCAAGCCATAAGCTGGATTCCACTGCCTGGGCTCAGCACCGTATTGACAGGTCCTGTTGCATCAACTGGAGGAATATGACTGGAGTTGCAGCTTCTCAACCAGTACAGAGGGGCCTGAGTTTAACTCTGGCAGTGCTGCCAGGGTACAGTTTTGCTATAATTATGGTTTTGTAACTGATTTTTTTTTCCCCACACCACTCCCCTGGTGAGTTAAAATTGAAATGTCCTTGATTCTGCTGATTCCTGTGAAAACTGTAACACCGTTTTATCAGGTTTTGATTTAATTAGCCTGCTTCAGGGAGAGGATTAACATAGCAAGTATAGCCCCTATTTAATTGTACTCAGTATTGTATAATAGTGGAGTTTGTGCCAAACAAACAGCCAGGCCCTGCCCCAAGGAATTTATATTCTGGTGGCACAAACAAAAATAGACAATAAATACAAACACAGAACAGCATGTGGACATTGCAGTTGGTATTAAATAGAGAGAAATTGAATTCCTCTGTTTCTGTGACTTGTTTCTGTAAAGTGCTCCAGAATTATGATAACTTGTTATTGTTTCTTTGTATAGATTGTCTCTTGATACCTTCCCCTTCTAACCATATTCTGACTATTCAGCAGATAACCTTCTTATAACTTGTGCTTTCTTTCTCATTTCAGAATCTCTTGTGATAATTTTGCTTCCAAGCTATAGTCTCTCTTCACCATTTATGTTCCATGTGGTCATTTCATTAATATAGTTCATTTAATTAGATTCCTCTATAGGGAAGTAATGCATTGGGCACAGGTTCCAGTGATCTCCTGATGGATCACTGGGCAAGGCTTCCAGTTACTACGACTTTGCTTAGAATGTGGTTTTAATTATTTAAATATTTGTGAAAAATAATCACAAACTACATTAAGAAAGCAGTGTTAGGGATCTTCTTGAAAACCTTATAAAAGCAAGTGTAAAGAAGTGTCTAGAAGCTAGTTAGGCATACATTTGATTAAAAAAAATAGATTTCTTCCTATTTATAAGCAACAGTAAAAACATTTAGACAATACTCTTGTTCATTATTTTCTTACTCTTCTGATGGCAAACTGTTGGGATGAATCCTTTCCACAACGTGTAGGGTTTTTTTTCTGTGTATGTCTTGTCAGAGATAAGGTGATTGTGTGGAAAAACAATGATGATAGTGATCTGTAATTACTTGTGACTGATGAGCATATCTGACATTGTTTCCTGGTATCCACTGATACTCTAGAAGGTAGGAGCAAAACAGACAATTTCCTCTGCTGGTACAGTATATATTTTATGTTCAAGAAGCTGCTTGCTGTGAGGTTTTGGGCAGGATTTCTATACAGTGTGGAAATATTAGTAAAAACAATGCATGTCAGGGGACCAGTCTGTTAAATGTTTCTGTCTTTCAAGTTGGTACAGTACAAGTAAGGAGAAAATTAGTCCTGTGAGATGGAGAGCTCTTTCAGATGTCAGTCCTCCAATTAACTCTGTAAGGGCAAATCAGAGAATCTTTGAGTAAAGGCCATCTATCTTTTTCTCCTAATATGAGAGATGGCAATATAATTATTTTGAGTGGTGAAAGAACATGATTCCCTCATTCTAGAAGTTTGTTGCCTTATTCAAGAGTACTGGTATAGGGAAAACCAGAACTGGGCCTGGTAGCTGGTCTTGTTATTTTAAACTGAGTTATTTGGATATATATGTATATATATTTATATATATGTTTATAAAAATGGTGAATGAGTATAAATAAGGCTGCAGTTTTGAAGCTTGAATAACTACAAACAAGCTTTCAAATCTACCACTAACTCTGAGCTGCCTCTGTTTTTCAGTTTAAAGCCATTACCCCTTGTCCTACCAGTACATGCCCTTGTAAAATGTCTCTCCCCAGCTTTCATTCATCTGAATTACTTAAATGAAATACTATTCTCTGGAAGGGTAAGAGCATAATATTTAGTTTAACTGCACCTTATTTGGTACTTCATAAAATGATCTGTTGTAGGACAATCATTAAAATCATAGGCTATAAGTTACTGTCCTTTGAAGTAAATTATATGTTGCAAGATACGTGGGTCTTTGTCTTTTATCAGACCAAATGGAATGTGTGTAAGCCACTGGGGTATTTTCAGGTTGTACCTTATTTTGCTAGGCCTGCTGTTTTTAAATAGAATGTTTTGATTTAATGAAGAATAAAAACTCCTATGTTTGTGTTGGTTTAAATGCTGTTGTTTTGTTAAAGTGTCTTTTCTTGCTAAGTACTGACTATAATGCAGCTCCTGATGAAATCAACCAAGTAAGTAATTAGGGGTTGTCTCCTTCCTCTTCTCCTCACAATCTCCTTCAGCAGTTACCTCTTTTGTTCAAAAACAACTGGAGGTCAGGTTATGTGAAGAAACCCCATGATGAGTTAAATGATCAAGACCCAGAAAAGCCTGGAGCACTGAAGTCTGTAGTGTTCCTCCTCCATTTGGAACAAATTACCTATCCCAGTTTCAAACCTCAATGGGGGTGAATATAAATTGTTTTTTATTTAGTCTTAATGTTGTGTTCGCTGCCCTACCTGTGTTCTGAGTATTTGCTGTAAATGTGAGCCCTGCAGGTTGCCAAATGGCCACTTGCAACGCTCGATCTTCTGTTCCTGTGTTATTGTGTTAGCCATCCTTGATTGGAAGGAGAATGCTGTGTTGAACAAGAGGTGGAGAACCCTGGAGAGAAGCCTGCCTGGAGAACAGCAATGCATGTATCTCATGGTAAAAATGTGTAAGAGAATCTGAAACTGCCAGGCTTTGGTGAAAAATTGGATAGTTAAAAAAGAGGTTATATTCTATAAGAAAGATTAGAGAAAATTAAATTGGAGGATTAAGACTGAAGTTCTGCATTCTCATTTTCTGTTTCAATTCACAAACACCTCCTAAAACCCACCACTGAAGTGATTATTCTTTAAATAATTAAAAAAAAAAGTAGGAGGCAGGTTTTCTTCTCCATAATCTATGGTTCCAAGCTTTATCATCAAACCGTTTCTTTTGCAAACAACTTTGGGTATTGTAGAGACCTGCTTATTAGAGATATTGATTATATTAACTTGTTTACATGTCTTTAAGTTGATCTATGAACATCTTGAAATGTACACTCTGAACTGTTTTCAAAAATTAAAATTACCTGTTAGGAACCCTGGATCCTAACCTTTTAGAGTCAGTGACAAAACAACTTGCTCCTGGTAATGCATGAAAATGTCCATAACAGCCTCAAGGACTTTAGGGCAATTGATGGTACTTCTCCTGTTTCTCAGGAGTTCTAAAATGGCAATGTTTCAGATTAACAGTAACATTATGGACATTGTTTATTGGAAAATAATTTTTTGAAAGACAGAGTCTGGGACCAGTGTAGGCATGGGAGTGATTCTTTAGTAAGTCATATTGTTCTCTGTCATATTCTCATAATCTGAAAGGAGAAGGGATTTGGAGGAAAAGAAGGAGGAGAACGCTATTTTTGCTTTCAGTTATTGATTTGCAATTAAGGTTTTTTTTTAAATCAGAATACATATAGATAGATATATATTTTTTCTTTCCTCAGCAAAAGCTATTTACTTGAGGTATTTCCTTGTACTCCTAACTCCTGTCTATCCTGGGCAGCTATCAAGATAAAGACCTGCGGAGGGGGTCCTGTGGTCCATGAAAACTACAAACTTTGAACACTTATTAAAAATATATTATAAATAAACAATACACAGACTTTGGGAAATTATGCTTTGCAGCTTAGGATAGTTTTCCTGAGTAGGAGGGAAAAGGCTGAGTGAGTCCATTGCAGGAATAAATTGATAAGAAATGGCAGACTTCCATTTCATTTCAATATGATAGATTTCAAAGTTAAAAGTAAATCTGATAGCTCTGTTAAGTGGGGAATCATCTCCTCTACAGAAAAATCCTGCTCACATGCTTTTGCCTAGTTATTCCACTTTGTAAGGCATAGATCAAGGAATGAAAAAACTCCAAGCTAACTGCAGAGCCACACAACTCTTTACCGTCACCATGCACTACTTTAACAGTAGTTCAACATGAAATGGACGTTCTTCCAATTGTGCAAAGCATGTGTGCCTAAATACCTGTCTTAGGAGGTATTTCACTGCTTATGGTATAATGAACAGTCAATGGAATTGTCTAAATATGTTGCATTACTTATTGTTTAGCTATCCTTTCCTAAGTATGTGGAGAAGCCAGGCTGGACTTCTAGGCCTAACTTTGTGATCTTCTCACTTCCTAATCTTCTCACTTTCTATACTCCTGCTTGCCTTAGTGGATCAGAGAACTTCATTGTATAGTGGGTAGAAACATATACTGAGAAAAACTGTTACATTAGGGGATGCATTAAGGCAGATATGTTCAATGCTTAAGATGCTTGATAAATAAATGACAACTCTGGCAATTTTTTACGATCCGTTTAATGTCTTAATTCTTTCACAACTATTGCTACCAGCAGACTTTATAGGTAGATAGCACTCATTTTTGTTGTTTTGTAGTGTACTTTTTGAAATTCATTATTTAAAAGGTCACTTTCCAAGGTTGCTAGGTCTAAAATGACCACTTCTGGCAGCAATTCCAACATTGCATTAATTTTCTTACTGAATCATGGATTAGTTCTGTAAAATACATATATCTAGTTAATTCTTCAGTAAAAAAATCAGAGACTGCTCATTAAAAAGAATTTTAGACCTTCAAACTACATTTGTCAGATGCTTTTAATGGTATTTAATTTCTTGTTTCCCCAGATGGGGTTTCTGTTATTTAAATGTGTGGTGTCTTTAGTCTATGCAAGGAAGAAAGACTTGACATTCCAGGCATGCCTACAAGTCTTGGTCTCAGTAGCTTCCTTGATTAAATATTGTGGGAGTGGATGGCAAGGGGCAGGACTACAGGTCTCTTTCAGACCTGTAAAATGACAGTTTGAATGTTTTCCTTCTCCTACAGCGGAATGAACAGTCCTGTCAACTAGAGCGATCTCTCTCCTGAAGCAAGGGCTTGAGAACCTTGCCCTTCACAGTGGCAGTCCGTAAATGTGTGAACTAGGTAGGATTCTATTTTTTGTAGGCTGAACTATTTTAGAAACGAGATTTTTATATTGGTACCTCTAATATGACCCAAAAAGGCAGCGTCTGAACCAGCAAGTACTAATAGAGCCACAGGATGGCACTTCAGCTTCATGTCACTACTCAAGCTTGCTCATTTGGCAGGCTGGTAAAAAAACCAAAAAAGAAACAAACAAACTGAACTTTAATCTAGAGAAGCTTATTCTTGTGAACAGTAATTTAAAGTTAGTAGTTAAACACAACAAATTGATTCCTTTCAACCTAGCCTTTTTCTACAGCAGAGGCTCTTTTTCTTTCTACCTTAAACAGTATCTCAAGGCTGACTTAATGTCATAAAGTCTCTTTAAGCTCAACATTCAACTTTTCCAGGTTTCCATGAACAGTTCCAAATTACCTGAGATACTTTAGATAAGGCAAGATGCACATAAATAGTCAGGTGCTCTATGAATATACTATTGTTCTGTGTTATTTTCTTTCAGAAAAGCTTTATGGAAGGTTTAAGCTTATATTTGATTGTCTTGCATGTTCTTTTCTAGTTATGCCACTTTAAGTTTTTGCAAAATGTATTTGGTTGGAGTTTTCTTCTTCATAGTGTAAATCTATTTTGGTTTTCTGTAATGTTTGGGCATTGCTTGCTTTTTTGTGATTCTTTCCTGGAGTGTGTGGTTCTGAGTCACTACTTACTGAAAAAAAAAAAGGTTTCATTTCCTTGCCAGTTGATTTAAACTTCTCCCTTTGGCTACATCTGTACTTGCTTCTCCCGCTGCCTGTTTTCAGGGCAATCTCTGGTAAAAATATTGGGGGAAGGAAGGAACTATAAGAATGGCTGCAGGAAGACAAGGGTTTGGGCAGCAAAGTCAACCTAATTTTTAGTGTAAGGGTAATGAAATTTTAGATTCAAGTGACCTTTTGCTATTCCTCAGATTAGTTAGAGGCTTGTCCTGGAATATTTGACTGAGATGCAGCAGAGGCATGAGACTCCAAGCAGTCAGCTTTCTGGCTACCTAATGCATGTGGACCCTTGTGTGAAGGCATGCGGAGGCACGGCTGGTGCACTGATTTGCTGTTAGAGCCAATTTCTCTGCTGCAGCGTTAGCTCAAACTTTTGCCAAATCTTGGGCTATGTAAAAGCTGTTCACAGCTGAAGGAAGGAAATGCAGAACTGTGGTGGTGGAAAATCTATTTGGAACTTCCGTCTCAGCCTTTCACACAGAATGGGCATGATTGGCTTAAGCTGCATGGCACAAGCAGCTCAAGTCTCTGCTTATGGTGAGACTAACAAAACCAGCATATATAGCCATGGCTCTAACCCATAGGTGGTGTAGAAGAGAGAAGAATGTAGGAAGGAACAGAGCTGTAACATGTCCTTGTAGGAGAAGAGAAAATTGTGAATAAAATTGGATGAATCGTGTGTTGAGTAAATGTATTTGTACACCTAAATGCCTGATAGATTTCTCTTTCTTTGGCCAAGAAAAGAATACCTCCAGTTGCGGTTTTATTTTTGCTTCTGCTTAATGTTGGAAAAAACTGCTTTATTAATGAGGATTGTAGATTAGTTTACCTGCTCTTCAGTGATTGCATTGCTCTGTGCTTTCTGAAATTGCTTTCAGAGCTATAGCAGTCCAACCAGACATTCCCATTAATACTTTATTAGCAGAAGCTGCTTCTGTTATAAATGCCTGAAATTTGCTTTTCTGTCTGCTAGTATGTGTATCACATGCACATAGAAGCATTGAAACACTTTTGGTTTTTGCTTGCTCTGCAGTAGCTGTTGGGTTAAGATGTGTTCATTGTTCTTTTTTCTTTCTTTAATGGCAGGAAGATGTGTCAGGGGAGGTTTAGGTTGGATGTTAGGAAAAGGTTCTTCACCCAGAGGGTGTTGGAGCACTGGAACAGGCTCCCCAGGGAGGTGTCACAGCTCCAAGCCTGACAGTATTCAAGAAGAGACTGGACAATGTCCTGAGACACATGGTGTGAACTGTGGGGTTGGCATATACAGGGACAGGAGTCAGACTCAATGATCCTTGTGGGTCCCTTCCAACTCAGGACATTCTATGATTCTATGATTCCCACCCATGGGAAGGGATATGTTATAAATGTCTTTCTGGGAAATGGTTCTTGAGTCATCTTACCTTTTTTTAAAAATGAAAATTTCTATTGCTAGTTCTGTTAGGGTAAACAAAACTTAACCCAGGGTAAACAATACTAACCCAAACTTCACAGTGAAATTGAACAGGCTGTTACTTTTCCTGCCTACTAACCCAAACTTCACAGTGAAATTGAACAGGCTGTTACTTCTCCTGCCTTTGAAGACAGCTGAGCTCTGTAGCTTGTGTGGTAGCATCCCACATTACAGGACAAATTGTAGATTTAGGAGAGAATGAACAGCAAAATGCTTCCAAACAGAACTATGCCATTAATCTGTATTGAGAAAATTCCTTTTTATAAGGAGACAGTGTTGTAATGGGACTGCATTCAAGATCAAAGTTTACCTATGGACACCAAGAGGCTTTGTGAAAGCAGGATGCTTGCAGCTCTTCGGACACCCGTAAAACTGTGCACTTGTGTGTCCAGTCCTGCTGATCTCTGTTGGACGTGTGACATGGTGCCCAGGTGCTGGGTCCCAGAGTGGTGCTGGGTGCACCTGACAACCCCATCCACTCCAAGGTGAGCCTGTGGGTACAGAGGATGTTATCATGCAACCTGTAAATGCACAGAACCCTGCCTAGCCCAAATTATCACCCCAAAGCCTCAAAACACACTGTCCTTGTTAAATGCTATGAATCTTGCTGGTGAAGTGGGGAAAACTCTCTGACCCCGCAGCAGCTACAGCTGCAGGCTCTGCTGCTTGAACTTCGGTACCGGCCTCACCCGTAACCTGCACGACCTGTTGTCACACCGTGTGAAAAGCTTTCCACGGTTCTCCTCTCCCCACGTTCCCGGGGTCCCGCTCGCCTCCTACGCCGGGGTCCGGGGGCTCCTCGGGCAGGCCCGGCCCGGCCGCTCACGGCGGCGGGAGCAGCTCCCCGGGCAGGTAGGGAGCCCGCGAGGCGGGTAAGCCCCGGTGCTCCGGACACAGAGCCGAGGGAGGGCACGGCGCCCACAGCCCGGCCCGCCCCGCCGCGGGGGACAGCCCGGTGCCGCTGCTCGCCGCTTTACGGCTGCTGAAAACCTCCCTCGGCGAGCGCAGGGCAGCCGTACGGCGGCGGGGCAGCCGGCGCGGGCAGGTAACGGCGCGGCGGCGGCGCGGGGAGGGAGCAGGCGGGCTCCGCTACGGGGGCGCCGGGTCCCCGGTACCGGCATCCTCTCCCCGGGCGGGAGGCCAGTCTGTGTGCTGCTGCGGAGCCCGGCTGTCAGCTCGCCCTCCCGCCAGCGCCGCAGGCAGCGGGGGAAAAAAACTTTGTGGAAGCCGCGGCAGTTTTGTGGGTGTTTTTTTTTAATTTTATTATTTTTTTTTTTTTCCTAAAAGTGACTCTGAACTCGTTGCAAAAAGCAGCCGCGAGCCCCCCCGGGCTGCTCCCCCTCCCTGCGCGCTCAGTGACCGCGGACCCGCGTCCCGGCACGCGCGGGCGCTAATTGCTCCGGCGCCGCAGCTGCTAATGAGGGTGATTGGCAGCGCGCAGGCGCGGCGGGCGGCGCAGGCAGCGGCAGGAGGTGCTGGCTGGGGAACGCTGCAGCTTGCCATGTAACAGGTAAATCTGCATTGCAAATACGCCGAGTTTAAATAAGACTTGCTGCCTTCTCCCGCTCTTTCTTTTTTCTTTTTTTAATATATTTTTTCTTTCGTTCTTTCTTCTGAGCTAGCTCATTGAATTACTTAGTTTTGTACCTTGCTTTCTGTTCAATTAGCTATTTTGAGAAGTTGGACACAAGCATTGTCTCGGCTAGATTTAGAAACCAAATTATGTGCTCAGTTATGTGTTAGCTCCTTAAAGCTTTTAAATATTAAAATCTAAACCCCAAAACGTAGTGATTTATGACATCTTGAAAACTTTCTGGAAGCCATCAAAACAATGAACTGAATGGAAACAGACTTTCTCCTCCCTCAGTTCTGTGAATGCTCAGGTTATCTGATATTCACAAATGAGCAATTTCGCTGGTTTCAGTAGTATGAGGAAAACCTGGTTGTGCCGAGTTATCCACAGTGTCTGAGTTTCTCCATCCACGTGGAGCTCCTTGACCTCAGTAACTCAGATGGGCTCAGAATTGTAATTCAGATGTTCTGTGCGAAGGCTGTGGAGTTGACGCCTGCAAACTGCTGAGGCATCTGCTGACCTCAGCTGAAATCTGCACCGTTGTTGCTGAGTCATCTGGACAGAAATATTCAGGGAAGAAATAAAGATTTTTAGATTTTACCCTCACGTGGGCAGCCCGTTTCATGTTGGTTTATTTATTACTTGGTACATATTTCTTGCATTTACAGGCAAATTTATTTGTTCAGTGGTTAGCATATGGAAACTATTAAATGACTGAAACTGTAATGATGCCACAGTCCTTTATATCAAGCAATGCTATATATATTTATAGAATCTTAATCTAAAGAGCTCTCATATGAGTCTCAGTGCATCTGTAATCCAGTATTTATCTCCACTATTGACAAAAGACTAAAGAGTATCTTCTGAACATTGGTCTTGGATCACATTTGTAGTAGGTTTCTTAACTGTATGATAATTTACCATAAAGTTAATCACCTGAAATATTCGAGAGAATGATCTTTTTGCAGTTTTTTACAGCTGGAGGTTTTAAATTAAAAGCTGTAGAGCTATGCGCACAACATTTTCTTGAAAGAAGAAATAATCATGCAGAAAACCACTTTTCTCCCGGTTTCATCAGTTTTTTCTTGTTTTAAGTGTGTATCTAAACTTTGCTCTTTTTTTCATATCCTTAAAGTAAAAGCAGTTTTACATTTTTGAAGGTGTTAGCTGAGACAGTATTAACAGGCCAAATTGATCAATAATGAAGCAATACTTCTGTTTGTGTTAATGAGAGGTTGTTTCATTTGCTTTGAAGAGTTTGGTCCAGGTTGTTTATCTAAAGCAGAAAAAGGGATTAAGTGTTAAAAATGCCAAAATTGTCTAAGTCTATAAAAAGATGCTTGTGGTCCATACAAGTATCACAAGCTGCAGATTTTTTGGTGGTAGCAGCTCCCAGTAGTCATGCTGAATCACTTGACTTCCCACGGTGGTAATCTTCACAGCTGAAGTTTTAGCTTGTCACTTACTGTGGTACACACCTGCGTTATTTTTTCCCCTTCTTAAATAACCTCTGGGTATGAACACAATAGACAAAAATAGACCTTTAAAATGCTTTTTCTCCCTCTTAAATAAACAGGTTCATTTCAGAAGAGTAGTTCTTAGTGATACAGGTGTAACCCTCCAGGGAATGTGTGCTATAGATCTTCATTATGGTCAGTCTGTGAAATAGACATCGTCTAAATCCTCAAACTTTTTCACTGTCTCTGGAGCTCCTCCTCTTAACGTACTTTTGTTGGCAACAGTGCAGCACAATGTATTTCTTTCGTGTAGAGTCGTTAGGCTATTGTGGTGTGTGTTTGTTTGTCCCCCCGTGATATTTGGTTTGGTGTTTAAGCACATGCATCTATAAACATATGTATGTTTATAAAACAGTTTATTAGGAGGATGCAATATACTGTGAGGAAATCATCGGTAGGTGGCTCTGAATTATTGATAAAACTTAGGACTGGGACCGTGTAAGTTGCCTTCATGTGTGGATGAGTCTTTAGTTTGTTGATTTGTAAAACAAGGATCATCATGTTTTATAAAGATAGCTGTAATTAATCCAACTGTGAAATACAGGTGTTACCTCCAGCTGTGAGATACAGAACAGATACTGAATGGAGGGGCAGAGTTGTTTTTTTTTCCTGCCTAGTGGAGATCCAGTGGTGCCATTCTTCTTGTCACTGGGGTTTGACTTTTGTTGTTTCATCTGCTGGAAGAAGTAGCTTTCTGAGACTGTTTGCTTGATTCCTTGCCTGATGTGTCTTGGCATGAACTGATGTCAGGAATGTCAGTCATATTTGTCCTAATACTATATGACAAAACCTTCTGTTAGGTGGCCATGTACAGAGGGGACGCACTCTGTCTTTATATCTTCTGTGTAGGCTGTTGGCAATCCAGTGACTGCTGGGTCTGTGTATGGACTGCTGGTAGCAGGAATTGTGGAGCTGTTTTGTGTTGTTGCGAGGAAATAGACTTTTCTGGACATAAAATTTTGCGCTAGCACTTCCATGGAACGTGCACCATAGCGTAGTTCACAAGGCTGCTATGTTGGCTGCTAGTTTCTGCACCAACACTGCTTTGTTGATGTTTGTATTTTCATTTGGATATTTTGTATTAATTTCTGAAACTTGCCGTATTTAACTGTGAAAAAAAAACCCTGATTCCCACCAATGCCACCGCACACTTGAATCATAAAGTGAGGAAACATTTTCTTCTGCTCTGTTTTTCCCTCTAATTTTCTTTAAGCTTTTCGTGTTCCTTAACTGCATTGCTGAAGTGGTTGAGAGTTGGAATGTGACGTGGTAATTGGCTCCATTGAGAAGTAACTCAGTGTTCTGAGTTGAAAACCATGCACTCCGTTTCTGGAACTTTAACAACATGTGCATTAAAGCACTTTGTTTTTCCTCAAATATGCATCTACTGTTTCTGTCAGTTGTGTATGCTTGGTTAACACACTTTACAGAGAAGCAGGAAAGGCCATCGTTCATTCTACAGTAACTAAATGGTTCCTCTAAAGCAAAAATCAAGTACAGCTCTTACAGCCCAGGCCGAGCGCAGAAGAGCAGTTATTTTTCGTGGGCCGCCCACTAGCTGTGGGATGTGTTGCCCAGCTGGAATCTAGCAGAGAAAAAAAGTTAACACTTGAATATCTGAAAACATCGTCGTCGTAATCAAATAAAGTTCCATGAACACTGGTCCAGCTTCTTGTACAAACATGCTTGCAGTTCTGCATGAATATCTCAGAAGCACAGAGTATGTACAGGAGCTGAATAAAAGTGAGAATATGCTGTTATTTATTATCAATCCATTACTTGTGTTAAAGATCAATATCCTGACTTTATTGACATTGGTTGTTGACCTCAGTGAGCCTTGACTTTTAACTCAGTCTGGTTAACTCTAAACTTTCTATGCTAATAAGTGCAGTGTTCTGCCTTTATACAGAGCCAAAGGATTCAGCCATCATACAGTTCTTCTGTGGATTTTGCTTGAAGATCAGAGGGAGGTACCACCCGAGCACATGCGTGTGTGGGAAATATGTTGAGTCATCTGAGAGATTGGATTGATAGGATCTGTTTACTTGTTTTCTCTTCATTGTTGTTTTTGAGCTTCTTGGTTAACTATTTTCTATGTAAATATGGATTCATTTATGGGAAATTTTGAGGAAAAGGTTGAATGTGGTCCAGGGTATATATGACTGAGCAGAAAATGTACAGCATCTTTGTATTTGACATTAATGAGATCACTCCAAGAATCCTCTGTCAAGTTTAGGTGTTCATACCTCAAGGAGGATGTTAAAGTCAAAGAGAAATCAGAGAAGAACTGTAAGAGTGAATAAGGGTTGAATATAGCTCCTGAGGGAGAAATTCTAAGAGCTTAATATGTTAAATATTATCAAAGAGAGAGGCAAGGAGAGACTTGATTGCAATGTTTAAGTGTGTGCATTGTGAAGAGAAATTCTATGATGAAGCAGAAAATGATGGTGTAACAAGATCCATTTGCTAAAATACGAGCCAGACACATTTGCAATAGAAATAAGAAATGCATCTTCAGCAATGAGGGTAATTTATTGCAGGTTATGGTAGGATATTCACAAAAGGAAAATTTTAATTTAAAATGTGATATTTTTCCTTTAAGGTGTACCTGAGTAGGAATTAATTGAACACTTATGTCCGTGTTTTATAGATGTCAGAGTAGATGATCATTGTATTCTTTCTATATCTAAATACACGAATATACATAAAAAATAAAATAATAAAATATGGTTCTTTAACCCTGTTGAAATTAAAACAGAGCTGATAGTTAATGCAAGACTTTAAAAATGTCTAAGATGCTTGGAAACAGTTAACTTATTTTAGAAATTCTGTACTGAAGTTTGAAGATCGCTGAGTTGTGTTGGCTACAAAATTCTTCAGCAATGGAAAGATGTCATTACACTCAATTTCTGCATTAGGAGGTCTTGGCCATTGTCTGTAAATACTCGATTAACATGCCAGTTGCTAAGACTCCTTACAAGTTTTCATGAAAGTACTGTGGATGTAAAGCTGGTTAAAGTCCAGAATCTGAAAGAAAGGTGAAATAAAAAACACACTAAAAAGAAGTAATCCTGATGTCACTGAGTAGCTTTCGTAGAAGAGAACACTGGGGCTGCTTTAGAAAGATTGCCGAATACAACAGGCTGGTTAACAGAAGAGCCTACTGTGTGTGTGTGTGGGCATCAGTGGAGGGTTTGCAAGGAGGGATAGATATGTAGAACCTGTGGAGATTTCAGGGAAATCTGTGTTATAAAGCATTATCTCCTGCAGTGAAGAGCCAGCAGGAATGTTCTGAGGTTTTTGATATGCTCGGTTTTACATGCCTTTAGCAGGCAATGCTTTCAGGTTTCAGGCTTAGTGGAATTGTAGGCAGCACAAGGAGAAGTAAAGGAATTGTAAATCAGAACAGTGAAACCTCCTGTTGATGCTTAAGTTTGACAGGAAGCACAGAAATCAAGCAACGTGTAAGTCAGATAAGAGATGACTGTCTTGTATACTCTCTTCAGCTTTTTGCAGAAGATATCAGGAATCAGAGTTCAATATGATGAGAAGATCATAAAAATCAATGGAAAAGACCCAAGCCAACTCACATCACTCGGTGAAAACAGTCTTTTTGCTTAAATTCCTGAAGATACTGAAGCAATGACCAGAGAGGATTGATTAGAAGAGCGTGGTTTGGTAAACTGAATCCTGTATGCAGTGAAGACCAGCTGGTTATAATACTGCAGCAAATTAGAGCAGGAAAAATCTGTGGCTGGAAGGAGTTTTGAGAGTCTGAAGATAATTGTGCTCCTTGTCTGAAGTGATAATGTGCACGTATCCAGATGCTGAAGAGAAAGCTAGATATTTGTTGTGGTATTATCAATGTAAGAGTTGGACATGCCTGTGAAAGTGTGTGTTTGGTTGGTTTTTTTAGGGCTCAGTCAACAAATTCCTAGCCACTTACTAGTAAGAAAATGTGCAATGAAAAGTACTTAATGGCTTAGAAACCAGTGGGTGATAGATGCATTAATTATTATTGAGGAAGAAAAAAGAGAATCCAAATGCTGTAATTACACAACATCCTATGTGAATGCATTGTGCATGGCAGAGATGTTTGACCATGCATTTTCTCCTTACTAATAGCAGGAAGTAACTCATAGGTGTGTACCTATTTTTCTTTCAGGACTTTTGTTTGTTCATTTGCTTTTTAATGTCTTAAGTTTTTATTTAGGCATTTTATTTAACATTCTAAGTACTTCCACATAGATTTGTGTTTTCTGCTTTGTATTTACATTCCTGTTAGGGACTGCCTAAATTTGTTTCAAACTTTGTAATGACAATGAAAATTTAACATTTATTAAATAAATGTTTTTTTTTTTAATGCACCTAGGTCTAAGACTATTGTGAATGTGTGTGATGTGAAGTGGTGTAGGCCAAGTTTATAGTATGAAAAGATTAACTTAGAGAAAACTGTAATGAGAAGTATCTGTGTAGAGTGATGGGTGAGAAATTCTTAAAAAAAGTAATTATTTGCAGAAAACCATGTGTATACTGGCAATTTCCAAGTAGACTTGGGTGTATTTATCTACCCATTATAGTTCTTATTTTACGGATGAATATGCTAAGTGCTATTCAGAATTATTTGGCCATATGTTCCTGTTTTTATGGAACTTCATTTTGCGGGCTCTTTGTATAAATAAAATTATTCTCTTCATGCTGGCATGTAGTAAGAGAAAAGAATGTTATTTCAAATGTTATACCTTTTGCAAAAGAGCAGATGGTGTTTGTATGTGGGGCTTCAAGTTAGCTTTATACTTTGAAACTACTGCTGTATTCCAGATTGTCTAAGTGAAATGAGTGTTTCTAGATCTTCCAGAGCATGCCAGGTTATGTCACACTTGATGTCAGTGTGTTTTAAAGTCAGCAAAGGTGTGGAGTTATATTGACCCTCTGTAGCTTTATTTCACTGTATTCTTTGTATAATATGGATTGGTGTCCACATGCAGGCAAGAGTTGCTTCCTTAAAATTTCTTGTGTGCTGTACTTTGCCAAGACAGGACTGAGACTGAATGATCTCAGGTTCCTGCACGGTCACTTGTGCCTTTTTACAGCTGACTGGAGCTCTTGACTCTTCCAGCCTTTATGATTTCCTTCAGTGGCCACAGCTTTGCAAAGCTGGCAGAGCGTTCTCTTGGTGACATCAGCCAGCACTTTCAACACAGAATCACAACCTCTGGCTGCATCCATCTACTGTCACAGTTGGTTCTCTGCAGTCAGTTTGATACACTTTGTGGGCACTAAATATGATACAAAAACTCCCAGGAAAAATAGTGGACTGATGATTAATTTTCCCATTTGTCTTTTAATGTGGAATTTGAAATCCACTGGTCATGCCAGTTGTGGAAAACACCTGAATTTTGTGGTCAAGTCTCAGAGGAATTCATAGGTGGGAACTGCAGGCTACATTGAAACGTTAGATTATTACACTTGCCTTTTTATAAATGTATTCTAAGAGATTTATATCTATGAATCACAAACATCACGCTGGGTGAGACTAAGGGCAGGGATTTACATTGTATTGCTATCTAAATTAGTTAGTTGTCTTTCACTATTTCCTTGGTTTGTTGTTGTTTTTCTTTAATGACAATATTTGGACATGTTTAAAAACATGCTTTCCTTGTTTTGATTTGCTTCAGATAACATTATTTTAGAACTCTCTTAGTAGGAACAAATCTGTATGAACTCTGGCACAGAAATTAATTCTTGTGTGAATATTTGAAAGTGTAATTAGAGGGGAGCGAAGAATATTGAACTGGTGTAGATACACACCTTATATCTATAACAAATAAAGGATTATGCTGGGGATTTACAGAATTCTGTAATCTGTCTGCTGACACTGGCTGTTGCTGTGGGAACCAGTACAGAGCATCTACAGGATGAAGGAACTACCTCTGGGGGATGGAACCCTGAACCTCGCGGGTCACCCATATAGGAAAGCAAAAAGTACTGTGCCTCTGGCTAGTGTAATGGACTGTGTCTGAGGGTCGATTATGGAAGCCTATTAAAATATTAGTGGATTTACTCATTTTGAGGTCTCTGAGATTACTTGTGGAAGAAAATAGTTGACAGATCAGGCTGCTGCTTCCCTTAACTATTAGGGGAGACAACTGTGATGCAGTGCACTCTTCTGCATTCTGTACATATGAATTACAGCCTTTTGGACCATGCATACAGAGGAGAAACATAAAAAGTTCTGATCAAAAAGGAAGATAGTTACATGGTGTCAGAAACATGCCTCTGAAATTTTTATTTTAGTAGTGAGGTGCTGCACTACTGCATATTTTTACTGTATCACTTGAGAATAAAGCCGTAAAGCCTATACACTATTGTTTAGGTAAGTCCTTCACAAGTGAGGCATATGTTGAAATACTCGGAGAAGCCTGGTCTTGTTTTGAGGCCAAAATGCTGGCCCAGAGCTGATATGTGAGCATATATGTTCAACATGCTGAACTACTGGTTATTCAGTCTTCTCAAAGAAAACATGCAAAAGTATCCAGTTTTTTCCCTGGATGAAATGAGAACAAATGCAAAAATGTTGTCATCAGATTGAATTCTTGTTTTCCTACCAGCTAATCACATGTATTAGATGCTTGATGAGTGTTTGCTATTCAAAAAGCAGATACAACATGGGCAAGTGTGTTTGGCACAAGCCAGATGGTATTTTTTTTTTTTTTTTTTTTTAAGATTTTATTTTTTAAAATTTTTTTGGTCTTAATGGAAATAGTAAAAAAAAAAAGTATGCAGGGAGCAAAGAGGCTGTGGAGAACATGGTGTTCCCAGGGGAAAAAAAATGCATCTCTAGTTCTGATCCATTACTAGACTTCGCAATTTTAATACAGAGCTTCTATTGATTACTGAGTTGTGGTTTCTTTTCACTTGCTTTGTCCACTACTTGTCATGATTGAAAAATGAACATTTTGGGATATGTTTTCTTCCTTTCATCCTTAGTCAAAAAAAGGGTTTTTTTGGTGATATTTACTAACAGCTGTTTTTCATAAGTGTGTTTTGTGTGGGAAATACTCATATCCCATGTGGTATAGCTGGCTTTTCCACACAGCAATACTCCACCATAACAAAAAGTGATTCTGCATAGACACTTAGTTCTTGATGTGTTTTGTATGCCAGCACTCAAGTCTTTTGAGGTTGAGTGGATAATTAACTTTGAAACTAAGAATGTTTAAATTCACTAAATTTGCATGTGTATTTTACATGGGTTTCAGTTCTTAAACCAGCTCTTAAGGATACCTCAGTTTTTGAGAATAAATAAGGTCTTTTGTTTGTGGTGGTTGTGTGTGTGTTTGTTTTTTTCTCTGTGAAGTTATTTTTTCATTGTTCCTTTTTGTTTGTAAAAAGGAAGATGCTGCTGTTTTGTTGGGTAATATACAGATGTACGATCAATGTACCTCTGAGTATGGGGAGCTGAAAAGGAATACACATTTTCACATACATAATGGTTATATACTGAAGTCTGTAAGCATACAAGAATTTATGTATGTGCAATTATGATCAGATAGCCTTGTGGCTTCTGAATTTGTTAATGGTTCCAGAAAGGTTGTAGAGAATATTTATAGGATTTTTTTCAGAGTTCCTGTCCTAAGAGGAGCCTGCATTTCTTAGGAAATATGTAGTTCAAACAATTAATGAATTCCTATTTCAAATTATGTGAAAATAACCTGAGATGGCCTCCCTTTTGAAATAGTTATTGGTGCTTATACGCTGTATGTATAATGCTAAGACTGAAACATCCTTATTGTCCTGTTGCTGATAGATCGGGAATCGCCGGAGTTGTCTGTGTGTGTTGGTATCTGAGACATGTATTGGTTGTCGTTGGGTGCGGTACATGGGAGCTGTTGTCCAGTCTTCCTTCCAGTAAATGACTGGTGTTTCAGTGCATGAAAGTAGGAAAAGTGTTAGTGACTATAAAATTAAAGATGAACTATGGTAAATAAAATACTTGCTCTTGATGCCATTTCCTAATGCAGAATTGGGTGTTTTTTTGGTATGTCATTAAGTGTGAATGAGAGGTTTGAAAAAAAACCAAACTCTTGTTCTTCCTCCAGATTACATATATTTTAGAAAAATCATACAGATGTATGAGGACTACTTTCTGCTCTTTGACTTTTTTTTCTTTATAAACTAAAATGTCTTTGTAGCTGTATAACATGTTCTCAGTGGCAAAACCCAAGTAATTTATTCCTTTTTCTAGTGGATACTTTGTGTGAGTCAATTTTGAAGTCCAATTCTTCCTGCGTTTAACAGAGACACTTTTTCTTTTTTTGGCTGAAAGGAGCTAATTAATGACACTTCCTAGAAAGATGAGATAGAAGTGTTACCAAAAAAAGAGGGAAAAAATTTTCTTGACCTTTAGTACATAATTATTTTTAGTACCAGTTCAAAAGCCTGAAAATCACTGATGTCCTGAGAACACTTAAAAGTGCCAGCCTAAGAGATATATCAAAGTAATTCAGTTTTTCAGAATTGAAATAAATGTGATTTAAAGGGAAACTGCTGAGATACTTAAATCTTAATACCACATTAGTGGAAATTTGGTTTTTATGCTGTTTGAAGTCTTGCATTTACACTATTGGTTCTAGAACTAATTAACTGAAAGCTGTAGAAAAACCTTAGAGATCATTATTATTATTATGTTGCTCCCTAGGGAATATACATTTATTTATTGTTTATCTCTTGTTTTGGAGGTATTCCATCTAGAAACTTTTATTCAGTTTCCTTGTGCAGTGTGAAGTATTCCAACTTGCTATGTCCCTCTATTTAAAGAATAGGTTGACACCAGGTTTGTGAAGACAAGTGAAAAAGAACAGAATTTTCTTTGAAACTACATAGAGGAAAGTGGTTTACGTTGATACGAGATGTGCCTCACAAACCAGCTTAAAATGCAGATTGAGTCTTGTCCTCATTTGCTCTGAGTGGGAACTTGGGTGGGTATTTTCCAAACAAAAGGAAGCCAGCGATCTAGAAATAGGTAAAACTTGAGTAATTCACTGATTGAAATCTAGACATAGGAATCTTCTTGCCTTGGTTAAGCTAAATAACTCTTCCCAAGGACATTCTTTATACATCAAGAAGTTCCCTTAATTTACAGAAGCTAACATAAATGTTACCTCTCTCTCTCCTGGTAATCTTATTTAAATCAGGGCTTTTGTTTGAGGCTTTGTTTCTGATAGTCCAATGGGCACTGACTGTACCATAACATGCAGTAGGGTGTGTGTGATTTCGTCTGTTTCAGAATTTTTAAAATCCTGCCTGTCCTGGTATACTAATGAAGGTCTTCAGAGCTCTGCACTGGATTTTGTTAGTTATTGCAGCAGGTTAAAAATTAAAAGGAAGTGCCAATGAAAATTAATCAGGAGTACTTTCTGTGGACTCAGTCCTGAGAGTCTGGTTTATTAGGGCATCATAAGAACAGCAATACTGAGTAAAGAGGGAGTTTGGTGTTTGTCTAAGATTCTGTTAAGATTCCTGGGGCTTTTCTAGGGTGCATTTTTGAGGACTGTTGCCATTTTTGTAGTGCTGTGTCAATGTGGACTGAACAGCAGGTCAGACTTGAACAAAATAAATATACACAGCCTAAAATTTGCAGGATTTTGCAATTGAGTGTTACAAAGTTGAACTGTTGGAAAGCTTTAAAAAAAGAAAAAGATTTGTAGTCCTTTAATGGATTATACATTAATGTTACAAAATATTTATATATTTTTTTAATAAGCTGCTACTAAAAAACATACCTTATTTTGTAAACTTTTAAATTATTTTCAGTAGCAATCTGGTGGCTTTCCATTACTTAGATGTGAAAACCCAGACAAGATTTATTCCTCCTTGAAGCCACTAACCTTTGTTTCTCTTTGGGCTGCTTCTGACATTGTTTTAAGCCCCAGTTTCCGGGGATGTGTGGATGCATTTGGCAAATTGGAAGACTTCACCTACACTGTGTACCGATCCAAAATGTGAACCTGAGGCATCTGGTATCTGAGGTGCGAGCCTTTTGTAGTGATTGCTTTAGTCAAGCCAGTCTGGGGACAATGAAACTTTTACCTCTGGATTTATATCTTGACCACCCAGTGCTTAACTTGGGGCTCTTGCTCAGCAAAACATTAATATTTGAGATAATATCCTTCCCTCTGCTAGCTCAACAAATTAATGAAGAATGTTTGCTGATATCTCACTGACTTCGCTTCTTAGTGTGGAGGTAATTCCTTCTTTCATGAATAAAGATCTGCAATCGTTGGCAAACTCGAATGACTATAAATGTTTCACAAAGGGCTAAAACAAACTGTGGGATAGTCAGGTTTGCCCATTTAGTGCTCTGAATGCTTTAACAGTCCAGTCTTGACTCTTCTTGGTTGGAGGTCAAGAGCTGATGTGAACAAACCTGGTTCTCACACATGCAGGGTCCCTTCCACATAGTCCTTTTTCACACAGGTTGGTGTATCCCTGCATAAGAGCAATACTTGGAGTTTTGAATTGAGCATACCATACTGATGTGAGAGTACGAAACCTGCATCTTCTTACATCAAAAGGCATCAAATGGCTCTTTTAATAATAAGAGATGATATGAGGAGGAGAATGTGATGTCTTTGACTTCTTGTTACACAGAGTAGAATGTCATGTACAGAACAGGCTATTGAAGAGGTTGCACTAGAATATTGAGTGTCTGTGGAAAGTCTGATTGTCGAAATGCGTTGCCATAGTGCGAAGCAAGGGTGAGATTCACTAAAAAAAAAATAAATTCCAGCAAATGAAGTTGGGATTCATTTTTATTGCATTCTTCATTTCAGGAGTAGCTTTCTGAATTGGATTCCTAGTGAGAATTTGTCAGAATTTTATCCATAAGCAACAAAGATTCATGAACAGTTTATTTCAGTTTGTTTTTCCCTGATCTATGCATGAGTTTATTAGCTTTAGGCAGGCCCATAGGGATTAAAACTGTTCTCTTCTAAAATTCAACTCGTAGTGCTACCAGGTTTTGTTTCCTTTTAACAAGCAGAGACCTTAGGTAGCAGAGATGCCAGAGCTGCAACTCCAACCTCTGCAATTCATGCCTGTTCTCATCCAGATGTGTCTGGTATTGGACTGCAGTGGATTTGAGGTCAGGCCTGCTGCAAATTTGGTAGTTTGAAGAGAATTAGTTTGGTGGGAAGAAATGTGTGAAAAGACTGAGTGTGTTGTACTGCTGTTTTGACTAATGCAGACTTAACTAATACATGTTAATTGGGTCCTTTTTTGGTTCCCCCTGTCACATGATGTGCTTTAACTAGAACAACTGTTCACTAACAGAGGCGAATGGATGTTAATCAGCTTATAGAATGAGTCCAGTTTGAGAGGTGAGTGAAAAAATGTAAAACCCAAACCCCCCAAAACCCTGTTTATATAGTAGTTTACAAAAATATTTTTTTATTTTACTGACATATAGTTTCTCCAGTCTGGCTCCAAGGCAATGGAAAAATATCTCACTAGAATCAGGATTAAAATACCAAGAGCAGAAGTAATATTTTATCTGAGTAGAAATTATATAATTCTGCAAACTCTGTATGGTCAATCTAGCATTGCATCTCTGTAAAGGGAAGCAGGACGGATGCTGTGCAGCTGTGCTCCCGATCTGCTGGAGCTGCCCAGGTGGCTGCTGATGCTCTGAGTGGTGTGGAGCTCCCCATGTGCTGATTTCATGGTGTTGCTGGATGTGTTAATGGGACTGGGAGATGCTAAAAGCAGCTTTCCATGAGTTCTAAGCCAGGCTATGGAGAACTAGTAGCTCTGTCAAAGCTGGGGATGGACTCTTGGGAAGCTCCTCAGCTGACATGATCTGTTTTCTTAGACCATCTGGCTATTGTTAACACAGTAATGGGCTTTAAAAAAAAAATCTCAACCTCTTTTTTTTTTTAAGAATCTAAGGTGTATTTTTTTTTTTTAAATCCTGTGTTCACAAGGATAATGTCTCGAATATGAATATCTGTTGAAACAGAAGTAGGGATGAACTTGGATTTAGAAGACTTGGTCAATATTCAAATGTAGCCACTGCTCCCCTGTATGGCCTTTTTTTCCCCTGTGCTTTCAGTTCCCTGTCTATAAAATGAGTGATGTTATACTGTCTCTCCGGAGAAGTTTCAGAAATTACAATAAAAAGCAGTGAATTACATCTACGAATTATAGTTTTATATAGTCATATGACTTCAAAAGCTTTATTATGTAACTCTAGTTATCAGCCAAAATTGTAATCTCATTGAATGAATAATGAAGCTTATTATCAGTGGCAATCAACGTATCAAGAATGAAATATGAGGCAAGACAGTTGCTAGGATAATAAATACTTCAAAAATACAATTAAAAATACAAAGCAAAGGCAATATAAATAAATGTGACCTTGTTTTTTTGTGCACTCACGTCAATGATTGCAACGGGCCTATGCTGCTTTGTACTGAATATTCATGATCTGTTTAGAAGGCTAAAAATGGATAATTATGGAGGCAATGACATGTTTTGTCAGGCTGTGTTAATACCCTTTGAGCTGTAACTTAATGCTGATCTAGTGGTTACAACGTCGTAGCGTCTCCAGCTTCATGTGAACTGTAGTTTCTGATCTATGAAAATGCATTCCACCGTGACTTATGCTTCTCGTCTAGCAGGCTCACAATGTATCTTTTAGCATAAGCTCTAACTAGAATAATAGTAACAGAAAAATATTTTTGATAATGAGGAAAGCTCTGCAAATATTCATAGCATATCGCATACAATTCCTGCGTCAGAGTTGCTTGGGGGAACAGGTATTTTTAGTCAAAGATAAATGTCAAAAACCGGATCTTCTAGCAGAAGGATACTTTTGATCGTCACCAGAGGCAGAGCAGCTTAAGTGGAATTACATTTTTGGATCTGTTTGTGTTCAGTTAGACATTTATATTCTGGACATTTTCTGTGTGAGCAGAGGATATTTGGAAAAAAACCAAAACCAAACCCCAAAACAACAAACTCTCAAAGAAATAGGAAGTGTTGTTCCAGAAAGGATCACTGGGAGGAGCTGTTTATTACAGCTTTTATGCATTAAATCAGTAGCAAAGGAATGATGAGAGAAGGGGAAGGTGATGTGGAGCCAAACATACTTTGTCATGAATGGGGAAAGTGATCAATGGCTTTCAAAAATATTTAAAAAGAAAAAAAAAAAGAAAAAAATGAGTGCTCACTTCAAGGGAAAGGACTAATTCACTAAAATTGCAAAACTTTCATTGTATATTAACTGTAAAATGGAAGTGCAGTTAGGCCACATGATGTCTGATGGGAATGTGCTAAACAGGTAGCAGTTGTACAACTGTCCATTAACACACTGGAAAGCTCATGAGTTCCATATAAGACAACCTGGAGTACTGAAAGGATCTTTTTAAACAGTAATCCTATTATATGTAGAAGGTAACCCACCTCATAAAGACGATTTGTATTTGTATCCTGATTTGACAGAGTGAAAGGGGAAAAAATATCTTTGTAAAAATTCTCAACCACAATCTCCATAGTCCCCACTTGAGTGAGCATCAGCCAAGTGAGAAAATGAAAAATTATAACCTGCCAAGCATCAGTGGCAGACTGAAATGAAAAAATTGCAAGTTAATAACAGTGATGCCTCAGAAAAATTTGCTGCCCAATTTAACATTGCTTTATCCAAGGTCACATCTTGCAGCTGATTATTTTTAGTAATTTGCAGATGAGGACTTTCTGCCTTTCTCATGGGAAGATGAGATCAGGGAAATGCCAGGTACAGTTTAAACTCAAGGTTATCAATGTCTTCAAATCGAAAGTGAATCATGTTTCCTGCTTATTTGCCTAAGATTGGGCCCAGAAATTATTTTGATTGTAGTCAAGTGGGATGTCTATACTATCCTTTGTGGCAGCAATAAGTCAATGTAACATGAAAACTCACAGTGGAGTGAGGTTGATGAAGGGTCTGAAAGTAAGAGAAACTACAACTTGGCAGCATTTCTTCCGGAGCAGACTTTTTCTAATGCTCATGTTGATGATTTTTCTTAGTAGTCTTAAAAGAGATTGTTGTACTTTTTTGAGGTTTCTTGAGGAACGTGAACCTATTGCAAGCTAATGCACAAGATATACTGGAAATGGAGTCCTGAGAAGTAACCAAAGCATTTCACTGGGATCCAAGGTGTGAAAATCGTTAGTGAACTGTAGCAGCACTTAAAATCCTCCAGCACAATATACACAGTAATATTAACATTATAGAGTTAACCTCACTGCAACATTTGCAAAGCGCTGGCATGCTGTCACTTATTTAAAAGAGATATTTCTTCAACAAATGGAACGTGTCATTAGTTTGTGGAAACTCCTGTGCTAGGCCTGTGGGGCAGAGAGCTCTGTGAGGGGAAACCCTCAATGCTGTCGTTTTAATGTGGTTCTGTGGCCATTTTAATGAAGGGTATGCAACATCCTGATATGCTGAGTGTATGCAGTGATTCTAGGGAGATTTTTGTGGTCTGTTGGTTCAAAAATCTTGTCTGTGGCTAACAGTTTTTCAGCCACTGAGTTGTAGTTGTGCAGAACAGTGTGCGGTGCTGCTGTCTGGTATGGAAAGTGAAGGGCACTTCTTACTGGAAGGTTAGTACTCTATTTGTAACTGCCCTGTTTTCTGACCATATAGATCCTGTTTGTCATTAAAATAATAAAAATACGTGAGCAACTTCATTCAAGGACTTTCCAAAAGGATTCATGTTGATTCCTTTATGTGTGAACTTTGTGAGCCAGGGCTGTTCTGTGTTGAGATGGCCGAAAGTATTGCTGGAGTGCTTTGCAAAAACAAGAGGATTGTCTTGCTAAAGGTGTTGTTGGTGATGGTTAATGATCACTGTGGTCAGAAGCCTGGGCTGGTGTCTCAGCCTTTAGAACCAAGTCTGCTGGGCATTTGCTTAGTAGGAATGGCACTGAATTCCCTGCTGTCTTTCCCAGTGTTCCATGGAAGTTCACTGTTATCACTCTTGTCCTGTCTGGCTTCTGAGATCTGACAAGATTGCAGCTTGAACTGTTTAATTTTTCTTGCTGTCATACAGTGCATCATCTTGAGTTAGTTCAGTAGCCCTAATCTAATCCTTACTGCAATGAAACTGTGAATGTATCAATCAATACTTATTTCAGTAAACATAAAGCAAAATGAAAATTCTTTTAGACAACTTCTGTCCATTTCATTTTATTTTCTTTTTTTAATCACAAAACTGTCTCGTAAAGTTTCCACACTTTCTTAAACTTTATAGTCTGTCTTCTTTCATATACATCAGGCTGATGCCAGCAGCCCTCTCCTCTCCCGAGCAAAGTTCCATCTAACGCATTCCTGCAGCAGAAGGAAGCCGAATCTTTCCTGACACATGCAGGCAGCTGTGGCAGCCAGACCTCTGGACCTAGGAGCAAAAATTTCAGGGATTACGAGACTTCAAACTTGATGTTTTATTGCATTGTTATTTTTCTTCCTCAAAAGTAGTCTTGCTTTAGGATATTTGCAATGCAAGCACAGCAGCTTTAGTATTGCCATCCTCTGGCATCACTCTGGCTTATCATGCAGTGTTATGTGATGTTTGATATCCAGCCTCTGACAGGGTGTGCTCTGTCCCAGGCCAGCCAGAGCAGCAGATGTTGGATTATCTTGACAGCCAAAGTGGAGTCTCTTCACTGAACTATGTGATTTTTTTCCTATTTATGCTAAGACTGCTTTCAGTCGACACAGGAAAATGTGTATCTGGGTGTAATATTTCTATAGCTATACATGCTGTCATATACACACTCTTTCCACTATTTTTATGGCAGTATAAAGGAGTCTTAGTGGAGATTAAATTCCTGCCCTTTTTCTGTAAAACAAACCCTTAGTCGAATTTCTAGTGTAATAGTTTTCTTTTAACATTTCAAATATTAAGAGATAAATGTACAGGTGAGAAGAAGAAACAAAGCGTAGAGAAGATAAACTCATGCCTAGCTATGTACAGATATTTTTCTTCATACTTTCAAGGACAGAACTGGACTAGTTGTCCCTTCTGTTTATGGCAGCAGTATTTTCTTTAGCTGCTTTGCCTCTCCGTAGGATGACATGACAGGACACAACTTTCTTGTGCTTGTTTATATACGACCACCTATACGGATGCATAGTACGCTGTGGATGGAGGAGATAGCACCCGTAGCTCATGACCCGCAATCGTAAAATTGCAGTCCTTTGCCAGCTAAGAGGGAGTGCGGCAGACTCTTCTCAAAATCAGGCCATTTTGGTTGCTGTTGTGAAAAGAGAGAGGCTGACTCTCCTTTTCGCTTTTCAGGAAGCTTAATGTGTTTGTGCTGTCTTCAGCCAAATGCCGATAATAGGCTCTATGAGGGAACTTTTGTGCAATGATTCATTTAGCAATGAAATTGCTTGCAGCAATAGTGGACTTGACCAAGAGAAAGGTAAGGTTAAAGCAAGTATTTAGACTTCTTTTTTTTTTTTAAGCTAGTCAGAGTAGATTAAGGCCACTGGATGCACATAAACACTTCAAAATAGAATCACAAAGCTGCACTTTTTTTTTTCCTGGAGAAATCTTCTGGAACATTGTACAACTATTAACAAACACTCCTTTTAAAGCCTCTTTCTTGTGGCAAGTATTTCTGTATGAGGGTTCTTGACTTGTAATTACAAGAGAGATCCGAATTGTTTCTTTTAATTGATCCTTCTAGCCTTAAAACAAATGTAAATACTTGCAGACCGCTGGTTTTTTTTGTTTTATTTTCTTTTGAAAACATGGTTTTAAGGTAACTCACTCTGTGATCATGCTTTTATAAATATTTTTCTCATGGGCCTGTTACTTTCAAAGGCTGATAATAAGATGATGGGAGAGATTTAAAATAGATTTCCTTTTTGAAGCTTGTGAGCTGATTATTAAAGTGTGTGAAAGGAGTTCCCTCCCACTACAAAATATTCTTTTGCCAACAGAAAGCATAATACATTATGATTACACTTATAATTGTAGCACTTCCAGAACAATTACCCTAGTAGTTCATTTTCATATTGTTGGAAATACTATTTGCATGTTATATTTAATTGAAAACGGCATGCTTTGCTTTGTGCACATCTGGAAATACTCATTGGGTTTAACTTGAGAGCAGGTAAGCAAACATTTAGCTATCCTGACAGGCGAATGCATTTTAATATCACTTGCCTGTGAAAACACATCGCTACACAGCTGCATTTTTCCAAGTTCTAGCCAGTCCAAGTGGTGGTGGTTACTAAATGCTTAGGTGTTTATTTAGCCTTTAGATTCCAATGGTTATGAAGCTTTGAATTGTGCCAGCAATTAATTTGTGGTCAGGTGTTGGCCTCTGCGTCCTCAGAATCATTTGCTGATGTTGCCTTTTTTCAGTTATATGATACACTTTCATACCAGTTCTAGCTCCGTACTTCCACAGAAAAAGGAATAGCTCTCACAACTTTGAACAGTTGCCCTTTACTCAGCTTGTAAGTTAAAACTGTGATGGACTTGGGCATCATATAAAGTCTTTTGAATAGAGTTCATCTTGTATTTTGAGGTTAAATTACCCTAATTAAAAAAGGGTTATTTGTATGCTTTCAGGATATGTAGTTTAATCAGACTGCCTTGGAAAGAAGCCTGGGACTAATATAGCATTTTCTTGATATGACATATACATGTTTTGTTTCACAAGAGAGGAGGAAAGGGCTGTGGCTGTTCTATTGGATGGGAAAGAGCCACCTAAAGCATGTTGTCAACAGTAGTTTTTTTCTGCATTTTCTTTACAATAGTAATGTTTTTAAGGATTTATTTTTTTTTTTTCTGATTAAGTTCATAGCTAAAAATACTGTCCAAAGTGTGAAACACTTGTTAAATTAGCAGTTATTAATATGCAGTGATTGCAAGCCAAAATCAGGCTGGGTGTGGAAGAATTCTTAGTGCATGGAAATCAGTATTATTATCTGCCTTCAGTTTTTTCACATTATGTTAACTTATACAAGCCTTCTGCTTAACAGCTCTGTATAATGGTTTACATTTTGGCTAGTTCCAGGTACTTTATCTGTACACTTCTGAATCCTTCTGCTGTGTCTTGTCATCAGACGAACAAAATGCCTCCCTCTCCTAGCACCGCATGAGGCTGCCTCAGTTTAAACTGTGATACGGCCAGAACTGGCAACAGGAGTGAAGGTTTTGTTGTGAGAGCAGAACTGGGGACTGGAGTGAAACTCCAGTTTGTATGTCTGGTGGGTAGATGCTGAATAGGAACTCATTTTGGTCATTACTGAGCTGGGTGACTATCATTGGCATATAGAAGATGCTTAACTAGAGAGCTGTTAATGTCCATCTTTAAAAAGGCAGTGGTTCTTTCATCAGTGCATACTGCCTTTTTTGTGTGTGTTCAGGGTAAAAATGTGTGTCACCTCATATGTGGTTTTTTTGTAGTTGGTTTTTTTTTTTTTCTTTAATAAAATTACAAGATAAAATTTCATTGCCTGAAAGTACATCTGAAAAGTTAAATAAAAATCCTTTCCTACAGATTAAGACTGCTGCCTTTCTCCTCCCTTTTAAACATTTAAACACTCTTTACATGATGCCTAAGCTTTCAAGTCAAAGTTACGAGGTGCTTTAGCCAGGCTTGAGTCTGAGAACGAGACCCAAACCAGGACAATAACAAAATGACACCAAGATTGACTACACTGTGCTTGCTGGATGAAGTGAAAACTGCTGAAATATAAATCCTATATCCTGGGATTTCACTGCCTGCTGGAACTAATCTGATTAACTTAAAACCACCTGAGGCCTAAGAGATATACACTGCCGTGAGAAATTATATTTATCTCATCCTAGGGGGAAATCCTTTCCCTCCCCCGTCTTACCTTACTTTCGACTTTGTCATTCTTGAATTACCAGGTCATTTGTCCCCCATGGGAAAGTCGTCATAACTCACAGCAACACAATTACTGTACCTGAAGTTCACTGCTGTATGAATGCTGAGATCACTGTTCAAGGTTTTTCTTCTTAAATAATTTCCTAAGAAAACAAAGATTGGAAAAATAATAGTATGATATGTTAGCAGTTTACTCAAAGTTCCTGCAGAGTTACAGGAAAAGATTCCAGAATTAAAGACATGGTACAAGGAAGACAACTTATTGAAAGTGTTTATGAGTTTATTGCCATTGTAAACCAAATATTTTTCTTTAAGCAGTACAGCTTTAAGAAATTGGTTGACTCTAACTGGTAGTTGGATGCAGAAATTTCAAATGCAAGGTTGTAGTTTTAAATCGAATGAGTGTTGCCAGTGAGAGCTGTGTAAGCCTGGCGTTGATTGCTGCACGCTTTGGAGTGAGACTAGACCCCAAATCTACATTCAGTATTAAAGTCCAGCAAGTAGAAATATTCCCTCTGACAGGGAAAGATTTTGGCTAGGGCTTTATGATAGTCCTGCTGGACTTTTCAGCAAGTCAAAATGACCTTGTTCAAGTGTCTTTTAACATTTGTCTACTGATGAAAAAAATAAATAAATGAATTTGGAGTTAACCATTAAACAGCTCAAACACAGAAGAACATTAAGAACAAAAGTAATATTAGAGCTGAGTTAGCTCTCAAAACAAAAAACTAAAGGCCTGATCCCTGGGCCAGTATGCAGAAAGGCTTATTCAGTGAAAGCTTTTTGTGGTGAGCCTGACCCTTGGCTCGCTGCTTCCAGAAAGAGCCCGGAGGATGTTTGCGATCTGGAGGTGGACGTTACTTGCAGCTCTGGCAGAAGTGCCCTCAGCACAGCATCCTCCAGTGGGCATTCCCACCAGTGGACCTGTGGCTGGTGTCCTGCTGCCCTTCCTCTGGTGATGTGCCCTGTGAATTTTGGGATAGGCAGCGAAATGGAGGTGTCAGTTTCTGTGAATAAAAGAAATGACCACTGAGCAAAACTACATGTGATTTTTTTTGTGAGAATCCGGTTCAGCTCTAAAGGTGGTTTGTGGATTTAAATGACACGTCTGTCAAAGTTCAACATTAGAAGTGGCTTATTTGCTTTAAGTCACCATTTTAACAACCAGCCATTTAAAATATCCTGTATTGATCGCAGTTACAATTGCAGACCCATTAAAATAATAAAAATGAGAATGTAAGGCTGTGTTTCTGTTTCATCCTCATGGTATGAGTGGAGAGCAGGGCAGAAAGTTTCTCCATCAGTATGGAGCACAAGAGGAAGAAAAGGTTTGTATTTTCAGAATGTCCTCCTTGTTGCTACAAGCAGAATTGATGTGTACTACAGACCATTTGATTGCTGTAACTGCTGTGCTGTATCGGTGTTGCACCCTGTTTCTCCCATGAAAGTCATGGGTTTGGGCAACAGAAGTCTTATTGAGGGCTACATGAGGATGCGCCAGAGGATGTTTCCCTGTTCTTGAAAAAAAGGCAGGTTTACATATTTCCAGCACCCACAGAGATATGTTCATCTCCTGATTTTACCCCCGAAGCTGCTGTTTTGTTTCAGGGAGGCTGATTGGAGTGTAGATCACACTAAACTTGACTGAACCCTTATGATGGTAAAATTCGGTGCTTGATTACAAGGAGAGTGTTTCAGGCATGAATAATGATCGGTGAATTTATGAAGAACAAATAGGATGAAGATTGGGTTGGGGACACAGTAGGATGGTTAATCAGGTTTTTTTTGTTTGGACTGGTGTTACTTATTTCTATTTGCATATTGGATCTACAATTAATGCTTGATTTATCAGCTTCTAATAACAGATAGATATAAACAATAATAAACTCAATATTTCCAGAAGTGTTAGTAAAAACTCAGGTCAATTCGTGGTGCAGATAATTTGGAATGTGGTACTTGTGTGTTGTGATTTGTTCAGAAGCCTACCTGAGTTCCTTGATAAATGGTACCAGCAGTTTATTGGGTGAACTTTAATTTACATGCAAGGCAAAAAAAATTTGAAGTTTAAAAACATGAGAACAAAATGCAGTATTTTAATGGACTTTTTTGTTTGCTGATATTTAACTGTATTTAAACATTCAAGTGATCTAGTCTGTTGATGTGGGTGCCACATGAACAATATTTAAGGGACTACAATGAAAGGCATATGAGCAGGTAAAGTGCATCCCTGCATCTGGATAAGAAGTCCATGTAGCATACCTGGCCTATATAGTGCTAATTTTATATTGTTGTGATCTTGTCTAGATGTAAGTGAATTTGGCCAAGTGTTTTTGTTTAATTTTATTGAAAAATGAATAAATAATTGGAGGTATAAATTATTGTAGATATTGTGTTGCTATGAAGGTGTGTATGGTCGCTGAACTCTCGTGTACGTTCCTTTTCTGTCCTGCATAAATAAGTGCAGCATATTCTACTTTATTTAGTGATAGACGGGCTGTTAATTCTTAAAATAGCTGAGGAGTAGGAACCCGACACGTTGAATGATTTATGTGTTTTCTTTGTAAGCTTGTTTCTGTTTTGTAACCTTTAAAATGTGAGTTTTATGAGTGGTATCATTAAAATTTATACTCCCTTTAGTATGTGGTGTTAGTCATTATTGCTCTGCTGTGCCTCAAGATCGCCTGTCTGAATTATAAAACAGCCTTCCTTGGAGCTAAATAGTAATTTTTTTTCCTTTCTAGAGTGAATTTATGTTGACTTCATTCTTTTTCATTGGTGCTCCGATACTGCAGCAAGGTCAGAATCTGGCCTTTTCTGCTTTCCATCCAGATGTGAAATGTTGCTAGGAGTAACTAAGTATTTCTAAGAATGAAATATAAAAGGTCTTTTAACTTAGGAGAATTGATAGCAGTCAGAAGAAGCTGCCAGAGAATTTGCTTCAAAGTGTACGCTTTTTTTTATTAAGTCAAACTGATATGCTCAGTAGGTAACTTAATGTTGTGATAGGCTTTGCTATACTAATTTTAAAATGTTTCAGTGAAGTGTGAATCTTCAGTAAGAGGAAATATAAACTAATGGTGAAAGTGAATAACAGTGCTTGTTTCTATTGATTAAGGCTCTTTACAAGTTCTTATATACAAGGAAGGATTTTGCAAAAGACTTCAAAGTTACACCTTTAGTCTGCATCATCAAATTGAAGGTTCCAAAAATGTGGCTTTAGAAAGCTATGCCATACTCTAAAAAGTTGGCATTTTTGAATCAAATGAATCAGGTGGAAAATGGAAATTTTACTTGAGCCATGGATTGTTGCCCTGGTTCACTGGAGGTTGTCAAGCAAAGTTCTTGTTACTGCTCTGTAACTCATGAACATGACCCATCTGTCTCTTCTTTTTTGCGTTAAATGAGAGATCTTTAATCACAGTTTATGTAGACAGATTGTCTATCAGGTTTAGGTATAGATGAATTCATTGCAAACTCCCCAAACGTGACTTAGTTATCCAGATTTCATACAGAGGTGATACGGAATTGTTTTCTGAAATGCAGACTGAGCGGTATTATTGCAGGTGTATTTTTCTTGGGTTTTTTTTCTTTATTTTTTCTTTTGACTCAGACTTGTTTACCTTATGCAAAAGAAGCAGGATTCAAGCTCTTCTTAGCAATATCAATATGAGAGGGGTTTTTTTTAACAAAAAACTTCTGTTGTAATGACAAATGTTTTACCAATGTTAACAGAGGATAAAATACTAATTTTAGTACAGCCTGAGGCTACCATGATACATCCCGTGCTGTCATCTAGTTTAATTGAAAGATATGTGATATAGTACTAGGAAACAAGTCTGAACAACAAAAAAGGTATTATTGTTGGCAAGTATGAGAGTGAAATAGCTCAGAATGGAGGTATTTCAGAGTAAGTGCACTCATGCATTAGATCCTCAAGCCAGTGGCCTCTTCTTGAAATACTTGTTATCATGCTGCACATTGTTATAGTTATTAAAATTCCATGTCTGCTTCTGTTCCCAGAATGATTATTCTCTCAGTATTTGCAAGGCAAGTTTCCTGTCATGTTACAAATTTTCCTATTTATTTTCACAATAAAGAAAATATGAGTGTCAGAAGCTCCTGCATTGAACACTTCCAGTAGCACAATTGCCAGTGCTGAGAGGGATGCTCTGTGGGCTTGTCTGCTCTCCTAATATCAACTAAGGTGTGTTTGGAGAGTCTTCTCCTCCCCTCGCCACACACACTGCAACTAGGCTTTGATTAAAGCAGTACTGTCAAGTTGAAGTTTTATTTGCTCTATGCTACTTATTTAAAATAGTGAGCGGGCTCCATACATAAATGTCAGTGAGACAGTGAAGAAGGTAGAAAGAAGAGCTGTGATGCTGATTAGAGGAGGCTGAATAGAGTTTTTCATAGGGTTAATGCTTTCCAAATTGGAGGATATAAGATTGAAAGTGAAGGGCATACTCCTTGTTGAGGGAGAGTGGTAGAGTGGTCCTAATGCAGAATCTCATTAAAGCAACTGTCAGGATTCCTCTATTTTCCCATCACCTCCCCTATTCCGTAAGAGTCAACTGTCGTTTTGAGTGAGCATACTGCCAAAGAGGCATTTACAAATAAATGAAAAATGTCACAATTGATTTTGCTCCTTTCAGAGTACTCTGTGTCAGCTTTGTCACAAACCCTTTGTTATTCTCTCTTTCAGATCTCTTGTCTGGACACTGGAAATAACTTTGGATGGTTCTGGGCTTCTTTCTGTTGGCCCAGGGTAAGCTCCCTGGATTATGACTTCTTATTAACATTTGTGCAACAGTTAAATAACATTGACTTTTCAGTGCTTCTGAAGGGTGAAATGCTAGGAATTCTTAACAATTACCTGATGAATGTATATCAAAGCTGCATAATACAGTCCACACTTGAGAATGGTACTAACATAAAGGATTTATTTCTTAGTTTCTTCTATGAAAGTATTTGTGAATTATGGTAATTACTTCGCAAATGTTGCACACCGCACTGCTAGTCCCATAAAATATATATGGCTATGGGTTTTTTTTTTGTTTGTTTGTTTCAAAGGAATACATACTTCTAAGTTGACAGCATTCTCTTCAATATTCATAATTTCTTATTCTTTTTCAATGTATGTTATATAGTTATTATAATGCATTTTGCTGCTTGTAAACACATAGAAAGGTAATCTGTTTTTCTTGTGTATTTGCTGGCTGGGTAAGTAAACCTAATGAGCAATATCAGTAAACCCATTTTAATGCTAAAGTGTTAGTATAAGAATAGATATTTGTTGGAATACTATTACAATAACTATTTGAGATAGTTTAGATGCAACAAAGGATCTAAACTTCTAATAAAAAAAAAAATCTTAGTTATTTTCACCTTGAACTTCAGTTTTGTGATAGCAATAAAAAATACGTGGAGTGTTTTACTAAAACGACTGTGAAAGAGAACTTCATTAACATGTATATAAGTGCCTTTTAAGCAGGAGTTGAAGGTTTAAATGACAGATCTAGTGCTACACTTACGAGTAATTTTTCTCCTTTTTGCATTTTCTGTGATGTCCAGGAAATGTAATCTGCAAATAATAATAGGATAAGAGTTTACCACTTTCTGCTAACTTCAAGAAGTAAATTCACGCTGTATGGAATTGTTTTGTGACATTTTGTGTGAGTACTTCTGAAGGGATTCTTAAACAATGACTCACACACACGTTTTGCAGTCTGGCAAACAGCACAAAGTCTATTTCAGTGCACGTTATTTTTCTTTGTAGTATATTTTAAAAAGTTGCTGCATTTTATCACTAGTTCTAATAACAGGTTTTTAAAAACAGAAGAACTGATTAGAATCGCATTGCCATCACTTTTGCAGTCTGAAAACTCCTGGGAGATCTAAGTAGGAATTGACTCTTTAAGGGAAAACAAGAGTGGTTTATGGTGTCACCTGCCCTATATTCAGATTCCTATTCCTCTTTAATCTGGGATTGTAATGTAGCAGGGTTAGCTCTGCTTCTGACACAGCAGAAACTTCTTTGCATTAGTGTATACATATTTGATACCTGTTTGAGCATTTCTAGTGTGTTACATTCAGAGCCACCTTTTGCAGTTCTGATATTCATTTGACTCAATTAAAATGAAATGTGTTGAATTTGTTTTAAAACAAATTATAAAATAAACATCTAAAAAGTTTAGAATTTTTATTTTTGTTCTTTTAACTGGAAATCAAAACTTGTTCAGTAACACTGCCAAAGAACACCTTTAATTTGTACTTTGGACACTCTCTTTTGTTTACATGTTAGTACACACTTTGGGACAAAGCTCTGTAAGCCCTAATACTGAGCTCCCCAACCTTACTTTTCTTCTGTTGGTATTAGAAGAAAATCTGAGATGTGAATCTAGTACAAAGACAGAAAATGAGTTCTGGCATTGTGAAAACTGATAACATAATTTCAGTGAATAAACCAGACAGTACCAAGGCTGTTACATTTGTGTGATTAATTATTGTTGTTATTGTAAACAAAGAGAGACTAAAGGAAAACCTAAATGAAGTAGAACTCAGCGCTGTCATCTCTGTGCATCCCCACAAATCCACACCCTCCCCCCCGCATTTGACTATAACAATACAGTAAATTGCTTTGAGGTAAACCTAAATGGAGGTCTGTAGCATTTCAAATCTAAATGGGGCATGCACTGATGTGTGAAGCAGTGCTGCGAAGGGAAATCTAAAACACTTCCATAATGCCTTGAAACAATAGCAAGTTATTGGCTAAATATGGTTTGGCAGATTTGCAAAAGAGTAGATTTTGGATCACCCAATCTCTGCATATAGACGTGATCCTTAGTCGTAATGTTCCGACACTGATTTATCCCAGCTTCGTCTATAGAGCTGGGCATACACTGATGCATAGTTATGCATATTTAAATCTCTGATTACATATATAAGAATTACATCCATATATTAGTCTGAATCATATGATTTCTCTCAACTACTGGATGTCCCTGCAAGCAATGGTTGAAATATACTGATTAGCAAAATTACCATGAGTTAAAAAATAACTTTAGTGGGAGATTGTCAAAGATCTCCATCCATCAAATAGCAAATACACATTAAGAACAAAAAGAGAAACACGTGAACCCCATTGCTGCTTCTTTAGTTCACTAAGGAACTTGCATATACAACCCAGGAAGAACTGAAGGGACGCCCAGAGCATTCACTCTGGTGACAGCCCTTCCTGCAGTGGGCCAAAGACAGTGGTCTACAGTTAATACTGGTTTCCAGTAAACTTATTTTCCGGCAGGGGAAAGGAGATAGGGAAGTGAACTGAGAACTGTGTCTTTCTGAATCAGTTTCTGTTCTTAAACTACAAATGAATAGGTTGAAAGCATTAAAATTTCAGTTTAACTGATTGTGGTTTGTTCTCTATCCTGTTCCCCACCTCCCCAAGTAATTAGACTTGACTATTGATGGAACAGTTGTTTGGCTTCCAAACCCAGAATATTCCTTCAACTCCTCTTCGTACACAAATGTCTCTCGTCCTATTTAAATAAATAAAGGTGCTGTATTTCTAAGTCATGGGGACATGCTGATCTCATGTTTCAGCACAGTGAATCACAGATCCTTATCCCTAAATACATGACTCCTCATAGCATAAGATGGCTTTTCTACATATGAAGAAAAATTAATTGAAGGAGGATAACCTGGTCAAGTGGGGAAAGATAATATTTGGAGGAGTTATTGTTCATGAGTTTGTCAGTGAAATTGTTACAATTTCACTTTTAGAAGATGCATTTTAAAACCCTGAAGAACCTTGTTCATTAAAATCAGGCCAGTTTCTAGCGCCTCTTCTGGTTTGCACCATGTTATTCCTCGAGTGTCCTTGTTGTTTTATTGACTTTGGGGGGGATCACTCATGCAATAAAGAAATCGTCCCTCACCTCTTTGTATCTGAGGCTGTTCCCCCCGCTTCTGCCACCTTCTAGCTGGTTTAAAACATTATTATCCAACTGCTTTCCTCTGAACTGTGTTGTGTAGTTGCTTTATAAATAGCATTGCTTCTAGTGGTATAATAGAAATCATAGCAGAAAGGACATGTGAAGAAGATATGGCCACAAAACAATGTCAACAAACAATTTGCAGTTCTTCATTGTTATGGCTGAATGAGTTGTTTTTAGGTAATTAGCTATTCAAACAGGAATAATGAGGTAAAATGCGTTTTACTAATTTTCATTGTGGCACAGTGGTCAAGCCTCAACCACTTAATTTTAGGGGGTTGGACAGGGCAAAGGAAATTGCTAATCACTTGCTTAATTGATCATTCTCTCATAGTCGCCTTTGGCTGTAGCGTGTTAATGATGGTCAGAGAGATTAACCATCAGAAAATCTCCCAAACTGTGCAAGGAAAATACCATGAAGTAGCTTAATGGTGAAATAGTTTAATTGCTGTTTAATCAGCAGAGCAAAGACAGGGGAGGAAGCTCACGTGCTGACCCCCGGGTTCCGAAAGAGTCTTTAGTCAAAACAGTGATTTGAAATGCATGTAGTAAGATCGTCTATGCATAGTATATTTGAGAGTGGAGGGAAGTGTCTTTGACTGCATTTCCTTGAGTCACTATTTTAGCAGGAACATCTTGGGAATTTTTTCAACACTCAAAAGCGTTAGCAGAACCTAATGCATTTTAATTTTTTCTGCATGAAATTGTAGTATTTGTTTAAGCAACAAATAATGATAATTGCAGCTGTTTTTTTGTGTGTGTGTTTTGGTTGTTTTTTTTTCATTTACTAGAACAAAGTTGTTTGAAATTCCATTCAAAATAGGTTCCCAAGTACATATGCATGCATATAGATTTGAATTACTGTAAAAAAACTGATGGATTGCTATTGAGTGAATAGTATTTGCTCTATTTGATAAGCATGTCCTTGGGCTCCTTGAAAATTATACCTATAATGAAAGATGGCTGAACACAACTTGTGTGACTCAGCTATAGAAACAGGGTATGCAAACTTGTCACTGACTCCAGCGCTCTTAAGTAGAGCCAAGATTTTGCACAAAGTCATCCTGTAAATGAAGCAAATATAGCCTTCTACCCCCCACCATCTGTTATCAAGGGGTATTCTCTTATTTTCCACTATTTTGGGGAAGAATTTGGCTTAATGTTATTGAATTAAGTATAGAGAGACATAATTAAGATTTTTAACACTTGTAAAAACTTGACTTGCATGCAGGAGGTAAATTGTGACAGCCTGTTATACTGTACTAAAGTGACACATAGGTAAAGCAATGTTTTCATCGAGAGAAATGTGTTGCTGTTTAAAGTTGATTCTCTCTATATGGTGCCATAAAGTAATTAGAAGATCATAACATAATCCTTCAGTATTGCATGTTTATTCCTTGGAGGGCTGAATTCCTCTTTTCTGACTGCAACAGTATACTACTAACCATGGAAATAATATAGAACTATGAAATTATTTGTAAAATAAAGTATAGCTTTTCTAGACTGTCATATTTATTTTCTAAAACTGCTTAAAGGCTCATACTTTTGCTTGTAGCAAACTGAAAGTGTTTGTCTTAAAATTAATAATAGACATGGAATGCTGTGTGCATTGCCTTAAAGTAAATGCATGTAAAATATTTGTCCTTTGTGAGGACTAAAGACCGTTAGAAATTCTGGGCCAACACTAGAAGAATCTTCTGTTACGGATGATGGTGAGTTTTTGCAGCTAGTGATAGGTGCATGGTCTCAAGTAAAAGGATGAGAATTTAGAGGAGTTTTTTCTCAGCGGTGCATGTAGAGCTTGGTTTGTCTAGTTGAGACAGTGCTATTTTTATTTTCTCTTTAATGACCAATATTCTAAGCATGAGTTTGTAATACAGGATTGTGGAAGGGGAGAGGAGCTGCCCATGTGCTGCTCTGAGGGAGGCAGGCTAGAAATATTTGGTGAGTTTGATCAGAAGAGATTCTGTGTGCAAGCCTTTCTGAGCTGACACATTCTCTTGCCCATAGCAGGAATTCTGGAATGCATGAGGACATGATTTTACAGTCTTTTTATTGTGCCCATGTAGAATGTCCTTCTGATTGTGCCATGAAGTATATAACACGTGAAAGGTTCTTCCCAGCACACCAGAGTTCTGTGTTTCTGCTGTGTTTCAGTTTGTACTTAACATTTTCATTAATTTTCTTATTAACCCTTCCTTTACTAATATTTTCAGTAGCAGTGGTGGAAGTAACTGGTTAGCAGGGTCCTTGCCTGTCATATCCCAAAATAAGGCCCTTTTTCTTGAAGAAAGTAGACATTGAGGTCTAGGTTGCTATGGGAAATGCTTTGGGAATCTGCAAAACAAAGTCAGAAATCTAGCTAAGGAAACATTGAGTTTAAGCCCAGCTGTGACCACCTCAGGCTGATACTACCATGATCTTGTAGGAGGTTTCATGCTATAGCACAAAGAAAGGCATGAATGGCTCCCCACATGCAAATTAGAACTAATGACTCTTGTGTGATGCTACAATCAGCCTTTCGTTTTAAGCAAGGTAGAGTAATCACTATTTGTTAACTGATTAATACCTAGACTAGTGTACAAAAACAATTTTCCAAAACAGCCAAGGTATGTGATCATTATTTCTCACATAAATATTGAAAAATTAAAATACAGAAGCTGAAATACGTGCTTCTGATCCTGCCAAGTTCAGGAAAGAGGTGAAATATTTAGCAGCCACATGACATTCTTAATATACTTAATATGTCTTTAAGACTATGCTGTTCTAGATATCCAAAAGGGATCAGCAGTACTGCTCAGTGATCAGTAAATCAAGCTGTTTAGTTATGAGACTCATTTATACAATAAGTTGTCAATTCCATGGATTTGTGTTTGTTGTGTGTGGTGTTTGTTTTTTGTTTTGTTTGTTTGGTTGGTTTTTTTGGTTTTTTTTTTTTACATGAATTATTTATCCTCATCCTGGTGATGTCAACGACAAAGCTCTGATGAATTTCAGTAAGATTATGCATCTGTCTGCTGGAGATTCAGTTTATATGTATAGATACAGTACTGTTCAAAGCAAAATATTCCGTAATCCTAGCATGAACACTTTCAGTGCATCTCAATGTGTTATGGAAAAGAGCTCATCTCCACTAAGATAAATATTTTCATAGTTTTATTTTCACAAAAGCTAAAACTATAACCAAGAAATGGTGACACAATTTTTGATTAAAAATCCAAATCACTGCAGCTCCCCTTCTCCAGCAAAACACCTGCACAGCAAATAAATAATACCGCAGTTTTCAATAATACAGTTTTCAGTTTCAACAAGGCAGATATCTAGTATGGGAGGCTTGCAGAAAGTGGAACTTAAAGGTCTGATGTTTTAGTGCATTTTTTAGAGATAGGATTCAAGGACTTGAAGGTCAGCAGGTCCAGCTTTCTGTGAAGCGTCTCTTTGAGGGTTAAGGATTCTTGTTTTCATCTGTACTCCTCCAAGTCCGCCTGTGCCTTCTATCAAAATCAGCTTCTTAAAACACTCTGCACTGAGAGTCACTGACTTTGTCACTGGAGACCTCGTGGATTTGATGAGGGTTCACCGAGTAACATTTATTACAAGCTTTATATTAGCAGTTACTTTTACAAAGTATGACTCTTTCAGACAAATAAGATCCTTTATCTTAGAGAGTACTATCACTACTTTAGTCAACAGCTGTTGACTATATCTTTCAGCAAATGGTAGACTGGATTTCAGAAATATAATTTCATGAGCTCAGTTTACATCATCTGAAAGACAATTTGTTGGTGCATCACTTCAGAACTTTTCCTTTAAAACATACAATGACACTTCTCCACTTTTCCTCATTTCCAAAGTGCTGTTCAAAAAGAGTAAATGCACTCTTTCTTTTAACACACGGAAAAATCTGCCTAGTAGACAAATGTTGAGATATGGGTAGAAATAAAGGAAAGGATGGGGGCAGAACTGAAGTGGCAGAGACAGCAAAAACAGGGGATGTGGCCCTTGGCATTTTTTTGAATGGTTTGGTGGTTCTGCAATAGTTTTAAGAATACATTTGCAATAAGAAGTAAGGATGCCTTATATTGCGTTTTGTATAGAGATATTAGTTCCTTCAACCAAATGTGAGAAACTTGCTACCTTGCTTTTCCCCAGTGTTTTTCATTCATGTTTTTCCTACACCTTCGGATCGGCTGAAGCTTGACAAATGCAGGTGTTCTTACGACTTGTCTTCAAGCTATACTTCAGATTTTTCGCTTGCCTCCTATTGCAATAAGAAATACCTGTTCAAATGTTTTTATAGTTTCTTTATGATAGGCATTTCAGATGCCTACTGCTGAATAAATAAAACTGCCTTCCTAGCTTAAGGACCTTGGGATGTTTTCTCGTTTGTTTTTTAAAATCTGTTGCAGTACAGAATGTAGTTGGTTGTCATAGTAAAGATGATGGTCTGGCATTGAAATGAGAACGTAATTAAAGTATTTTTTACTTTTTTCAGGACTTGGAACAAACTGTTACTTAAACCTTTTCTTAGAGGTATTACACGTAACAAGTTCTCAAGAGAGAGATGGTGGGAAAGCAGCTAAGCTATCAACAAAAATGCCGAATGGCAGCATTCCCTGGGGTTTGCTTAAATTTAAAAGTAGATGGGAACTGTGAAGAAGTATAATGCAATCTGGTAAAGAAGCTGCAGCATAACTCCAGTGGCTGCAGACATAGTAATGTACCAGTATAAAAATCTCATATTAACCTGGAATAGAGGTAACGTCATAAAACACTCTGAGGTTGTTTAGCTTACGTTTGTCCTTTATGCATCATCTTCAGTTTTTTTGTGATGCTGAGGTTTGTTTATGCTGTAAACTTTACAGAATGAAAATCAGATATCTTTTTATCTCTTATGGAGGAGGCTCTGTGAACCTTTTCTGGGCTGTCTGTGTTAGGTTATGACATGCTAAACGCAAAGTGACCGCTGAGCTGAAAGAGCAGTCAAATGATGCTATGTTATTGGTCTTAATTTTATGGCAGGTTAAGGTTCACTGAGCCACTGAAGCCACTTGTGGTCTGAGGTTTTCTTTCCCTGCCCACATGAATGTACATGTGTTTATGATGGAGTCATAATGCTGGTTCACCAGGGTTTGAAGCAAGTGGTGAGGGAAACCGAAATTCTTGGGTGTTTCGAATGTTTCTGGAATGCTTGCTAATCTGTGCAATATTAGTTATATTATAATCCTTTCTCAGAATTTGTGAATGCCTTCCAGTACAGGATCAGTAGTAATGGTTTTGCAGAATTGCAACCCTTGTCTTTCTACTTCTGAAACTTGGATTGAAATGTAGTAATTCTTCTGTTTGTTGTTTTGAGGAGTAGCCTGACATAGGTTCAAGGTGAAAGGAATGCTTGAATTTGAGGAAATAGAGATTTTCCAAAAAGTAGTATTTTACTTGATTACTTTGGCTGGCTTTCAGTGGATTCTGGAAGATGGTACCCTAAGCAAATCCTCTTAACTGGGAAAGAATGCAGCTCTTATTTGAATTATTGAGAGACCTCAATCTGTATTATGATATTACATCCTCGAAAACGAACACAGTGATGTGGTGATTTGTGGATTTGGACTACAGCTTTGAAGCAGCAGGGGACAAATCTGTTGGTAATTGCTGTTTGCAGCTGTACGTCTCCCTCTTACTTAGCGGTGCACAGTGCTCCAAGTGCTCTGGCAGGACGGCACAGCATCAGGGAGAGCTTACTCAGAGAGGCCCTGATATACCCAGCCTCACTGGATCTCTCCTTCTGGCTGGTGGGGAACAGAGCAAATTTGGTTTGGAGGTCATATTGGCATGAGTTTGTGGTCCTCTGCCCAAGCAGTGTGCTAAGGCAGGCACATGGGAATAACCTGAGCTCATGTGAGCCTCTGGCTCTTTGTGTTTTGGGGAAATCCTTTTGAATAGCTGTCTCTGTTATTATGCATTCACATACATTTGAAAATCTGGTATCAGGTTATTGGTGTCTTGCATATTTGACAATTACATGAGTTGCAACTTGCAGTAATAGATATGCACTTATATAGTGCCTCTGAAGTCATGAAGCTTTAAGTTCTGATTGAACTGTAGAATTCCTTCAGAAAACTTTAAAAAAATTATTATTTTTTATTAATTTCTTTTTTTTTTTTTTTAATATATATTTTTTTAGCCTTAAGGGTGATTTTGTTGTACCTACTAGACTTCCAGACCAGAGATGGTCTGTTGTGAAAGGAGTTACAGGGCATCCCACACTGATGTTCTGATTGCATTGTCAGTTCATACACGGGTGTGCACATACATGCGGCAGAGATCCTACTACAGACGATTCTGGCTTGTCAGAAAAGGTGTACCTACAGCTTTGCTTGAAATGCCTGTGATTCAGATTGCTTTGCTGTGTTAAACGTTTAGTTATCAGATATGTCTTTTTAAAAATAGTGTGTTATTGGGGAAGGCTCAGAAAATTAGAGCCCGTGAAGACAGCGTTGTAACTCTGTTCTGTTACGTCCTTGAAAATCGCATTTCGTAATTCCTCAGCATACATGCATCTGTGTGCACCAGTATCCAATGTATTATCTAATAATAATGTGTTTAAATAAAAATCATAAGGAAACAGTTTTTACATTTGAATAAAATACAGTCAGTGATGAGTATAGCTGTAAAAGATTGTGTTACATGCAGGTTCCAGTCATTTTCAATTGTCTGTCTCTTGTAACTATTTGCAACTTAAGCCATGCTGAAAGCATTAAAGTATCTGTGCTTTAACCGAAGACATGAAAGAAATAGCAAGTGCAAAAAGATGGGAAATGTGGATCAGATTTCGTACGGTGCCTTTTCATTTATTTTCTAATAGAAAACTACTGAAATGAATTAATCATCTTACTCTTTTGAAAGGAAGAATGGTGCCTGAATGAAGAAGAAACTATTAACTACTCCTAGAAATATGGATAGCTTTATTAAGGGGTGTGGGTGTGTATATATATACACACACACACACACAGAGGTGTATTTTTTTTGTAGCTATAGGCAAAAAAGAACCCAAACTTTTTTTTGTTTCTGTGAAGGTCAGTCTAGAATGATTAATTTATAAAAGAAATGATCTAATTTCAGTATTACATACTTAAACAATGAAGCTTTATAGTCCATTAGTTTTCTGTGTAATACTCCTATAGCAATATAACTTTCATGACTATATTAAAATGTCATTAACGTGTTTAGTAACTACTCTTCTATGATCCATTAATTATAATAGATGAAATCAGATATGAATGGAACTCATATTCTGAATTCTAAAAGGCTAACTTTATTTGCAATAACTGTAACTGTGTAATTCTCTGCTTCTGGTCTTATTTGATAATGTAACAAAACTGGTGATTCTGATGTCTTAAAAAATTAATATCGATAAAATCCAATGCCTGTTTAATTGTAATGATTTTATTTCAGGACAACCCCTTTTGCTGGTGCTATATTGCATTAGTGTGCTGTATTGCAACAAATCAATATGAATTTAAATGAAATAATCTGCTGCATCCTGCAATAACAGAATTACTATGATACTGGTTTAAATCTTTTCTTATTTACAGCATAGTTGGTCACCTCTAATGAGCTTACTTCTAACTTCGGTCAGTATAACCAACAGTAAAATTAGATTCCTAAGCAGATTGTCTTTGCTATAGAAGTAAAAATCCATCCATACGCTTTCTAAAGCAGTCTAAATTTTAAATTTATGACCTTTTCTGTCTATGTATAAGTTTCTAAATTTGTTTTGTAGGAAGATAAACAGTCCCATGTGCTTGATCGCCTCTTTCTTCCTCTTCTTGGCTCTTTGCATAATGGAAGTTTTTAGACCTGTCTATTCTGTGGCACAATGGAAAATGGGGATAGAGTTAATTTTAGCCTTCACTCAACTTTCCTTGTGCAGGGAGCTCCACATGAGGACACTATAGAAGTTTCTGATTCCTGTCACTTTTTCTGTTGCATTTCATGAATCTTATGGAAATCAAACTGACGTTACGTTTTGTGGTAATCTGCATTAGAATCAGGTTTGCTTTATGAATAATTTCTAAGTGTGTGTTGTGGTGGTGTGTTTTGCTTTCTTTTTTAATGGTTTGAATGAAGCTTGAAAGAAGGCATCACAACACAAGATGTATGGATATTAGCAGAAAAAGGGATGTTTTGTGTCAAAGCTCTTGTGGCTTTGAAGTTCAATAGAAGTGAACAGTAGAGGCAAGCTCTTAAGAGTCATCTCTTGAATCTTAAACATTTCAAATTAAAATGTTGTCTTGCATCTTTCCCAAAAATCATGATAGCAAAAACTACTTGTGGTGTTATTACTGCCGTGAATGTTAATCTGCAATTCTTCTCGTTTAGCAAGAATTGCACAATTTATCTGAATAAAGCTATTGTTTTACCTGATACTACTTTCCATGACCACCCAGTCCCTTGATTGCTGTGGGAGATACAGTTGGCCTGTAGTAAACCTGGTGATTCTGTAGGTGCCGTGTGGTAGAAAGATGGCTTGATGGCATGACTGCACAAATAGGGTTTTCTGTAGGCACTGTAGGATTACAGTGTTCTGCCAACTGCATGTTTCTGTTTTTACTGGAAGACTGGAGGTGTTATTCTTATTCTGGATGCTTTGCTGTAAAAGGTTTCCTTTTCTCACAATCAGCACTCTTCCCCCCCCCGCTATCCCTTGTGTTTCTAATTAACATTTCAAAATAACTGTGTGTCCTCAGTTCTGAATCATCTGTGCTTGTTTGCGTTCCGGCAGCACACCTCTGCTGTGAATGCAACTCAATAATATTTTTAGTAGTGAAAACCAAATATAGTTTGTATGTATAGGTTTATTCCATACCATAATATTCTTACTAGTTTTTATCTGTCAGGCCTTGTGTCCTAAGAGCTGGGTTAAGGCAAAGTTTTAAACTCTATTTAGGCTGAGGAAGCAGATATCTCTGACTAAACAGTTAAACGCAATGCACTTCTTTATAGCTACCTATGGGAGTCTAGAAGGAAAAAAACAAGCAGTAAGCAAATATCTCAAAAGATACCTAGTGTGCATTAAAATGGGCTTCACTTAGAAAAATATTCTCAATATGCAGATTTCCTGTTTGCTCTTAGGTTATCAGATCATATGTGAATATGAATTTCAAAAGCAAAGCTTAATCATTGAAAATGTTTTGCTGCCTTTTACTTGCAGTTTTTTTATACTGCCTTTTTTCTCTTAAACTGGATCATTTAAAGTAATTGCAATAATGATGTGAAGTATAAGGTAAAGGCAAATTATAACTAGAAGAAGAGTTTTGTGACTTAAAATTTACTTTCAAACTAGTTCAGACGCATGTAATTTCCTCAAGAAATTGTCTCTTCAGTGCACACTCACCCTTTTTAAACACAAACAAAACCCAAACAGACAAAACTAAACCCCAACCAACCAAACCAACTTGTCTTTTCTGAGTAGGATTAATATATAACTTAACCAAGAATACAATTAAATAATCAAGATGTGGGGTAGAGATATTGTACATAAACATATTTATGCCTTTGACATAAGGAAAAGAGGACACCTTGTTTGGTATGTGTGTTGTGTTTTGCTTTTGTTTGTGTGTGTGTGTTGATGTTGTTGTTTTGTTTCCCCCCTCTGAAGATTTTGGGCTAACAGCAGCAAAATGAAGGACATTTTTTTCAGGTGAATTCTTTTTCTGCTTGCTAAAGAATCTTAAGTCTTTCCTGGATCAGAAACACCTTTGGTAATGTAATTTAAGCATTATCTCAGTTTCTTGCTCTCATGCTTGGTTAGATCATCTCTCACCATGAGCAAGACTAGAACATATGGAGATATGTGGCAGCATGTCTGAGGACAATTAGTTAAGTTTATGGCTCAGTAAATGTCCAAAACGAGAGAGATGGCAGAGTGGTCCTGTCCTGTTCATGAGAGCTGTGAAACAGGTAATTGTCCAAAGCTACTGTTCTTGGAAGTTAATGAACAGAACCGTGTAAGTAATTCTGACTAGATGAGGTCAGTGTCACCTTGGTCCCTGTTTCCAAGCACCGATAGATCTCGAAGCAGGATGCCTTTTGTTTCTCAGCTCTGCACTTGTGGGGCCTAAGTGTAACATCTGTAGTTTTATTTCAGAAGAGGTAACTGCTTTTGTAACTTAAAATTGAATTCCTGCACTTGGAATTTTGTGAGAAGAATGTTTCCTTTTCACAGACAGTGTATACTAGATGCCTGAAATAAGTACTTCACAAAACACTACTTTGTGGACTTTTCATGAGACTCTTGAATTTTCTTTAATATCTATATTAAGAAGTTGGATACATGAGATGTAATGTTATAACTTGACAAGCTTAAACACAGAATTGTTGATCTCTGAGCTGCAATAATACTGTGAGGAGGGTGTCTCAGTGTATCATTGGTAGTCAGTAGTATACAACACTTACTGCTTTTGCTGTACATCATATATTTGTGGATAAATTAACCAGCTTTACAGGACTCATTTGATAGCTCTAAGTATCTCACTGTGTCCTTTTGCACAGAAAGAAAATTTGGGTCTAACGTTGGGCCTTGGAACAGATGGGAAGTAGTAATTGTCTTCTGAAATTGAGGGGATTTATCAAATGCTTGAACCTTAGGAATAAAGTTGAAAATTTGACCTATGTATTAAATGTGTGGATGAAATTAGCTCACTAGCTTTGTGAAGTCAAGGGTCACAGCTATAGATAAATTCAAAACGTTAACAATATTATGGTATTGCTGTTGGTTTAAATATTTAAATCAAGGTTGTGTATCACTCTAAAAGATGTGATCTATTATACCTCAGCTGAATGTTTGTGGGCTCGATGCAGAAATTACTGAGTTAAATTCTTTGGCCTCTATAACGTAGAAGGTCAGTCTGGGTGATCACAATTACCCTTTAGAAATGCTGTTTGTCAAAAGTAAACATTCAGCTGAATGCATCGGAAGAGGCTCAAAACAGCATTTATTAGAAATGAGATGTCAATAGATCACATTCATTGGAATAAGCAGATAATTGTGAAACTATGCAATTAGATGGGATGAATAAAATGAATGACTTTAGGAAACTGATGAAAAAATTGCTGGTTTCATGTAAATTGAAAGTAACATTGATTTATCTTTTTAAACCAAAACAAATCTTCTCAAACCTTAACACATACATTGAATTGACTGTTGTAATTATGACTTTGACATTTGCAAAGCTAGTGGACTGTCTTTTTGCTTCCATGAATATTTAGTACAGAAAAAAGGATTCCATGCGTATGGGTTTTTTTTGAGTTCTGGTGTGCTTGAAGAATCCGGTTACCTGGGGAAGAGGAAGAGGGAAGGAATAGGAAAGGGAAGGTTAAGGAATCTGCAGACAGGCTCCCAAATGTGAACCACGAAGTCTGAATGTGCATGTGCCCAGATACACACCTGCGCTTAGTTTGTTCTGTGCACTGTGGCACCTGAGTGGAGTCAAGTGGCCACTAAAAGAAACCTTTGTATTGGCTGTTTGTTTTCTGGAGTGTTTCAGATACCTGTGCATTGAAAACTTATGTGGTAATCTATGGGTGTAGCTTGGTGAGCTAAAGAAAGCTTTTAGAAAGAGCATGATTAAATCCTTAGCAATTTTAAGTGTTACACAAAAGATCCTGAAGTCAAGCCAAGTGGCAGCATCTCTATTGTCTTGATGATGGAAAAATAATTTCAAATAAGTATAAATGGCAATGATTCTAAATCAAACAGCCATTCATTAATATACAACATATTTGTATTACGTTCTGGGTACTTTTGCTGTTCCCATGAATGGTACTTACAGGTGAAATGTACTGCTGGTCTGATATTACATTACTTCCTATCTTCTCTCTCAAAATATCCATAGACAGAACAGTGAGCGCTGTGGCAAAATGTAATTTTGCGCACTAGTTAGTGACTCTGAATAATACATTTTAACCTTGGATAAGCTGGGAGTTTAGAAAAAGTTTTAAGAGTATTTTAAGTGGTGGCAGAATTCTACTGTTTGACTTAGTCTTCTGAACTGCTGGTCTTTGTCCCGTTGCTTTCCACATAGCTCCATGTGAGAAGCAGCTATCTGCTCGGATGAAACCAAGCTTATAAGAATAGTGCCTTGATTTGTGTAGGAAATATACTGGCTTGCCTGTCGCAAACTGTAATCGCCTTAAAATATGCCAGATTTTAGTAGGGACTTCTCCCGTACCTGGAAACATTTAAACAGATGCCCATGGGAAAACTGAACAGAGTAAAGTAAATTGAATTGGGTTTAAGAATTCATGACCTTTCTGTCCTACATATCAAATTCATTTTTCTCAAATGCCGTTCATATTGTGCTGCAATTTAATTGCATATTGCGTATTCTTTATTCATAATATACCACTGATAATAACATAAAATTACATTTTTAATTCCCAATGATACCTTAATTTAATGTTTCATTTACTCCTCTTCTTTAACTAATCTTCTGTCCTCTGAACAAATTTGATTAAAATCGTTGCATTTATTAAAAAGAAATGGGCTAAAATATATCAGTTTGGTCCCACAAGGAGCCAGTATTAAAAATTCCTTTCTGGGGTATGCCTTTCATTGCATGAGAAATTTTAGGGGAGGAGATGGCTGATTAAAGCCCAGAAATAGCTAGGTTATTGAAAAGTGGAAGAAATTATCTGCTTTAGTTACCGCTTTCTCATTTTCCAGGTAAGTCATTCTATTTTCTCCTTTCATTTCCTGCAACTCTAGTAATTATGAATTTGTGAGATTTGGGATGGGATGTGGGAGAGCGAGGAGTGATTTCAGGTGATCTGTTTTACCTCTTTTTATTTTTTAACTTTTTTTCCTGCTATTTGCCAGGAGATGATCTTTCAGTCTTCACCAGCTGTGGGGCAGGTGATGAGAACTCGCTCTGGGCTCGCTGCTCTTTTCTGTACATCAGGCTGAGCAGAGTCAGTGACAGGATCTTTAGGACGGGATAATACAGCCACATAAATGCCCATGCTGCTGCACCACGATCCTATCTCCGGGTCAAAAGAGTTTTTCTCATTTGTGGCTTCAAAGCAACCAGCAAAACCTTCTATATGTTCTGGCATGGCGTGAAGGCTCTTAAGGTTAAGTGTTCCTTCACTGTATAAATGGAATCGTGGAGCTATTTCACTGACACGCAGCAAGTTTTTAATGTTTAGACCTTGTTTCTTTACACGTCAAAGTGAAGATGTATTGCAGTGCTATCTCTAGATGAATTGCTACAACTGTGAATGTCAGTCTTGCCGTTTTTATGATGCAGTCAGTATGTTGCACTTCACTTCTGCCAACATATGTAGTTCTTGAAATCTTGCAGTGCAAGCTTCCTAAGTGGTTCTGAATAGATGCCTGGGTATTCTCACTTTGAAGCTTTTAGGGAAAAGAGAAAGCCGAAAGGGCTTTATAAACGTGCATTAATTGTTGATGGAGGTTATTTACTGATGAAGTATGTCTTATTTGTTTTTGTTGTGTTTGTGAAAGACAAAAATCTTAAGTTTCTGTTAATGTTTAGAAGTTGAATTAATGTCTTGTAAGATGTAACTTTAAACTTATTTTTTTAATTTGGGATTGATTAAATTGCTAGTGATTTAACCTTCTTAATCTTCTGTTGAATAATGTAATTATCTTCACCCATTTGATGTTATGCATTTCTGTGTAATTAGCACGTTGTAATCTTGTTTCTTGGTCTGTGAGACCCAGTTAATGATATCTACTTAGGAAGAATGATATAACATTGTTAACTGATTGGCTAAATTGGTAGGGAGGAGTTCCCTTATCAGTGAGTAAAAATTTAAGCATAGATCTCTTCCGAAACTAGCATTATAAAGAAACACTTGAAATACTTGCATTTATTTTTATGGTTGTACCTCTCAGTTCTCATTGTATGCCTCATTAACTGCGTTCAGAAACATTATTTGCTGCTAGTATAGTGACAGAGCTTTTTTGGAAGTATGAGTTAATGAAATTAAATGCTGTCTGTGCTGGCTTTTTTAGGTCTTTTGAGCACCCATTAAATAAGTTGGCTCCTCACTCCTTACGCACTTTCAACAATGTGAATCAGCAAGCATCTACCTTTGCTGTATGCATGTATTTCTCATTTTCATTCTAATAGTCATTCATTATTAGTTTTATCTCCTTCTGCCCCCCCGCCTTGATTCTGCAAAGTCAAAATAGTAATTTTGTGATGCCACGTATTATTACGATACCCTAGGAAGATTCCTGGCCTGGTTTTGTAGATATATGTATATTTGTGTGTAGAAAAGTAGTACATAGTAGTTGTTTCATCAGCCTCATCTCTGCAACGTGCAGATTCCTTACTGTAGATAAAACAAAACTTTTTTACTCTCCTGTGATGTGCACGATATAGTATAGAAATACTTATGGCCTGTTCAGAAGTGGGGAAGCTCTTTGAGATAAGGTTATGTGCTGAAATTTTCTGGTTTTAATTTTAGTTGTAACAATCGTAAACTCCTAAATTTAATAAATGTCAAATAGTAGACTAGATAATGATGCTTTTAGCTGAATTTTATTCATTTGTTTTTTTTATTTTCTTGGTAACATTTCAGTAATTGTAGCTTTTAGTGCTTTTGAGAGGAAGAACATTTCAGGAAATGTGGATGTTTTTCCTTGAAAACTAGTGTGGGAGAGGACTACCTTTGGGATACTGGGGCTGTTTCACTGTCTAGGAAATAGTAGAAGTACTTGTATTGCATCCAGCGATAACCTCACAGCAGTTTCCACATTGAAGGAGTGCACCTAAGAAGTGGCACCGCGTCATGCCACCTGACAGGTTAGCACTGGCCTCCAGATGTACAGCAAGTGGCAGGAGCAAGCGAGCAAAGCTGGCATTTGTATAACACAGGCAGCCTCGCCTTTATCTGCTTATTTTCTGTCACTTACATGGTTCTCTTCTCATCCTTGTCTGACAGCCCTTTATAACTTGACTCGCTCTCTATTATTACTTCAATTTCTTGCTATTACTTCGTTCCTCCTTAAGATTCTTTTCTTAAGACTCTGAGTAAGAAATCTGTCTGAAGGGAAATAAACGGGTTTTGTATTGACTAGAAGGAGATTTGGCACTTCAAACGTATGCTGTTATGTTTATTTTGCAGAGCTCTTCTCATCCAGTGTGTCAAATGGTTCTTTAGTGATTTGCATAGATCTTCAGTTTGCATATCTGCATGTGATAATGGTTGCCAGTGCTAATAAGTTCAGAAAGTCGATTTAAAATACATTCTTTCTTGGTGCTTCTTTTCAGACTAGGCATCGACTCTTTTGTGAATGACAAATTGATTACTCATTAATGTGACATGCAGAAAATCACACATATGTCAGTATTTGACTATATCTGTTTTAAATAAATTTACAAAGCTTTCATAAAGAATTTTGGCATGATATTATGAGCATAAACCCTCGGTAGTGCTGCTGCCTTAAGATACTTACCCCAAAAGAATGGTTTAAGTGGTACTCATTCCCACCCCATAGTTTTGAGTGAATCATCACAGACAATCTGTATGGATCACAAATAGAGGTACAATAATGAAGTTTTTATCACTCAGTAGTTACCCTCTTGATACACCAACCTAACTGTTGGCCCTGGATGAACTCTTTTGCTGAATACAAAATACTGTCTTGTAGGTTTATTTTTTTTTCGTGTGTGGTTATCAATCTTGGAGACTAGAACTCATAAATAAACTTCATAAATAACTAGTTTTGGCAATATATTGACGGACATTTGAAATTTGATTTTGAGATAACATTTTGTTTTTAAGTGACACTAAATAAGACTTTATTATCACACTTAGTAACCTTCTGTAAAGTTTAGATGGGCATAACTTTGTAATTTGAACTTATATACTCAATGTATTAGAAAGATTAAAAAGAAGAAATATTCCAAACTAGTAACATTTCTAGGTACTTGGTCCTCCATATCAGAAAATGAATTGATTGCAGTGATACTAAATGCTTATAGATCTATGGCCTGCTTATATACATTCTAAAAATGTGCCTTGACAGTATATTATTTCTTAATAAAGCCTTGAATATTTGAAGATATTGCAGGAAAATCTACACTACTTGTCTTAGTCCAGTTTAGGCTTCTATTTTTACAAGGCTTTATACAAGAAGTAGAGAAATTCTAACAGCTGTAAAGCTTATTTTCTGAACATACCAGGCAGGTAAGGGGTATGATCAGAAGCAGAAGCACAGAGAATACAGACCCACATACGTTTGTCTGGCAGGGCATTAAAAAGAAAAGAAAAGGAAAACAAACAGATTTCTGGATGTGAATTAGTTGGGCAGTGATGCTGCCATATGTATTAGGTTAACATCAGGATGCGTTTATCGAGGACCTGACCTCTACTGTGTTTTATTGCCAAGAATCATTCCCTAAAAAGACATCCGTCCCAAATAACTGGCATATTAGAGTTGATGGGGTGCAGCAGGCTGATGGAACAGAAAATGATGTTATGAAGGCTGTGGTAGTGAAATATAGTAACTGAGTTAGAAATTAAATACATTTATTTTAGCTTGCATAATAGGTATTAACACTATATATATTGACACCTGTGCATCAGATATGACAGCCTGGCTTCTGGCCAAAGTAAGTTTGTTTCATAGGTCTTGACTCATGATTTTGAACAACTTTTGAGTTTCAGATAATTGAGAAGTTTATAGGAGAATATGCGTCTTTCTAGCTATAGTTGTTCAGCATTAATATCAGTGTGGTTCTGCAGTCTAAACACCGATAAATGAAAAATATTGATTCCTGCTCTATTGTGTGAAGTAGTAGAATTTTAAGGTCACATTTCTGCGGGCAGAGGGTAGTGTATATCCTAACGAAGTAGACTCTGTAGATCCAGCACTCTGGATAATGAGAGCTTTGGTGTGTAAGCACCAGTGGGGAAAGCATTAGCTTTTTGCAGGTCTTTGTTAACGAGTACATATGTGCTGAAGGATAATAAATGATAGCCTTTTTGATGGGGTTAGAAGAAATATCCAGATGAAAGCTTTTACATTGTAGAACAGATGCATCAGGTTATTTCTTCAGCTGGTATAATTAGACATATTGATGACATGGATTACACTAGCTAATGACCTGGAGATTATTCAGGGGTTTGCATGCTTTCTTTTTCAGAAAATATGAAGGGAAAGTCAGGACCGCTTAATTAGAAGATGTAAAACACCAGGCAATAAGAAGGATAACGTAGCTAAAATATGAAGATGAAAACCCAACATTTTAACCACTCTGCCTTGTAGTAAGATTACATTATACTGCCAGTGTATTGGAAGAAACCATATGCCTGCTGACTGAGACTGCAGCGTGGAGATGTATGGGACTCTTGCCATACACCACTCTACTGGTCTCTTATCTATTCTAGTGTGACAAATAATTCTGCTCAGCTTGTCAGCAGTGTCAGCTGAGACTTTTTGCTTAGATGCCTTAACAGTGCTTGCATTAAGCAGCCAGGGCCATACACTCCATTAAGTTTTTGTAAAATGAACTGTCTGCTACTTGCTGTCTCACTGCTACTGGCAGTGTTTGTGAGCGATAATCCTCTCTGGCCACGGTCGGCCCCAGCGAGGGATTTGAGGGGAGGGCAGGGACCAAGTCAGGATGGTTTTAGTGGTGTCTTCAGGACACAGTATTTCCTTAGACAAGATGGGGTTTCACTGACAGCAGATGTGTTAAGTGATGGTCAAAGTATATTGTGGAAGACAACCAACTTCTCTGAAATGAAAATAGACAAGTATTGGTTTTATATACACAAGCAATGGCCATATGCAAATAAGCGGGAGGTACAGCTGTATGGTGATGAAATGCAGTCTGTGGACCACTTAAATCTTGTGATGCTGTTACTCTGGATACCACCTACATCACACTAGATTAGTTGGAAAATGCAGTGACTTTTAGAGTTGGCAATTTCATTTTTATGCAAGAGAAATACTGATAGAGTTGAGTTATATCTATACTTGCAAAAATAGCCATTGATAGCCTGATGACAAACAGAATTGAATGTCTATCATTCATTCTTCATTAAATATGTAGAAGAAATTGCAGAATGAGGTTCCCTTCCTTGGTATCTCTACTGTGTCCAAGTACTGAGTGGTGGTGTTGTTGAGATTCTGCCTGGAGCTGAAGGTGTAGGTTTAGATTCTCCATTGAGGCAGTTGCAGCACCTTGGCCTCTGGATATGTGGGTTAGTTCACTAGGGTCTCTTAATGACACTGTTGGAGAAGTTGTAATTTCTGTCCACTTCCCAAAGGTAAAACGTGAATAACATCTAATTTGTGCAACAGCAGAATATCAAATTTTCTGTTAGGAAAGTGCTTTTAAAGTCTGGAGTTAAAGGCATTTTCTGGATGTAGATATGCCCTTGTGCACACTCATGCAGGTATACCAGTTGTACTAAACAGTTTACGGAATATTTTACTAAAATCAATAGATACTTAAATTCCGAAACCTGCATTTGGCTTTGAAACAATTTCCCTGTAAAATGTAAATAGTAAAAACAGAAACAGGGATTTTCAAACTGAAAAAATTCTGTTTGATGTTTGAGTTGTATGTATGACTTAAATCAGTATTTCTGATTACATAATTTCTATTCTGTTCTCCTTGGGCATTGCAAGAATTTGAAATTGGAGCATACTGCTTGTTAACAGTAGAGCAGGGATATAGAGGTGAAATGAAGATGGGAGTCCAAATGGAGATTCTGTTTCCTCTTATTTTGCTGCATTAACTCTTACATAACTATGTAGCGCATATTGTTATTATATATGTCGATGTAACATATTATTTATATTGCCATGTATAGGACTATTGTTAGCTGTGGTTCACACAAACCAGCTATGAAGATTTCATTATAGTCACTATATGCTATTGCACCTAATGTGTTTCACCATCTCCATCAGGAAAAAAGGTATTTTCAGAGATTTGTAACTTAACTATAAAAGTCTGTGCATCCAGTGTTAAATCTTGACGTGAAACTTATCACCATAGGAGAATATACACATTTTTTTTACGTCTGATTTAAGATTACTCTTTTTTTGACTTTGGTGATTGCAAAATGGAACTTGGCAGACTTACTGAATATTATGCAGGTTATAATGTGCATCTTAGGCCACATGTATGTGTTTGCATTTTTAAAATGTTACGAGTGATGGAACCAATTTATTTAATGTGTTATGCATGGAAAAAGAGCAAGTCTTGCGAGAGTCTGAAAGGATGGGGAGCCACAGGCCAATAACTGGCTTAACAGGAGGAAACGTGCACTGAAAAGGATGGATTGAGCAGTTGAAAATGGGATTATTACATGATGAGTTGCAGCTGGCTCAGGAGAAGGACTGGCACTGAAGCCAAGCCTGGTTCTTCAAAGCTTGCCAGAATCAGAAAAAAAACTTCCTGGCTGAAGTTTAGATGAATTTTGGTGCAGCCCAGGTGTGTAATCTAGATGCCCTGTGTTTTGGGGCAGGTTAGGCTTTATTTCTCATTCTGGTATGTATTCCTGCAGCTCCGAGAACAGATTTTGTTTTAATGAGTATAACTTCTTACATGAACGATATTATATTGATGTGAGAGTTATTACAGCTACATGCATGTGCTATCAAAGGGCTGTATTGGTATAATAATAGCGTGCTGTTATTATCTGAGACAGCGAAGGCTTTCCTTGGGATAATGGTAACCAAAAGTTATAGCTGTAATTCAGAACAGATGTAGGTCCTAGTTCTGCGCTGAAATCTGAGTGGGAGGAAACTCCTTCCACCTACAACCATTTAGTTTGGGACACGAGTCGTGAAGACGGAGAGAACACAGGGGAGCTGTATCTGAATCCCTGTCTCTGCTATACCCCCCTGAGTATTAATTTGTAGTCAATTATCCTTTACGTGGTCAGTGCCCTTTTCCTTTCATTCACTTCGAAAGTGTCTATTTGTGTGAGTATGGGTGTGCGAGTTATGTTTCGATCTCATCTCCTTCACTTTCTGCAGAAATAACTTTTGATGCCAGATCTTGCAAAATCTGTTTGTGTTCATGCTGAAATACATATATGTCCATATCCTTCTTGATAAAATATTTTCTTAACAAGCTCTGATAATGGAATACCTGGCATACCTGTACAAGGTACAGGCGTCCATCAGTTTAATTAGAACTGGCATTGGACTAGATGATTTTTTTGAGGTCCCTTCCAATCCCGAACATTCTCTGATTCTGTGATTAGGAAAAATTAAGAGAGAGATGCTTTTAAATTTAGATTTCAAACCATGAAATGAAAATACTTGGATTTCTTATTTTTGGCAGGGAATTTTTCTTTTTTTTTTCACTCCAATAACCAGTGCAAGTGATTGCAGTCCTGCCTGCCTTACATACATACTGAGAAATTACGTACCATATCCCAAAGGAATCCTTAAATCCTTACATTGCCATAAATTCTGGTATTTAAGGAGGTCATGTGTATATTATATGAGATAAAATTTTCCATCTCTTATTTACTTTCTAACCTCCCAAGTTCATATTTTAAACTTTGTAAGCATGAATCTGAGACATGAAAGTACTGTATAAAATGAAATGTCTGAAATAAGATGACCATTATTGTGACAAAGTTACTGGAATATCAAAGAGTTGATGGCTCTTTCCCGTTGGCGTAAGTTGCTTTTTTTAACTGGAACACTAAGCAGACAAGGCTTAAACTAGAAAGAAGTGTGATTCTTTTAATTGACAGTCTCTCTGTAACCTTGTAGTCTCATAAATTAACTGTTCTTAAGTATTAATGACCTGGGAAAAGCAGGTGTTGTATCCAGCTGTTAAATGTTTATTTAATGCTTCCTTTCTATAAAGACAGTTAATTCCAGGGTAAAGCCTAAAACCATTTCAGGAAGAAAATTCCTAATGTAGTCCTCAGCTGACTAACAATGACAGTAAGCAAAAGAAGCATGAGCATGTAATATTAACTACTAATTTTGTAACTAGTTCTCATACTTTTTGGGGTGGAGAGAGGACAGCAGTCATTGTCCCTTACACCTCGTCAGTCTGTACTCTGGCAATGGGAACTGTCACACTCTGTTCCGCATGAAGCCAAGGACCTGCACACTGGTGACTCGAGTTGTGGGTATGTGGGTGGGGGATGAGGACAGATAGGTTAAGACTGGGGAAACCTCTATCTTTGTTTAACTTTACCCTGGAAAAAGACTTGAGGGTGGTGTGGCAAGTTGGAGAAACGAAGTTGAACTATTTGCAAGGTGACAGAATATTCTTTTGCCCTCCCATAGGTCTCTCATCCATAGGACAAGAGGAAATGGCCTCAAGTTGTGCCAGGGGAGGTTTAGATTAGGTATTATGAAAATCTTCATTAAAAGGGTTGTCAGACGTTGGAACACGCTGCCCAGGGAAGTGGTGGAGTCACCATCCTTGGAGGGGTTTAAAAGACATTAGATGAGGCTTTTAGGGATGTGGTTTAGAGGTGGACTTGGCAGTGCTGGGTTAACAGTTGGACTCAATGATCTTAAAGGTCTTTTCCAACCAAAACAATTCTGTTCACAAGGGTCCAAGCTCTTCTTGATGCTCCAGTGCTGTAGGTGGGAGGCCGGTTGTGTGACAGCCAGATGTGGGTGCAGCCCAGGAGTGTTTTCCAGGGCCTGACCTGAGGCTCTTGCCCTGGCTGGCAGCATCGCCAGAGCCTGTGACAGTGCTCGGTGTCCCCTGGCAGCGTGTTCTGGGTCACAGGGCACTGCTCTGGAGAATTGGGTTGTTGTTCTTAACCTGAGTGTTGAGAGTTAAAGTGCTTGTCTGCCTTCCAGATCTCTGAGGGGAATTTTGACACACAGTTATGCAGCTTTCTCCCTCCTTGTCAGAAAATTTTTCTTCCTATAATATTAAATTGTCATTTTAGAAGTTAGGACTGCAAGATAATAGAATAATTTCATTGGCATCGCTATGGTCAAATGATGGCAAGTATGAGTTAGTGATACGCTTGGCAGTGCAAGTCTTACTTGCTTCTAGATCTCTGCTTCAAAACCGCAATACGCTTCTTGGACATCTCTGAAAGTTATGTGGCCAACCGAGGTCTAAGTTGACCCTTTCTAAATGAAAGGGAGTTGGGTGGAGGGAGGGATTTTTAACAGATTTTGCTGACCAGAAGAAACTTGATTGCACGTGTGCTTTCAAATGAGGAAGGATAGAATCAGTGGGGAAAAAAAAAATCACTCGTCAAAAGGTTTAGAGCAAGCACGTGGAGTGCTGCTGCTCCTTGTCCTTATGATACAAAGAGTTTAATCTTTAAAATGAGATATTTATTAGTATTAGAACCAAATTCTCACGCAAATAACGAGAGCAACCCAAAATTTACCCGGTGAGAAATCTTTAGAATACTTACATTTATGAATAGATATTATGGCAAGATCAATGATATAGTTATGGTAAAACAATTGCCAAGGATTTGGAGGAATAGTGTTTTGTCAGCTGTTGTGTGTTGTTGACACTTTTGGTCCTAACAAACACAGGAATATGCAGTAGCACCTGGGGGTACTTGGGGGGTGTTTTGTATGTCTCCTAGATATTTCCAGTGCAAGATGAAATGCACTGTTCACTGGTCTACTAATTTCCTTCTACAGCGTGAAAGCATGGAAATGCATTATACTGAACCTTAAAAAATGCTTTTTTCACTTTCATTCTTTAGTACGTTACCTATGTAATGGAATGACAAACAAACAAGCTAGAAACTTTTGGGCTTAAGTTTAACCTGTGAAAGATTGCAGTCACAGCAGATTTTAAAAGTATTTCAGTACCTTTTAGTTTTGTAACTGTCTTTAAGTACACTGTACAAACTTTGCCACTAATAAAGCCAAAGGTATGTTTTTACACTGCATTCATCTCTCACTGGCTTTTCCACATCCTGGTCTCACATCATATGTTTGACGTATTTTCATAATTCTCACTTTTTTTTTAGTTCATGTCTTCTTTTATACTCCTTCCAACTGTATCAGAAAGCAGTCGTAAAAATGATTTATTTTACTCCATGTGGAAGTTCTTGTGTATTCAGAAAGATTGCATGAAGATTTTGGTGCTGACTTCATGAGCTGTGATCCTGTTTCTTATTCAAATCCTAGCTGACAGAACAAGTAAAATAATGTCAGTGGGTTTTTATATGTGTGTGAAATTATGTAATTTGTTTTGTAATTACAGTGAATACAAAAGCAAGAAAAAAAATCACCCTTTGTCGTTAATTGTTACACAGGAAAACAAAACACTTCATTTTTTTAAAAACTTCCATTTTGTAAGGAGCATTTGGGAATGGTGCCATGTCAAATATTTATCCATCTCTTCCAGCCAAATTGTGTGAGGTAAGAAAAAATGCAGCTAGAACAGTAGAAAACAGTTCTTACCACATTATACATCTATCATTCTTACATGGAGGAAAAAAAATGTGCTCTGCATTGCTCGAAGGTGCTGGGAAGTAGGAAGGTGACTAGTTGTGTTCTGGGAACAAATCATTTTGCCCTTCCTGTAACAGGTCAGTGTTTTTGCAGCTGCTGTTTTTTCCCTGAATATACTGCACTGACGTGGCTGTCACTGGCAGCTCGATGGTTACCAGTAATACAGTTCTGTGTTTGTCACTGCTGGGAAAGCGTGGAGGGGAGCTGAGCAGAGAGGTTTCCTCGGCTCAGGAGGGACCTCTGACGGGTCCTTGTGGATGACAGGGTTCTGCGTTGGCATCTGCCCTGCCAAACGGAGCAAACTGAATTGTGCCGTGTTTGAAAATAGAAAACAACCAACTTTAGATAATCAGGGCCTTGGTCATTAGGCCATGAAATTAATACTTGGCTGTGTATTTACTAGCAGCGTGATTGAAATTGCAGGGCAACAGATTGCTGTCACCAAAATCAGCGTTGCTGCTGATGGTTACATGTTCCTGGCAGTCTGAAGAGAGCAGAGGAGGAATATTTTATGTGTAGCAATCAAGTTACCTGAGCTCTGCAACTGATTTCTTTGGCTTGTGTACAGGTGCTTGCCCAGCTGGCATAAACACTGGCTGTGGTCTCAGGGCAGAGTCCCCGAGGCAGGGATGTCATTGTGTCCTCCCATCAGTGCCACCTCGGGGCTCTGGGTCTCTCCGTGGGCTGGAATTTTAGCTTGCAGCTGGCTTCAAGAAATAAATGAAATAATACAAATGCATCTATGTGAAAACAAGAATGCAACATGGTTCTCACTTATCATAAATACCTTGGGTTGATTAATTTGTTTGACAGTTTCCTTGAACTTATGCCACTGACCAAAATAACACTGCTGTTATCTGGGTTGGTTGTTGCATCAAGCTTATCTCACATCAGCCCTAAATAAAGTATTCCTGACACTTACAGTTTCTTTCAGATTTACTTTTGCAAACCATTTAGGAGCAATAACCTCTTTACCCAGAAATAAAGTGAAAAACTCCTGTATGCTTTTACATTAAAAAAAGAAAAGGTCTGATAAAATGGAGTATGCATTTACCAAGTGACTGGTACCAAAAGCTGTCAGCTTCTGAGCTGTTCTACCTTTTACCAACTACAGTAAAAGATTTGTCAATCTGCTTAAAAGGATGCTTTATTCAAAAATTTATCGTTTGTGCAGTGGTACACTTTGATTTAGAGGAACAGGCTTCTAAAGTGGTCTTGTACCAAACGTTACTGAATCATAGGTCTGTGTGAAATACTTGCTTTGTGAATTTTCTCCTCAGTGACATTAATCTGGTTTTAAGCATGTGAAACTTCTGTGAAATTGCAGCAATTTTATTTAATTTTGTTGAATAAAGTCTCATATCAGGAGGGAACCAGGAGGCTGTGGACACTTATTGGTCATGATATTAACTTGCATTTAGCTTCAATGAGAAAAGCTCTTAAGAGGTGCTCAATTTTGAGCACAATAATCCTTGTGGTTGTCAGTGAAACTGTTCTGCTTAGCGTTCACTACACCTTGAGTGGTGTTTGTGAATGGTTGTGTAATACCCAATGCCATACAGTTTTTTGTACTTCCTTCTGCTATCATCTACAATTGATATTAAAAATAGAATTTCTAATGTGTAGCAGGCTGTTAAATTTAGGTGAAGTAGTAATTGTCTAAGGACTGAGCAAACCTCTGTGAAAGTTAGTATTACAAATAGGAAGATTGGAAACCTTTTCTCTTGACTTCCGAAAATCCTCTCATTTTTGCTAAATCACAGTTCTCTCTTGATCCCGTTAGTTTGTGTTAGTTTCGTGGACCTTTATATCTCTGCATCTGCAAAATGCAAGGGCAATCTTTTGAATTCTGGACAAAAGCAAAAGAAAAACCAACAATCAAACCCAATGTTTATTTTGGAAATAGGGAAGTGATACCAGTGATTTTTTCTGTTGTGTTGGGGTGATACATATTAGTTAGGAGGTTCTGTCTCAAAACCGAACTTAATCTGGGTTGTTGTTTCAATTCCTTGAAATCAAATTTTGTTTAAAAAGAGACTGTTCCGCTTGTTGATTCATCATGGTTTGGAGGCTGAGGTGAAATACTGAATTGGTACAGAAGTGTAAGGTTAGAAGTTGAATTGCTACCTGAAGAAGAACGACACCAGGTCTATAGCTGGTGTCCGTTCTTCTGTACTCAGTGGACATCCACACTGGAATCTCTTTTTCTGCCTTCATTAATGTATGTCAGTCCAGTCCTTGTCTTGCTATAAGCAAAGTCTGGTTTAACCTAGGCGGGGCTATGTCTGTGCTGTTGGGCTGTTTGGCCTTCTCTTAGAGGTGTTACTGATATAGTGCTTTCTCTAAACTAAGGACAATCATATTTGTGAATACTTCTGCTGCTTTTCCCTATCAAAACCATGACTGTGCCCGCCCTTCCCATGGCTCAAGTCCTAACGGGAAGAGTGAGTTGTGTGACGTTCTAGAAACAGGCCCAGAAACATGGTTATGGAACATACTTTGAATACCTCATTGTTCATTATCAATTAATTGGTATTACTTGCTAGAAGTGGCTGAAATTAAGCAAGTTCAAAACAAAACAAAAAAAGATTTCTCATCTCTGAGCTTAGGTCTTACCTGGTTGAGCGCTGCACATGTACCGGAATGCACAAAATGTACTCTGTTCTGCTTTTGAATGGTGAATTCTTGCTATAGAATGAGGTAAACAGTTTTAATTGTCTCGTGTCAAAGGGAATTCAAAGAACTGACCTGTGTCAAAGTAATTTGTACAAAGGCCATCAATATGGTAGAAATCTCTCTAAATATCCTTAAGACATGCAAGGGTTGTCTAATATGACTAACTTCCTTAAGAAAACTGCTGAATGTTTTTTGTGAAGCTGTGAGAACTGTACATGAGATTCTAAATTTTAGGTTACTTTAATAATACTTTGAAAAAGAACAAAACCCCTCAAAACAAATCGACAAAAAAAAACTTCTATTAATCTTTTATTTGAAAAGGATATTGCAGTCATACAGGGTAGCACTTAGCCATTCCTAGTTACTGTATTTGTCCTTCATAGTGGTTTCTGCCAGCATTACAATTTCATGAAGCTTACAAAAATAACTTTAGCTGCTTAAGAAAAAAAATACGTAAACCAGATAAATTCTGAGAAGGCTCAAGGGGTGGAACTGGGTGTTCCTCAAGGAATGACCATGATCTTTGGTGGTGTTTTGTGTACCATTGCTTCCAAATACAAACCGTTTACATTGAGAGCAGTGTCTGTCTGACTCTGTTTTACAGCACCAAGAGAGTTTTAGTTATGTTGTGGTGATGGAATTAAAGCCTCTGTGCATCACTCTGCTGCTGTGTAGTTCTCTGGAGAACTATTTAAATTAAAGGCATAATACTCATTATGCTGGGGAACTGCATAAAAGATAGGAGCATGAAAGAACTATCATGCTGATAAAGGACTATATTGAAATACAGAATTTATGTTGGAGCAGCTGTCAGTGGAAACGGTAATTAATCGAGACCCTTATCATTTTTTAAAATTTTGATCTCTATTAGAATCCTATGAATATTACAATAGGCATATTTTTCTGATTAATTACTAGCCTGAACCAAAATATTTGTACAATTGATCAGTCAGATTTGGCTACTGTTTATCATTGGTTTTCTGTGTAACACAATAAAATCTTGCTATTTTTTTTAATAGGACCTAACGTTTTCAGAACTTCTGAGATTTGAAGGGCTGTGGAAACATAAATGGTTTTGCATGTTTTAATGACCAGAGAACAATAAAAAAAAAAGGCAGGGGCGGGGGTTAACCCCCAGACTTTGTCCAAAAAAACCTTATCACAGAAATATGTGTTATTGTATGCATATAAATATCTAACACATGTGTATTGAGAAACAGGCTACTAATACATATACATTTTTATATACATTAAAAAAATCAAAGCAGAATAGTCTCTTCACAGCAGTTTGTCACTATTATATGCATCATGGTATATAAAGGTTACCCTTGGCTCCATACTGAGTTTGTTGTTGACGTGACGTTGACACTTAAGCATCATAAAACATTTATATACTTTTCAGAACGCAGAGTGCATTTAGAGAGTTTGCAGTTTGCCTCTACCTCTTCGTTTCTCTTATTTCAGAGCCTGTAATGCTAATTTCTGAAGTTTTTCATTAAAGTTTCTGCGTTGGTCAATGAATGACATAAGTCACATGTCAAAAGAAGAGATTCTCACTAACACCCTGGAGTGTTTGAGCTGATTGGACTCTGGCAGTGATTGTAATTGGAGAGGGAATGACAGGCTCTATGCTCTGCTGACCCCTCACTGTACTTTCTGTAAATGGTTGGACATACTATATAAGGCTTTGTCTCCTGTAATCTTTTTTTTTTAGCTTTTGTAAGGCTAAAACTGTTGTAGTCTTATTTTTGAACGTCATTTCAATGCTATGCTGTCTTTAAAAAAATCAAAATAACAAAAAAATCAATTATTAAAAACATTAGGGTGCAAATACACAGCGAGATGAATGGTGCAGGTGTACTGGAGTGTTTCTGCTCTCAGAGCTCCTTACTGAACAGTCTGGGTGTTTTGCTGCTGCAGCCCATGAAGTTGTGCTTCCGACTGCAGTGGGAATAAAATTAGTGTTTATAACCCTACATGGCAAAGCTTTTTCTTTTAGTGACGTTCATATTTGAATGAGCTTCTAACATCCCTGGTTCTCAGCAGAGCATTAGACCAAAGGGTTGATTACTGCTACCATAAACCACTCAATGTATATACTCTCTTTTTATTTGAGGTTTCCTCATCTCCTTTCCGAGGAAACAAATAGAATGTAATCCATTGCCACCTACAACTTTTTTGCCAGTTTTCTGTTTAAATTAGTTTTTCTGTATTAATTTTCACATTAGCTGTGTCTTTGATGTAATAATTGAGTCTGCTTCAGAGTGAAAGGAAAAAATAATTGAGGGATGTGTTTCAGATATTTAAAAAGAGGCCATTTATAAAATTGCATTTAATAAAACTCTTTATGATTTCTGGTACTGGTTCTTGCTCTTTTATGTACTATTATTCATAAAGATAGCTGCCTAGGAGGTGACAATATCTAGAAGATTTTTATAGTGTAAAGGGATGAAACTGTGACATCTGTCCTTACAGAATGACAGGTCTGTTCCAGCTGTAATACTGATTTTACTGAAGTTCAATAAGTTATCTCCTGTTAGCTTAAATGCAATTCATGTTAGTTAATGACCTGCAATCAACCTGTGCATCCCTCTAAATGCCTGATTAGTGGAACATTTAAACATAAGAGAACAGGGCATAAAGCATCCTCTGCAATGGGGCACAGGTAGTCCGTAGTTTTTTGGATGACATTGACTCTGAAAATTTCAGAGCAGACAAGGAAGTGCTCTTGGTGAACATCATCATCTCTGCTTGTGCAAAAAATAATCAATCAGTCTGTGTGTATATGTGGGGGAGAGTGGATCAAAACAGTTCATACTCCAGGTAATTGTGAAACAATTTGTTTAACTTAGATTTCACTTTACAAGCCATCAGCTGGTGACATCAGGGTACCAAAAGCTACCAGTGACCTGACACATTATTTTTCAAATTCTAATTTTCTATTGTAAAATAACTCAATTTCAGACTTGATGTCAATGTGCTTATGATCCTTCCTTGTATGTGTGTGAGCAAATATATGTGTGCGCTTATATATATATATATATATATGTATATATAAACCGAAAAAAGACGTACAAGAAGAGAGAAGGTTTTTTTTTCTTTAAATAGTTAGGTGAAGTAAATTTATTTTTTTTTTCTTTCTCTAGACACAGATATTTATGTAATAACTTGTTGAGTTAAATAAAATGTCATTGGGCTGCAGATCCTTAGCAGTAATCATTGTAACTGTTAGCCTAAAGAAGATACATTTCGCCTTATCTCATGAGTGTGTTATTAATAGGACAACATTATTTAGCGTTGTCAGGAAAATCAATATTGAAATACGGTAGCCCCAGCCATTTTAATCATCAGTAGGAGCACAGGCTTTCTGGTGGGTAGTGTAAGGAGATCCACGGCAAATGCAGACTCCGGCCGTTCAGAGCAGAGCGTGTTGTGAAGGACAGTGTTGCCTCTCCTGAAAGGCTGGGCAGTGGGGAAATGAACAAAACCTGTGAATAATTGAACGTGGTATTGGAGGATACAGGAATAAGGGGAAATGAAAATGACATTTTGCAGTGACACTATGACATTGATTTTCATAAACCTCCAGCTGTAGATTAATGAAATGTTTTGTTTTGCACTCCGGGGGTGCTGCTCTATGTGCTCTGACAGCTCATTAGATGCTTATTGTGGTTGGAAGAGTGCTGAAAGCTCAGGATCTGGGAAGGAAAGTGTTTGGTACTGTGCATGATGCGGTGTTGATTCTGGTGCTTGCTTCAAACTTTTAGAGTAGCATCAATTTACTATCTTGCTGGACAGAATCTTGTCTGGTGTTAGACACGCTAACTAATGTGAATTTTAACTGCGTGATAGATAGCTGAAACCAGAAATATTTCCCAAGTCTCCATTCTACCACTTGAAAAGGTGTAAAAATTTATGGCTGACTTGCCCAACTTGTGCCATTCTGGAGCATTCAATTATAGATGTATGAGGCTAGCTTGATATTTTTCATTTTCTAAACTTCTGTGCAGTTATTCATTTCAGGACAGATTCAAAGTGTAGTGTTCTGGAAATTGTGTGTCCCCTCTCTCTTAGATGCTGTTGAACTGCTGCTGAGAAGCCTCAAGGGAAATAAAAAAATAACCGAGATGAATCAGATCACTGAGACTGTTACACACTGACACCTGTTCATAGGGATGATGAGGACTTTGGGTAATGCCTGTTTGATGACTATTGCTTTCTATGGGTCATCAAAACAACTGTTAATTTTTGCCTTGCAGTAGTTCTGTTGTGTTTTTTGCATATTTTGAAGTTACTTGAATTTGTGATAGTTTGGGAACTTGAACATCACAGTATTGTTGGGCATCTAGTCTGTAAGTGGTTCAATGGCTGCTTGACTTTACTCTGCTTCTTGTGCAGGGTTGTAACATGCAGATGTGCTTGGTTGGGCAGCAGGGGACAGGACTAGCACTGAAAGGAAAACAGCCCAGGGGACAGTCGGAGTATAACCATTGAGGTCAGCAAAGCTGAGAGCCAATACATGTGGATTTTCAAGTCTAAATAAACTGTTGGTAGGTTGAACATTATGACCTTCTTCAGCCATGCACATTATTTGTAAACATTTTACTTACCAACCTATCTTTTTATATGTGGTATAAAAACCCTCCTACTTTTATTTCCATTTGTGTTGCTGAAGCTGTAACTGGTTTTGCTGCTATAGATAATTATTAACTTAGGGGATTTTTGGTGCTATTTGTACACAGGGAAAGAAACAGCTGAAATACTGCCAAGTTTGCTTGACTCCTCAGGAAAACCAAGGAAAATCTCTCCCATTATCCAGACAGCTTTGCTGTGGGGGGATGATTGGTCACTGAGAGGACCTGCTGGCCGAGGACTTACGTGAAGTTAAAACAACGCCGGTTCTGCCCTATTCAAGAGACCTGTTCCAGGCAGAGGGTGAGGAGATATGGTGTCCAGCTGCCTGCTCAGCATCTGGCAGACAGATGTGTGACCCATGTGAGAGAAACTGTAACTGCTCCTTGTTGTGGCCAGAGGAGAGCCTTTCCCCACTCACTACCTGAAACCCTCCTTACTGGGTTTGCATTCAGTAGCAGCAGTGTCCTTTCAAATATTTAAAAAACACACTGAATGGAGATGCCAGCCAGTCTGCAAATGTGTGATTTTTACAAGGATTTACCTGAAGTCTCATTTATTCCATGTCCCATCTGTGTACATTTCACAGTATTTTCCAGACAGGGCATGCAGTTAGAAACTCTGTTCTAGGTTGGGAATTGCCAACCATTGTTGGCCTTAACATCTCCTCTTGAGTTACACAGCAGTAAGGGACAGCTGCTCATGGCTCTGTGCCACATCTGGCAAGTTTCGGGAAGAAAGCGCCAGTCCCCAGCAGAGCTGGGGGTAGTGCAAGGGCTGCTCTGCCATGTTTGGCCATTACAGGTCCTGGAGAGGCTGTTCCAGACTCATGTTTTTCTCGCATGTTCCTTAATGGTAGTTTATGTATTGCTAGTTGTAGATACACTAACAACCTCAGGGGGGTTAGTGATGAAGGGCTGTAATCCTCTCTTGGTACTCTATATTCGTTTCTAGCTAAAATTTTAAATATATTTTTTTCTTAAATAGTTACAGTATTAAGTAATACTTGAGTAAGGTTGTGTAGATAGATGTAGCCTGTATCTTTCTAAATCTGTCTCTAATCCTGTCTAAAACCATATGCTTGGCAGCTTAAGGAGTCAGAAGTACAGGATGCAAATGTGAAACATCAGGGATGTTTACACAGAGTGCTAAGGTATGATTCATACTGAAATAATTTGATGTTGTGAATTCATAGCTAAGTATTAGCAGAATTCATATGACTACCAGAACTTGATAATGTGTGAAAGCTGTGACAAAAACACTTGTGATGCACTTTGGTTAAATCTCAGGAAAAACTCTGAGAAGACTCGTGTATAACTGTAAGAAATAAAACGCATAAACATTTCTGTGAATGTGTTTTAAAAGTTGCACTGTCAAAGTAAATTGACAGAAACTCTGCAGTCTTGTTTGGAGAAGCATGTAAACGTGATGAATTTTAGGAGTTTGATTGAGCCCTGTTCACTCTGATAGCTGCTAAAAGGTTTCCTCTAGCAGAATCTGTTCTCTTTAGACAATTTTGTGCTTCTTTGCTATGATGTGGCTGCTCAGACATTCCCGGAGGTCATAGCACCCAGCTGAATTGTAGTGGCTCTTCATTTCATACTATGTGCATTCATTAAGGTAGGGGTTTTGCTTGTGTTATAGTTTAAGAAATTACTTTCTAGTATATGCATCTGTTTTCATGCATTTGAAAAAATTGTGCAATACAAAATATTGATTTCCTAATTCTTTAATGGAGGCGTGTTCTTCCTAGAGAAAAGGAGACCTTACAAACAAAAAACATGTCAGTGCTAGACAGAATGTACAAAAGCAAATAAATAAAAGCCATTAGAACTAGGTTTAGCTGTAATGTAACTTAGAGCAGTGTAGGTAAATAGTTAATGGCAGAAAAAAGAAGTACAAACCAGTTACTGGGGAAACCATCTGTGGCGGCCTGTTTTCCATTCCTACAAATTTAAGGGGCTTAACTTCAGTCGTGGCTTAATTAATATGCAGACTGTTTCCACTACTACTAAATCTGATGGGCATTCTGGAGACAGTCATCTGTTATTTAATTTTTTTTCTTTTTTTTTAAAAATCAGATTCCATGCTCTTACTTAATCCATGCTGCCTTGCATTCTTTTAAAAATACAATGCCTATATTATATGTTTATGTATAAATAAATACATGTCAGTTAACAGTAGCCACATTTATCACCTTACCTTGCTTGGAGTGGCACTTTGGGATGTTTTATAGGGCGTGCACAAAGCAAGCAATGGTGCTGCTTCATTCACCTTGAGAATTTAGCTACAATGGAGCTGTGTTTTTTACTTTGCTTGAAAGTGATTTGATCCCAAATCCTAAAGTTGGAACAGCCAAGAAGCTTCTCTTACTTTGTAAAAGACTGACTTGCACCAGCTGTCTCTATTGCCTGTGTTATTTTTCCCAGTGTTACCATTGCTGCTCATCTTTCCTGTCATTGCTTTCAGGCTCTCTTAAATCTCATATATTTTTCAGTCCTACTTGGAACTGAGAGGTAGGCTAGTAGGATAATTTCCGTCTCCCTGAGGGATACTTCTGACTGTTTGCTTCTGCTGGAGGGAAGAGGTTAGAGATGAAGCCTGCTTAATGTATTTACTTGAAGTTTTTCTTTGAGGTGATTAGTGCTTGAGTTTACTAAAAGTATGAATCCCATTCCTTTAAAACAGAAGCCAGTAACTGGGGTTAAGTAATTGTTAACTACTTAAAACTATTTTTGTTCTGTAGTTGGTGAAAACCTCAAAGGTTTGAAGGTTTTGACATTAATTTCCACTTTCTTTTATGGATGGGCTTTCTATACAAGCAGCAGATTATTAAAACATATATTGTAAAAGGTGGTGAAATAGTCTTAAATGACTCTTGAAGTGTTTCTTTTTCAGAGATGAACTATGCTTATGTGCTTATTGAGTCTTCTGCAAGTTGAGGCAGATGCTTGATTCTTTGGGCTCTCTTTCTACAAAATAGCTAAGCAAGCTTTTATTCAAATGAAAAGATTGCTACTGAAATCTGTTTAGATAAATTGCAGAAGTTACATGCTAACTAAATTTTCTAGCAGTGTTTGCCATTCTTAAGAATGTGTGACAGACACACACACAAAGAAGAGACCGGTGAAGGAAATGGGAATGTAAGCCTCCATGCCTTCTCATTAGCTAAAACAGAAAAATAAAAGCCTCGGTTTGTATCCTGTTTCTTCAGATTTTTCTCCTAAAACCAGATTTTCAACATGATAACCCAAACTGAGCAATGCAGCTGACGGAGACAGCAGGTTGAAAAGTGAGCAGTGAAGCAAACAAACCCTTTCCCATATAGATCTTACTCTTCTGTGCTTGCTACCCTTAAAAGAAAAGGTAATTTAAAAATTCTCATTCTCTGAACATCCATGTGACAGTCTGTAGTGTAATAATTGCAGAGGTTTGGCTGTTTTATTGTTTTCCTGATAGTGCCCAATACTTATTAGTTTATGTATTTGGCACAAGTTTTTGGAAGCAGTATAAGTAGAAGCAGACTTAAAGGAGATTTACAAGTGTACGCACTATTTGTTTTATAGATGGACAAAGAAGACTTTGATACATTGAGTCCTGAGCGAATGAGTCCTGAATTCGTGAGTTAGTTGTGGTGATTTGTATAGCGTGACTTGGCCTAAAGATGTTCTAACGAGTGGGATTTACTGGTGCAAAGGGTCTTTTTTTTTTGATAGCTCTGCTAAGTTCAGCATCTTTGCATTATTTAGTCATGTGCTTGATGTGCCGAAGTCTCTGGCTCAATTAGGTTTACCTTTTAGCAGTAACAGCTCTCAGGAACAGTACAAGCAGACGCGTCTGACTGCCACAGAATAAATAAGAAAGTAAACAAAGTCAGTGGTGTCTTCCTGCAAGTTTCTTTAAGTGCTTTACTTAAGGAATACGATGCACATGTAATGAAAATATCCCAAACCAAATCTGTGATGACCTTTGCCCTAAACTCTGAAAAGGGGATATGGAGGTATGGATGCATCCATGTGTTTACAAAGGATTAAACAAAAAAACCACAAGCAAACAAACAAAAAACAGAAAACAAAAAAACCCACGACATAATGAATTAAAAATGCTTCTAAGCGGCTGAATTTTCAAAATCTACATTTTAGTTTGGTAGGGTAGGGTGGAGTTATTTCTAAACTTAATTTGGGGGTGGGTAGGATGCGACATTTTAAAAACCAAGATGTTTTGAAAGACCAGCCAAGAATGATGGAAACCACAACATAATGTAATCTTGTGGGTACAGGCAAGTCCTTCAGTCCTTTTTCAATCTCTGTTTCTATCTAACGGCAGCAGTGGGAGAACAGCATTCCTCTTCTACACGATCTGGTTTGGAGGAAAATTATGTTCACAAGTGAGTCATTTCACTGTGGAAATATGGGATGAATGAGATAAATCGCAGTGACTCCCTCTTGATTGTGGGTGGAGAGAGGAAAAGAACATGTCTAATATCTTTAGAGAACTAAAAGTTGTAAACAAGAGTAAATGGATCCAGAATTTTTCTGTGTGCTGAATAGTCAGGGTGAGATTGAGAGTCAAAACGTTTGCTGTTTTTCATAACAAGGGTTGAAAGGTGAAAAGACAACCAAGATTTTGTACTTGAAGTCAGCAAAGGTGCTGTATCAAGGAGAGCTTCATTTATTTGTGCTGAGTAAAGCCGTATGAGTAGATGCAAAATGGAGGACGTTAATCAACTAAGAGATGCGAGTTCTTAAGTAAGTGGAAGGTGGCAGTGTTGGTTTGGAAGAAAAAATGTTGAGGAGTAGACTTTGAAGTTTCTTACTGTGTTCCTGGCAAAAACCTGCAGCTGGGTGTCGGGTGCCCTGTGTCAGCAGCCGTTCCTGAGAGCCAGGGGCTAAAGGGGATGTAAAAACTCTAAGTTCCACATTCAGTCAAGAAAATTGCTCTGAGAAAACAGTATTCTTAGTAAAAATGCACAGATCAGTATATTCCTAATTTTTTTAAAAATATTTTTTTTATCTTCTGTTGAACTTGACTTTTTTTCACTGCTCTAGAAAATCGATTGTATGCTAAGACTCAGCATTGCCAACGTTGACACAACAGAGCAGCTTCTGTAGTTGGGAGCTTTTTTGTATGTTGATTATTGTTTGTTTACAGTGAAAAAAATTAGAAAGGTGTGGAATTCTGCCTCCGTGGAGATGAATAGAAGCTGTCCACTCTAAGGGCCATGGATAAATGGAGCACACACAGTATCAGTAATGTTCTTACTTGTAATTATGTACTTTGGGTTTTAGCATCTGCCTCTTTCTTAACTAGGTAAATTACAACTGATACAAATTATTATGACAATAACAGTAATTGCAGATTGATAAATTAGAGGAACAAAGATGCTGAAACTAAATTGATTGCTCCCCTAAATCATCTTGGGCTGCAGTTGTAGGAAAATGCTGCCATTTCTTCATTTTGTGGAAGTTGTTTTTCGCTTTAAAGCTGCTTCTCAATATTCTGAAATCAGCCTGTTATTATCTTAGCATGACATTTGGCCTGCAGTTCCCAGCTAGGAATGAAAAAGGCTATCATTGGTCCTCTCTGCACAAAATAGCTGGGCAGAACATTTCTGTATACAGGAACTGTTATTCTCACCTTTTGAAGAGCAATTTCTTTGATGACTCAGAGAATATTTGACCTTCAAAGTAAAAGCTGCAGGCAGTACAATTTGCCTTTATAGCAATTGTGTGGCGGGTGTTTGTGTGTGTGTGTCTTCCTTGTTAGTTTTGAGAATAATCTCTTTCACTTTTCTGTAAATTGTAGTTATCCTTGTTGAACTGGTTAGTCCCATCTGGACTTTGAACCAAGTTACCAATGCTGGAGAACACGTAATTTTTAAGAAAACATCCTTCTTTGGAAAGGTCATATAATTCTTAAAAGCCTCTTCAGAGCTCTATAAGGGAGAATCAGGTTTCTGCTCTTTCCTGTGTACGATTTACAGTGTTTTTTATATTTTTTTCCCTGCTAAAAATCTTCCATTTTTGCCTTTCAACTTGAAGCTTAAGTAAAACGTGTGTGATGTGCTGATAGAAAACCTGTCCACAAGGTGGATGTTCCCCCAACAATGCAGGCCTTGCTTTTACTTGTGTTTAATCACCCTTGCCAAACTAGCAAAAATAGGCAGCCTTTCATTGATTTGAAGATGACTCGTGAGGCTGCTCAGCAAAGTGCACCCAGGAGACAGGTCAAAGCACATTCTGAGCTCTTCTAGAACTGTTAGGATGCTGCTTATTTATTTTATCTCCTATTGGAGAAGCTTCCAGAAGGACTTGAGGGGAATTTGGGTATATTGTTCTGGGCAAATTTAATCTGAAGCTTGTGCTTGGAAATTCTTGAGCATGGTGTGGAGGCTGCGCTGCAGCACACACTGTTTTTCAGACTGAGGTCTAGTTGCTTTGCTGTCAGGACACCTGTTTGGAAGAAAAAGGCTATTGTGATATGTTTGTGTAAAGATGTTTTTGCTCTTTTTTGCAGCTGGATATGTCTGTAGGAGGCTTGGGCAAGAGGCTAAAAGCTGTGTTTTATGGATTGTGTGTTACAGCTTCATGTGACATTTGGATATATCTTTGGACAAGGAGCTAAAGTAGTGCTGTGTTTTGGTTCCTAGTACTCCATTCTGTGGAAACTAAGTGGATAATCTGTCCTTTGTTAATGCAGTGTGGCTTTTGATACACTGTTCTCAATACAGAAAAACCTTCCGTTTTGCTTTTCATTGTAGGAATAAATGTATCAAACTAATCAATAGGCTAGAAGAGCTGACCTTTGTAGCAACTGGGCAACAAATTCCTTAAAAGCAATGCTGGTTTTACTCAGTCCTTCCTGAGTTGTCTTCATGAATTGTTTTTATTCCCGGTATATTATGTGTGACCAGAGGACAGCAAGCACTAGTGGGAGGATCATTCCCCTTTGCTCACCTACAGTCTTGATAGGAGCCTGATGCTCCAAAGTACAATGGGTGCTCCTTCCCTTAGAGGGGCGAGGATGCTTATTAGCCTTCTGTAAGATTAGGGACTGTAAGAGCAAGTAACCATGCACAGTTATTTGCTGTTGAAAAAAAACACATGTAAGTTCTTCCTTAGTACAGAAAAATCCATCTTCAAATAGCCTCATCTTTGAAAAGAGCTCTTTACCGAAGATTAGGAAGGGGCTTTGCGGGGGAGATACTCCATACAGTATGCTCGGCTTAAAACTATGAGAAGTAGCAAGTGTCTTTTACAGGTAAATTTATCACTGCCAATGTAGAGGAGAAAGAAGACGTGCTTCTGAGAAAAGACAACTCTTTATTTATTTAGGACTATTTTGAGTAGTTTAGTTACAGATGAGACTATTTACAAATAAGAAGATGGTGAATTTTCTTGGAGATTAGTTGCTTAGAGTAATTCTTAAGGCTTTTGTTCTGCCTTTTTTTTCTGCCAAGACCTCATTTAATTTGTAAGATGGTATTTATAGAACAAAGATCTCTTAACCTGAAGTCTGGTGATGTATTGGTATTGAAAGCAGTGATAATGCTGTTAGCAAGAAGCTTTAATTGCATGATTATAGACCAACAAAATTAGGCTTACTGACATGCAATCATGATTACTTGGAGATATGCTAAACTGAATTTAAAGATAAAACTTCCTCTGTCTGCATCCACATGTTGTCTATATAATAAGAATGTTTCTAAAAGCATGCACTTAATGGGATTTGGTGTTTACCCCTACATACTCCTTTGCCAGCCACTTTTGCCATATGCTGTCTGAATTTCAGCATGTTGATAAGGTTCAGCATCTCGAAGATGGTTATTCACCCCATGCCCTTTGAAAAATCTCTGTATGTGCTAGTTTCCTACCTTCAAAATGGTTGTCTTCGAGGATGTGGTGTGAATAAGTCCATCAGGAGTGCAGGGTATGGAGGGGTTATTGTAGTGAATCGCAGCAGTACCTGCAAGCTGCCTTCGCTCAGCAGCTGCAGGGGGGACACTCCAGCCATGTGTTTTGTTACCTGCGCTGAAGAAACACCATAGTGAAGCACTCAAATTAGCTGTGGAGAGAAGAATGAAGTTTATGGTGACAGGTCAGCTTGTAAACTGTTCTGTTTTATTCCGTATCAATGCTAATCCATAGCAACTTGGTATAAACGGAGATTTTTGTAAAAAAAAATTTCCATGCAAATCCGATATTCATAGAATCATGGAATGGTTTTGTTCTAGATTATTTTGATAGGGTTGTTTTTGTGGGATGTGATTTTTGCGAAGCATGAGTTACCAACAGGTGTAAGTGAGAAGAATGGTAATGAACATAGCTGTCCTTTTTGTTACTTAAAACCTTATGTAAGTCCATGGCACTGTCTGATCTAGAGCAACATGCTAGTTTTTTGCATGGACGAGACAGATGCATACATGCCTCTTATTAATGAGTGTACTCCACAGCACAGCTGGGAATCTTCACTCGTGATACAGTGATTCAGGACTTCTTCATGTTTCTGAGCAAGGAAAGGGCTGCAGCCATCCCCTAATTGCTGTCAGCCTCGTGTATGATGAGTGTTTTCTCCTTAGGTTGTGTGCTTTGCCCATCCTCTGCACTTACACTCTCTTAGTTAAACTACAGAAAGACAACTTACATAGGTGTTAGACCCTGGAGATAGCAGCTGAATACCATCATTCATTAAAGCAAAACAAAAAACCCTACGTAGTCTCTGCTGCTTTTCATTTTGAAATACGAAAATTATCTTGGCACAGGGCATTTCCTGGGGACTGATGACTGGCTGGGGTTAATGGCCCTTGGCTGTGCCCTGGGCCATCAGCTTCTCCTTGCTGGTCATTAATCCGCAGGAAATGCCCTGTGCCAAGTTCATTATTGTTGTATTTGGGTTCTTCGAGAGCTGAATTCAGGAACCCACACTGCTCTAATGTGTCAGAGCCTGCTGGGTTTTCTAACATTTAGGCCTTACACATTATTTTTTTTTTTCCCCCTGAGCTTATCTGAAGTTTCCAAATGTTTCACTTAATGGAAAATGACTGTAACGCTTCAGGTCCTTTAAAAATATTTCACTGAGCAGCAACCAAGGTAATGCTAAACTTTCTGGTGAGAGTAAGTTCTGTGTAGCAAACACTTTTGGAAAGAGTATATGCTTGGGGGTAGCCTGTGCTGTTCGGTATAGCTCAGAGCCGCAAGCAGCACCTTGTACTTGGCATGGGAACTTGAAGGCAGTTCTGACAGGTGGTGTGTCTGTGCTTTCTGCTCTAAGGTAGGATTGCGGGACTCGTGGTCTGTATAAGCTGTAAACCACTTCTTCAAGCAGGGATTGTTTCAATTTTAAAGGGATTTTGCTTTTTTTGAAAATCAAGAGAAGAGAAACGCTAACTTTTTTCCCTTACCACCTGTTGACAGTGAACAAGAAATAAGAGTTTGTTTTCCCAATAGGATTTCAGGTACTGAATGTGCAACTTTTTTAATAGATTCTGCCAAGTAAGTTTATGAGGCATTGTTGTACTCTGCACTGAAATCAGTTTAGGGGTAAATACAAAGTTTCAGGAAAAAAAAAATCAAGTAGGTCCATATTCAGTATTGTGGCTTGGAAGTGGCCATTCATGACTACTGTCATATTTCTTTATTAAAAACCAAAATAAACCAACCAGACAACCAAAAAGCCAACCAACAAAAAAAAAACCCCAGCCCACAAACAAACAAAAAAACACCCAGAAACCCCCAACTACCCATCTTCTACTAGTACATCATATTGGATCATATTTGAAGTAAGACTATAAGGCAGTGGAGGTCATATGACCAGTAGTAAATAGAGTGTTGAAGAACTCAAAAAGTTAGTAAAATTGGTACCGTGCATATATCTGATGTTTCTGGATGACCATCTTTATTTCAGTGGATTAATGAATTCACTGAAAATGAAAAAGAAATCAATAGTGTGCCCTATGTGTTGTGTTTTTTCTTTTTTCCTTCTTAAATGCTTTTTCCTTCCTCCCTTCTTTCTCTCTCTGATTCAGACTTTACAGATAGTCTGTAAAGTCTCTAGCTTTTTCCTTTGTAAGGTTTCAAATAAGCAGCCTGTGCTGTCCTCTTCCCACTTCTCAGATGTACCACGCTGTGAAGCTGCTTTGGGTCAACAAGAAACCTTGGTAACGTGCATTTCAGATCTTGAAAATGCCACAGTGTGCATGAGATTCGAAGACAGCAGCAAGCTTGTTGGAGAATGTCACATCTGTATAGACCTTTGATGGATTTAGTAGAATTTCAGCAAAGAGAGGGAGGGTTATTTCATGAAGAGAAAAGGTCCTGGATCAGGTCTACATACAAGCTTTTACAGATCTTCAGATTCAGTGTGGGGTTTGGATTTTTTGGCATGAAAGTATGTTCAAAACCCAGTCCTTGTGTCTACAAGTCAAGGCTTATTCCAGTTGTTATTTCCTGTAGTGGTGATTACGAACTGTCAGTCTGAAATTTTTACCTAGAAAATGTGATATGAGGAGAAATAAATCTCACTATTGCTTGATAAGTAAACAATACTATTATATCTACTTAGATTGTGTTTTTATTCCAGAAAGAATGATAGTTCCTACTGTCAGTAAGCCTGTAACAAGGTGAAGACAGCTTGCCATGTGCTTTTTAAAAATAGATGCTTATGTTCTGCCACTTACTCCTGAACATCATTGACATCATCTGAGACGATGCAGGTAAGTCAGAAATCTGAGGTTGTTGTTGATGCACTTGAGAGACTTCATTTGCAAAAGCAAAGAGAAAGTGCAGTGAACAGCAGAGGAGAAATGACAGGGCTGCCTTTTGCCTAATCTAGGAAGATTTAAAGGAAAGGGGTAAATTTTTGCTTGCAAGGAAACCTTACCCACATTTGAAATTATCTTTATTTTGCTGCTAATCTGGTGAAGTCATCTTTTATTCCTCTCACTCTAGAAACTTTACACAGAAGATATCTAGTCTATGCTGCAGCCTTTTGGGTTGGTACTAATCAATTTTCTCTGCAAACTTTCGCTTACCTTCTCCCAAACACTATTTTTGGTTTTCCTTTGGAGAGAAGGAGGGGGAGCAGAGGGTCCTAGGGGAAGGGCAATAAGCCATGAGCAATGGATTTACCAGCCTGTTCTTTCCTTGTGCCCAGCCTTTGTTCCCAGCTGGGAATCCCCTTTTGGCTTTACTGACCATGATCAGGAGGAGGATAGTTTCATCTTTGTACACAAAGCCTGGTATGTGGCATCGTTTTCACACTGGAGTGACCAGTTTTCACCAAACTTCATCCTGCTTGTATCCATAAGCTCGATGAGGTCCCATGAAAACACTTGCCCCCATTGCTCCAGCTCTCAGAGTCTGGTGAAATCAATAGAAATTTTGCGCTGTTCTTGGTTAGAGAAGAACCAGAGCAAAAAAGTATGTGGTGAATTGGAGAGGTGTGCAGCCTGCAACCTGGTCTGCTGCTGGTTGTGCAGTTGCTTGTAACATTCTATAGTAGTAGCAATGCATCAGCATTCTCAGTGCTAATGATTTGTACATGTGTAACTAGTCTCATAAAGTACATAAAATCATAAAGTGGGCTCTACATCCTTACTTGTTGGGCAGTGTATTTGTAACAAACTATGATAAGGCTTTTCTTTTTGTCAAATGTAACTTCCAAATACAGTTTGTGCTGTTGGATACACCTAAATATTTTACTTTGTTAGCCTCTGGATGTGAAAACAAAGGTATTTGTTTCTTGTTGCTTGCATACTCTTATGATCTTGGGGTTTGCAAATGGTGAGGCAGCTGAGGGTTATTTTATGGTCTGCAACATAAACAAGACTGGAGAGTTCAGTATGTTTTTTATCTTGGGCAGGCTTGATGCTGTCTACAAAGAAACTGGTCAGAAATTGAGTAAATATTAGTTAAAAACATTCTAGGCTGCAGATAATATTTCAATTAAAACTAATTTTAAACGGGGAATTTTAAAGCTGTTTTGTTGGAGGCAGAGCCATCAGGATCATAAGGGAGCCAAATTATTTAAGATTTTCTGATGTATGCAGCAGAATGCCAATATTTGATATATACCATACTTGTTTGAACTGCTATGGCTTCATATCTGTTTTCAGAAATTATACGTTTTATCTTACTGTAACTGTCTTAATGTTTACAGAGCAGTATATGTACTCCAGCTCTAAACTTGGAGCATGGCAAACTGTGGAAGCAGGATGATGTGTGTATTTTATCTACTGCATGCAGCATTAATTCATTCCAAAGAAAGATGTTTTCATTAGTTGTTATTTTTGATTGTAAAAAGTAATAGGTAGTTCTCTACATTTCTTAGCTTAATTTGAGCTACTGCTTTTCTTTGCTTCTCATTTTCTGCCTGCCAAACATTTGAATGTATTATTCCAATAAAGAGATGGAGGCTGTTGATGCTGGCTTATTAATTGTAGGAAAATAAGTAACTGTCAGTAACACTTTAAAAACTTGTTAGCCAGATACTTGTCTATATATAGATGTTGCTTGGTTTTGTTGGCTTCAGCAGAAATTTATCATTCTCTTTGAAATGTGGAACATCTTAGAGGAAAGACAGACTCTTAGCATTTGCAAACCCCATGATACCAGCAGAACTCAGTTTGCAATCATAAAGGGAAGCAGTTATGCCCAAGAGACATCACTACTGGACTAAGAAAAATGTTTGCCAATCAGCAATATATAATGAATAATGAACAGTATTTGTCATCTCCCTGAAATTGGGGCATTGCAATGCAAATGGTACAGCTGTTATTCTTTAATTGCAGCTGGATTAATAAAATGTAATTTTTACAGCCTTTTTCCAGTATACCACTGGGGAATATGTTTTAGTACCACTTTGGGTGTCTTTTAGTTAATAAATTTGTGCCGTTTGAGCATAAGTGTTTGGCTTCAAATCCCAGATACAAGTTTATTAAAAATTATAATAGTTCTTGGAGACTATAAAATGAAATGAAGTGCACAAAATGTTCATTTCCAGTGCTTGAGTTTAAAACCATTTGTTTTACTTGACTAATTTCAATGTTTCCATAACTAGAAAGCACTGAATTTAAATAGTTAATAAATATTTAGCCAACCAGACAAATAGCATGATTTTCAAGAGATGCTTTATATTTGTTAGTAATTAAAGATTCATAATGGCACTGAGAAGATCTGGTCATATCTAATATTTAAAACTTGCAAAATGTTTATGTAAAGCAGTGGCACTGCAGGGAAGCAGAATTAATACAGTATTTGAAGTCGGAAACAGGAGCGATGCAGTGGTTAAATCATCTGATTGACACAATAAGGCTGACCTGGTGGGAAATAGTTGAGAAGCCGTTTAAGGATAACTCAGGTCTTACTGCTGGTTGAATGGAATCTCTCATTGAAGTCAGGATTAAATCAGCTGTTGGCTGATTTTCCTTTCCTTATCACAGGGAAACTCTCTGAGCAGCTGCCAGAGATGCAAACCTTCCCCTGGACAAAAGCACTTCCCAGCAAACTCCATCAGAGAACCAGGTAACTTCACAGTTCCCAATGAAAAGCAGCACTGCTCAAGCTGCTGCTATCTGCATCTGTATTCTAGGATCTTTTTGCTGTATATATTAAGCCGTTATTTCCATTCAGTTACTACAAAGTACACTGAAATTAACTGCTTTCTTAGTTTTGGGATATGAGATCCCTGCTTCTACTTTAATAATTTTCAAGTTTTAAGATGGTTGTATACAAAAGCAAAAAGGGGGAACCACAGTGCAGATGTTGGTCTTTGCTGTAACCCAGGCAGTGGCCAGCGTCTTTCCCTTGCCCTTTCTGCTGTTCTCTAGGCAATCCATCTGAGTAGATGTAGGTAAATGTTGATACTTTAGGCTTACAAAAGTTGAAGAAACGGTCCTAGAACTGGGACAAGATTTGTTGACTCTAGTTTTGGTTAAAGCATAGTACCTGCTGATTCCAGTCTTGTTTGCTTTACGGCAGTTGATTAAATTGAGCTAATATTGCTAGAATGACACAAACAAACAAAGAAATCGATTCTACTACTGGCATTTTAAGGGAACTTACTAAAACCATGCTCAGTGTCCTCTTTGTTGAAGAGAAACAAATGAAACAAGCAAAAAAAAAAACCCACAAAACCAAAAATCCTACAAACCAAAAACAGCAACAAAACCACAACCAACCAAATAGAAAACCAAAACCAAATAAACAAAACAACAACAACAACAAATAAAAACAAACAAAAAATGTTTTGATAAACAAGATTCCCAGAACCCTTAGTCCCAAGCCTGTGAGCTTCAAGGGGAAGGCTGAGGAGGAGGGGGCCTAGAAAAGATGATACTCTGCGTTGTTCAGAGAAACTCAATTTCAGTATTAGATTTCTGCCAAAAAATAGATTCTCTTCCTTATTAGGGTAGTGCTTATGTTTGCAGCAGCAAGCCCCACTTTATGACAGATGCACTACGATCCTGCAACCAGTTTGTAGCACGTATCCATAATTACAAGCAACTAACTCTACCTTTTAATAAGTGATGATATTTAATGTGACTGCCTTAGCAAAATTGTTTTACCATGTCACCACTATGATGTCTAACTGTAGTTTTACTGTAGTGGCTAGCCGTGTTTTAGATTGAATACATTCCTGTTATTCCTTCATCCTTTTAAAATTTTACTCTGACACTAGGAATTAGTTATGTGTGAAAGGAATCATCACGCAACTTTATTTCAGCCTTATGCAAACTAATTAGTCACAGGACAAGATTAATATAGACCTTTTATGGATGAATGTACAATTTAGAACAAAAACTAAGCTGAGAAAATAGAAACTTGGAGAATGTGCTCTAAGCAAGCACTAAATATAATGTGTCTTTGTTACCTTCTGGTAAATTGCCTTATCTCTGAGCATTGTGTGGAAGCGATGGATACAAGATGAACTTAGCCTTCAGTTAAATAGAGATTTGCTTAAAGGTGAGAGCAGAGTAAAAGGGGCTGTGTTAAATGTGAACTGTAGTTACTGCATCTGTGTTAGGGTTTGAAGGATCATGCACTGCACAAAGCTTCTACAGAAAAGCAGTCCAGCTATAGTCCTGCTTTTTTTGTTCTTATTTTCCTTGCTGCATGGTGAATGAACTTGACTGGGTTATGTTACATGCGATGATTATACTTGTGTGAAAAGTCTTTTTTTTTTAATTGTTAAGTCTTTAAGGAACTTGAGCTTGAAAACTCAAAATGAACAATAGAGACAAACTTCCCACAAATAATTTTATCTGTATTTAAATTTGAAAGAGTCAGAGCGAAGTGGAGAATGATCCGACCTTGGGACATTTCTACGTGTTATGCGTCTGTCAGTAAAACAAGATCTGTCTTGTATGCGCACTCGTTATTACACCTTGACCGTGGGAATCATGGCTGAAACCAGGCTTTCCGTTAGACAGCTTGACATATGACTTGCTAGGTACTCAACAAAAAATCTATAATGTTTGATTTTTAATCAGATGCACTGGTACAGACAGATGCACGCTGTTTGTATTCAGTAATATGCCAGTGGAAATGTTGCTGAAGGATCTCCTGTGAATTAATTTTTCCTGGTAATTAATTATCTGAAATCTTGAGTGGGTGCGTTAGGAGAAGTTCTCTGTGAGTATTGCATCACCTGGAGGAGAAGGTTAAAATGTAGGAAGTCCATTAAGCTGCTGTCTCATGTTTATGCCTTCTGAAAATTCTCCCTACTCCTCTCTATTTTCACAGACACATTAAGATTGGGGGTACTGATTTAAAGGAGAATAGTCTTTTGAATTTGCTTGTGGTGTTCGCAGTCAGATTTGTATTTATTTATTGTTTTGAGGTACTAAGGAAATTGTCTGAGAGCATTTATATTAAGCATTGTTCCATCCCTGCATTTTTTCAGTGTGTTCACTGCTATGGTATTATACGCTCTTTGTGAATACCAATATGCTTTTGGAGTGTTAAGGCTGAGTGTATTTAATTTCATGTCAAGAAGGACACCCTGCCATAGTGTTCAGCTGAGCAATTGTGAATAACCCTCAATCTTGAACACTGGCATGAAGTGCCTTTTTGTCTGTCTGTGTGTGTGAGATGTGAGTGTTTTTGTGGATTTGAAGCTTTTTTGTGTGTGTATTTTAAAATATGAAAATGACTGGGCTTGCAGCCATTCAGAACTGGCAGAGCAGTTTTGCTTTGCTGCTGCTTGGACCTTCTAAAGTGGTGTGTGAAAATCTCGGTTGTGTGATTCAGTTTGGGGGTGGATATCTATGGACCTAACAGTTCTATAAACATTTTTTTGTTTCCATATATACAAAATAAGTGTATATGTTTTTTATAGAAGCATGTGCTTGAGTTCAGTCATTGAGCTTTCTTATTAATTTCTTGTGTCATTCTCAATGTTGGCCTATATGTGAACAAGATTTCCATAATATACTTTTAATATCAATAGTGTTTTGTAATATAAATCCAGCAGGAAGATAGCGTTCAGGAAATGATTTGTCCACAATTAAATGGGAGGCAAAAGTACAATTCTGATGATTAAATTGGGTTCTTGTTTAAAACACATGCGCTAGGAGGATATGGCAATCTTCAGGAAGCAGAAAATGCAGTTAACCAGCACCAGCATTTAGTCACTTGCTAATACTGTATATGATTTCTAATTACCTCTGTAGTTTGTCATTGTTTAACACAATCAAATCTAATTGGCCAGAAAATTTTTCTTGGATCATCATAGTCTATGACTATGTTTTTACTGTTATTGTTCCAGCTTCTTTTTCATCACCCCAACCTTTACTGCTTCATTAAGTCTTAAATTAGACTTTGACAATCAGCCTGGTTTATTAGAATTATCAAAAGAAAGAAATATATACATGGTGAAGTCGAAGGGGAGGCTCCAGCATCATATTTTATTTCATGCTTAGCAGTTTCCTGAGAGTTATCAAAGGCAGGCATCCTTTATTTGTAATTAAATACTCCTTGCTTTAAAATCATTACTAATAAATGTCAAGTGTGAGAAGAGGTACTATTATTCAGTGAAAGTCTTTGGATATGTTTTAGGGTGAAAACGTGTAGGCATGAAGGTTGATAGTTTTATGAAATGTTGTAGGGTTGCTTTCATTACAAAATCCTAAAGTTAACCACTTCAGACGAAGCTCAAAAATCATTGCAACATTTGGGGAGCTCTTCTTACCCTACAGGAGAAGCTCTTGACATTTGTGGTAATTAAAAGTGAAGGTATCTATTAAATACTTAAGTCGTTCAAGTAAACGCCAAGCTCACATGCAACTGTAAGAGCTACATATATCTTAATCAGATCTGGTAAAAACTGCGCAGTTAAACTGTTTCCTGGGTTTGGTGGTGGTTGGATTTTATGTTTTTAATGAGACTTAAAACATTTTAGGAAACATTGACATAATTGGTATGGGAGTGACCTGGAATGAGGTTTACTCTTCAGAAATATTCCTGTGAGTGGCAGATCCAGCCTGGTTCTTGCAGAGCAAGGATTTGCTGTCCCTTCACTCTCTCTTGCTGCCATGGGTGTGTTGTATAGTTTATTTTAGGATAAGTACTCTATGCCCTGTGTAGTTTTTATTTTTTTAAATTATTTTTTATCTTTTTCCAAGCAGATTAGGAAAACAGACCTAATTTTCATTCGCTTCTCAAAATCCTGTGTTTCTCTATGGAGTAAGTCTCACTTCTCCAGTTGGTCCTTGGTCCAGTGTCCCAACTGCTTGTCCTGATCCTGACTTATCAACATTAACTCTAGTATGAACATTTGCGAGTATCTAAAGACAACTGTGTTTAGGGCCAAATATTGAAAGGTTTCTATTGGAAGATCACCACTAGGAAAATGTTCTTAATATGGCTTTAAGGGCTGCAGGAATTAGGTCAAACCTGTAGAAAAAAAAATTATTGTTGCCACTTAATTGACTGTAGGTATTCTGTGTATTCTTGCCTGATACTGTAACATTTGGGTGCTTTCCTGCCATACAGTGACATAGTCTGTAGGGTTGTTTGTGGTGTGGTGGTGTGTGTGTGTTTGTTTGTTTGTATGTTTGGTTTTTTTTTTAAATTTTAGATTTCTTTTTTTTTCCTCCTCTCAAAGGAAAAATAGTGTGTGTTTTTTGATTTATGTAACAATTAAGAATGCATAAAAAATATATCTGGTTGAACTAACATGGAACAGATGCTTTAAATATTATTTTATCTAGTAATAGCACTGTAATGAAGCACAGCAATAGAAATAGCATTGTAATTGGAAAGGCATTTTATTTTCAGTGGTGAAAGACTCCACGATGAAATGCTGAAGTCTCTTTCCAGTTCGTAGGCTTTTTCACATGGGACAGTCCATTTGCTGATGGAAACAACCAGAATAAAATACTAGTTATCAGAGGAAGTTATGGTACTTTACTTTATAAAACTTATTAACAATAAAAATATTTTAAAAAATACTTTTTTGGTACTATTTTAATTTAGCTTAGAAAGTTGTTTCATGTTTCATGTTTCATTGAAACATGTTGTCAATGCATTTCTTACGAGATTTTGAAGCACAAAATTTTCAAATTTGATAAATGCAGCGCGCTCCCTTCTCCGTTTGCAAATGCAAGTCTATTGAGTGTACTTTTCCATGCATTTGCTTTTTTTGTACTTATTTTTCCACACGTACCCTGGAGAAAAGCACGCAATCCGCTGTTACTCTGAGGTAAGCTGGATTTCAGTGCAGTCTGTTTCAAATTAAATGAAATTGTTTATTAGTTTTGCAGTTCTGGAGAGCAGAGGCACCCTTGGGTTTTCATTGAGCTGATGAGGGATATGTTAGCCTATACATCCAGAGAGGACTGATGCTAATTGGGCTTTTCACTTTGATAAAGTCCTTGGTTTCAATGATGATACGCAGGTCAGTCACATCTTTTAATTAAAAAAAATAAAATTAAAATCCTATGCTGGAATTACCTAACTGTTGAGCAGTTTATATATGCAAGTATGCTCTCTTGTGGTAAGCCATTTTATTGAATCCTCCACCAGCTCTAAATTTTGACTTTTTTTTAAAAAAAAAAAAACCACTATAATTTTTCTGATCTATAATTTTTTCATAGTGCCATGGATTTTAGCAGGGTTTACAGTGTGATACAGTGGCAGAACTCTGGCTGTGGGATGTGTGATTGTATATATTTTGAAGTTGTGTTTGGTACAGTGGGGGATATTCATTGCTTGAGCAGCACCTGACTCTTCTGGTAGCATCCAGCTTGCTGTGGAATAAGGTGCTATTTGACTAACAATGATTATGTGTTTAGGGCAAGATATTTGTATAGACTCTACATGTCAGATATTAAAGGAAGAAGAGTTCTCATTCTGAAGCATCTTTATCAAATTTTAATAACTGCCTGTTTTGTGATACGGCAGCTAAAGATGCTGATTATTTGAGACTGAATCTTGGCAGCTGAGTTGCTCTAGACTTGTCCAGTAATCAATAAGAGAAAAAAAGAAAAATAGCCCGGACTTTGCTCTGATATGGGTGCTCCTGGGTGGCCTGAGCTGTAAAGGTGTATTCCTCTGCTCAGCATTGCAATGGCACTATCACAAGTATACACATAAATTCAAGAAGCATTAAAACCAAATACATCTTAGTTGCCACCTCTTACAATTCAGCAAGACTGTTTTAATCTTTATGGTTAGCCTAGCATCCAGGAAGTAACATTTAATAAATGACTAAGATACCTGTAATTCTCTAAATATTTCTCATATTGCAACTGGGGTTTCTACCCAGATTCTTTACCTACTGAATAATTTATGTATAAGTTTCGTTACTGTTTTGTTTGGAAGTGAGGATAGCCAAATGTCAGTAAATACATGAGGTTATGTTCAAGTGATCTCAATCATGCAAATCCCTGTGTATACTTCCCTTCAAGGGAAATAAGGTCCTAAAGAAGAATTTCAGAGAACGTTTCTTGAAGACCATGAAATTCTGGAGTCAACTTAAAACCACAAACACCGAGCAGGCTTCATGTGAGAACAACTGCTGTTGACTTTTTGGGAAGTTTTGGCAGCCTGGCAACTCAGAGATCACATTCCTGTGGTCACAGAGATGATTTGATGTGTGCTGCTGAGCATGAACATTTAATGTCAAAACAATAAATTATTCAGCAGGTGTGGGCTATAGTAGAATGATCTCGTTTGGCACAGAAGCTGGATAACGTGTAGTAAAGGAGGAGATGGATGGGATAAGGGCAAACTGGAGTAATACCTTCTATTTGCTGGAGCTTAATTTAGTTGGGGAGATAAAAGGCATTTTTAAAAGAACTTTTTGATGCATACATGTTGCTACTTTTGTTATTCTTTAATTGCAGTTCTGTTTTCATTAATGAGAACTGAAAAGTGCAACCACATCTTCCAGTTTTCTTCCACTTTTATGTAACCTGAAGGAAACAACGAGTTTAAGAGGTTGAGCATGTGACATGTTGACTCAGCTCCTTATGAGAGCCTAATAGGACCCTGGGCAGAAACCGGTGCTAGAAGCTTAATATGAATATTTTATGGAGAAATTGAGTAATATTTAAGGGACAGAAGTTGGTTAAACAGCATCAGCAGTTTCAAACTGTAGAAGGCGGACAATAAATTGCACTGTTTACAATGATAACTTTGTATGACAGTGTCATATATGAATCTCGAGTTTTAAGATGATGCTGTACATTCATACACAACCATACGCTAGTGATGCTGTTTTACTACTGCTTATTACACATAGCATTCCTTTGCAGTATCTGTTTTTCCTGAGTGTTTTTAGTTGCAGACTTTTTCTATGAGGACAGGTTGCTATACCTGGCAGTCATCGTCTCTCCTGTAGTGGATTTCAGCTTTCAGGTTGTTTTTGTTTCCTTCTGTCCTTCACACTACGCTTTCTCCTCCATGTCCTCACCTACAGTCCTCTTCCCCATCCAATACTTAAAATGCCCAAGAGTTTCAAAATAAAGAAATGGTTTCATTTGAAGTTTCAATTAGCAGCTGCTCAAGTTAGAAACACTTCATCCATCTTTGGTATTGATTCAGCTTTCTGTAGTATATGTGTTTGTTAAATGTAAGATGGTATACTCTTCTAGTTCAATATGCTTTCTTCAAGTTTCATTCAACTGCTTTCCTGTTGGATCAGATTTTCTGTCTCTTCTTTGTCACCAGAGAGTACTGACAAGATAAATATAGAACAAGGCAGTAGCAGCTTCCATTTTAACTCCGATGATGATTTAGGGTCAGGGCACTGAATGATGCATGGGTTAAATAATAATAATAAATATAGCTGTTCAGTGCTTGACTTTGCTTTATTAATGCATTTTTCTTATAGTTCATTTTTCTAGGCAGGTTGAATAACTAATGAATCATGCTATCAGAACCATAGTAGTGCCCACAGAGTTGACCAGCATCTAGCAGTGTGCCTGGAAGCTGCAGAGCTGTGAACAGACCTGTTTTCTTATCTTCATCAGGGCAAGGCCGCTAGTAGTTTGTCATGTCAACTTCAGATAAGGATGAGGGATGTACAGGCTGTTAGTGTGGTTCACATAAGATTCTAGATGAGCAGAAGAAATTTATGTTTTGGAGTATGTTAGGCTCTGCAGTAAGATTTTTGGAGAACATTGTTGACCTTGAGTCTCGATGCTCTGTGTCCATTTCTTCTCTCTTCCTTGGCCTCTCCATGTTTTCTCTGCCACTTCTCCCCAGCCATTCAGGTCCCAGTCTACTTTTGCTGCAGTCTAAACCCCATTTCCCTAAAAGTAGTCATTCTGTGGTAAGATTTCATGAAATCATTTAGGTTGGAAAAGACTTTTAAGTCCAACCATAAACCTAAGACTGCCAAGTCCACCAGTAAACGTTATCCCGAAGTGCCACATCTACATATCTTTTAAACAGCTCCAGGGATGGTGACTCCACCACTGCCCTGGGCAGCTTGTTCCAATGCCTGACAACCCTTTCTGTGAATAATTTTTTCCTAATATCCAATCTAAACCTCCCCTGGCACAACTTGAGGCTGTTTCCTCTTGTCCTGTCACTTGCTACTTGGGATAAGAGACCAACACCCACTGCTGGATAACACATAACACAAACACGTTTGTGATCAGTGAATTAATGAAATTACATTTCAGAAACCTGTGGAAGCATCTGCTCTTGGATTGAGAAATTTAGAATTTTAACCCACAGAATAAAAACTCTGGCATTTATAGATGTGTGGAACCAGATGCCATTTGATGTGGAGCAGTCCAGTGCATAGTGCATAGTCCAGTCAAGTGCAGCAGTCCAACATACCGAGAGAACTGCCTAGTATGACTGCTAGCTGTGGGACCTATGTGAAAACAACTTTTTTTCCACTCTCTTCCATTCTGTCTTGTTACCAATTCTTGTTTTAGTGTCCAGTGCTTGGCACCTGCATTGCTTTGTCATTTTTATTATTTTTTCTGATACAATTATGAGCTTAACTGTTTATAATGCAAATTAGTATGTCTAGAAGCATAAGATAATCCAAGAGTAACTCCCAACAGAAACTCCTTTCTGTAGCAGGTTAATATGAATTAATAGTAAGGATCTCTTAACTTTGGGCAGAATGAAATTAACATGGGAATTTTATTGTTGTTGCAATTGAGAATGTTTTAAGTCCTGAAAAGCCATTTTAAATGAGTGATGTTTTCTCTTTTCTCTACATACTTATTTTTACCCTTCAAAAGATGGAAAGAATCAGGTATCCTCCTTTTCCACAGTGAATGAAGTTATTTCTGTGTTGGAAATAAACAGCAAGTCACCAAAGCTGGAGATGGTTTCTCTTCTAAGTGGGTGATTTTCAAATAATTAATTAATTCAGTCATATGCGGAATACTCTTGTTCTTAAAAGTGTTCAAATTTTTGTATGTCTGCTGGTGAGGTTTTCTGTATATGAATATTGAAATGAATTTCCAAGGTATCCATTTTCACAGCCACATTTATCAGTTTGGTAGCAGTTCATTCTGAGCTTGATACTGAACATGATTATTGTAAGTTATTAACTGTGCCTAGTGTAAATAACACAAATCTGCCCAGCTCTGCTACCAAAGTGCTGTGAGGCTGGTAGGGTGATGTTGGTACACATATTTATGTGACATGTGCTCTACTGTTCAGAAATTAACTTTACTTTCATGTTTTCAAGAAAAAGAAAACTATTTGGTGGATAAGTGAATTTTAAGCACCTTGTGAAGAAAATCGCTGAGCATCTGGAGTTCCTAATATTTTGCTTTTTATCTTTCAAAAATGAACTGTTTCTGTTCTTTGATCCTTAAAATCAATCCATCAGTTGAAAAACATGTAGAAATACCTGGTTACCTTTGGTATTTAAAGTGATGTTTAGAGGCTCCAGCAGGAGTCTGGCACCTTTTGCATTTGGCTGCTGCATGCAAACAATCCCATCTCCCAACTCGACCTCTGCCCAAAGAGCTTAGAAAGAAATTGAATGGCAGCAGGTGTAGCTGGAGGAGCACAAGTTGAGTGTGAGATGGTTGTGGTTGGACTTGATGATCCTGAGGATCTCTCTTCCAACCGGAATCATTCTATGATGCTTGAGTTGAGAATGGGAATACTGTCCTAGAAATCTCCTGAAAACAAGGAGCTGGGTGAAAAAGAGACAGTTTGTGATCTGATTAGAAAAAAACCCCAAGGCTTGAACTTTAGTAGACAAAAAATCCACCAGGGAGGGAGGAAGACAGTGAAGCAGAGAAGGAGAGCTGCTGCCTGTGTCCTACCTGAGGGGGAAATCTTCGGTTGTGGCTCAGGCTGTGTTGTGCAGCAGAGACCCTGACCGTGGGGCTGCAGGACACCAGCTGCCATCACTCGCTTGAGGTGTCTGCAAAAGGTTAAATCACACATGTGGGGCATGTTAGTGGCCCCTGCTGATTTCTGTGTTGATCTGCTTCTTCATAATGCATAATAGGAAATCAGATGGTGGTTGGATCTGACCTCCCCTCCACCAACACCTCGAATAGGTTTTATTTCCACTGGGAATACTGACTTACCCAGCGGAGACCGAGCAGAGGATCAAGCTCTGTGTTCGGAATGATCAGTCACCTTTCCGTGGCCTTTCCGTGGGGCAAGGTGATACATCTACATTTTATTAAGAAATTTATCTCAAAAACTTAATCTTCGCTCTCATTTACAAGTCTCTTTCATGGAATAGTTTAGGATGGGAATTTTGTTTTGGATGCTGAACTAAGCAGGACTTTGCAATTCTGATGTCACCTCTGTTCCACTTATTGGAACATTGATTTTTAGCAATGTATGCTTTTAAATCAATGCGATCTTTCCTGGTACTTGCTGGTGACATATTTAAGTTTGGCAGCAGCTAACTGCAAACATACATTGCAGTAGTGCAATGGGTTTAATTAGAAACCAAGCAAATGAGATTTCAGAATTAGTTACTGCTCTTTGACACCGTGTGCAATACTTGTCTCCCGGACCACAGGAATTCATAATCACTGCTGTAAAATAGGTATTTTATCCTTTGAATTTGAGAGTTTTTAAGTGATAATGTAGGCTAATGGAAATCTGTGTAACTGTGTTACTATCACTATTGTGTAAGTACTTATTGTGCAAACAGTTTATTAGTTATCTGCTTTTGCATTTGACAACATCAGAAGTTAATTGAACTCCGGAAATAATGCAACAGCAACAATAGGACAAAAATTGGCTTACAGCAATAATATAAGTTTAGCTGTCTGTACTATCTCCTGGTGATTCCTTTTTTTTTTTTAATTCTAGCAAATGTGTAGTTAGTCGTGGCTTTTTCTTGTGTTAGTTCTTTAATAATAAAAAAAGAAAAAGCTACTGGTGAAAAATCTCATTTAAATTTGCTCAAGAAGCAGGAGAATTGCAGCCTATTTCGGATATTTTGAGTAAAATGTTTAATGTTTTATTTATATCTAGCATAATAAATATGCTGACCAATAATAAGTCAGCAAAACTCAGTGTGGCTGAACTGTTCAGAATAAATCAGCTCCTATTTTTCCTCTAATCTTGGACAGATGCTAGGCCACTAGTGCTGCTGTTCACCAGGTGGATATTCTTGTGTGGGATTGTCCAAAGAAGATAAAAATGAGAAGATACCAGTGGGCTAAGCTGGGCAGGGGGAAGGGTAGATAGCAATATAGGTCCCACATCCATGGCATTTCCTAACCATGAATCTGCAGGCAAAGCCAGGTGGGAACCACAATCTTCTCTCTTTTTGAACCAGGGGCATTGAGTGCTCCTGATCCTCAGTAGTGCAGAAGAGGAGGGTGACCCCTGTATCAGGGCTGCTTGTCTGGAGGAGCACTGAAAGAGCACTTCATCTGTTGCGATGAAAGCGGAGAAGAGGAAGAAGCTCTTTTCCCTGGCCATCCCCTTTGCCTCGTCTTTGCCCATTGACCCCCTGCAGCTGCTGCTGGAGCCCCCGAACTCTGCGTGTGCCCATGGGAGGCAAAACTGGAGGATCGAGACTGAAGATTTTGTAGTGGTGAACATGTGTAAAACAGCAGTTTAGCCTTTGCCAGTGTGGATGAGGTAGCACAATTTAGGGCTGGGCAGAAATACCTCACATAATTCAGGATAAGGCAGGTTGAGTGCAGCCTGGTTTCATTAGCACACAGCTCTGAGTTACAGTGGTGTATGTAACGTGCCTGAACGAGCTCGATTACTACTTGGTGAGTCTCTACACCACAAAACATTTTGATGTATAAAAATGTATTGAAAACTCTCCACGCTCTTTATCAGCACAGAGGCTGAATCACCTTTTCCTGGGCTCACAACCCTGCTGTGGTTCCATGGACACTGGAGGAGGTTTTAAACTTTGCCAAGTGCTCAAAGGCATCTTTGCCCATTGAGGCCCCGCAGCTGCTGTTGTAGCCCCCGAACTCTGTGTGTGCCCCTGGGGGGCAAAACTGGAGGATTGAGACTGAAGATTTTGCAGTGGTGAGCATGTGTAAAACAGCAGCTCGGCCTGTGCCAATGTGCCAAGGATTGTTTTCATGTTTAAAATTTGGCTGTCAGTGTGCTGGAGCAAGATGGAGAGGTATTGTCTAGTTTTTTCTCCTTACTTAAAAACAATCTGGGCCCCCAGTATGGTACATTTTCATTGGAATTATGTTTTTTTTTTATTGCCAATTTATGAACTCTGCTGATATAAGGAATTTAATAAAAATTCTGACAGACAATTATCTGTAGTCATGCTATAATAAACCCTGTTTTGATGAGGTTTATGACTTAGCAGTTGCAAAATACAACACATTATTAGGTGAAAATAGTTGTAATGTCTGGAAATCGACTTTTTGCTATTTTTTATGATTTAATCTACTTATAGGGAGAGAGACATACCATCTTTTCACAACTGGAATGAATCTTGATGTTCTAGAATACAAGTAAAAACATCGTATATATTATCTGATTTTTTTTTTCTTTTGCCAAGGAAGAAAATACAAAATCTTGTAAAGATGAAACTGTTGTCTTTGTTTTAACATCAGGAAATCTGCCTCTCCTCTTATTTGCTTTATTTCTCGTGTGTGTGAATATATTGAGTGTATGAACGTTCCTTCTTAAAGGACAGAAGCTTAAAGGTGAAATATGTTGTGCACACCCACTAAACCTGATAAACTGATACTACTTTCCTGGTATAATTTCAGAGGGCATAAAGGACGTACTCAAAGAACTGTTAAAATCAGTAGAAGTTCTGCAAACTTCAGTGGATTTTGGACCAGGATGGGACTGAAATGTATCACTGAGTATATCATTACAAGTTATTTTGTTCTCCTTCAGACTATTTCCCTACCTTGGTCATCTTGTGTTATATACCCCAGTCTTGCTGCTTTTAAATACTTCAGTGGACCTTGTTCTCAGTTTGTGGTGGACTAAACCAGCAAATATTTCTTTTATCTTGGTATCAAAGAGTAGAATGTGGCTTTAAGGTTGACAAGAAGCACTTAGAGACAGCAACTGCCCTTTTGAAAAGGGTAAAAAAGAGCCCCCAGGGAATCCCATTAGGAGCAGGGAAGGTAGATAACAGCTTCTTCCACCCCATGAAGTTACTGTGCTGCTGCTTATTATGGGACTTTGTAACTGAACCCAGTTTCTTTGGCCTTCTCTTTCAGTTCAGAGCAGCCACATTTGCCCTTGATTTTGAGTGGTAGGTATTTAGTTATTTTTCTCTGAATATATAAAGGCAATCTGTTGGAGTTTTTATCTCAAAGCATAATGCCAGCATAGTTCTGCATTACTCTCAATGTAGTAAGTACTGGGTCTTCCTTTTTCTGGTGCTTGGCTTAGAACCAAAGACCTGGAGTGGATAAATAGGTGCTACAGGGGTTGGTAGTAGGGCTGGAATTGCTTCTTGATTCCCAGTTGCAACTTGGCCCTGGAGAGAATGGTGGATCCATCAAGCTGCATCTGCTGCTGCGGTCTGAATTGCATGTATTGATTTTTGTCACACATACAATTTATGCTGCTCTACCTGTAATATAAAAAGATGTAATAAGTACTATGATGAGATGCTTCTTGGAAGTTTTAGATGGAAGAAATTTGAGGGGGCATGTAGGTTGGGTTGTTACAATAGTGTTATGCTTCTACAGAAACTCTTAAGTACAGCTTCCTCAATGTTTGATCCTTTTTTAGTTGGCCAAATCTTCCTAACTGTGAGATGGAGGGATCCTTGAAGATATTTGTTTTTTTCCCAGGCTTAATCTGTCATATCTTTAGGTCTTTTAGCTTAACTTGGAAATGATAAAAGAGGAAAATGTGTATCATCACTTGTAGATATGAGCTAGTCATTTTCAGTAGCAAGACTGGAGATTTGTTGTATTTATTTTGCCTGACAAAAGCCATGAGATTTGGGAGACCTTATGAAAATTTAGAAGCTGCAATACTTTCTCTGTCTTGCCATGATCTGAGAGCTTGATGGTGATCAAAACATTCTCTTGTTCTGTTTGCTCAGGGTTTCTGATTTCAGAGCTTACAGATATGGCAATTGCGAATACCAGGTTGAAGTGTCCTAAGAAATACTAAATCTATCCCTAACTTTCAGCCCTCTAGTAAATAAAGTAATGGCAGTACACAGCAAGGTGAACCCTTCAGTATTTACTATTTGATCTGATTGCGTAAGTCTTTAACGGAGTACGAAGAATTAAGACACTGTTGAAATAGCACTGTTTGGGTATCAGTTTAATTATTTCAAACATTGTAATAAAAACTGAGTTTCCATAGGTTTGGGGGCAGTAACTTTAGGTTACGTAAGAGTAGCAGTTCATAAAGTTGATGCTTTCCTTTCTTCAGCAACATATGAAGAAGTAAAAGTATCTTTCATACAGTCATTTTGCTTTCAGGTTCTGTGTTCAAACTGTGGATTGAAAACACCAGCTCTTTTCCGAGGTTGAACAATGTTTCAGGAAAATTATGTTTTCTTTAAATTATTCTTTTCATCATGCAGTGGTATGTGTCGAAATTGGAAAGATAAATTTGGATGGAAAGTTTTTCTGAAATGGTTTCCTTTATTGAGAGAGTGGGAGAAATTCATGGTACTTATCAAAATTTGCTGCAATCATGCTTCTGTGTTTTACTTGTCTCAAAATCAGAAAAATAAATGAAAGGAGTGAAAAAAGATGTTTTAAAACTGTTGAAAATCCATGCTTGCAATGATTCCTAGACTATTGTTCTAATCTGCTTCGGTTCTATGGTAGCTCATAACAGTGGGCGAGTAATTTAGATATGCATCCCATTACTTCTTGGTAATAAGAGAATGTTTTGAGCTTTTATACTTAGACAAAGTCAATTTAATTGCAGTAAGCCCTCCTGCCAAACAGTAAAAAAAAAAAAAAAGGAGTCAATCAAAGAAGAAACAAGTGGAATGTAGCTCTGTATTTTTTACCTGCAACCAAAGAAGCAAATTGTGGTTTTAATGGAGAAACTTTGAATGCTAATCGTCATAGCAGGAAATATAGAGCAGAAGCAGATACCTACCTGATCATCTTTATTTGTGCACTGTCTGCTTTTACAAAGTCTGGGATGGCTGCACATCTGGTTTGGGTTCATATTTTAGGCCATTGAAGGTGTTTTCTTGGCAGGGATGAGGCTGCCAGAAATACTATCTGTTGTTTCACTCCCACAAGGGTTTTCATGTCACACACCACCTGCCAAACCACATGGACGTGGCTGTTCAGGGCAGCCTGACTGGACAGGGAGCAAATTGGCAAAGAAAGTCAGAAAGAGATACCTAGTGATGTATCTGAAAAGTGTCTGTTACCAGTGTGGAGCATTTCTGATACTGGGAATGCAGGTTCATGGAAAGCAGCTGAAGGCAATCCTGACTGCTGCTAGATAATAGCTCTGCCATTACCAGCTGCCTTTAAACTTTGCCGTAAACCTTCTCCTGAAGTACACTGTATGTGTACGATGGTTAAAACTGGCAGAGTAGACCCACTTGCCGAAATATTAAATGGCTTGAAATGCCAATGCTGAAAGCTTAAAAAAAAAAGAAGAAAAATGAGAGAAAAGCTAATTTCTTTGCTTGAGTACTCTCAAGTACTCACTACTTCAGTACTGTGACCAACAGGTCTTGTGCTGGGACATGTGTCACTGTTCCATTCGAGGACAGAGCAGGGAGATGCACACACTGAAGAGAGCTGTGAACTGTGACATTTTGGTGAGGTGCTGGTAGCAGGGGTTTCCTACAGGAAAAAAATCTTCCAAGTCTTTGGACTACAAATGATGACATTAGTTTCAATTAGTACTTACTCCATGTGTAACATTGGGTACCGTGTCTTGGATTAGACATTCTCTCTGCAGGAGGTAGAGCTGTGCCTCTGGTAGCGGAGACTTTACACTTGGAAGGCCTTGAGCTTGAATGTGCTGCCATTTTCTGGCGATTCAGGGAGCTGTGTTTGGGAACTTACCTCTCTAAAAAAAAAACAACCAACCAAGAATAAAAGCCTGTAGCTGTGCTGCTTAACCCTAGTCCCTTGCCTATGGTGTCCTTGCTTACCGATGTACTCCAGATCCTATTGACTTTGCAGCAGATGGTCTTCTCTTGCTGCAGCAACTTCTATATCTCCAAGGTCTCTTCCACATGTGCGATACTTTGCTCTCTCCTTTATGGTGGTAGGATTAAAAGACCACTCTAACCCCTCTTTCTTTTCATCAGCCTTTCAAGGGAGACTCTTGTGGTTACTGCTGTTGTGTCCCCACATAATTTGTCAGACACTTTATGTTCTAATAATGCATTATAAGATGGTGTGAGTAAATAACATGGTGAGAATAGAAGTAGTTTCTGTAGATTGTCCTTAAGAATGAGCAGACCTACTGATACCTCAAGTACCATTAATTCTTGATTGGGGCTTGCCAGGCTTGTCAGAGGAGCCATCTGCTACTTTGTTCTGTGTGTATTTATTTATTTATTAGTAAGGTGAATCTCACATGGAAGAACTGTGAGGGGAATGACGTTTTTTGTTCAGCTTCCCGTAGAATATCTTACTGAGAAAGACTGTTTAGCTTTTGTTGATTACTTCTCCTGATAGTCTGCATCTTGATGTGCTTCTTTTTATATTGTGCTCACTGTTTTCTGACTAATATATCTTCATATTTGCTACTTGAAGTGGCATACAAAGAAGCTGTCATAAACAGCTGCATAGAAGACATCTGAAAAAAATATCAAGTGTTAAGAAACAAATGAATGTCTTTGATGCCCTACCAAATTTGAATTTTATTACTGTTTTTTTACCATCTTTCTCTCTTGGCTCAACATGCTTCAGTAGTCAGAGAGAAATGTTTTGCTGGCTGCGTCTTGCATGATCTCCAGGTGCGTAGGCCTATGCCCAATTTCCTGCAATGCAGAAATAAGTCAGTTGATTACATTTCTCTTGCCTTTTGGAAACCTGTAATCTTCAGACTCTACAAAGATTTAAGGCATGCCAGGATAGGTTACTTTTGTGTGTGTGAACGTTTTAGATTGAAAATAAATATTCAGCCCCTATCAAGAATAACTTACTGTTCTGTTAAGGAGGAAGAATAGGAAGTAAGCTATTACCACAGAAAATTTGACTGCAATTTTCTTTTGCATAAGCTTAAATTCTGAGTAGAGAGGTTGTCAATTAGTGTGCAGATTTTTTTAATTGGCTATAATAAAAAGCTAATTGGTGTTTTGCTTAAAGAGTGAATTAAGAAAGTGTTGCTATAGAAACTTTGGATGTGCATAGTGCTGCTCTACATAACAGTGAATATAATAGTCTAATGACCTTTCTGAGCCAGCTGCATAGTCAAGGAAAAAGTGTTAGATTCAGGCTCGCTGAAGTGATCATTAAGGACTTTGTGACTTCAGCCATTTCATTGCCTGGAAGTGTCTCTGGCATTGTCTTGTTGAATGTTTCTCTTGGCTCATGTCAAACCACATAATAAATGCTGGTCTCAGAAGACCTGAACTTTTGTAAAATCTGAGAGCTCCAATTTTGAATGTGTAAACCGATTTGTAATCTGTCAAGCATAAAATGTACTACTGGGGAAATTTCATTTTCATAATCTGAGAAACTGTGACGATGGATCATAAGTGACAACATCTAATCCGTTAGCTGTTGTGTTTCTCCCTCCTTTCTCTACCCACTGATTTCTGAGCCTCATGTGAAACACAGGAATTATGATTTTAAGTCAAATGAGATTTCTCTTGTAATTTGCAATATTCTCTCCTAGCAAAAGTACTTATCTTCTTGAATATAAACTTTGCTGAGGAGTGAAAAATTTCTGCAAGATTTGTGAACAGGAATTTTTTCCTTGGGCTAGTGCTCTTGCCTACTTATATTACTTCGGAGTCGTCATCTGTACTTTTACTAGCTGCTTAAAAGTTGAAGATACAGATGACATGGACAAAACGTACTAAAGTGTATTATGAATGTAGCCCTTCCAGCACAGGAAGGTGGTCAGTAGTGAAATAAATGTCTCTATATAGTAAAACGGAAAAGTAAAACATGACCTTGCCTCCCACCCCCCAGTTCCCTGATCCTGAATCTTGTTGTTACTATGTAAATGGACAAATCGTATTGTCCCCTTTTTGCCTAAATACCCCAAAGATGCAGGGGTGTGAGGTCCTGCAGTTATTAGTCATAGTGACGGGAAAACCTTAAAATGTTCTGCATGTATTAAATAATGTTGTGACTGTTTAAATGCAGAAGACTGGACAAAACTATAACCTGCTGACTTTTTGTGGAAAGAGCTGTGTTCTTTTTTCTCTGGTTTTCAATTAAAATATTTGTGTCTACTAAATTTGTACCAGCACTTGTTCTTAAAACTGGTAAAACACAAAAATCTTTGAGTTGGATTTTTACCATTTTTTTTGTTTGTTTTCCTTTTTTCTTCCCAGTGGATGCTTAGAAGAAACCAGAGATTCTTCTAAATGGGGGAATTTAGGAGAATCTTTTAGAATTCTCTGGAACTGTACAGTTGGCTTCTTTCTGTACCTCTGAATCACTGAGTAGTATCGTAACTTAGCAGCTATTTTTCCCTTGATACACATATTTAAGTCCTATTAGTATTAATGCATTTTTGAAATGCTTCCCTCATATATTCAGTATCTATTACTGATGTCCAAACCCTAAAGTCTTATGAATTGGATGTCAGGTAGCTGTCTCTAGAGCTTAATGGAAAGTTGGATTTAATCTCATAGTTCATCTTTTGAGCAATAAAACTGTAAGACAGCTAAAATGTTTTAACATGGAGCTTTTATCTGAGATCTATAAGCAAATAAGTCATTTTCTGGTCCAGGGAAAGAGCTGCTTTTATTCCTCCTCACCCCCTTAAATTGCCCAGTAAGACTGTAACTGTGAGATGTGTTTACCTGGGCTTGTATAGTTTAAAGCTGTTGTTTTGCAAAAATATAGTTCAATAATATTGATGACTGTCAAGGAAATGTTACTTTTTGGAACTCAGTAAATCCATCCTTACTTAATTTTAAATTTTTGCTGCTTTCCTGCAGTTCATTGTCAGCTGTCTTTGTGAAAGGGGAACCAGTGTTGGAAGAACAAAACATAATTCTACTTTGGGACTGACATTTTCCTCTAAGTTTTACTGGACAGTACAAGGCCCTTGTTGATGTTACTCCTACTTTAAATGGAGTGTTGAACCAGGTGATTTCTTAGGCTTCTCCCAGGCCAAATTGCTTTACACGTCAATGACAGAGTTCAAATCTGTGTTGATAAAGGGACATTCCTCCTGGTGTTCCTCTTCTGTTTGTCTGAACTGTGACTCCGCAGGGTTACCGTGAAGGCAATTACAACAGAAACTGAAGTATGAATAGTTAAAGGACTGTTGGTTGTTGTTTGCAGGTGGTTGTTTTTTGAGCATTTCCCTCCAGATGACAAATCTAAACATGGCTTTTTAGTTTTCTTTTCTAGCTTTTATTCTCGTCATTATTTAAAGGATAACTTTGGTCAGACTTCTAAATGGATAGCTAAGAAAAGATGTAAAGCTCTTTCCCACCTTCATACCTGCACAGGGGAACCCTGTTTCAACATGGGTGCTACAGCCATTATGTTGGATTGGTAAAATGTATAGGAAAGCCTAATGTTTGGGAGCTACAAACTGCATTCCTTTTAGTTCGCTGTGTTATTTGTTTGTTGGGATTAGTGCTGGCTGTGGTTGTACACACAGAGTGTTGGAGGAGCTCAGTGGGTTTTGCATTGTGGGTATCGATGGAATGGCTCAGAAAAGCAGCTTCAGTGCCTATGTTTTTATTTTTTTCCTCTTTTATTTTTTTTTTTTCAAAATTACTTCTTTGTTGCCCCAATGTGATTGTGTTTACAGAAAATTACAATGGCACAACTTGGTTACTATTGATCCTTTTTTTGGCTTAGTTTTATAATTTATATAGTGCAGCAATGAAGGGTTGTTAGTGGAGTTATCTGTACAATCTTTATAATAATCTTTGATTAGTACTGAACTGCAGTGATATATGCAGAGACCGTTTAAATATGTACAGAGCTACCTTGTTTTGCTTGGGGAAGGAACACATTGGCAACTTTTACATTTCATTGAAGAAGGAGGGAGATCCATGTGCATGATAATGAGTTTGCTGGTGCGAAATAGGTGAAAAAAATGAAATTATTAGAATATCAGCTCATACTTTTTCTTTTTTGCTAAAGAACATTTATACTTTACTGATGGATAAGCAAGGCAATTGTTTATTGTCCAGTGTTTTGTAGTAAAGCAGAACCACCACCACAGGTGCTCTGGGTATGAACCTGCTGCTTCATGAACCAGACCTTGCTGGATGTGAGGGCATTGGTTTTGACATTTTAGGCAGTCACTTTGTTTCTTTAGATGAGAAAAATACTTCATAAGTACCAGCATGTTTAAAAATACAGTCTATTTTGCTGCTCTGTCTATTTATATATACAAGTTGCATAAGTGCAAATGGTTAGATTTCTGTTTCTATGAATGGTGTTATATAATGTGATATGTTCCTCTTTTGCAGAGAATTAACGTAGAGGCCAGATTGAAAATATGCCTTCGTGAAAAACGAGCAAACTGATCCTGTCTTTGCTTTAAGGTAAATGAAAAAAATGTATCAAACACTTACTCTAACTTTTCTTCTCATCATAATTGTTCTGTTTAAAAGAAATGTGAGGATATTATGTGCTCAGAATAAAGTAAGTAAACATTGCAAGGAGTTAAGTTGCAAAACTTAATATTTAATCAAAATAAAGTGTGAGCATGAGCTGGTAATTTGGGGTAGGCTTCAGCAATTAAACAAAATGACAGTCAGTGGCATGAATGCTTATGTCTTACATACTGCTTTGGCAAGTATCTGGTTTTGTCTGAAAATTGAATATGCATATGAAGGAGAGATCACTATAATTGAATGGAAAATGTGAAATTACAAAGGCAGCAAAGTATAAATAATGGAAACTCAGGTTGCAGCTCTAGCTTTTGCATTTCATGAGCTCAGTTGCAAACAAAATTGCTAGAATGGGAACTCACGTTTTTGTTCTGCTTTATTTTACTTTCATGGTACCATACTCTTGGTACAGAGAGCAAAGTAGTGAAAATGACGAAGTGATAATTAAATATCTGTAGGAAATTAATAGTCAAGCCACAGACTAATTTTCAGCAGTCTACAGCTTTCATTATGTATGTATATGCTTTGATTTCTCATCTATATGGAAAATACATCCTGTAACACTGCACATTTTTAGTCTTTCTCCTCCAGAACTGTTTAACTTATTGTGTTCTATGGTAAGATGTGGCAAACTTGTTTTGTTTGTGAAATCATTGCAACAAATAATAATTATATTTTCTTTACTTGAGAAGTTCTATTCAACTGCATTCTTGTGGAAACTAACAAAATAACAGGACACTGAAATACCAGGAATGTGTTACAGGGTTATTCTGTGTGTAATATTAAGGCTATACAAGTAAGAGCGATGAGGCTATACAAGAAAGAGCGATATATTCTCCTCTGTCCTGGCCCTGCCATTGCCCTGTGCCACCATAGGTGCTTGAGCTGGGTGAGAGCTGTTCTGGCTGAAGCTCACCTGGAACTGTGGAGGGCAAGAGTGTTCATCTTCTTTTGCATCATCTAGCTCAGGTTATGGCTGTGGAACTTCCCCGCTAGTACCCCAAGTGGAAGTTAACTGTAGCTTGAGGATGGGCAGGCAGGGAAATGGCTAGTTTGGACGTAGGTCAGTATCTCCAGTGGCTGAAGTATTGCTCTGTTTCCATGGAATACATTAAAGATAACACATTTCTTCTTCTGAGATCAATTGGTATTAATTTATCTTTTTAGAATAGTGTTTCCTCATGTTGAATGCAGTTCTTCTGGAGTTAAAAAGCTGTCATCTGTTATTTTATTTTTTTTACAAATAAAAAGGACACTTTAGTACTGTCAGTATGAGATCATCGCTGTCTAATAATAGGCATTTTAGAAGGTTTCTATTAATGTTGACTTTTAACAGAGCCCTGTTACTGAAAGAACTGTACCTTATAATCATGCCGCATCTTTCACTACAAAGCAATTATATGAACTGTACGAATTGGCAAAAATCTATTAGCTCTTAAAACTCAGAATGTTACTTTCGATCAGAAAGGAAGCAATCTTGTTTAATTTCCCCCTCCCCTTCATATGTCTATGAGAGTGGGAGCCTGTGTGAGGGAGAAAAGGAGCCTGATGGTGGTTAATGGCTAATGAATACAGCAAAGGATACAGGAATGGTTGCCTGGCAACATGGGGAGGATGGGCTGAGGTCCCCTGTCGGTACATAAGAGTTGACTGTTTCCTCGTCTTTTGAGCTCACCAGGACCAGCTTCTGCATTTTTGCATACTTGGTTCTTAATATGTAACATCGCTGGGTTATATTTGTATATTAGGTGTTTTGTCTCTTATGTATTTCATTATTTTAAAAAGAAACACAAGAAGAATGGAAGAAAATCAAGCATTCTAGTTAAAGGAATAAAAGATGTTGTGAATGCTGTCCCATGCAGTTATTTCAGGACAAGAATAATATTTAGTAAGAACTTTGCCTAGAATTGCAAGCTCTTAGATCTAATTCCAGGTAAAGTTATATTTTCTTAGTCCACGAGCCCTCTAGAAATGGCTGTCAACATACTCGGTGTTCAGAGATGATGGGCTGGGGTTTGTGTTATAATTGCAGCCTCAAGAAGATTGTCTTTTTCTGTGGTTGAAACATCGTTATGAAACGACACTTCTACTTTGTTTCCCCTCTTACTCTGGTATAATATCAGGCAGTGAACAGTGTGTGCACTGAGGGGTGTGACAGGCTTGACCTTGTAGAAGTTTTTCTTAGAACAATTCACACGAATTTTGAAAATGGGTGTCAGTATGAGCTGTAGATGTGTCTTTTTGCCGGTGTGATTGTACAGAGGTGCTGCGTCACCAGGGAGACAAAGGGTGGCCATCAATAATGTGGTGTTCTCTAGAAGGCCTTTATGGAAATGTGGATTGACGTCACCACGTGAATGTGGTTATAGTTAAGTCAACATTGAACTAGTAACCTCTTTTCTGTGCATATGTTTATTAAGGACAAAGTTACAACTGGCTTTCAGACTCAGGCTGCATGATCCCATATTGTATCTGTGTTTGATTTTGCCAGAGAAGTAACTGTTTTATCCCTGTCAGGTCTCAAGAATAACTTTATTGCCTAATGATAAGGTCAAAGCTATAGGAAGCAGGTTGGGTTCTTGTTTTGAATTGTTGAACAATTGTTCTTCCACCAGGAAAAAAATGAGGTTAAAGCGCAAGCACATCTGCAATTGTATTACCTTGGGAATTCTTCAAAGCAGAAAACCCACATCTCTCGTACCAGTAAGAGCAGTTGTCATTTGCAGAATGCTTGCTTCAATTTTTACTTGATGGGTTCAGTGTTTTTGTTAGTATTTATTGTTAAGGATGAATCTTTTTAGAGCATTTGGCATGCTGTCTAAATATAGTTTGTTTATATGGAAATGCAAACAAATCCATTATTTTTAGTGGGTACTTTGTAATTATCAGACTTTGAATAATCTAGACAAAAATCAGTGTTTTCATTTAACTTTTTTTGCACAGTCTATTCTCTCTCTGTCCACATGCAAACACACAGAGGCAAGATAGCAGCAGCCAACTGTGTAGAATTGCTTCCTTGAAACTGGAGATAACTCAGAAATTCACATGAAAGGTTTTAAATGTTTCAATTTGTATAGCCAAAGCCTTAAGGCAATTGTCATTAACAAAATGGTCTTTCACCTTCATTCTTCATGTTGCAAGCAGTAGCTTCTGACTTACTATTTATCTTTTTAATGGTTTATACTTACATTAGAAACCCCAAGTTTGCTACAGGGTATTGAGAAATGTTTTGTAACTTATGGTGATTCATGGGAAGGTTTTGGTGAACTGTTCTAGATTGTATTTCATGGTAACTTGTACTATTAAGGGCAACTTTGGTGTGTAGGTAAGATTATTCTTTCACATCATCTGCACAAATAAGTGCCTGCTGGTACAGCTATGTTAACTTGAACATAACGTTCAAGGAACTGCATATTGCATTAGTATTATGGAAGCTTGAATCCAAGTGTCTGAACTTGTGCTTTAATCTACTATATCAATGAAGGAAAAGATTACAAATTTAAGATTGATGTATTTGTCTTCATTACCAAGATGTCCAAATTATTGGCTATTTACCCTCCTATAATAGATTCTGAGACCAAAAAAAAATACCTTAAAAGTTATTATAATTGAACCAAGAAAATGAGTAAAGATCAGTGAGTTTTCAAAAACAGTATAGTAGTTTCTCTGTACTGTGCAATGCTGTTGAAAAAACAAACAACAAAAAAACCCCTCCACAAACTGTCCAAATGTTCTTTTATTTGCAGCCAAAGTAAATAATTTTAACCTGGCAAATACTCACTTGCCAACTTTTGTAAGGAGTGCGAGTGGAATATGTTATTTCAGTGTTCTGTTGGAATACGTGATGATGTCTTATGAAATTTCAGTACTACTAAGAGACTAACACATTGGTTACATTGGATCATTGGTTAAAATTTAAACTATGTAAGTTGTGCTTTAAAATGACGCTTTAAATCAACCAGATGTGAGACTTTCAACGTATTTTTGCATGGGTTTTTGTGTAGTGTTCTTCTTCTGCCTCATACTGTAGTGATTTCTGTTGTGTTTTTGCTTTTCTTATGGGACCCAAACATAGAAAGTCATGGAAAGAACAACCCAGGGCAGGCAAGAGTTCAAAGATTTTTTTAATGTACCATGAGCATTGTTTGAAAGCAAGAGTCTGATTCCTTAATTGTGGGCACAGAAGTAACTTCTCATCCTTCATTTTGGCTTCTATGCTGTTTTATTTACCTTATATAATACCCTGTCTGAGAAACGGAGACAATTTATTGATTAAAGCATATGAAACAAGTGTATGGTGTGTAAGCAGGTAAAAAAGGGCATGGGTAATGTATTTTAGATCTCATTTCCTATGTTGATTCTGTATTAAAAAAATGAAAATACATTAAGCAATGCAATAACTGCATCCTAGTAAACACAAAGCCAACATCTGTGTTTTCTAAAAGTACCTCACTGAAACTAGAATTGGGAAAAATAAAACTTTATTGCGAATTTGGAGAGAAATGGAAATGCTAATCTAAAAATCATTTATCTTTTTTTTTTTCCTCCTCTCAGTTGGGGAGAATAAGATTTTGCTGCCTTTACTCTCTCTGGAAAAATACAGCTCATTCTTTTTGTTAGGATAATGCTTAGATATTTCAGAGATGCAAACAACAATAAAGAGTGTTATTCCATACTAGAAATGCTTTATATAGGGAGTTAGTTACATTAAATAATTGAATGAACTAGTTTGGAATAAAGGAAGCATTTCATCAGTTTGAAGCACAATTCCAATGTGATGGATGTGCCCTGCTATCCAAGAAGCCAGTCCAGAATCTGAGCCCCAATTTGTACAGTCCAAGTGCAGTGTCACCCACCCACCTGATTTTGCAGAGTAGTTGTTAAAAACTAATGAGATGTGCTTTACTACAGACTAATGAGGTGTGCTTTATCTGCAGAGGGTTGTAAGCAGATGTGATGTGCAAGTGTCTCACTGGAGAGGAGGAGATGGTAAATTACGGGTGCGCTGAGCTTGGGTGGCATGTATACATGTATATGTGCCTACTGCAGCGTGCAGCTGATCAAGGAGGCTGCGCTCACCTAACAGCTTGTCAGCAACCAACAAAGCTGTCTTATTCCCATGTTCTCTGCTCCTTCATGGGCTGATTAACATTTTTTAAGTAGCAGAAAACTAGAGAAGTGGTAGGAAAAACTGGGTAGCTTTCTGCTGGTTAAACTGTGGGATTAGTGAACTGAATCAACTTCTCATAGATTCAGAAGAAGACCACAACTATAACGAGGAGGCAGCAAGTCTACTGGCTATAAAAAGAGCAAGAAGTGAGTGTAGGAATATCACCTGAGTGACAACTTTCTGTCAGTATGCCCCCTCATTTGTCAATAGGTGTGTATGCATCAAAAGCATTTGTCAGACCTCCTGTGCAGAGACTCCCCGTTCAGCCTGGCTGACGACAGGACAGAGCTGGGTTTGTGTCTTTGCTGGATTCAGGAGGGAGCTGGTTCCCAGCTTGTGGCACCCGAAGGGATGTGTGTATTGCAATGAGTGACTGTCTTGCTGTATGGGCAAGTCCCACAAAGTGAGGTAATTTGTTAGCGTAACATTGCTTCTTTATAAGATATATTATACATACACGTATATATCATTATATATACATATATACGTTGCAGCTCTTCTGTTGGAACAATCTTCAGTGATTGAAAATTCACACACAAGATTCATCTAGGCTCTTCTGCATTAGCTGGGGTAGAAGATACTTTAGAGTCCAGGTCTTCATTAGCTTGACAATCCATCTCCATATTAAATCACTGAATTTTATACCTTATGTTTGTTACAAAAGTCACCATATGTGGCTGGGAATGCAAGCCGACCTACTTAAACCACAACTCTTCCCAGCAGTGTGAGATATATCTAGAGATGAGTGTTCATCTTTCTGAAATCTAAACACAAGGGTGCTCATTTCTGTGTTTTCAAAAGTGCTCTCTCTAAAAGGAAGAGGGTGGATTAAATGGTGAATTTTTTTTTTTTGAAGCTGATCAGCTTTTGATCCCCTGTATTGGGTTTTTAGGCTCTGTGCTTCTAATGTGGTCTTAGAATAGTAAGATTTACTTCTTAGTTGTGCAAGATGGAGTTGAGTATTAGTTAGCATTTATAGCATTAGCTCTCTTGCCGACAAATATTAGAGAAACATTTTTCATTCCCTTGCTCTTGCTTTCCTTTTTTTTTTTAAGCTGCTTACTTCTGTCATTCAATTTATCCTTTGCTTTCAATTATAACTACAAGATTCATCAAAAGTAGGGGTGGTAGAAACAAATCTTGCAGCAATTTTTAAGTGAAACAAACAGCATCTTTAAAAAACACTCATTTAATTCCACTGCTTTTATAAATAGTCAAGTGGACTGAAGGGCAGTGAAATTGTTGCCCTTTTTACTAGATCTTATACACTCTGCGTTAGTATAATTTGCAAGCCCAGATTATAAAGTATCATCTTCCATGCATCAGATCTTTATACTTGTTGCATAATTTTATTTTGTTTAATACTGAAAAGACCAAATTAGAAGAAATAAAAAGGAGAAGCTAGTTATTTTTTTCTGTCTTCTACAAACTGACTTCAAACTAATGTGTGTGTAGCTTTGGCTTTTGTGGACTCATCTTTCAGCTGCTGAAGTCAGCTCGAGTTGTTATGTGTTTTCTGAAGACTCATTTATGCTTTCATTAAGTAGGGACTGTAAAAACACTAGAAGTGAATGAGGAGTCCACTGCTGATTTTGATTGCCAACATTTTTTTGAGGTTTGGTAGCTAAAGTTGTGTGAATGAACAGGGGGAACAGGAACTGGTTAGAAAAAGATATTTAAAGTAACTTTAGAAATGACATTTTGACAAAGCCACCTGTTTTCTGTGGAGGGACTAATACCTCTGCTGGGGAAAGCTGTCGATTTTTTTCTTGTTTTAGCTTTCCAAATCAAGGCTTTGAGAGTGGAGAGAGAGATGTTATTTTTCTTATCATAAAGCTATGAAATGGGGTCAGAAACTGAACTGTCTTAGATCCTTCTCTACTGTGTTCTGTTTGTCAGTCATTTCAGGACTGATAGGTCTCAGAGAGACATAACAATTATCCATTATTCAAGTATTGCAAAAAAATAATGTATGCATTATTAACAAAACTACAAAAATTAATGAAAACTCCATGGATGTTTTGAACCTTGTTTTCTTCTGCATACTAATAAATTCCCTTGGCATGAGATTTTCTCATTTAGCAAGGGAGAAGGGAGATCCCAAACACCAACAATATTAAAAACCTGAACATCAGTATCTGCCCCGTCGTTTTTGTGAGGAAGAGAGTATTGGCACTGCCCCTTTTCTCCTAGCGCTCCTGCCATTGTTGAAGGTGAAATATTTGTCATTTTATCATGTGAAAAATGTCAGTCTGTGGTGCCAGACAGGTAGTCACTACATAAAACTCTTCTCTTCTGTGATAAACTTCAAAACACTTGGTTGTCCACTGGCAGATTTTCACAGAGACTGGACCACAGAGTCAGCTTAGAGATTTGTGCAAAACAACTCTGCAAATTCCCAGTGCTTGCATTTCAGCTATAGTTACGATTTGTATCACCTGTGCTATTTCACATGTAGTAAGTATACCTTGTTATTTGCACTTTCAAAACATTGGAAGTATTCTTTAAGGGAAAAAACCCTGACGTGTCTTCCTATTACATTTGTAAAGTACGTAGCATAATACACCTGGGAGTTTGAAACATGGTGCCAATAAACAATGACAGCAACTGTTAGCTGTTGATATTACTTTCTTGCAGTAATTCTATAAAATATCTGGGTTCTTGAGTAGAAATGAGAGTCTTGAATGCAATTTGTCCCGCACTTAGAGGAAACCTTTGCTTTCCTGAAGGCTTTCAGTTGTTGGTGCCTCTCTAGGTTTGCAGGGCTACCCTAGAAAACTTGTGACAATATTCATATCCTCTGGCAAGTTTTTTCACCATTGGTGGAGAACACTCTCTTTCTAGTGACATTGAATGTAGGTAAGGTTGTAGTCATCCCTGACGTTTGCAGTATGACACAGAGGTCTGTTTGGCATGGCTCTGTGTAAGATGTACCTTTTTTCTTTTGTAGAATCACTGTCATAATGAAATTCTATTTCCATACATTGTCCATCAAATGCACTGCTTAGAATCAAGAAACATTGTAGTTACTGTACTGTAAACATACAGAACAACTTTTTATTTTCTTCTGGGAGCAGAACAAAACCACTGCATTTTCACATTCGGGTATTTCTAGAGAGAGTGAATGAATTAAGAGTTCCTCCTTTGGAAAGCACTCCATTTAAATCATTGCATGCAAGTGAGCACAACAAACAGTTTTAGGGGAACATAAAACCAAGCCAGCCATTTCTCACCATCAGTCATTGTTGGAACAGAAAGCGTGAAATATCTTGAGTTTCAGTCCTTTTTCCGCTATTCCCACTTGCAGGCTTCATTTCAAAGGAAACAAGTATTTTCAGTACTATCACTGTCACCTCTTGAATTCTTAAAAATATTTAAGAGTTACCAGAAGGTGTTGTGATAAAATGCTAAAGCTTAAACTACAAAATACTTCTGTATGTGCTAAAAGCCTAGAATCAGGATCTGACTCTTTAAGGAAAGTGGTGGTACTTAGTAGCAAAGAAGAACACTTATTTTTGTTGCCTTAGACTTCTGTTTTCTTTGAGGATAGTAGCTTGCTCTATATGTGGGAGGAACTTACAGAATTGAAGGTAAAAACTAAACATTATTATTTCTTCTGTGTTTAGAAGTTATAATAATGTAGGATATTTAAGGATTTCTGTCTTTCAAGAGATGGACAGTTTGTGTTTGAAGAGGGCAGAAATACTTTAGATATTTCTATCTCATCAGTTAATTACCAAATATATTTTGCTTAGCACTGCAGAACTTCATTGACAGATAAACTTGGTATTCTTAGTTATGTCTTATAAATATAGAGCAACTCAAGTTTGTTTGAATATAGAAACTCAGCACTAAATCTCATCACAAACCCCAAGTTTGGTGGTGAAGAGAGAGCTTCTGTATGGGCTCCTCTACTATCCCCAGGAAGGATTACCGCTAACATGGGTGTCGGTTCTCAAATCAAAATACTAGTAAGTGATACACTTGCCATAGTGACCTTACTTGAGAGCTGAGATAAAGTTCAGTACCTAAATATTTTCCTTATCCTGTTTTATGTGCCTTTTATCAGCTTTGAGCTTCAGGATGATGGTGCAGATCTCCTTTAGTATTAGAGACCTGTTTGAAAAGCAGGAATAGACATAGTCAGATCCTTCAGTAAAGGCTCAGTACCCACTCTTGCAAGCTCATTTCATTAACTGTACTACTGGATACTTAAAGGAAAAGCCACTTTGGTTTGTCACTCTTCAAGTAATCTCAAAGCCAGCAAAGTTCTAGGTTATGCATTTTCTGCACACAAAAATAATTTAATCTCTGTCCTGCAGTAGAGGAAGCTGCATTAAAACTGAGCTGAAAAAGACTTCCATCTACTAAATGGAGGTTTCATTTGAATGTTTCATTCATACTTTCAAGTGGAAACTTCGTAAATTAATTGAAGATGATGTTCCGCATTGGAACTGGAAGTTACTGGTGTCTGCTGTGCAGCTGGGGAGATTCCCAATGTCTGCTGGAGTCTCTCCTTCCGCGCAGACTCTGAACTGGCCAAGGGCAGCTCCAGTTCCTTGGCACTGAACTGGGATTCTGGGAGGGATGAGCCTGGTGAAATGTAGGAACCATTGGCTGCAAATTTTGGGCCATGAGCTGAGATTGAGGATTATGGGGAAAAAACCCAGCAAAAGCTCAGCTAAACTAACAAAATCATGAAAGGCTGATTTTTTCAAACATAAAAGTTCATTTTGCTTTTTTCTTTTCTTTCTTGGTAAAAGCCTTTTCTGACTGAACAGTCAATTTAACCCAACTAATCTGATCAGGGAAGTATAAAGCATGAGCTTTTTCTTGTGAACCAAGTAAGAAGGTGTTTTGGAATTCACCATTCAGATGATTCAGGATTGGGATGTCTGATTTACCTTCTGTGACAAAGCTCCGACGTTTAAACATGGCTAAAAGCTGGCGGTGTGTGAGGATGAGGAAGGTGCTTAATGTGCATAGAGAAAATTGAGAGTGAAATGCTAAAAGACACAAGTATTTTTTTATTCTGCCTTGTGAAGATTAGCTTGAGAAGTGTTACTGTCTGGGGGGATATTCTTATTCCTAAATAAGACTTATGTTTGAATTAGCGTAGTCTGTTTCAGAAATTCTACTTTAAAGGTACACTTTACCTAGCCTGAATTATCTTGAAACACTTCTCTTCATTTTTTTTTTTTTCTACCTGTCTGTTCTAATAAATAATTATTTCAGTGCTTTAAAAACAGGGGAGAAAAATGCAATACAGTTTAGTTTTAAAAATACGTATTTTATACTGCATTAAAAAAAAATTTTAGCGCTATTGATTAGACCATTTTGAATGTAGCCAGATACAGGTTAACATTTTGAGAGCTACTTAGCTCTTGCAATTTTTCATTGTTTGTTCCTTTAAAATAGTGCTGTGGCTTCTCTTTGATTTTTGTCATTGGCAGCTCCAAATGTAAATGTTAAAATAAAACTAACTTTGTAGGCAGAGAGACAGGTGCACTTGTTCAACAAATTGATCACAAATGTATCAGACACCTGTTATTTGATTTCCCCAGCAGAAAAGAGCAAATATTTTCTTGGAACTCAACTTGAAGTCTGGCCAGATAAGATTATCTTAAAAGTTTGTGTCCTTGGGCTGGAGAAAGAGGGGAAGAGAAGCAAAATGACCTTTTGTTTTGTTTATAAGCCCTTTCTGTTACATAGTCAAAACAATCTCAAAATTACAGTGTTGAAGTGAAGCATTTTCCTTGGAGGTAACCTTTGTGAAAGACAGGGAAAGGGTAGTTTTGGTTTTGAGGTTCTTCGCGAGGATTTTGCCAAGGGGCACTGCATCTGCGGCGATGCTCGTTCTCCGTGGTGGAAGGCTGTGGCTGCAGAGTTTCCATCCCACGGAGACTGGCTTGATGGTTATCATTTAATTTTCCTATGAAGTGCAAACTCAGAGGATCTTTAAAATCAGTCACAAACTTTCTGTTGGCATTTTGACTAAAACACCTGCTGTGGAAGGAGAAGCATTCTTCAGATCACTATCGGTGTGAAAGTGAAAGGCAAGGGTGGGGAGCAAGGGAGCGGGAGAGTCCAGGAGGAGACAAAGCAGCCTTGCCTGAAGCACATGTTAATCAAAGCGAGATCAAAGGATATGATGTCAGTTTATAGAGAAACAGGTCAGGCAAGCCCAGGTAGCTCAGGAAGCAGGATGCTAATTATTCACAGAAGAAAGTCAGGTATACAGTTACCGTGCTACAGTTGAAAGTCGGAAGGTCAAAACTTGCACAGCAACCGAGTCAACTTGATAGAACAGCTTGGTTTCTTACACAGGGGAGTTTATAGTTCCCTAGAAATGGGAGAGAATGAGTCTGGTGTCCCCAGTCCATCCCAACAAGGTAAGCACATGCAACCTGCAAAATGCTGAGCTGTTTGGAGGTTTGGGGCATTGCCAGTCTCTGCATGTGGGAGCTTGTTTTGCTGTCGGCTGTTGCAGCGTGTGCTGCATGTCCACGCAAGGGGATGTGTTTTTGCATGTGCATGTGTTCTGGGGGAAGGAGGAAATCCACAACCCTCATCTCAGCAATACGTTGCTTTTAAAAAAACACTGCAGGAATTGGAGGGTAAGGGAAGATGTGATAAGATCCGTATAAGCATTCAGCACTGTGTTGTCAACAAAGGTTGCTTTAAGCTTAAGGTGATTTGTGGAAGGTGAGGTTACCATTCTGTAAAGTATTTCAGTCTGCTGGAAATCATTTTTGGATAGGAGATGCTTTGCACAACTGTTTTGTGCAAATTGAGTACCTGTTGCATAGGAACAGGCCGTGGTAGATGCATAAAGATGATATTCTTTCCAATTTGCATTCTTGGCTTATTCCAGGTTGTTGTCTGTTTTTTTTTCCTTCTGTGGGCTGTGCAAAGGTAACACCAACACATACAAAATAGCCCTTGTAAGCACTTGTGTGACTAAATATAAGAACAGAACATTCTGTCTTAGGTGTTTTAAATTTTCAGTAGAAACCTGAACGCAACGGTTCATAAATCTTACTTAGTCCTTCTTTTACAACATTAATGTCAAATTTTTGCTTTGAGAAAGAATGTTTTCCCAGTAGCTCTTTTTTTCTTCTGACAGTTTTAACATCCCAGGAAGTATTATCTTCTGAGGAATTATTCCATTATTTTATCATCTTAGCATTGAATGTTTTTTTCCCCTGATATTCAACCCCTGTTTTTCTTTCGCTTACATTTACTGGTTTCATCCTGGCCTCTTTTTCATGCTTTCCATACCAGCAAGGGATAAAGCTTTGTATCTATTATGCGTTTTGCAAGAATCCTCAAGCTATTGTGAAATTTGCAAATGATTTTCCAAGAGCTGAAAAGGTAACTTTCTAGTCAAAGAGAAGCTATGTTACTGATTTTCCCTTGAAGTTATTCTTTTTATACGCACAACCATGTTGTACTGGCGTTCAGATATGTGTTTCAGACCTGTGTTAATTGGAAATAACTCTGGTAATGCCATAGCAGATTTGTTCGTGGAGAGCTTTTATTCCACTGCTTTTTTTTTTTTTTGTTGGTGTGTGTTAATAAGTATGTACATACTACCTGGAAAACATGCAGCAGCAAATTCAATTTTGATCCACATTTTAATTTTGAAAAAAGCAACAGTAATGTTCAGTAATGGACAGGTCTAAACACTATTTCTGGCACAGCAATGAGAGAATTGGCATTGTTTCTTTCTTAACTCAGGATCTGACTTGAGGTTACAGCGTGTGGTGTTCAGAAATCTATCCAGCCTAGTTCTGATCTTAGTTTTCATTCTGTGAGGGTCTATTTCACTGCTGCTAATAAAATGATATTGATAAAACTGATGTGAAAAGTTTTCAGGCCCGTTGTATTTTGTACAGGTCTTTTGGGAACCTCGATTGTGATTGACTTAATTTTTGCTTTTTCTCCATTAGTGTAAATAAGCGTAGCCAAATGGAATTGCTCTTGATTTGCATTAATAGAAATGGGACAAGAATTAGGGCTGCACAGTAATACTGTTCTTTAGAGATAAATGTTCTGGGCATACACACATACGCTCCCAGTATAAGTTTTTTCATTTGCTATCAATCTGATGTACTGGGTTATTTCCATATGTGCTTGTTTATAGAAAATGTCCAAAATAATTGGTGATTCAACTGTTTGGGGTTTTTTTAAGGAAAAAAAGGTGGAAAAAATTAACATTACCTGTCAAAACCACTGCTAGTCAGACAACTTGCATTTCTTTTCATGTTTTTTATTTTTAGAGAACTTGGCGCTTGTGTGAATTACTGAAGGTCCCAGATTGACAGCCCTGGGGGCTGGCTTCACTTATTCATTAGCAAAAGAGACACGGCCTGGGCAGCAGGTGCACAAACCTCCTTGCTGTGCTTTACCTGTGTGCTGCGGTTCTGCAGCCTTTTTGAGGATCCAAAGGTTTCAGTTCTGTTCGCTCCTTGCCTTTCCCTGCAGCATTTTCTTCTAAGCGCACGACATAATGGTCTTGTGATGATTAGGTTTGTGCACTGAAGACGATGCAGAGACCTTTATTTGATTTCACCAAACAGCCGTCAGATGGTGGAGAAGGCTCGGGGCTTACATAAGTCAGTAATTCTCGCCATCTGGTCAGTCAGTGAATATAAGGTCACTCTGCCGTCACAGCAGTTTTGTTTTGCACCACGTACAGTAAGTTCAGAGAATAAATTAGCTCTTGGTTCGATTCTGTTGTTATTCTGCTACTTCTGTCAATGCTTCAGCCCTCCATTTCTGTGGAGGCTCACGGCCAGGGTGTGACAACCAAAAAGAGCAAAGCCTCGAACAATGGGGCTTTGACTGCTCGCCATCAATTGATTCAAGGGAGCACACTGAGAGCCCTTCAGAAATGCACTGCAACTAACTGAGAACATCTTGTATTTTTGTGGCGCTTTTTTTTTGTGGTTTTCTTGTTGGTTTTTTTTTTTTTTCTTTCAGAATCAAGCTCCACAAGTTGTTGTTTTCAGTCTTCTGTGAATTAAGTACTGTTTACTAGAGAGTATGACAATATTAGCCCCACAAGATGCAATTACTGTAAATTTGAGATTTATGATATTGTACATCAGTTGTAATTGATTTTACACTGTATTGCATTGCTGGATGATCATAGTAGTTTTGCTCGCTTGCTAAGTGTGTGTAATACATGCTTCTCTCTCTGGTCCACAGAGGACAGAGTTAAAAATTCAAGTTAAAACAGCTTATTCTTCCAGTTCTTGGGAGGCACAGTAAGTGAGCAAGAATGAGAGGAGTCATATGAGCATTATAAATACACCATCCTGAAAAATTTGGGTTTTTTTCAGGGTTCCCTTATTTGCTGTTTATTAGCATATCTAAAGCATTTTTAGACATTATTTCATTATATACATCTTTAATATAAACATACGATTAGGTAAGTGTAATATTTCTTAAAAATAATTTTCAGCAGGTTCAGATTCCTTTCATAATTAATCTGGACTATGGATCAGCTCCAAAGTGTGCATTCCTTAGGGTTTGTTCTTGTGTTCTGATGTTGATTTTTAGATCAATATATATGTAGTCTCGTGAAACATTTAGAGACCAAGTCTAAAAGAAGCATCTATTTTTTTTTTTTTTTTTTCTGAGAAAGGTCATAGAAAAATATTAAGAGCCTGCATAAAGAATATGGCATGCTTGCACGGGGCAGTGGGGATTAAAAAGGAATGTCCCAGAAATGAATTTTTGAATGGTGTTTTTTCAGTCTCAAGCTTTCTTAATGAGAGGCCATGTTGGCCACCAGGTCTGCCCTGCTTGTTGGATTATGAACAGTCTTGTTTCAGGTTTATGCTTTTGAGCAAGACTCTGAATAATGCTAATGAATGCTGTAATCAGCTGCGGTTATTAAGTGGGGTTCTAACAAAAGGTGGTAACTCTGAAGATCCATTGTAAAAATGCTTCCTCCCCACTTTGCATTCAGTGACCTGAGAACTGAGTGCCTGTTTGCTCTCTGGACGGGAATTAGCAGAACATCATTGGGTCCCTCCTTGGCTCTTTTTGAATGATAATAGTGAGGGTTTCCTGTGACAGCATTTCTTATATAGATTGGCTCTATTCACCAACCAGGTACAGCAACAATGGGTAATTTAAAATAATTCATTTTATTGCTGCCTCCTGTAGATTTTTGACTTGCATTTCAAAGTGGTGAATCTAGAGAGCTGGAGAAGTATGTTCTGATCACTATCCTGGTGCTGTGAAAAATATGAGATTCAAATAGTCCTGCAGAGCCATCAGCAGCTGGATGAGCACAGAGCACTCTTTTGACTTCGGCTTAAGTCATTCCAACATTTTTAGGTGCTTTTAACTCTTTTATCACAGGTATGCTATTTTCTTTTTTTTTAAGCTTTGATTTCCCGGTTCGTATGTGCTCATGAATTAGGGTTTGGGATTTCAGTTCTACAGAAATATCCTCATGATCATAACCATATTAAAACTGAGAAAACTGCATAAATTGAACTATGATAACAGTGAATCTCTCTCCAATCGTGAGAGTCCACAGCAGAACTGGATATGGGACCCAAGACTTCCAGCTCCCAATCTGCTTCTTATTATTGTTGTTTTGCTGTTATAATCCTTTCCAGTTCTTAGAGGTATGCTGCAGGTGATTGCATCCTGATATATATGCCTGAAAATGAAACCAGATTGCAACATCTTGCTGCAATACATAGAACTGAAATTGAAAATATAGGAGATGTATAGTAAAAGGATGATGTTTGCAAAGTGTCTCAAAACATTTCCTTGTCATCTTGATCATAAAGCTACTTTAAACTTCGAATTTCTACCAAATGTAGAAATAAGCTCTTGTCGGCAGTAGGGTCTATCAGATGAAGTTTTTGCCACTCAGGGATGTGATCCAAGGGAAGCTGTTGATTTTCTACCCCAGCACATCATTCTTCAGTGTGTGTGGTAAGCATTATATTTATTTTGGCTGCTCCTGTACCTCTTTTCTCTGAAAGTATGTTCGTTACTGGAGAAAAGTAAAGAACTTGAGATTGATGCAGAGGGAATATCAATATAGTTTTAGCAGTTCAGGCAAAATAATCCAAAGTTTATGTAAACTTCTTATGCAGTTATGACACTAGTTCATAATCTAAAGAGTGCTTTGCATTCATAGCAGGTCATAACAAAAGGTCTCTTATTCCTCCTCTTTGAAGTACTGGAAGTTTTCTGGAAGTGGTTGGAATTTTTTCCATCTCTATACAGGAATTTCTTTCCATAGTCCTGGTGGAAAACATGGGAGGGGGGTATTTTAATTTGTCTTTTTCCTTTGAAAAACAGCATCTCCACAGATCACCACCACAAATGAGGTGGTATAATCCTGGGACGGTATTGTAAACAGCATTTCTGTCTTGCATTGGGTTGTTGAGATGTGCTTCTTAAAGACAAGCAAGGTAGTTTTCTACATTGCAATATTTGTTGCGATCAAGGTTGGTTGTTTTATTTTTCCCTACATCTTTAGTTTTGTTTTGTGTGTTGGCATCTCCTGCCCTCCCCTCACCCCTTCCAGCCTGGTCTCTTAATTAGTCCGTTCATACTGACGATATTCTTAATATTCCATTAGGTTTATGGACCTTGCATGACTGTAATGTAGTATCATTACATTGTAATACAGTATGCTTTGAGAAATGATGAAAAAGTAGTACTGAAAGAATTTCTACTTTTCAGTGATTGTTGTGCTCCTGGGTTGTGTTTTCTATACCATTATCATTGCTATTTAAGTTGGATTTGAGCCAGTAGAAGAAATATCAGGTTTTTTAGGACATATAGGCCAATTAAAAAGAGTACTGACTCAGTACCTCTGCAATAACGTTCTCCCACGTAGTGAATGTTCAAAAATTTGAAATGAGTCACTGTAAATTTGTTTCAAATTTGGAGACTTGGTTTTCTTAGTTTTCCTTCTATTCTTAGTTGCTAAGGGTGACTCTGTGCATTTCCAGATTTTCATTATATATATATATATATATATATATATATAGTATTATGTATAATATATCCTGAGGTGTATGAAGCAACTCTGTATTAGCGGAAGGAAAATTTTAATTAGCATTTGAGTAACTTTTAATCTCATTCACCTGTTTCTAATCGTTTGGGGGAGAAACTGTACTGCTTCAGTTCACCCTTCTGAAACTATTAATGATGTGTTATACCAAGAGCACACCATGAAGGTATTCAAACAAAGCGTGACAGACTCATAGTCTTTTATGTCACATCATGTGCGTGTGCCTTGAGAAGAGGTGGAGAAGTGCACTGGGTAAGGACTCTTAGTGCTGTTGCTTTTTTGTCCTACAGGTTTCAGTAGTTATTACGAGTTGCCATAGTTGTGGCAAGTAGTTAAAATTTAACGCAGGTACAGAAGTTGAGGGGTTGCATGTGGCTGTTTTAGCCTTGATTACTAAGGAAATGAGCCTCCTGTAATTGTATTATATCAGATGAACTTAAAAATGTTCAGGCAAAATTCAGGTATTTTGGATATTCTTCTGGAAGAATGTTTTTCCAGAAGATTTTTATCAGACATCACTTGTTTTATGCAACAGTAAATGTAGCTGAAATGTACCTGTCCTAGGTATAGGGGAGAGGGGGAGAAAACAAGTTCAATTACTTTTCAGTGACTTGAGTTCTTCTTATGCTATGATTAGTTTTTAGTTACACAGTGTGCAACCCCAGGGAAGTGAGGACATGTCCACACCTACAGAACAAAATGCTGCCTGGCTTGCTGAAGAAGAGTGCATATTTGTCAGAAATATTGTGATTTCTTTACCTATTATGGAATTTTCTAGCCCTGATTATTTCAGAGGGTTAAAAGGAACACTGTAAGGATGCAGTCCAGCTGTATTTTATATCCATGTCATAGTTGTGACGATTTTAGCAATCTCACAGTTGTGGAATATATAGAACTGTGAACAGTAACTGCAAAACTGTTTCTTAGCAGTCAGAGAAGCAAGAGAGATTTACATGATCCATGTCAGGGAAGTAGCTGAAACCATTGGAAACCAATGGTTACCTTCAAGGAGACTTGCCATGTTCTTCACTCTTAAGAAAGACGTGCAAGTTCTGTGTAGCAGTGCAGAGGCTTTTTGCTTTAATTTTTAGTTTCTGGTCATGTTCACTTCAGGACAGTATTTCAGCTGGTGCAGAGCCCTGGGCTGCCTTGGGCCGACACTGGTATGGGGTCTGTTCTTGCTGCACCTGCTGCTGCCTTTTTCCAGTTTTGTGTTTCTGGTTATATTCTGGTCATATACTGAAGCTGTTCTTAGGACTGAGGAGAATAAAAAGATCTGTCCCTGTAGAAATAATCATAGAAAGTGGAGGGGAGATCTTTAGCATGAGTGTTACTGTGAATCTGCAGAGATAGCTGTAGTTTCATAGTAGCTGGCTTTGTCAATTTGTGTATGTATTCATCTTTTTCTTCCAACAGTGCTTCTATAGAAGTGCCATTTCTGCTGTCTGTGTAAGCTCAGCTTTATGTGCCTTCACAACACAATTAAGTTTACCGCATTTTATTCCTGCTAGTGCTGCAAAGAGGGGCTGAGTCAGACTGTGTTTGTTCTTGTGCTTCATCAGCAGAAATGTTTACCAACTTTCTAGTTATATTTTATTTGTGAAAAGGCGATGAAAGTAATGGGGTTGCACTGATATCAGAGGGTCTAATTTGGCCTGTGTTGTTATTAGCATTGATTGAAATAAGAAATAAACCAGTTTTACTTCCACTGCCCAAGGCCGAGTTTTTAGGGCTGACAAGAAACAAATATACGTCTTTCCACTTCTAAACTGAGTGTATTTAACCCAAAAAGTCTGAGAGTTACAGTAGACCCAAATCATGGCAATGTTGGTTGTGCAGCAGAATAGTTTTTTTTCTCCTCATCCTCAATCAACTTTTCTCTCTTCTCTTTTGCTGTCCTTTCTCTCTTCAAGTCTTTTCCCAGTATGGCTTGTGCGGATGAAAGCCTAGGTGGACTGTTTCGGTTATCAATATAAAACCATGCCAATAGTCCGATAGATGAAATTACAGATACCACATCACTCTCTGTTCGGGCAGTGTTGAGGACTCCGGTGCCTTGCACTCCATCCCTGGGCAGCTGCCTCCCTGTCACAGCAGCTTCGTGGCAGTCAAGCTCTAAGGGGCTTTAAATCCAGTTCTCTGTTAATTCATGGGCATCCTGGCCATCCACCTGTGAACTGTAGTATAGCCGATGGTTAATGAACAGTGAATTGTATAAATCTGTTTCCTCTACATACCTAAGCAACAAAATGTTTATAACTGTTGCTTTGCTGATATAGAGAATTTTTCCTATTTACTTGTTCTATGCTTACCAGATTACATGTAAAAACCATAAAATCCTTTATATTATCCATAAACACAATAAAAAAATGCTACACTACATAACTTTGACTTAGTCAATAATTCTAGGCTTAGCCTGAGGGGTTGAAAAGAAAATTATTCCTGTTACAAATTTTAATTATGCCATAAACTTTGGGAAATAACTATTGATCTTCAGCATCTGGCATCAGACATGTTGCCTGCTTTTTTTTGGTTATTTAGTTTGTTAGTAGCATTGTCATATAGGATAAAAATAAAAAAAGTCAGAGGAGATGAAAATATAACATATGCAAATGAGAATATTTTGGTTTGTTTATGTACTAAAAATATTTTATTACTGAAGTTTTCTGTTTCTTACCAGATTTTTTTAGCTATCTCCAGAGAAATTTGCATTTGAGATGCAAGAAAGCAAATTCTAATTCTATCAAAGACCCCTTTTCACCATGGGATGCTATAAAGGAGACAGTATGTTTCTTGTCTTAGAGGTACATTTAAAATTGCAATTGCAATTCAATTGACTTTTCTCTGATGTGGAAAAACTATAATTTCAAGGACCAGATAAGACAAAGGCTAGAGCCTTATTTCTGTGGGGTTTTTTTGCCTTAAACCAGGGCTGTTAGACAATGGGTGTCAGTGTAAAAATTTTGTCTGGCTTAAAATAGTGAAATTCTGATCTGAGTCAGTGGCAAAGGTAGCATTGCTCTTCAGCACCGGGAGCTCTTACTTGGATGTCGCAGAGTAGGAGGAAGAGCTTTTTAAAGTGTTTGAATTTCAGAACAGCATGTAATGAGCGCAGCATTAGAAATGCTGACAACCTTTCTAATCATAATAAGGCCTAGAGCCAAATGTGTTGTTTCATGGCATTTCTGCTTATGGTTGATGAGGTTTGACTGTAAGGGAAAGATGAAGGAGAACTGAGGTGATCCCCAAAATAGTCATTTCAGGTGACTGGAAATACAGGTTGCACTCCTTAAAGTATCAGTGCGAGGATCCTTGTAGGCAGAGTAGGGTAAAGCTCCCTTTCTTTTGCCCTACCCAAAATGGTCTTTGAGGAGATGCTGTGGTCTTTGAGAAGATGTACCCTCAATTTGAGGTAATGGTGGAAGGTAGTCTTTCCTTCCAGGGGAACTGGAGCTACATAGAGAGAACTTGCTGAGGAAAAATGGGTTAGAGAGCTCCAAATAACTGGCCCTTAGAAGGACAAAAGGGGGGCAACTCACTGCAATGACAGAGTGACGGAGACTCTCGGAGTCATGAGAAGATGCTTGTGGGACCAAAAAGTGCTTGTTTTCTTTCCAAATGTCTGTATCATATAAAGCATGAAGGTAGTTTGTGTGGTCCTGAGAACTGTGCCAAACTATTGTATTAATAGTTGTATTTCAATTGGCTTAATACAAAGATATAGTGAACCTAATCTTAGTGCCAAATACTGTGTTGACGCTTCTGTATTAAAAGGTTGGTTGTAAAGCTGTAGTGTGGGGGTAGGCTGCTCCGTAAGGGAAACTCCCAGAACACCTTTGAGAAATATTGTACTTTTGTCCCTTTCACCCCTTACTTTTCAACAAGGGGTGGTTGCACATCTGTCACTTTCTCCTTGCTAGTTGTACTGATATTCTCATGTTTTTAGCACCCTCTTGTGAGTGCTGATACAGAGTGGCATCTGAAGTTTCTCAAACTTTGTGTATGTTACTGCGATGCTGTGACCTCTTATTGAATAAGTAAACTAAGCAAAGTAGGACAAAGCTGACTTGAGAGAGGCAGCTTTTTGTAGCTGTTGCCAGCTCTTTGGTAGGAAATTGCTCCCTCGTAAGAGTATTTGCCAGTGGTGTATTGATGCTTGAACCCTTCTGGCTGACTTCTGGCTGACTAGCCTTGAAGACAAGGGGAACAAAAAATGTCATTGAGGCTTGCAGGCATTTGAGGTGGCCAAACTGACAGGTTGCACTCCAGCAGGTAAACGGAAGACTATTAAGAACACACAGAGACAAAATGTGTTGTGTGAGCGTCGAGTGTTTTGTTGGGGTGAGCCTTGGGGAGGAAGACAGCTGTGGCCTTTTCAAGGACATGGAGCAATCTTTGAAGTCTTTGAAGGCTTTCTATAGCAAGTTCTGACTTATATTTTCATATAAGACTAAACGTCTCAATTGAAACGCATCTGCATTCTCTTTATGGAGCAGGATTAAGGTGGCATTTCTATCTGACTGCAGAGCCCTTGGTAAAGTTAAAAGCATTGCACTACCCCCAGTTCTGTCTTCTCTGAAGAGCCCTAGTACTACTTGAATATTCTTTTTTCTATACTTTAATTTTTTGAAAAAAAAAATAAACGTGTGAAATGTATGCATTTTTATGGCAAAAAAATCCATTGAAATGTCCAGAGCTCTCTCTAAAAACTTCCAGCAGTTTGCAAACCTAGGCCTGCCTTGATTTTTTCCTCCTTTGCAGTTACCCTTTATCCATTTAATTTGGGCCTTGTTCTCTAGAAGAGTTCTGCCATCTGTGTGTTGAGTCATTTATTTTGGTGACAAAGGGAAGCTCAATAAGTTGAAAAATGTAAGCTCTAATTTTTATATACTCTACTTTTTATGTATTGTTTCTGGCTGGCAGGTCAGATTTGTACTACTGCCATATGCAGCAACTTAAAATTCATGGTGGTGTGTCACTGCGGCTTCTACACTGAAACCGCCACACCAGAGAACTATTAACTTTCAGTTAATGATAACAGAAAATGTTTTATAATAAACTGTGAAATAACCTAATCATCTGCAAAAGGTGTAAAGATTTTATATTAAAATGCAATTAACTTCTGCTTTTTTTGTTGTTTCTTCTTAACAAATTGGTTATATAAGACATACAACTAATTGGCTTTTGCTTTGGAGGGAATTTGTGTTTGGTATAACATGATGTCTGCCCTAACAATAGCTGACTGCCAATAAATTTTCTGATGTTTACATGTAGGGAGATGGACCCCTTTTTGGTAGAAGCAGAAAAAAGAAAACAGTAGCTTACACCTGTTAAAGCTGGGTGCAGAGCTGGACCCTGAAGACTCAAAGCCATAGATGGCCTAAGACAGAAGGGGACTTGTTTCAATTTGTACTTGAATAATAGATTTTCTGTGTGGGCTTGGGTTGCCCCCTTGTCTTGCTTTGCACAAATAATTTGCTTCACTCTTTACCTTTGACTTTCCTTGCAGGTAGGCAGCTAATAACAGCCTGAGCGCTGCAGGCATTGTGGGGTTAAAATCTGTCAATAATTCTCAAGTGCCATTATCTTAGTGAAGGTAAATACAGTGAGGGCAAGGACTACTTAGAAGTACCTTTGTGGTTTTAATTGTCTCATTTCTAGCAGTAGAAGTGTTCAAATGAAATGGAAAAACATCCTGGTGTTTTCTATACAAAAAGAAGCTTTCCTAAGATGTGAGGTTAGAATGTGCTGAGCTATTAAAAATCAAGAGGAAGAGCAAAACTCTATCCCTGAATGATGGGAACTGAAAGGTTGGGAGAGAAAGGTAACAACATGAAGAATGTGATATTTGTTCAGAAACCACTTGTGCTGCCGTGCCGGGCAGTTACTGAGGCTGGCGGCACCAGCCACCTTCCTTTGCACTGATGGAACCTCTGCTCAGAGAGCAAGATTCCACCTTCCTCAGGATATTTCTTGTTTCAATACAGACTTTTCAAAGACCTATTTGACTGTATGTCTGAAATGTTGTAGGCACTGTACTAATAGCAGTGTTATAAAACAGGTCTTGATGTAATTATTTGTGTTACCTCCTTCCTGTGTCATGTGGAAGACGTGGGACAGGTTTCTGTGTGAAAGAGGGATTAGTTACTTCAGTGCCCTGTGCACAGCAGCCAGGTGAACACTTTTCCTTTTTTCTTATGCTGTAAAGCTCTACATCAGTCTGAGTATCCCTAAGCACTCTCCAGATGTGATCTAGAAGCGAAGGGTTCCTTGTATGTTACTTCAGAGTTGTTTTTTTGATCGGCTTTGTGACATTTCCAACTCACTTCATAATGCAAAAATCTATTTGCTACAGAAAATAAATATGTATTTTGTCATTTTTAAAAAACAATTGAAAAAAGACATTTATCTGTCATAGTGATTTGGTTTTTGATTGACTAATGGAAATGCTAAGTATTTTAAGATGTCAGACTTCTTAAAAAAAAATCTAGCCCTTGAATTTGCATTTAGTCAAATATTATCCAAAATACAGTCATTCTTAAATGTGAAAATTGAGATTTGACTTATAAATGCAGTGTATTTCTTTGGTTATTTTAATGTTACTGCCTTCTGCATTTTTAAGGTAAACGACATCCTTCATTGTTGGCATGGATGTCTTTAAAGTGTCAGTACCTGTTGTGTCTGGACTGGCTTTCTGAAGGTGACTCTTCACATCGTTGAGGAACACCACAAGGGTCTACAAACCAATTGTTCTCATAGTATTTCACTCTTTTAGAGACAACAGGTTACGTATTTGTAAATGATCATGATTGGAGGCTGTGTTTTGGGTGGGTGCATACACACACTCAGAACAGAGAAAGCGGACGCCAGGATCAGACAGAATACTTGAGAAAACAGTGATCTTGTTTTGCCCTACAGACATTTTTCATAAATCAATAGCATGCAAAGTGCATTGGTTGCCTACTTTGGATATGTTATTTTATTTTGTTAAATTCTGCCTGTCCCACAGAGCATGATGGAGACAAATGGGTAGAGCAGCGAGGGAATGTTGTACAGTAACTAGCTGTACATGTTCCATGGTTACGTACAAAAGGGCGGTGGTTAAAGTTCATGAATGTTTACACACTTAGCTTATAACTAAATCCAGCTTTTAAAAAATTAAGAGATTAGGTTTCTTTCCTTTTCAACATGTGATTGTGATACTAATCTAGGAAGTTAGTGATACTCTCAAAGGCAATGATTGTATTATTCATCTAGTTTTCTATATAGTGAAGACTTGGAATGGGGCTTCTTTCAGCAGAGGTGAGGATCCCAGGAAAAGAAACAGATTTGCTGATGAAGCAGGCTCATATATATAGATATATGTAAGAGTTTAAAAGATGCAGTAACTTCAGTTTGCAGCACATCTCCATTTAAGTCTGAGTAATTGTTTAGTCCAAATCAGATTTCAGACTTCTAAAGAGCAATTTTTGTGGTGTTTTCTATTTTTGGCCATGGGAATCTGTAGCTTTAGCTGTGTTTGGTTGTTCCATGTGCAGACAGGTCTTATGTGGAGGCGATGAGATACAGCTGGTGTCTTTAAATTATTTTCAACCAGATGTGAAATAGACCAACTAAAATTTCATTATGGTCATCTTGTTTTTCTGTATGGAAATTCTTATCTGATAAGCAAACACAAATATTTGAATCAGTCCCAGGCTTTAAAACTTCTGAATTGCAGTCAGATACTGTAACAGATTATAGGTATTATAAGCACAAACATACATGCATTTTTAGTAAATCTATTTATCCAGTTTATCCTACCTCTCATAGTTGATCTGAATTCTTCCTCTTAAAAACTGGAGAAAATCTGTCTACATTTCATTTAATTAACTTTATCTTGTGCGTGTTTGTTATTCAGAATTGGAAGAGGGAGGACACAGTCCATCCATTGACCCATGTCTTACTTTTCATGGAAACAAAAAGAAAAAAAAAAAAGAGGAAGAAGTAATATACTGACTATTTCAATCCTAAAAATAAATTAAGAAATACTAAATTTAGTTCTGGAACATTCATTTGAAATAGTCACATTACAGTTGATCATATGTGAAAAAAAAATCCTGTTGGCATGCTTCTGTTTGACAGACTGCTTTTAGAAAACTTTTTCTTTTTTTAATATCACATTTATGGGCTAAAAAGTTATAATTGGCTATATTTTTCATTTTGTGTTAGTTGGATTTATTTTGGTATTTGTTTTGGGAAGTTAGTGTTTAAGTCTTTGAATATGCACATCTGTTGTAAAGATGGAAAACTGATAGAGGCATGATTGCTTACTGTAATAGGAGAAAATTAAAATCCTATATTCCATGGAATAGAATAGGAGCAGAATGCTGAGATAGAACATTTGAAAAAGCAGCATTTTAACTGTTACTGGATTGTTCAGTTATCATCTGTAAACCCCGTAACCGTGAGGCATTTCAGCCATTTTAAATTACTAGTGTATAAATGTTTAAATTATGCCAAGTATAAAGATAAACATTTCTATTATACTTCAAAATGTGAAGATCATCAGTAACTTCCTATTCTTCATACAGTTCAATTTCATGCAAGAGTAACTGATGTTTTCAGCTGCAGTCAGTGATGCTGTGGCTTCTGCAGAGCTTTTACTTGGTGAGGGAGAAGAAATCAAAGAGAAATAATATTGAGTAGTGTATGGTTGATTTCCTAAGGCCATTGTGACAGTGTATCCTGTATCATGTTACTAAACCCAAGCCTTATCATATTAGTCGCTTTATGTATCATCATAATTGTATAATTTTCATAAGTTATATATCCCATTAGCTTTTAGTCTTAAATCATTAAAGACAGATCTTAATTTCTATGTGAATTAGAATACATGTTTTTCTTAATCAGCTCAGTCTTTGCAAAAAGCTCCTCCAGATTTTGACTTCACTGATTATTAAAGCTTTTCTTTCTCAAATAAAAACTCAATATTTATAAATAGTTTGAGTTTTTATAATTAACCAAAATGAGGACATAGTGTAAATGTGTTTTTAACTACTTTTAATAGTCCTATTTGAAATTATTTCCTTCTTTCCCATAATGAATCAAATTTCTAATGATTGTTCCTGCTTACTAATGTGCATTGTTGTCTGGCTGCCTTGCATTTAATCAGCAAGAGTGAACTGTTAGTATATCACCAGGAATCTGTCAGGAGTATCTATGTAGTGCTGCGACTGCTGATAGGGTATTTAAATTTGCTGGAAATGATGGGCTGAGTCTGCTGGAGATTTAATTTCTTGTCAGAAACACAATGACTGGCGTCACAAAATCTTCAAGTAGAAGATGCCGTAACCCAGCTCTGGTAGTGGGCATTGATTGTGCTTATCTGGCAAACCACGTGCTTTCTGTCTGGATTTGTGTGCTGTTCTTATTGTGCTCTCAGCCAGTAAGCAGCAGAAATGTGTTTATTTTGGTAGTGAGCGTTTACGGAAGTGTCTGTTTTTATATTGTTGTTGGTTTACATTTACTGTATTAACAGAAGGCTAAGTGTTGAGTCGCATTACTTTGCATGGGTAACTGCAAAATGTAAGTTTTCAGCTAGTTCTGAAAAAAAAAAAAAAAAAAAAAAGACAAGTGGACACTTATTTCTGTTGGTAAGAACGCCTTTTAAACACCTCCAGGGATGGTGGCTCCACCACTGCCCTGGGCAGCCTGTTCCAATGCCTGGTGTTACACATTAGGTAAAATATCAATGGTGTCATTGGATACTCCCAAATTCCTTACTGTGCTTGTATTGCCAAAGATGCTTTGACATTAAGAATGGTTCACACACTTACAAAAAAGTATATAAAGCTGAGTTATGATGGTTTGTTTGTTTTTGTTTTTTTTTTTTTGGTAGAAGCCCAGAGACTATTCTGAAGATCGAGGGATGATACAGTCTTCATCTGATCACAGTAATTAAATCAAAATTTTAAACAATAATTGATCATCAATCTTGGCAAAACTAATTTAAAAGTTCTCAAAGAAACAAAAATCAAATTATTTTTCCAACACTAAAGATTCCCACCCTCTGTATGCATTTCTCATAAAAGACAGAAGGCTTAATAAATGTGAAAAGAGAACAAATAAGTCTTATTCATAATTGTTTCCTGCTTAAAATAATGGTAACCATGATCCCATGATCTCTGTGTGATGGCATGTCATTTGTTGTCCAGTTGGGCTCATATATCTGCCAGCTGTGCTAAATAAGAAATATTTGGAAAAGGCACATAGGAGACTTTTTGTTGGAAGGGACCTTCAAAGCTCATCTGGTCCAATCCTCCTGCCATGAGCAGGGACATCTTCACCTGGTGCAATACTATAATGAGGAATGACTACTAAGAGCTACTAATATATATACATATTCCGCACTCCCCCCCCCTCCTCCCTCAGCTGATTCTAATCCTAGACTAAATCTTTCTTTAATTTTTCAATTGGAAAATGGATTACTTGGGGAAAAAGTCTCTGTGTGTATCACTCCACCAATAAAGAAAGAAGTTTGAGTGGTTTCACCCATCTGGTTTTACCCTCTTAACTGATTTTTAGACAATGGTAGCATAGGAAGCACATATTCCGCAAATAATAAAGCCTTAACTTGTAATTATTTCTTACAGTTTAATTTTGCTGTTGGCAATATCAGAGTGTAAAAAATATGAAAGCATATTGCAGTCTTAGGCTTGATTTTTTTTTTTTTTTTGCATTTATTAGTAGCAGATCCTCAACACTATTTGAAATATATTTATTAAATTTATGTGATAGTGATATTGCTGTGCCCTTTATTTCCTAAGTTTTGAGCCAGGTTGCTGGTGTTTTGTGTTAGAGAAAGGGAAGAGAGAGCAGGCTTTGTCAAGGAAGAGCCAGAAGCTTCATAACCTGGCTATAAAAATGATTATTGTACACTGCCTGCATTAGGAGGGCGTTAAACACTCATTAGGGCTCTAAAGTGGTAGCCTTTATGAACCTGGCTGCAGTTGGCATACAACTTTTATCTTGCGTGTTTTGCTTTGATGCAGTAATAAAGGTGTAAATTAGAAATGGGAAGATCCTAAGAGCAAAACTAACAAAAGAAAGTCTGTATAGTCCTTTGCCAGGGCATTTTTTTCCCCCTCTCTTCCTGTTAGGAGACAGAAAGCTGATCCAACCCCAGACACTGTAAGTGCTCATGCAAGAAATTATACCTTAGGAAGTCAACCTGCAGTTACAGCTCAAAGTTAACATGATACCATCTATTGAAGTACGCCATCTGAAAAAGTATGGGATCTGAAGGACTTTTTTTCAAAACCTGGAGCCTAAAGTGAATACCTGGATCCTGACTGGGATGTCAGTGATCTGTTGTCACGTTAGTAACTCATCAGTGTGCCACGGCCCCAAAACCGTGCTCTCAGGCCCATCCAGGATCCAACAGTTGCGCTTTTGTGACTGTATTGAAAGTGAAAACCCTTTTTTCACCCTCTCCTAATTTCTATCCTTGAGTTGTATTTTCAGTCACTTTCAAGATTATTACAATTCTGTAAGTATACTGGTAAACAGTGAACCGTGTTACTTTAACAATGCAGTAATCCATTAAGACTCCTCAAACACAGTCAGTGCTGACGTACACGTTGAACATGTAAAGTTACCGCAAAGTCCAGCATCTCTAGACTGTTCCTATTCTAATGTTGACTTGGCTGTTCAAAGGTCATTACGGGTTGTTCCTCTCTTGAGAAATGCATTGTGTGCTGGGTATACAACATTACACAGGGTTTTATTCAGGAGCGGGGCTGATAACAGACTTGATTTGCTTGTTTGCTTGATGCTAGATCATGTTTCCTGCTTTGCAGGCCATTCAGTGTAGAAATTGGTCTAATTCACTTCAATTTAAATGTTAATGATCCACTTTTTCTCGAAGCAAAGGGAAACATGCAGAATCAGTCAGAAAATAAAGGCTTTTTTTTTTCTTCTCTTGATAATCCTGGTAATAACTTTGTCTAAGAATCTCCTTTAAATATCATTTTGCTATTTGGCATTAAACTATTTCTTATGCAGGTAGTGTTTTTAGAGGCATCAATCAACGGTTAAATTTCAGACTCAATCTGACAATATATGCACTTATTTGAAGCCAGTAAAATGAATAAATATTGTCAGTTTTTTCCAGCTCTGCAATAGTTGTGGAAGTGTCAGAGCACTTTAAGAATTTTGTGAGTGGAAATGTCAATATTTTATCAAACTTGGAGAAAAGTTTTATCATATGCTTTATTTTGAAAAAATTGACCTCCTGTATTTTATAACAGTATAGAACCCATACCAAGATTATGTGCTGAGTCTGCTTAAAAAGCAGGCGCTACTCAAACAGGAAGGAGTCCTTCTGTGGTGATCTTCCTTTCTAAATAAGTATTTATTTATTTAGAAATGTTATTTATTTAATGTTTATTTCTTCAGAAATGCGTGAGGCACATGTCACCATGCCCACCCGTGTTGCACAGGAGCTCCGGTGACAGCAGCACCAAAGCTGGGAGGCTGACCATGTGGGTGCCAAAACAAAAAGCCTCCTACTTGAATCCTCAGATCTCCTTGGCTTTCACTATTCTTTGGATTTTAATTTTAAGCGTTTTCCAAGTTGTGAGGAGCATTGTAGGACCTGTATCTTTCCCTGCGTGGGACATCAGTTTGTTTATAGCAATTTTTTAAAGCAGTGTTTTTTCTTTGAAGAAAACAGTGTGAGACAAAAATAAGTTTTTATTTAGAATGGAGCAGAATCAGGTATAAGTGGTTTATAATAAATAAGTAGTTATGTAGGATAAAGCAGAGTGAGGCATATGTGGTACAAACCAGCAGGTGAAGAAGAAGAAACCCCAGCATGGGGACTGTGGGTGTCATTGCAAATGCTGCTTGTGAGCCCGGTGAGGGTGACGTGAATGTGAGTTACTGCTGGTGTGAGAACATGCCGGCAGCCTGGAGTCCCACGTTCTGCTGCACCGTGAGCAAGGGAGGCAGATTCTGGTTTTCTGCGATTACCAGGTTCTGTCTAGTGCATTCTAACAAAATACAGTTGCAAAGCTGGTGCTAGAGGGGAATGCTCGTGAGCACCAGGAATGTGTTAAAATCTTGAGAGCTGGCCGAACTTGCTATTTTGATTGAAGGAGTTAGTGAGAAATTAACTATTCTGTTCTTTAAAACATTCACAAAACTACTAATTTTATATTTGAAGTGTTTTTTCCTGCCTCGTCTCCTCTATTTCTTCTTCCCTCTTCAGCCCGGCTCCCTTAAAGAATGGATGTGGCTTAGCTTGTTGTCTTCAAAACCACCTGGCATCCATCTCCTCCTGTCACATCCATGTAACAAAGAACAGGAAAGACATACCCTGCACACCAGGAATCATGCTGGATAGAATTAGATTAATTTAAATAGGAATGCAACTAATCTACCCTGTCAGGGTGCTCCTGTTCCTTTCGTGTGAAAACGTGAGGATGGGGAACCTCTCATAATTTATATTGAAACTTTGTGTTTATTTTGCAAGGCAGAGAGGAGTTTTTCCCTTGATGTTTATCAGTCTGTTGAAATGTTGTATAGGTTACAGAAGTTCACTTATTTTAAGTTGTCGTCTAATTCTTCATTAAACAGGCACATGTCTACCATCATATACAGTAAAGAAAATGGCTTGCTTGAAATAAAGTGATTGTGGGTATTGCACAAAATGCTATGTGCATTCTGAACCTAAGAAATACATCTGCTTTCTTTTAAAAAGAAAGTGCTGTTTCTGTTTATGATAACAGCTGGGGATGCCATTAATTTTTATTTTGCTGTTCAAATATTCTTTATAGGCAAAGATGCTAAAACAGTTATAATTACACCACTGCATTCGCTGCTTGGAATATAATTTATTGGCTTTAGATTAGGTGTCTTAATTATTTGATTGCTGTATTTTGGATTTAGGTAAATGTCTCTCCATTCTTGCGGCATTCCAAGTGTGATGAATGTAAGCAAAGAATATTGAAGTAATTAGCCTTTAGTGTTCAAAATATTTTTTTTGTCAAGATGGAAGAATGTGTCAATAAGGAAACACTTTTCATTTCAAATGAGTGCTCATAAATATGTAGAAATTAAAAAGCAATGAATTGTTTTTATGGATTTTAATGGATGGTATGGTGCAGCATTAAGCAAAGGAAATTAATGGCATAAATTACAGTAGTATATTAATTCATATAATTTTTCCAATAACTCATTTCATATGTGTTGGTCACATCTGTGTGCAACCTAGACAAGTTGTTGCATGCATGGGGAATAGTTTCCCACAACACTGCAGCTCTTCCGTTACTAAATGAATATGGCAGGATTTTTAACAGTTCTATTCAAAGCTGTAGCACTGGTTCGGAGGGTTTGAGGAGGGGAGGTTTCTTATGTCTGCTAGATATAACAAGAAGTACTGACACATTTTGATGCTGTATTGGCATTACTGTTGTTTCCTATTTGCTTTTAAATACATGAAATGTTTCAGTATGTAAAAGAAATGTTAATGTAGAAGGTAACTAAGTAACTGTATGTTTCATTCTGCATCTCCCTTGTTGAAAGAGACCCAAATAAAGGATTATTTGACAAAGTGGTATTATTGCTTTATATAGTTAGTTATTTTACATTGGTGGTGGAGATAGAGCATTGTATGTGGTCACAGGGTAAATTAAAGGATAATGATATAAAGTGTATTATGCAATTTGTAGTAGATACCAGCAGGCAGCAATTTTGTTTCTTCCTGTAAAATCTATGGTCAGAGTGAATTGTGGTGTTCAAGGACAGAATGGGACAGTGGGTATAGACAGGCATGTATTTAAGATGGAAAGGTCGAAGTCGTATCTGTTTAAAAATATAATAACCCATGATTCAAGTGCTGCTGTGATTTCAGCAATAGTCATAAGGCTACAGAAAGACCGGTGTGCTAACTATGGAGATAATTATTACTGGTCAGCTTCAGTGACTTTCTTTAGCAGTATAGAAAAAACAGGTTCAAAGCAGAGTCATGCTGAGCTTTAGATGGATAGATGCTCGTAGGGGAGAGAAAGTAGAAAGGAATAGCAGTAGAAATGAGGTGGTGACTTAAAGCTAGCAGAGGTGTTTTCAACCTGGCAGCTGCAGACTCAGAGTCAATTGGACTCTTCTAAGAATCTGTGGGGGTAAAGAAAACCAAAATTTGTGTTAGCTGGCCTGAATCCACTGTACAGAAGTCTGAACTGGCAGGAAAAAACTTCAAGGGTCAATAAACTGGAAAACCCCTGGATTAGAGTGTAAGTGCCAAGTCCCATCCTCAGATTTGCTGGAAGATTAATTACTAATAGCTGATTGGATACTAGATTACTTCCCTAGCAACATTTTAATTAACTGCAATTAAAATTTTAAGTTTGGATTGCACTTTGTGCTGATGGCTTCCTACAAAGTTGTATTGCTTTTCAAAGATGCTGTGCTTTTATGATTTAGAAAAAAAGACTTCCAGTTAAAAAGAAACACCAGAAAACTTATCTGTCCCACCGCTTTTTATTTTAGCTATCTTTAATGGGAAAATTAGCCTTTGAAAAGGTATCTTAAGTATTGCAAAAAGCAGAACCTAGATTCTCTAGTGTGTTCAAATATGCACTGTAGAGCAGGTAGCTGAAAATCAAACACCATGTCACAGCTATGAAAAGATACCACACGGTTGTACAATATCTTTTCACAAGTTATTGAAGTATTAACTCAAGACGGTATTTAAGATCATTCCTTATTTATTAGAAATTGAGTCTAAGCACTGATCTATGGATTCAAATTGGTAACTTGCTGAAATTAGAAGACTCAACAAGTTTACTAACTTTAGTCATCTCTGAAGATAAACCTTTATAGTTTTTCACAGCTCTGAGAAAATTCCAGTCTGTGGTTTTCTGCCGATTTAAATTAAACAGAAATATCTCCTCAAATGTATTCCTTTTTAAGAAAAAGCTATTAATTTCTCTCCCATCCACCCTGTAATATCACACGAACATTTCAAGAAGTGGAAAACATGTCTGGATCCGAGGCCAGTTCATCTTACAGCATGGAGTGTGAAGTTGCCAGGCTACTCAATGTTTGTTTACATGTCTTGACATAATTTCACATTACGTGATGTCAACGTGCCTTTGAAAACATATTTATTTCAATTGAATGCAAATGTAGGTACCACAGGAAGCAATTGGTGCCTAGGAGCAAGGCTGGTACGTAACCAACTTGCAAATATTTTCCCAGTATAATTATTCTTTCTTCTAGATATGTTCACAGCGGAATATATCTTTCACTTCAGAAAAACTTTCAGTATTCTGTTGATTTGCTGTTTAAAAATAGATGTTTTCATTCTAGATGTCCATTGAGTAAGGACACTTTGAAGTCAGTGGCCTAAAGGCATTTGTTTCTTCTTGCAGCAATTTTCAGATATTTCCTTGATTCCTAACTTTTTTTTTTTCTAATATATCTTCTACCTAGGCTCCAGCTATGTCCTTATATCAAAACCAGTCTTCCTCCTTGTCCTCTTAATTTCCTTTTTGCAAATTGTAACCCATAGAAGAATAACAAACATAGAGAAGAGTAAAATAAAACAGATCTACAAAGAAAATGTGTTCATAAATGGAAAACTTAAATAGACTTTAGAAAAGAGACTGGTATTTTCATTATACTTGTGTCTATTTTTATGTTTCCTGGAATGGCTAGAACTAATATCGAAGATGACATGCAGTATCAGTAGGCTTGTGGGGTTTGTTTTTAGAAAAGAAAAAGCTCTGCAGCTTCGAGATAAAATGTAATGTAGTAGTTGCTAAGGTAACTGCATGTTTTTGTGAATAGTGGAACAAATTAGGTGAGCAGAACATCTGTAAATTGTCAATATGTAGGTTAGAGCTGCCCTTAAGCTGCAGAAATTAACCTCTTCAGACCTGCTGGCAAAGCCAAGGAGCATGGAGGGGAATGGTTGTGCCGAGCTCTCTGTGGAGCTCGTACTCCGGTGGATGCTGTCACTTCTCCTGGGAAGTGGGGTTCAGCTGTGGCAGTGGTGGCTCTTCAAAGAACCTGTGAGCTTGTGTATGAGGATGAAAACTGTCTGCTCTTGTTCTGCTGAGCCACTGAATGCATTTGTTTGCCTGCTGTGTTCATGTGCTGATCTTCTGCCTCTAGTGACGACTGGTCTGTGGCTCTGGGAACTGTTCTGGAGAAGGACAAGCTTGAGCGGTCCTGCTTCAAAGGATGGGACCCACGTCCTTGCCATACCTGGCTGCTTGAGGACTGGTGTGTGCCCCGAGTCACGCATCAGGGGTGGCTAGATCTCATTTTCAGCTTATACTGGAGGTGGTTCTTGGTTGAGCGTGCTCCTAAGAAATACAAACTTGGTATGTGTAGAGACTTGAGCGTCTCCCACCCCATGCATCCAGTACTCCTATGAGAACACACAGTAGCTGAGTGCATGTATGATTACCTTTGCTTAACCTCACGCTTTGACAGCTGTCAGTAGATGAAGTGTAGGCATTATTGTAAGCTGCTTTCTGGACATAACCAGCTAGCTCTTTGCCAACTACTCGTGACCAGTAGGATGTGTTTTGAAAAGGTCTGAAACATAAATCTTACAGGATGGAAGCCTGATGCTGTTATGTGATAACTTTAAAGAGCGATGGCTTGGGACTCCAGTCAAAATCTGGCCTGTATCTACAGAGAAGGTATATGTGATTTTATTTAGGAGGAGAAGCTCACTGAATTTCTTCTGGCACACCAGAGGCTAAAGACTGAAAATGAGAGCAGTAAGAATAGCAAATGCTTCCAAATGTGTTAACAGTAGAAATTATTTGCCTCATTGACATTCACAGCAGGGATTATTTTCCAAAAGAAAGTCAAAAAGTCCAGGTATGTCTAGATCCTGGTGATTTTTTTTTTATATATATATATATATTAATGTGCCTTATTTCTGAGTGTCCAACTCTGGGCTTAAAAACAAACCAAAATCTTTGTTTCCTACCCTTGACACATCTGCCTTGACTTCTGCAAATTGCACCAGAGTGTCTTGATAGGCACATAAGCTGCAATCGTTTGAGTTTTGCTGAATGCAAAGAACCAGCATTTCGTAAGTAGATAATTAGTACAGGGATAAGGCCTTTTTCTATCACAGTCTCTTGTGGTTAGTTGTCCAAACTGCAAAATCATCTGAGTTTGGCACACTGTAGCAAGATTAGCAGCTTCTGTGTAAGACAGGAACAGAGATGTTATGGGGTCAGGGTAATTTGAAATGCAGAGTCAAAGTTTTGTGTGATTAGTTTCCAGTGTTAGTCCTTCACAAGAATAAAAATCGTTATCTGGAATGGGTTGTGAGGGGAAACACCGAAGCGTTGTGAGCTTTGTCTTCCTCATAAGGCACATTCTAATGCTTTTCCATAGGCACGCAGCAAGCTGGGGAGAGCAGAGATATAGAGGGAGCCCTGCAAGCAGTTTTGTCAAGACCACGTTCATTGAAGGTTACGCAGGTTGATTTGAGGGCAACTGGGATATGCCGGTGCTGGAAGCTCCAGCTGACTTGCTTCCTCCCAGCGCTGCAGGTTTGGAATAAGCTGTAGCTCCTGCACCAAACACAGCCCCATGGCTCCTCTTGTGAAACAGCTTTTGCATGACAGTCGTGCTCTTAATGTCTCACGAGCCATCACTGTTCCCGACAGAGGGGCCAGGAGGTACCAGGACAACCTCAAACTCACCTCTGTCGGGTTAGATTTAGCGCACTGGAACACACGACGTCTTTATTCAATAGCTCTTCGTTATGTACTTACAAGTTAGTTGTTAGTAACCAGTTGTAGAATTTGGCTTGGTTTGTTACAGTTTTGAATTGCAGTTGCAAAGATAAATGCAATGTTAATTGCATAAATAAATAATAAATAATTGCATAAATAATTTTTTTGCAGGGCTTTTTAGTGTTGGTTCTTTTGTTTGTGGTTTTTCTTGTTGGTGGTGGTTTTGTTTTGCTTGTTTTGTTGTTTTTTTTCTAGGAAACACCCACAATTGCCATTGTTGAACACTTTTAGTAATTTTGTTAAGCTTTTGAAAACTTTAACTATTAGGTTTTGTATTTAAAAATGCAAAATAACCTCCACTAACAAGACTTTGTACTATAGGACGTTAAACTGTTTGTTAAGCCTGTCTAATTAATTCAAGAATTAAGGATAAATAAAAATAAACTTTAAATTGCGAAGTGAGACACAGACAAAAATACATGAGGTTTGGGTATGTTAGTATGTATACAGGATGTAAAATATTCTTCAGAGTGCATCTCCATAGATAGGAAGAATATTTTAAAATTAGGCAGGCAGTATTTTGTACAGAATTATGTGGTCTTTAAGTATAGAATTTTCAAATGAAAGAAAAACTATTTGTCTCAGCTCAGAAATCTCTATTTCATTCCTTCTAGCTCAGTGATCACCAGAATTTCATTTTGGAGACGCTTTTAAATCCAACCACCTGTGCTCATAATTGGACCATGGGATCCTTAAAGATTTTATAGAAGTGACAATTACGTCGGTCTGACGTTGCTTGCATCCATTCCCATGGTGTTTTCTACTTCACCTAACTAACTTTTTGTGTCTCTTCAAGCTATTTGCAATCAGAATTGTTTTTTCAGTGAGATTTGAAACCATATATGAAGGAATAAGTTATCAGTGTGGGGCCTCATGCATCCCTGTCAATTTTCATCCTCACTTTCCCAAAAGTGAGAAGAAAAGATGCTGAGACCTCTCCTGGGGAGGGTAGGAATTTGGGCACTATGTTAAAAATACAGGCAGCTAAAGAAACAAAACTCGATTTCCTGCAGCTCTCATGTTTTGTTATTATTGGTGGTAAATGCTTATTATGTACACATCAAAATTGTGCATCCCATATTGCTGTGCTGTGTAGCGTACACTTCCAAATAGCATTATCAGAGTGGGAAGATAAACATATTAATAAAATATGCATCTTTATAAATATAGCTTGTTTTCTCTTTTAAAGTACATTTATCTGGAGAATTTATTTTCATGATATTCCTCTTCTTCCTGTGAGAACATTGATTTATCCTTTGTAGGTCTCCTCTGACAGCAATGGTTTTCTTTCTCTTCAGCCCCTACTTCGCTTACCGTGGTTGTTTTGCTGTTAAGAATTCCTCAGTTTCCTTCTGGAGATCTCTTAATTAAAAGCCACGAGCCTTTAATTATTCTACAAATCCAGCAAGGTCTCTTGAGAGGATAAATCCTGTTAGTTCATGGCAAATGTTGACACCTGCATAATTTCTACCATCTTTTGGATGAACCGTGATTATTTCTCAGAAGAACAATCTCCAAGCTTTATTGGAAAACTGTTCTTGTTATTGTTCTCTAACAGAAGATACAGACTGTTAATAGCTGTCAATCTGAATTGCATTTGGAGCCAATTCAGAAAACACACTTTTGCCCTGTTAAACAGAATGTGTGATTTTGCATGTTAAAACCTCCCCTCCCTGTAGATGACAAATTTTATTCAGAAGAGTTGGACCTAAAAGGTAGAACTAAAATAAGAATTTCCTTTTTCCTTTTCAGCCTTATAGTAAAGTCTATTTGCGGTCTGTCAGTGGGAGAAGTGGAGGAGTTGACCAAACATTGGGCTTTTGACATGATAGCTAAAACCAACATTCTGTTTTTCTTCTACTTTGTTGGTATTTCAGTAGTTTACTGGATCAAAGACAAGACAGGAGAAGCAAACACACTGACACTGAAAGTGTGGCAGATCTTGTACTTTGGTGATAAATTTAAAATGTGTGGGTGTAAGATGGATGGAAAGGGAAGGTGTTTCCATGCCTCATGACCAGGGGCTTGATAGCAAAGAGAAGAGTGACAGAGGCACATATTCCTCCACATTGTATGTGGTTCCTTAACCTGCAAGGAAGCGTTGGCTGTCCATGTGGTTTGTTTTTCCCTTGCAGAAGGTCATAACTCCTGAACTGCCTTGAGGTTTTTTGGATGAGGCAAGTTTTTTTTGCTTCTAGAAAGTAGAAAAGGGGAAAAAAAATAGACCATTAGCCAGAGACATGATAATCAGTGGCAAATGGAAATGATATCGTTTATAAGAAAATTCAGACACGCAGTTGTGGGTTTAAACCACAATGAGAATCATGGCTAGTTTTGACAAATGGGAAAAATAAATTCGAGAGACAGTTTGTGTTGCCAACAAATGGAGCATGTTCTGAAGAAAAAACAACACATTACCCTTGTTCCTGAAACTCATAACGATGATTGTATTTATAAGGGGTTTTGCTGAAGAGATAAATGTACAGTGGATCTTATGTGCTTGTCCAGGGCATTCATCTGGTTGAATATTGCCAGTGTCACTCAAATGTGCTTCTAATGTATATTAATTTGTTAGAATGAGAAAGTGAAGTTTTCATTCTGTACAGATCTATAGAAAAACAACACGGTGTATGGTGTGGTTGTTATAATTAAGAATGCGACGTTGGCAGAAGTGCTCTATAATATGGCAGGTGGGGAGGATTTCAGAAGATTTAACAATAACTGTCATACTGAACTACGAAAGTCATATTTTGTAACAAAATTACTATTTTAGATGGAGCCGTAGAGTTTTTAAAAAGTGAAGTATGGGGAAAGTTGCATTTGTGTTTGTATATAATGTACTGCAAAAGGGATGCTCCTGATGCCTGAACTGGCTGCTAGTTAGTTTTAGGCTAAAATGCATAAACTCCTTTTCTCTTCATAACGAGGTTTACAGACATTAAAAGCAAGGCCATGTTTTGTTTCTGGAGCGATGTTAATAAGTACAGTGCATTCCTTAGAATAATTAGAAAATTGGAATGATTTGGTAGTACTGGTTTATTGAACAGGCTGGTATTCTAAATCAGAGATATATTGCTGAGATATGTTTTTAAAATAGCCAAATAACTTGTGCTTATAGTAACTTAGATAACTGAAATCATTGTCCAAAAGCTGTAAATGTTTGAAAGCAGGGGTTGACCTTTTGCTTACCATACTTAACAAATTCAGAACCAAGAATCTGAAGCTGGATTCGGATTAATTCATGCTGTGAGGTCAAGAGTTGAGTGTTTGAGAATAAGCTCTTGTAGACTGAATGTTGCTGTGGGCACGTGTTAAAGATTTGTGATGCAAATATGCGGAATGCAGGGTTGAGATTAGAATCAAACTGATGGCTAAAAGGCTAAAAGCTGAGATAACATAGATCTAAGGGTCATGAACCTACTGTCTTATGGGGCTTTTATTTGCGTATGGTCCTCGGATTTTAAAACCATTCTCGTGGGTCTGAATCACTGGCTGACAAACTAAAACCATAGAGCTAAATGTAGAGCAGAATAGGACTGCAAGGCCTTTGGGAGGACAGGGATACAGCTTTATCACCTAACAGTGGTGCTACTTGTGTTAACGTATATTGCTGATATTAAGGGTTTTGTACCAAGTTCAGAGGGGTTTTGGTTCATAAGAGAGGCAGAAGAAATTTGATGGGCAGAGTATTGACTGTCAGGATTTCTAGCACATACGCTTATTAAACTCTCAGTATGGTTGTACAAAAAGATTTTTTTTTTAAGAAAAATTGCTATGGGTGATAATTTAAATGAGAAAAAAAAAAGTATAAAAGGAAATATCATTATTTAAATTACAATGCTGTATTAAATTTAGGATCTCCTCTTATTTTTACTGCTGAAAATTCAGATAAGCCCTTTTGACCTTCCACCATTTAAGAGCTGCCAGTGACTGAGACATTATATTCATAAGCAGTTTTACAGTACGTCTTACCATACATCACCTATTTATATTAATACCTTTATACCACAACCTGAAGCATAGCTTCTTTCTAATCAAACATTCAGTTACAGGTGGCCTACTGAAAAGATTAATGAAATGCAGACTTTATTAGCCACAGTGGAACATGTAATTTGACTACTGAAGTTACTACTATTGCTCACCTAAACCTGCACCTTTGACCACAGGAATTTAATGTGTTTGATCTCTGAGAGAGCTTAGGGCGGATAATTGGCTGATGCAGAGAACAGGGGCATCCTCAGGTAGGTGTCACGGCACGCCCCAGGAGGAGGGATGACACATATTCTTTCCCTCTTTCCGCTGTGGCCCTTTGGACCAGGTTACAGGTGAAACCCCCCCATCAAACAGCATCACTGTCCTGCTGCGCCGCTCTGGCTGCACACACAGTAAATGTCCACCTTGCACCACTCAATTATGCATTAAAGGGATTAGAGAAAAAGACTGATTAGTTTGTTCCCTACAAAATGTAGAGGAATAACCTGAATATGGCCTTCCAGTAGGAACAGCAATTCATTGTTTAAATATTGCTCCAAGTATGAAATAGTTGTGTTGTAGCATACTTTTTATTATTATTTTTATTATTCTCTGGACAATGCAGGCCTCCTGCAAAGATGGATGTAAGCCTCTGTGGTGATCCTTGCTCATTTGTCTTTTATAGTTCTAGATCCCAGTGAAAAGAGACTTAGGAGGTAAATCAGTGTTCTGTCTCCTTCTGAATTGCCTTCAGCTTCGTGCATTTTTAGCCCAGACTTTTTACTAAACTGCGTCTGTGTGGTGAGGCTGTCCGTAGGTGCATGTTTTTGTGTTCAGCATTAACGAAAGAGAACGCACAGTTTGTAGAGGAAAAGGAGTCCAACAGCAGGTGGAGCAATGAACTATTTACATTGCTGTATTCTCATATTGCTGGCGCTTTTTAATTTTGTACTTGCTCTGTCCCCTTTTTCTTAGGCTGTTCAGATCAATTGTCAAACATCTGCCTGTCCAAAAAAAAAGGGTTGCTCTTCTATTTGGAAGATTAATTGGGTTATTTCAGTCACAGGAAAGTTGCCAGCTCTTGTAAAAAAGGGAGGAGAAAGGACACAAATTCTAACAGCTATTGATTAATAACAGATGTATATTCAATGGGACGGAAGACAAACTGCTCTTTCCGGGGATTTGATAGATAGGGTGCTTGCTTTCTAGCTTGCTGGGGAACACTGCAGGACACCTCTGTTAGTCTGCAGAGGGTGTTACCTAATAAATTTCCATTGATTACATGATAGTGAACATTGACCAGGTCTCTGTTGCCAGTCAAGTCCCTATTCCTGCTGCTGCTTCTGCCAACCCTCCTCCAGTAGCTAATAATAGTTTCAAAAAGCTGTTTTCCCCTGTTGCTTTTATGTTATTTCTTTGTGCTATTAAGGACTGACTTGAAATGATGTGCATTCCTAGAAAAGATCAAATCCTAGAAGAATCAGCCCAATAAGCATGCTTTCTTTATCAATTACTTTGTTTAATGTGTGAAGTGTCCAGCAGAGTGTATAATCCAGTGTTTTGGTCAATTAGTAAATCAATATAATCCAAAGCAGATTTATAAACTGCACACAGACAACCTGGGGAACAGGATCTTTAAAGCCGATAGCATCAGCCAGCATGTCTGAAGTTATAATGACAAAAGTGCTGGTAAGAGAGTAACTAAATGCTAGATTGCTTTCTAATGCTATTATGAATAAAAGAGACTCTGCTTTCACACACAACATGAGGAAAAAGCGTTGTTGGCCTACTGTAGTGCTTTTGTGATTTTCTATGTGTTAGCTATATGTAGACAGATAGCCACATCGAGTAGAAAGTGTAAAGGAAAAATATAAAGAAGCGAAAGAAAAGATTGATAGTAGAACTAGTAGGGAACTTCATGAAACAGTTATTCCTGGTCCACTTGCAGAGGAATCCTGAGATGTTTCAGGCTCTCTCTGCAGATCATACACCGTAGAAGTGTTTCAGGGTTTTGTTCTCTTCTGTCATTGGTATTGTGCTTGTTTGTCTTGTGAAATTAATTATTGAAAATTTTTGCATGTATTTGAGCTGTATTGTTCTTTGGATGAAATCTGGATTTATTTTTAAAGATTCCCTGTCGCCTTTTATTCCAGCAAGTGTCCTGGTATTTCCTTTGAGTTCCACGCTGGGGGCTCATCATAGAATGGTTTGGGCTTGAAGGGACCGGTCACTGGACTGTCAAGAACTGTATAGGATCAGCTATCTGGATATTAACTTTTTGATGAGTTGACAGGCATTTTCCTGGTTGTTAGCAAAAGAGATCAAATGAACGTATGGGTTGTTTTCTGGCCACAGAAAGTGCTGTGCTTTTGCACTTTCATCTTTTATTGTGCGGAGCATCACCTGCAATATCCAGTGGCCCACCATTTTAATTAAAAAAAAGTATATAAAAGACAAATTTAATCCAGATGGCAAGTAGCTATTTGAAATCCAGCTCTTCACTCTTTGGTATGGGTTGTGGTTTGTGTTCATCCCTTTGCTGTTTTACACTGTTAAATGCATGAAAACTATCTGAGATGGTTGACTCTGCTGCTGGATCATTGCATCCCAGGAGACAGACTTTAAAGAGCATCTATTCAACCTTGGATTCTGTTTTTGACACAATCCCACCAGCATCTCTTTTGGCAAGGGGACTTTACCAGTTATTGCTGCAGCAACAATAGTGGGATGGTAGGACAGTAGGACGGCCACATTAAAATGCTTCTTCACCGAATGGTGCTTGGATGAAGATAATTAGCCACGTGACTCTGTAAAAGTATATCTGTTGCATGATAAATTATACTTTTTTCTTTCAATGCATCAGTCAAATTAAAATTGCATAAGCATTAGTATTAGTTTCTAAATTTCAATGACTATACAGCTGAAAGAAGTGTCTGTAAGCAGAGAGAAGTTAATTTAATGAAATATTTAAACATTTTACTTAACCTCCTGATGTTGCCCCTTAGATGTGCTGCACACTTGTTACGGGGGGTGGACTTCACTTGTGCTGCCAAAGAAAAGTTGGCTGGAGCAACAAGAACCTTTAAATTCCTGAGAATTTTTTCTTAGTGAAAGACAAGAACTTCTCCTTAAATGTGAAAATGATATATGGAAGTACATATAATAATTTGTTTTAATTTATGATACATCACAGCCTGTATGGGATTTTTTTTCCAAGCATGATACTACTTGAAAGAATTTACTTTGTAACTAGAAGCTGAGGAAATAACAATGGTTGTCACAGTTTAGACACAGAGATAAATATTAATGAAATACTTTATATAAGCTACGGTAAAGCATCCTTGGAAATTCAGTCAGATCATTTCCCTCATTAGTTGAGAGCTCCTTTGTCATTCATGCAGTATCTCACTCTTCTGGAATAACATAATGATGTTTTTCAATGAAAATTTCAAGAAATGTTTGTGTTGCATGTCATACAGTCTTCTCTAACTCATTTTATAAGAATAACTCTTTCTATCAATCACCAAATTTAAAATTACTTTCAAATGTATGTATTACTCAGAAACATTCATAATATCTTAGAAAATACTTCAGATGGTATAAAACTTATGGATGTTTTCCAGGCATGTACAGAGAAGCAGTATTATTCATGTGAGAACATAATTTGTTTAATCACCTTGTGTTTTGGGGCTTAACTGTCTTCGAACGCCTCCTGAGAGCTTTCCTGTAGGAGCATGATTCCGGCTGATGACTCCAGCCTCCACTGTACCTGTTGTCAGTCACTGAGGTTCTCCGCACTGTTTTTCCTCCTCAGCATAGCCATACCTGTACTTTGAAGTTACATCGCATTAACTCAAGACGTTGTCTTCTGATCTCTTACACAGAAATAATAATGAAAATACAAAGGTCTTCCCGACTCCAGCTCCTTGGGCTAAACCACCTGCTAACTGCAATTACCTGAGGCTTTCCATCACTAGTGTTTTCCCATACCAGCAAACTTCAAAGGAAATATATTAAATGTTACTCTGTATTAATGATTAATTGTAATGTTGTATAATGCAGTTTCTGGCTTTTCTTGTCTTGCTTAGAGATTCATGTAACTTTGCCTGTTAATTCATTGAGAAGTTTTGATTTGATTTTTTTTCAGAAAATGCCTAGGTACTAAAGGCCAAGTCAATCTTTTCATTTGGTTTAATCAAAAATCTGTCCCAAATTTGAGAGTTTTCTAAAGGAAGTAATTTTTTTTTATCCAGTGAGGTGTCTTGAGTATGTAATAACGTATAATATTTCTTAACTTTTTTTTTCTGAGAATTTAAGCAGAATTTATCTTCTCACAGTTCAAACCCTCCTTCAGTGTACTTAACCAAATGGCACTTCCTGAGTGGGTTGATTGTGTGTCCTTGAGTCCTTGCTTCTCTGTTTTTGATTTGGCTTCGCTCCTGCCCAGTTCTCCTCCCCTCTTCCTTGAGCAGACGTCCCTCCAACACATCCAGCACAGCCTCTTTGTTCACAGGGTGGCTGTTGTTGACAGGCGTGGGTGGAGATGTGTCCTCTGTTCTTGAAGAGTGCTGTCATCTCAGCTGTCTCCCTCCAAGAACAGACTAAACGCTGCTTTATATGCCTCTTCCATAGCGTATGGTCATTAAAAATCTCATCCATTCAGCTCCAGTGGAGTTTAGTGCCAAATACAACAGTACTGTCAGTTGTTTTATTCAAATGCTTTAAGAGGTGACCGTTAGGCTTAGAAAAGTCAGCAGTTTTATTTTTTCACATTGGAGCATCTGAAATAACATTAATAGAAGGAATAAAACTATATGGTTTGATCAGTACAAGTAAACATGAAATTAAAAAAAAAAAATACTGACAATAGTAGTATAGAAGGAAAGCAGCAGAAAAACTACAGGTTCAAAAAAATCTTGTTATTAAGTAAAATCCCACTTCAAAAACTTTGATGTTTTTACATTCTAAGGTCTCATTCTAAGGCGCTTGGGTAGAGATAAGATCAGTGGTACCATAACTACATGCAGACCTGAATCCAATTTACTGCGTTTGCATCTTTCTTTCTCTCATCACTGAGAAATTCATCCAACATCCATGTAGTCATAGTGAATTTAGGTTTTAGAGATGCCTCTTTTGCCATTCAAGAGACAAAATGGGCTGGTGGAAAACAACGGGAACTCTAGACTTTGATTTTTAACCTGCCTTGCCACTGAACACTACAGATATTTGGACAGATGCTAAATATCCAGCTTTTATAAATCTGCAGAGGAGCTTTATTTCAAAAATAAAATAAAACTGGAAACTGAGTAGCCCAAAACTGAAGGGTTGTTTATTTTTTTTCTCGTTTTATTCACATATTCATTTTAATTATTCTTTTGAAAGCACCCTGAGCTAAAATTTTTAATTCATATGATGAAAGCTTTTTTGATTTTAGTAGGTAATTTTGTTGTGCAACATTTGTAAGTAACTCGTAAAAATCTTAGCCATATTTTGGAAAATTTGATTTTTTAAAAGTGATTCAGGATGTGTTTTGTAGCTCTAAAGTAGTATTTTTAAAAAATTCAATTAAAAAAAAAAGTTCAGAACCATAGAGGTGGAACTTGTTCTAACAATGACATATACCTGGTTTTCATTTGCCTCTGGATTTTAATATTAGAGAGCAGGAAACTAAACCCAAATATTTCTACTAATGTGTTTAATCCATTTCAACCAAAAGGCTGCCTATGTTAGAATCTTTCAGCATTATGATATCCAGTTCTACCATTGTCCATTATCACAGTATTTTGCAACACAGAAGGCTTATACTATAAATAAGCATTTTCCTAATACTCATGTGAAATATAGGATTTCGAGATGCTCTATAGATCTTTGTGCTTTCTGACATTTATATTTTGCTTCAGTCTCACATCTTTAGCTGTTATGATAGAGGTTATCATCTTTATGCAGATGATGGTAAGGCTTCTGTGTATTTAGTTTGTTTTCTGTAGCAGTTTCAACTTTTAGAGAATAGCTTACTTGTACCTTACTTCTAGGAGTTTTATTTAGGAGAAGTTATTCTGTGTATATGTTTAAGTAAACTTCTCCAGAGCTTGTCCACGCTGGCCTTAACTGGTGCTCTAGAACACACAATTTCTCTTAGATGTGGTTTATGGTATTACAGCTTGGCACTGTTGTTTTGGACTTAGCCAGTGTTGTAGAGAAGGAAGGGATTACACCATAAAGCAGTCAATATTAGGTCAGATTTGTAATTTCTTCCCAACCTGATGATATGTAGTAGCCTTAAAATATTGCAAGAGTGACACAGAAAATCTGAGGTGCCTGACCTGTGGTCACTGAGCATCTTCTCATTGTTGGGAGTTCCGTATCAGCTTTTGCTGTTTAGTCTGTGACTTGATGAGCTTTTGCTTTTCCCTGTTTTTCTGTTTTTTGTCAGTGATGAGCCTTTCTTATTCGAGTATGTTCATTACTCTGTTCATGACAAATTAAATTAAGAATTTTTGATAAGGCCAGGCTTCTAATGGTGTCTAAAAATAATTTCAAGACCAACAGCATAATGTCTTCTAGTAGTTGTTAAATATGAATGAACTCACTAGGCTAAAATAAGAATCAGGCCAATTAAACCTCTCTTTGAGGATGGTGCTTATAATTAGAGATGCTCAGGAAATGTTTACATCTTGTTCCCCACCACTCCCCACCTTTTTTCTCCCATAAGATGATGGAAAGTGGAGGTACAGAGTGCCCACTTGAAGAGCTAAATGCCTGAGCATTGTGGTTCTCACAAGGGAAATTTGAGCATTTTTCCTAAAATATAAAAACTTATGGTGAGTTTTTTGGAAACATGTTGTGTTTTGTTTGTTTGTTTGTTTGTTTGTTTGTTTTTAAGAACCAGTTCTTTCAGAGGCAAAAGAGTTTTTCTCAGAAAATCTCAGTAGTCCACTATTTGTGTTTGTGAAGGGGATGTTGAGTGCTCTATTCATTGTTTTGAAGACCTGTGGTTAGAAAGCGTGGCCGTAACAGTGTGGTGGGACTTCTACTCTATCATATTGTGAGTCTGTGGAAGCCTTACTTTAAAAATAAGAATGATTTGCCACTTTCAATCAAATTTTGTTCCTCATTAACTAGGTGAGAAATTGTATTGTGAACTACATTGTAGGTGTAACATAATCTTATGCTGCAGCTGAAGATGAGACACAAAATCTAATCTTGAGTCATGAGGCTGCTTCTGTAAATAAAGAACCTAGGCAGCATTGTGTGTGGGGAGAGGGAGATGCCTGCAAGTAGGGAAGTTTTGTGTCCATGTGAAGCTCAGTTTGCCAGCTTTTTCTAATAGGCAAAAACCTATTGGATGCCATAAGGTGATTAAAAAAACCAAACTATTATTTAAAAATATATTACATTCATACTTAGTTTCTCAAGAGAACACTGTCTTTTGAGGGAGACTTCTTAAAATGAATGTCTCTAAGAAACACTTCCCTTCTACAAGGAATGACATGAGGTTTTGTAAAATGCAGGTTCTGAGCACCATCAGGGCTACCTGAAGGTGATATTTCTTATTCTTTACTGAGCCTTTTCATCCTGCATTTCTTGCATCCTGTATCTAACCAATATCTATCTTAAGGATTGTCATTTTTGTAGTAGCATCTCTGCATGAAGAATTGCAAACGTTGTCCATCTTAAAGACCTTTGTTTTTTTTTTTTCTGTTTTGGGGTTACTCCCTTTTCTCCTGACCTAGGGATGCCCATGTTGCAGTAACATGGGTGTTCCACAGCTGTAGGATTGAAATAATGTTGAAAGTAGGAAGTAGTACGAGAAGATGATCTCTTAAAAATAAATCTCTACTGATGAATTTTGCAGAAGTACCAAGTGTTTGTCAGTTCTCATTGTTCAGCAGTGGGCATATGGTACAGTTGTATAATGTAAGTCTAGCAGTATGATACCTTTTAAAAAGAAACTTTACACTAACTTTTCTCATTATGAATGGATTCCAAAGTCTTCAAAGTTTTGTTGGCCCTAGATTTTGTGTGTTGTAGCAGTTTGTAGTGTCTTGAATATGGCTTAATTGGCCCCCAGATGTGAGAACAAAATGGACCCTTTTTTTTCAGCGATCTGTAGAAAATATGAACATATGCAATTACATTGTTTGAGTGTATTGATTGGGAATCCTACAGACTATGTCTTTTTTATATCAGGGCTTCCTTTTACAATCAGTGAGAATTTTGTATGGAAGGTTTTGGGAATCCAGTGTGAATGTGTGTTTCCTATTCATGCAGAGCTCTGAAACCCAGCATGACATTGTCTTTGCAGTAAGTTGTATTTGTTCTGAATTCTTTGCGTTACAGTCTGATAAAAAACTGGTGCTAACAGCAGCAATGCCTTTAGAATATATCCTTGTCTGTTGATAGTATTTTTTAGCATGGTACCTAAATAAGGAAAACTCCTTACAAAAGAGAGCAAAATAAAAAGAAAGGGATTCTGGTAGTACTAAAATAATAACTCTAAAGTGCGTTCATCTAGATGGGTTTTTGAGGTTTTGTATTAAAAAAAAAAAATCCTATTCAAAATCTCCTCGATTGAATTACTAATGTGAAATTTAGATCTTGGGACACTTTTTAGCAGCAACCATTAGCAAGAATATAATTCCAAACGTAGTACATGATACTCCTGTCTTTTTGCGGTGTCGTTAGTATAATAGCCTTAATGGGGCAAACATACTTCTAACTCAAGATCACCTTCACCCAATCAGCTACCTCTCAAATTCTCCTTATGTGTTTAAACCTTCTTTCCTTAATGAAAATTCATGGTAACAGAAGAGAGGTGAGTGGTGGTGATATGAAATATATACCATCAGGCACAAATATGTTTTATGAACTTGTGTCACATGAAGCCTTGGGAAATCTTATACACATGAACGCTTTCACAAATTATGTTTATCTTGTACGTGCACAGGAGCAAATTACATTTTTTTAGTCTTCAGGGTATCTGTGAGTGGGTCTATTCTTGCCAATTCAGTCTGAGCTATAAGAAATATATCAGTAAGGCTCTCGACTTCACAAGGTCACTTCAGAAACAGGTAGAGTTGTATGGTATTTCTTGTCAAGGCTTGAAAGTAGATGAAATCCACGTGGCTTTACTCTTCAATATGATGTGAATTTCTTACTAGTTCAGGAAAAGTTAGTAAAAGAACTGGTTGAAGTGTCATGAAGTGATTAAAATGTTCTTCCAGATTCTACTATTACAGAAAGGGAAGGAAACCATGGTTTTGCAAAGAGGAAACTAAGCCCACTTACCTCTAGGTAAAAGTGGCAATTACTTTTTACCTCTTTTCCCACAGAAAAGGTGCTAGAGCCATGTTCTGTAGAATGAATTGGTTGAAAAAGTGTGTTGCTTATGAGGCTTAATTACAGCATGATGTATATTGGGTGCTTTCCAGCATTAGCAGTGATGTCCCACATGTCCCTCCCTTCTCCCCTCTCCCCCCCACTGTAACTCAGGAACCTGCAAAACACAATATTATGTTGGTTTTCATTGCAGTTATGTTTTTCTAGTGATGGAGAAAGCGCAATTCTTTTACTTAAAGAGGTTTTTCTCACTTTTCATCTTCACATTTCATCACGCAGTGGTGTGATTACAGTGGGATTTTCAAGTATTAAAAGCATTTTTGGAGATTTTTCTGGTTAGTTGCAAGCTCTGGCATTTCCAGCAATGACAACAGAAGCAAAACCATGCAGCTATGAGTAATTTGCCATTTCCCAATAACCTTCCAAATAGATTTGAGTGGGTTTTGTATAGCTTTCACAACTGCTTTGAAGAGCATTCAAATGTACCTCTCATGTTGAAACAATCTTGTACTTAGGTTTCTCACACACCAGCCAGTAGCGTGTCCTAAGTAGTCTTCTGCAGGGCATTCCCAGACTGACGTGTGAGAATTTAGTGGTTGAACCACTCCCGTTTCTTCCATGCAGCTGCCAAACCAGTTGTTTTAGCTATCGACTTTCCCTTTTTCATCTTTGCTGTCTTGGTTATTCACATGTACTAAAGAATGAGTGTTATTAACTTGGATGATGAGAGAAGTACTGAACACAAACTTGTTTAAGCTGGATATGTAATTTGAAATTTATAAGAGGAATCTTCAAGTGGAAGCAAGTTCTCCACCAATAGTATTTTAGATTCTGTTAGCTTTTCAATCCGTATTTGAAAACAAGACTCTCAGATTTTCCTTTCAATCCTTTGTCAGAGAGAGGCTTCTCTGAATTCAAAGACTGTTGCATTTAATTTATGACAAATAAAGAAACAGGACCTTCAGGGATCACGCAATATGTGGCATCTACCTTGGGACAATGGTATGGAGGAAAGTAGTGGGTGACTGGTCCAGGAGGACCTGCTGAATAAGTACTGTACATGCCTCCATAGAAATATGAGACCTGTAGTAAAAGACCAAATGCCACAACTCTGTTGCACATTATGCCATAAGGAAAAAGCAAGAGAAATAAAAGCTATAGCCATTATTCCCGTAGAAGCTCATTGTTAAATAATATTCAAGTGGTCCTCGGAATGGGTCATGATGAGGAAGGACTAAACAGGAATGTCAATGGTTTTTGCCACTCTTGAGACAGATACTTCATCCCGATGGCATTGACCATATCAATTTAGTTTGAAGTCCAGTTCTTAATGAGCAATCCCTCTAGGCTCCCTGCAGCTGTGGGAAAGTTTCTCATTATGTTCTGCAGGGCTTAATTTTCCATGCAGGGCTGTTTATGTTTTGAGAAAAAAAATAAAAGTGTTACTGATGAGAGATGTTGGAGAAAAAAAAATACTGCTGCTGAAGACAACACTGAGTAAGAGCTATCAATCCTTGTTTAGAAGAGTAGACACTAAATTTTCAGTGTGTCTTCGATGACAAAGGAAACTGTCATTCATTTGGATGTTATTGAAGGGCTTTCTTTCCCTCTTAACCCACATCACTGTGTCTTGATGCTTGGGGAGCATGTTATCTTCCTCTTTGGAGATCAGTGTAGTAGATGGGGTTTTTACTAGATGCTTTGCATTCAAAGGGTGGGAAAAGTGTGTGTTTGTTTGGGTTTTTTGTTTGTTTGTTTTGTTTTGTTTTGTTTTTCTGAGGATAATAAGGACAAGGGAAGATCTTGTTTTCAGCTACTTTGCTATAATCATGTTTGTGAGCTGCATTTCCTGAGACCTTGCAACTGTCTTCAGTTGTTGTTGGGTAAAAGTGCAAATCTAGAAACCCAAATCTAAGGGTATTGGAACTGAAAATACTTGATACTTCTGTTGGAAATTCAATATGATTTTCCTTATAGCCTCTTTTGCTTGTGAAATATATAATTAACTTAGGTTGTGTGATCAACTGGCTTTAATATGCTTTAAAAATCACTGTAAAATAACAGTCATTAGACTACTGATCAGAGAAGTAATTGAGAACTGTAATTTCAGTAAGTATTTTAGCTGTTTTATTTCTTAATTTGCCAATAAATCTTTGAAGTGTTAGGAGTCTGCTTTGCAAATTTCGTGTTAAATGGAGAACTTGCCCTTTAAAAATAAATATTGTAGGAGTAGTAATACAAAAACCTAGTACATGCTCTCTGAACACTGAGAAAAACAGTAAGTCTGAGGTAGCCAGCTCCTGAATATCCATTTCTGCAGTATTAAAATAAGTGTGAGACTCAGTTTTAGTGCAATTTAAAAATAATTCATCTCAAGTAAATACATAGTTGCAGCGTAATCAATGCAAATGTATCTAAATAGGTAGTTATGGTGAATTAGAATGTAGTATTACTGAATGGGCTGCTCAAGATTTCATTAACTAAAAAAGACTCAAGACCCTGTTTACCAAGAAAAATATCCTTTATTCTGTACCAGTTGCTTTAGGTTGTTAATTTGAGAAGCTGATCATTTTGGACCGTTAATCATAATAATTAGAGACGAATTTAGTGAGCTTTAAAGCAATTCTCAACTAGAATAAGAGTTGTGTAATCCAGTGTTTATTAATATAAATGAAGTAAATTAGAAGCATGACATTATAAAGTGGAGGAAGAAACTTCAGAAACTTTCCTAGATCCTCCCAAAACTCCATTAATTTATTACATGTTGTTCTTCAGTAGTTTGCTTTGGGTTTTTTTATCTTTTTGTTTGTTTCTTTTCATCTCTTTCCTCTCCTGCACTAATAATGCTGCAGTTCAGGCCAGATAAGCATCTTAGGAGAAGAGCGTCTGCAATGATGTCTAGCTGTGTTTACAGCTACTTAATATCCATAGATTTTTATATTTGGGTGGAGAAGGGAGTAGGGAAGAACTTAACCAGCCATGGGAAGTTGTATGTTTTTATTTTATACATATTCTTATCGGTAAGATCATGTTCTTCATTCACCTGGAGGCTCTGAGCCAGGATTGCCAGTGCATGCAGGTTTTCATGCAGATGGAGACTCCCACCCCAATGTGGTGCAATGGTTTATCTGTGAGCATTGCCCTGCAGGAGTCTGAACAAGAAATACCATGTACAGCGATGTCTCCTTGCTGCTTCGCACAGGTAGGGCTGAGAGAACGTTTGATTTGCTAAAGTTGTGACAACTGCATCTGTCTCTATCTAGTTTTACTTCACAGAAGAGATGGTGTGTGATGGAGTGTGGTGTAGAGGCGAGAGGTTTTCCCCAGCTCTGAGTTGTTCATATCTTTCCTCTTCTGAGAGCAGTTGCCTCTGGGAGTCTGGGTTTTCCCACTCCAGGGTTCGCTTGGCAGATTCATGCTTGCTTATAACAAAATGTCGCAGAGTCTGGGCTTGTGATGACCTTTCCCTGGGGTTATGGTACAAAGTCTGGGGGTCTCCGTGTGCTCCAGTGCATGAAAAACTGATTTCCAGGGGCTTTACTGGACTTGTGTGCTGAAGCGCTCTCTTTTTGAGCCATATGTGTAGTTAAGGGGAAAGCCTCACATTTTTTAAGATTAGCATCAGTTTCTCATGCTTCAGCACTTCCAGAAATGCAAGGTTCTCCTGATGGTCTGCTTGAGCCTTGTGGATTCCAATTATAGTTTTTCTCATTCAAAATGATTTTTTAAAAATGAGGAAGAAAAGAATGTGAGTTTCACAAGATTAAAAGACCACTGACACCCGAAGAGTCAGAATGTCTATAAATTAAATGTTTCCATGTGCCTTTAGCAGCTGGAGGAAATCTGCGTGCTTGTGCATGTCTCTCCGTATTTCTTCCACCGAAACCTGCTAACCAACTGATCCACAGATTCTCAAGAGCTGTCAGCAAATTTCTTCATCGGAGTCTTTTTTTCCTCCTGAAATGGAAGGCTTGATATTTAACAGGGTGGCTATTGACCTCCTTTCACCTTTTTATTTTGGGTACACAGGCGTAGCTCTGTATTGCAAATCACATTGCAAATCTAAATACTAATAGAAAACTTCAGAGTGCACTTTAGAAAAAAAGGTGCAAGGAAGGCAACAATTGCCATATTCATGTATTTTGAATAGCAATTTTTTCTAATGCAAAATACTAGACAGCAGTTGTAAAGAAGATAATTTTCCATCCAATCCAAACTCTTGCTTACAAATCACCTGACGAAAGTACAATGAAGAAGTAGTTGTGCGACATGTGCTCATCCGTCACTCCGGTTATTCCACAGCAGCTTTCCAGCGAGCAAGTTGGGAAGACCGGCTTTCCAGTGGAAGCTCTTTAGGGTAGGTGGTTTCAGTTTTGCCTCCCTTGATTTGAGCAAGACAAGCCTGTTTGGAGTTGTGAATTCTTTTGGAGCATGCCTTCACATGCAACTTTTCGTACCTTTTGGATCGCCTTAAAAGAAATCTATACCTATAGTTGACCTACTTAATCTATGCAATTATTCCACTTTGCTAGGGTGTATGCACATCTTGTTCTCGTCTCCGTATTTTTTTCCAGTTTGGCAGTAATTTAATTCCTTGTTAAAAATACCATATGGTTGGTAATGGAAACTTGAGTTCGGTATTTCTATCGTTACTATTACTGGCCAGAAGAATGGAGGCAGAAATCAGACTTGTTTTGCAAAACCACTGCTCGTTCACTGCCTTCTCAGAAATGCTGCTGGATTAATTTACATGATTTTAATAGTGATGAGTAAGGCAAATGGACTCCTGCTGAAAGCAAGTGAAATGTCAGGGATTGTTGATTCTAGTTAAAAATGCACCCATTTCTCACCAGAGCTTGGTGCCGCAGTGTCTCTTTACCTTTGTGACTTCCAACAGCTGATGGGTACCTTGTGCCAAATTGTTATCTTTTGTGTGACACGGGATTTACTCATATGTTTCTTCCTTCCTGGCTGTAAAGCTACAATGTTCTTTAAAGCCCCAAAGTCTGCAATTTACTGAAGTTGAATGTTTCTGCATCAAATTGCGTCTGAGTGGGGGGTATATAGACATGGTTCAGCCCTGTATATATGTTCTGATCCAGCAAAACTTATTAACAAGCTAAAACTGAAGGATATAAGTAGTTTTCCTGAGTACGGTGGGTCATTTGGTATATGTTACTGGCTTAATACGGGTACTATTGACACATTGTGTTTTCTGTCCCTTACTCGATGTATTTAAAGATCAGCAAATCTCTTAAACTGCTAAATATAAGACTTTTCTCTGGTTAAAATTTACTCATTTCAGTTGCATAAATCCTTACTAGTATAGGAAAGAATGGTACTGTTCTTACTAAGTATAACAGTAAACTGTTTTTACTAAGGTTACCATGCATCTCTGTAGAATACTGAGAACAGGTTATATATACAATTAAATAGAATAGTTTTTAACCTAGCTATAGCAAATTTTTTTGTAATATTAACATACACAGAGGGAGAGCTGATAACTACTAACTTCTTAGTTATACAGATTGCTATATGGCATCTAATGCTATCTAGTGATTTGGTTATGGCACTTTTGACCCTGATGTTTTGCTTCACATTTTTCTTATAAATGTTGCTTTCATAAAGTTGCCCTAATAAATTCTTTCCTCTATTTTCCAAAGTGCCGCTTTGCCCCTTGGCTATCATAGGGAAACAGCTGTGATTTAAGACATCAGCTTTGCTATTAACATCAACTGGCTGCATAACAACTATGAATCATCTTTATGAATGTATTCTGACTAAATCATAGAACTCATTAGGTGTGGATGGATGGATATCTCAGAAAGTGATAGAGGTAATAGGCTGTCTTCTAAGATAATGAAAAAGTTTTCACCTTCACTTTTCTTCATATACTTGCCTTGGAAATGGTGGCTTTCTAATACAAATACTTGCAAACACACAGCTGAAAATGAATCTATCACTGTAAATCCAGTCATATGCACAGGACCAATTCATGTGATTGAATGGTAATTATTCACAATTGGGACTTCTGTAGCAGAGTATTTTGTCAGACAAGAACAAATTAAGTTAGGTGTATTTTTTTGCAATTCTCCGGCATCTGATGGCCAAAAAATAGTTGTCCCTGGTGCTCTCTGAGGAAGTTGTAGAGATTTATTGTTACGAATGGTACAAGAATGTGCAGAAAACAAGTTTCCTGTATTTCTTTTTTCCCAAAACAGCCATTTAAATAGCATACTTTCCTTCTACGCACAATCTGTATGGGAGAGTATTTAATATTTTCTGTATAATTTATTTATTTCAATGAAATTATTTTATTCTTCTGTAGAAAAACTCAAAGATATATGCAAATTGCCTCTTGGCCAAGTAGTATCTCTTAACCCAGCAAATACAATCCACCCCCCAAATGAACCAGGTTAATCTGTTCTTCTTGATAATTTTTTTGCTATAATCAGATTTTCCATAGTTGCTCTCTAAATACTAATTCTAGCTTGATAAAGCCTTCAATTTATTTGCTGCGAAGAATGGTTATTTAACAACAACAAAAAACCCAGAAATGAGTCTGAACATTAACTGCCTCAAGACATGAACTCATTAGAAGCACATGCACAGATTGATTTGGCTGATACTGATGGTGATGATAATAGTAATTGTATTACAGTGGTGCCTTAGGATTCTGGCTGTAAATGAGGTTCTTGTTCTTGTAGGTACAGAACTAAGATCCACTGCAGCCCTGAAAAGCTTCAAAACTACAAGTGAAATGAGAAACAAAGAGAGCTTGAATACAAATACTAGCTTTAAATTAAAAAGACAAGACCTATTTGGCTCCTAACCAGCTCTACCAAATTCTGTTCTTCAACACCTTCAAAAGAAGCAAATATCTATCAAGATGATAAATCGTTTAAAATAATTTAAGCAGAGCACTCATATGAAACACTGTCATGCAAGAATATGGCAAGTCCTACCCTCTGATTTGTGGTACGCAGTTAATAAAGAAACGAAATAATGAATGATGCAGGTTTCAACTGTAGTAATGCACATAGTGCTCGTAATGAGCATGGAGCACATATGCCTGTTTGAAGGATGAATGGAGGTTTATACTGAGCTATTGCTTTATGGTCAAGCAGATATCATTGGTTTGCTTTACAGGACATTATGATATATGAAACCGAAGGCTTTTGAGTAGTAAAAAATTACTCCTGTCAATTTGTCTTTGTGTATAGCACTTTGATATATCCTTCACAGCTTAATTATATTGTCATAGTTGAGAGATTAAAACAAAAGTCAGGTTGACTCTTGCTTAAGCCTCTCCATGAAATAATACTGGTAGGTGAAGGGGGAAGAAATCCATAAGATCTATATAAAATTCCATTATAATGTATTGTGCCATCAATAACAGCTTCCCTCAGTGATGCAGTTTCACATAGTGCAGTTAGGGAGATATTCATCAGCCTTCACTCACTGCACAGGAGCACAAACAACTAATATCAGATGTATCAGACAAAGAGTGAGAGAGTGGGAGTTGTCCTTTGTGGCAGCCTTGGAGCGGTTTGGGGGTGAGTTGTGCCAAACCCCGCTGGAATTCAGGCAGCTGAACAAAGGCACAAATCCGTCAGCAGCAGGTTTATGGCCTGACTGTAAAAAGTATTTGATAATCCATCCGGGAAGTCTTTGTTGTCACCTTTGCCGACACAGAGACAGTTGCCTGGCTCCAGAAGGGAACTGTTGGGCGGTGGGATCCCAAGCCCTGGGCAGAGGGGACAGGTGGAACCCCCTTCCCGTTGTGGGGGTAGAAAATCTTTTGGATATTGAGCTGGGCTTGATCTGTTACCAAGGAGACGTGTGATTTAGTGTTTGCCTATTAAATGGTGAGATACAAATGACTAAACAAACTCTTTAATCAAAATAAATTGCAGTATGTCATTTAGACATGCAGGTTTTGAGGCTTAATTATTATCAACTACATTGATTAAAGCAAACCCAGTCAAAAGCCAAAGGAGAATTTTCTGTGTTCTCAGACTCTCCATTAGTCTTTGTGCTTGGCTATTTTATATGCACAAAATAAGTTGCTCTTCTGCAAAGCTGTTCATTGAAATGAAATGCTTAGGGGTACCTCATAAAGGTCTATGTGGCATCTGTGGTCAAATTAATTCGGAAAATTTCCAAGACGTTGTATTTGGCATATTACTTCTGTTCCTTGTATTTTTGGATGACACTGTAATGCATATACAAATTAAATGAAAAATTCACAATTACTGCCACATGCTAAAAAAAAATATGGAATTTAAACAGCAGACAAATTAATGTAACTTAGGAGAAAGCTGCGAATACGGGACATTGTATTATTTGTTGCATATGTTTTATATACATGGATTCAGATGATGGGGTAAGGCATGCATTTCATTTATTTAACAGCTTCCTGCTGTAGCTGAAATGTTGCCCATGGGTGGCTTTCAGAGTGACAGCTTTGAGGGCAGAGAAAGGTTGTTTATCTTTGAACTTCAGGATGAGAAGGTGAAGGTGTGGACGGGCAGAGGTGCAGGCAAGGATGCCAGGCAGCGTGTGCTTGGTAAAACGGGCTATTGTGGAATTTTTTCATTGAAAGAGATCCAGTTCAAACGCTGTGGAAATGTTTCTGTGGATGCAAAGGTAGAACTGCTCCATAGTCACCTGCCTGGGGATGTGGCACACGCTGACAATACACTTCACATACATGCAAGCAAGCAAATAAATGAAACATAGGTAAAAAATTCAGACATACGATCTTCTTTACTTGCTTTACCTCTAAAAGGTAAGGTTGGCTGTCATAAGTTATTAATATGAGACTTCTAACTATACCAGTTTGGAACCTCTGCCTTTCTTTTCTGTAGTTTAGTTTAATGAAATTGTTATTGCTTCCTTCACATATTAAAGGATCTAGCTGATTACAAGGAAAAAAATAAAACGACCTTAGATGATTCCCTTGCTACCTGAATGTAATGAAATGAGTTTGAATATAATGCTTTCAGGTATTTGCTTTGCTAAAACAAATTCTTTCTATGTATTCAAAGTACTTGTTCAATTTAGGTAAATACCTTTTTACCCATTTTACATGTTTGGAAAAAAAAAGAATTTAATATACTATAATTTTGGAAGAACACTGTAATGAACTGGTAGATTGCCACAAATTGCTTGTAGAGTGCATGGTACATGGATAGGTGAGAAAATTTCAGGAAAGCTTCTGATCAAAGTCAGAAAAACCTTCAGCATTCAAAAAACCAAAATTTCAGCCTTCTAGGAAAAATATTTTTTTTTTTTTTTTTCCCCATGCTGAGACCGCAGTTTGAGTGAAGTTAGACCTGTAATTCGATACTTAATCTATAATTTGAGGACCTTGCCCTGGGTAGAAATCTCTGTCATTATTTAGAAGTAACTTGCTGCCCCTGGAGGCACAGTGTAAATTCATGTAAAATGTATTCAGTGATGTGATTTGGGTGCATTAAAATAAGAATTTGATTTTTTTTCTATTACAGTTAAAGACTTGTTGAGAATAGCTGCCTTTCTGAAGATCTTTTCACATCTGTTCTTACCTTACTATTTTAATTGACTAGTGCTGTATCTGTGTACAAAGATTCCTGGTTTTTTTTCCTGTAAATTTATTTAGTATGCTGCTGAAGATTATTAATGTGGAATTGCCTGTTGACTTGAAGATACTAATGCCTTTTGAGTTAGCTTTGTCCATCTGATTGGGACATAATAAAAATCAGTAAACATGTGGGTGAGTTTTCGGTGTATGAGTAATTTGCTTTTAAAAAAGAGCGAGCTGGAGTCCAATGTTGTGTAGTGATGGTTGGCACATTAATATTTTGCTTTTTTAGAAAAGCGTTCAGTGGGCAGGAGATCAGAATGAACATTTTACATACTATTCATCTCTCTTTAGAATATTTAATCTTCTCTTTTTGGAGGGATTTGCTAATAGAGCAGTTTGCTTGAGTAATCAGTGTCTTCTGAGGGAAAAATAAACAGATATGTTTATCTGTAAGCAGGTTGTTGAGATTTTTCACTTCTGTCAGTATATATTTAATTTTTTTCTATGTAATATATTAATATGGACATATTATAAAATTTTTGCAGATAAATGTTTCTAATGATCTTTAAGTTGTCTGTGTCCATATTTTTGGCCAAATAGTATTTTATGGTTTAGCAGACATCCTCACATTTTCCTTTTGAATTCTGAATGAGCTTTGCAGACAGATGCAATTGAAAATTATTTTTTTAAAAGAGGGTGTGGATTGATTTCCCGACATTCTGAAAATTCTATATTCTGAAAGCAATACAGACAACTTGGAGCTTCCAAAGATGATGAAAATACAAATGTAGCCCTTGTAGGTATCATCGAGTTAATGCTCTGGAGATGTGCTGTGTCAAAGTCCTACAGGCAGCTGGTCTGCGAGAAACAGGGGTTCTTTAAGGTGCTGATCTCAGTACTTGGTCCTTTGTTTTTCCTTTGTGTTACCATGGTGGAGGCTGATAAGCTCTGCCCTGTAAAGCCTGACTCTTAGGCACTGTTGGACGGCTTTGCCAGTCTTCACTTGCCTGCTTGTCTGGTGAGGGGGCTGCACACCTGGGGACCTGCTTGGCCCTTGTCTCAGCCCTTCCCAGGAGCAAATGGTGGGAGGTTGGCAGGGTTTGGGGTTGGTGGGGCACCGGCAGTTCAGGTGCTGCATTAGGCACAGGTGGTTAGGCTGCGACTAATTTGTCCCAGAAGACCTGATTTAATCTGTGTATTTCTCCCCAGCCACACTGACTTCTGGGAGTTTGGCTAGTCGTATGTGTGAAAATAATTTTAAACGTCTTCATTTATGTAAGTTACTAATTAAATAGTTCTCTAAAATATTTCTATTCTGATATTGCATTGAAGGTTATTAGTAGTTGTTTTTTAATGTCATTCTTTAGTTGTACTTTGTAAATGATACTGTTTAGTTACTTATTGAAAGTCTGTCTGATTTTATTAAAGTTCCTACTAGTCCTACATCTTGGTGTTAGAATGTTTTTCATGGTAGGAGTTCCTTGCTCTGCAGTCCCATAGTTTTCTTTTTTAGGTAACTATAAAATAGATAACTTCTTGAGTAATAACATGGGTTTATGTGTTATTTTATAAGTAATGTATTTGATTATTTTGCTGATGAAGCATTTCTCCTATTGTGCATGATTTCAGCAGAAAATTTTAGAACATGCTGAAACTGTAAGGCAGTGCCATTAAACATTTTTTGTGGACATATTACAGGTTCTTGACTTGCTGGTTTACTCAGTAGGGGATCTTGTTTTGTTCCTGAGGTTGCCCCAAAAGTATCCTGTGAGCAGAAGTCTCTCCTAATTTGCCTGTTCTAGGGCAAATTGAAGTAATAATCTTCTCTCAGATCAAAGCTGATATTTAGCAATATTTTCAGATATTGGGAAGAAAAATAGATTTTTGCTGTCTGCTTACACTTGTGAATTGCTGTGCTTGTAAATTACTCTGGAATTGCCACAGTAAATTACTGCACTGTGAAATACTGCTTCTCAGTGGTTTGAGATGATTTTTTATGTACATGCCTTACTTAAAGGATACTGTAACATTAATCAAATTTATTTGAAAGGTATTATTAGATTTTGTGTACTCTGTACTGAATAGTAGCGTATCCTTAGCAATGATTACTCATAAATTCTGCAATTATTCAAAGAATAGCCTCGTGATTAATAGCATTGAGTGTGTTATCCTGTGTTATTACAACAGTGTGGAAGCATTTTCATAATAACAAGGGATTTAATTGGTATGAAGACTTATTTGCAGAATACTAAACACATTGGTAAGCAAGGCATTTGAATTGTACATTACAGGCACCCAGAGTATTATCAGCTAATTAGGTACTGGAAAGGCATATGTAGTGTTAGCAAAGGCTGTTCAACTCCTGAGCAAAGTTGGTTTTCAGTATTAAAATGGCTGGTACAATGATTATAAGTTTTGTGTGATTTTAAGTGTGTTTTATTACCTTTTGTGAACAGTTTCTAAAGCATACTTTAAAGCAGTTTTCAGGGAACAGTCCATGATTAAGTTTTGCAATGAAGCTGCTTATCTGTATCTAGAAAAATGTGTAGAAGACATGTTTGCATCAGTAATAGAATGGCATAAATATTTAATCTGTTTCCAGGAAAAGCTGGTTTTTTTCTCCAGCAGATGTATTTTGTCAGGTGGTGGGAAAGTATGAATGTAGGTTGATTGGTCCAGGTAAAGGAGGAGATGCATTAAGGGTAGTCTGAGACCCTGGGGAGTTCTTGATTATTAGCCTGCCAGTTTTAAATTCCATCTGTAATGTACTAATCAAACCCTTGTGACAGTTTAAGCTTTATTGTCACCTTTAAACCTCTACAGAAGGAGGATTTCCTCTGAAATATGGTTTGTTTCTTACACAGCTGTTAATTATGCCTAGTGATATATTTTGCTAGCTTTTCCTTCCTTCCAGGTCAGTGTCATCTGCAGACTTCTTTTGCCTCAAGTCTGTGATATTTTATCCTCTTTCCTTGCTGTTTCTCACTTTTCATTGAATTCCTTGTCAGAAAGTGTAGCCCACACAAGTATTTTATCTTTCGTTCAAACCTTTGATTGTTTATGACCAGTCAGCTGTCAAAACCCTACATCTGCTGGTATGCTGCAGAAGTTATCCTCGCTCAAGGCAGTTTATTTTTCTAAGGAATTAAACATTTTCTCGTATAGGCGTGATGTTGAAAGTAGATAAAAATACAATGCTAACGCTTCACAGAGGATGAAGACTGTTGCTAAGTGGGATGGGGTGGATTGTGATTTCATTAATTAAATGCTTTTTTCTTTGTAAGTGTCCATGTGAGGCATTGAGTGGACTCTCCTTGTCGAGGGCAGCACAGGACAACACTCCATCCTTGTTCTTTCTGGCCTGCAGAAGGGACACTTGGTCATTGTACTGGCTGTTGAGATGTGGTCCTCTGTCCTTCACACTCAGGAATTGACTCCATGGAGCCAGCTACCTAAAATTGGAGCCAGCTGCTGAAAACTGTGTCTAGCTGAGGAGTCGGCTGTGCCAAAGCTGTGCTGTGTCTGAGGGCTGGTTGTTAACAGGGCGCTGGGCACCGGCAGCAGAGGCGCCTCAGCAAGAGAGGGGAGAGCATGTCCCTTTTTCTTGCTTCACAATCCAAACTCAGCAGGGCCGGGATCGGGATGGTGCTGGGAGGAGAGAAGTCCCCCAAAGCTGTAAATGTCTGAAAAGCTGCGATACTGCATCAGGGCTGGGAGCCAGGGCTGAAATTGTGTGGTGGTTTGGTTTTTCCAGAAGGGCTGCTGCCAGCAGAGCCTGCGCGGTGGGAGAGCCTCACCTGTGGCAATGCTGGAGCCTTGGGGTCTTGCTAAAATGCCAAAGCTTACACTGTGCACTTGCTCTAAATTAAGTAGATATATGATCGGAACAGATCAATTTTGTCCTCCAGTATGTTTATTATACATGTACAACAAAACAATCTCAAAATGGCAGAGTTCACTTTTCATTGTTGGTTATTTACTCGTTTGTTCGAAAGCTGTGCCAGGAACCTTTCAATTCCCCACGCCCCACCTGGAAAAGTCTTTTTCACCTATTAGACCAAGTTGTAATGCATGAAGTGCTTATAGAGGGATATATTTCACAAGTACAGCTGAAGGTAAATGACTGACAAAGTGTTATGTTGTGAAATCGTGCTGCTGGCAGAGAAAGGATCTCACCGATATAATGGTTTTATGCTGTTCCAGTGGTTGGTGTTCCAACATTTTAGGACGTCATGATACAATTTACTTATCTAATATCTGTAATTAATGTGTGAGTGCAGTATCATTTTAAAGATAGAAGATGATGAACAGCAATAAGGAGTTTTATTTCTGTTATGTATAGTACTCTTCAGCCAGATTATTGTTAAAGCCAGATGTTTTATGAGTTCTTGATAATAGCACAGGGTGTTTTATTCTTGGTATTAATTGGAGTTACATTTTATAAAGTAGAAATGTAATTCTGTCATTCATTAAATAACTTAAAATCACACTATTTGGCAGTTTATGATTCTACCGGTTCCTTCTTTTTAAAGAATTATATAGAGGGAAATTCAGATTTGTGTCCTATATTTTGCTAGTCTGAGACAGGTAGAAACAGAGGGGTGAAAACTCACGTGCTCACAGCTCAGCATATAGCTAGAAAATAAGTCCAAGACCAGTGTGTTCTTACTGTTCAGGTTGAAGAAGCTATTAACTGATACTACATGAGAGAGTTTTAAAATAAATTCATTTGCTTACTAACAATGTTTTCTTGCCTGAATAATAGTTTAATCATATTGATGGGAAACAAAATTGATGAACCTTAACATCAGATGGTACAGAAATAGTGATTAGAAACCATTTGCCTACAGTTTAGAAGACAGAAATTTAGATTAAGCACAACTGAAACATTAATTTAATCTAATTCTGTTGAAGTCATGGGGAAAACCTGCTGCTGTAAAATTAATCTTATTCATCATTTGCAGTTATGAGAAGGGTAAAATAATGTCAGTATAATTCTAGTGTAAAAATCATCAATATAATTTTTTCTCTTTCACACCTGATGCAAGTGTGCTTCTCATTTATGAAACGTCCTCCTCCTCCCGTCACGTCTCTTGATTTCTGCCATTCCCTATCAACAAAACAGTCCAGATTTAGCTTTGCAAAGCCAAGGAAGTGAGATCCCAGCAGTCAAAAGCCTGCTTGGAACAGAACTGCACACAAAAAAATGAAGTGTTTTTCCCAGCTGGTGTACAGGCGTGAGCAGGAAGGACCAAGCAGCCATGGACTTGGAGCTGTTTCCTGAAAGAAATGCAAAAAAAGCTCAAATCATGCATGGTCGTTGTATTCTCTTGCCAGGATTCTGATCTGGTTGTTCAAATCGTTCAGACTTGATCAAAGTCAGGTTGTCTTTTCCCCTTTGTCTCTCTTCCGCTGATTTCTGTAAACCATGGCTAAAGGAATCACGTGGGAAGTCTCTGTCTCTTCTGTTGATGCTTGTGTGTTCATTGCGCTGTTTAAAGGAGGTTTGGGATTTTGTTGTTTTTGGTTGTGATTAGGTTTTTGTTTTGTTTTAGAAAGACCCTTGCCTATTGAATCAAGCATTTACTTGGTATGAAGGGCACTCTTATTTAATAAAGAACTCATTATTTATTTGCTCACAGATTTCAATACCGTCCTTCCCAAACCTCTACCGATGGGTGTGTTAGAGGAACCCTAATAAGCGTCCGAACACAATTTATAGTGATCTTTTCCAGCAGAAGTCCCAAGAGGTGTAGAGTCTGATAAATATTTCCTACTACCAGCAAGAGCAAATGTTTCTTGATGTGCAGTTAAATCTTTGTGCTTAATGTACTGCACTCATCTCCATTTGCCAAGACTAGGGTAGGTTTGTAACTTCTGTTTAAACTCCCTGCTCTCAGTTCAGCAGCGACTCTGATGATGGTCACCAACATACTTCTGTGCGTCTGGGCTGGTTTTCCTGCAGTTCTTACAAGAACTGCCGATTTGCTATGGAAAATAGCATCTACTGGGGTGTTAGAAGCTTTATGATCTAACTACAGCGATATGTCATCCTTCTAACACCTCATTTCTATCCAGTTACAAGGCTGTTCTGGAATGTTTTGTGTAGGCTGAAGTATTAACATGAAGGCTTAAAAATGAAGAGGTCCAATATTGTGATAGCTTTGTGAGAGATGTGATGAGAGCTGGAATGTCACTGCAAGTTTGCTACTAGCGAAGTAGGTCTTGATCTAGTCGTTCAAGGACAGACCAGGGTCTATGCAAGACGCTTCTGGTACCCTAAGGAGAAGGTACAGACTATGCAATTTGTCTCTTATTTACTTTAAGCTGTGTGCGTAGCAATTCCTGAGACGGCAGCCATGTATCTAACAAATTACATACACAATCAATGTACCAATACCTGTTCAGTTACTTGGGGGTTAGCAGAGATGCAGTAGCTGGCTGTGTTTGCATAAATGCACATTTATTTGACTTGGCTTAACTTGAAGGGAAGGCGGGCTTTCCTAATGCACGTTACTTCATTACCTTGCATTTTGTGAGCTAAGACCAGGTGACTGGACAGTTACTGTGCCTCAGTTCATGTGGATAATATGTATATCTTTGACAACTTTATCATGTGTCTGAGGTCTGACTGCACTGTCTAAATATCTGCTTTAGCATCTGCAGTACGCTGTGCATGCTTGCATATGAATGTCTGCTTTATGAAAATCAGATTTGTTAAAGATTATTATGCCTACATACCTATATACTAGTGTAAGTAAAAGTTAACCAACACAAGCAGTTTTAACAATGCTGGGTTTTTACAAACTAAATGCTTTTGTGTTTGTGGGAGGTTGCATTGCAATAGGAGTTGTGCACCCGCAAAAATCCTGAACTGAGGTGTGCTGGCTCGCTAATGCCAAGTTTGCTCTGTTGGTGACATATGCCATCCTGTTAAACGGGGGACTTTTATTATGGATCTAGTTTAGTGGTTTAAATCTGTGAAGGACTTGCTGTCTGAAAACAAACAAACAAAACACAAAAAAAAACACAAACAAAAACCCCACAAAACAACAACAAAACAAAAAACCAACCAACCAAACAAAAAAAACCAACCAAACAAAAAAACACAACTGTACTACATGATGCCTTCAGATAGCTTACTCAAAAAGTTGGGTTTGTTTCATGTTTAACAGTGTATTTACAACAAAGAAATATATTACTACGATAAAATAGTGCAGTTATTCATCTGCGGGTTGTATTTAGTACAGAATTTCTTCAAAGGGAAACAAATTATTTCATAGTTCTTATCTACAAAAAAAAAAATAAAAATCAATTGGCATGCCAGAGTAATTAATCTTATAAAAACTAACAATCAAATGCAGCTCATTTCCTCCCAGAGGAACACACAGTACTTCTAAAGGTCACCATTAAGCTGTGCACCTCCTTTTATTACACTTTCTCAAAAAATTTTTTGAAAAAAGGAGTGGTTGAGTGATGAGAACTCAGATCTCTCTAATGCTTAATAAACGTAACCTTTATCATGGTATTGAACTTGATGATCCTGCATGAAGGAAGAGTTCATGCTGCTTTAGACGCATTTGTGCTGACTGTTAGTTAATCATTTTTATTTGCTGTATGGATGCCACATGGAATATTTATTAAAATTCTTCAGAGCATGGTAAATGTGAAGAGAGATTAAAGAAGCAGAGTAGGAAGGATGGCTTCTCTGCAAGGAGGATGTGTGTGGATACGAGCAACCATGGAGGATGCATGTTGACTCCAAAAAGGTTTCTTCATGAGCATTCACCCATAATCTGGTTCTGGATATTATTAAATTCTTTAAGTGCAGATAGAGCTAGGTATGTGATTTATACAGTATTTTTATGCAGAGTTCTGCATGGTAATAACTGGTTTAAATTTGACATAACTAGAAAGAAATACTGATTTTTTTTTTTTTCCTTCTTGTATGCTCCTACTAGAAAGTCTGTGGAAAACCAATAATTTTAAAATTTAAAAAAAAGTATGAAATATAATACTATACATAGGGATATTCTCAAAGCAAATCAAACTCAAAGCTTTCAAATTTCATCTCCGATCAGGCATCTTTTATTGCTGCATTGTAAGGAGCTAAGTATCTTTTCTCAGGTAGACTATAATTCTTAATCATAAATGGTATGCTAAGTTGCTTTAGGAGGTAACTAGAGAATGAGAGTTTTTTATTACTGATCTCTAAGTAGTGCCCAGAAACTCATAGGTTCCATAAGCATTTCTAATGATCCATTTAAATCATGCTAACTGTGATAGATTGTAGGTTGCTATGTTTTACGTCATGATCCTCATCTGTACTAAAATTAAGCTCTTGTTTCCTTAATTGAATATTAAATTTATTCTGTTCCTTGGTGGACTAAATCCTTAACAAGTGTAAATCTGAGTTTTATTTGCAGCAGGTGCTAATCTTGCCCAAAATACAGATCCTTACTATGGCTCTTTTCCAAAGAAATTCAAGTTACTTTGCCACACTGTGCTGACTGTGCAATAAATGGGCTCTACCTCTTACTTGAATTGAAATGTCGTATGGAGAACCTGAGCTCCTGCTGGTAGGTTAGTGTGGGACATGAGGGATTGGGCTTCTGCAGATGACTTCTCAAACAATCTTGGACCATGACTCAAAATTAAGAAAAATGTAAAAGATATTGAATAATTTTTCCTCATCTCTTGTTTGTGTGTTTTCCCCGGAGAGGAGACAAAGCCAAGCGTTGCTGAGAAAATGGATAAAAAGCACGGGAGATGACAAACATGCATTTGCCAGTCAGTAATGGACATCGGGCATGGGAAAGATAATGAGTTGCTTTATCTGTTTTGCCTCTGATTCCACATAGATTTTTCTCTTTTCCCAACTTTTTTTTTTCCTTCTCCATAATACTCTTACATGTAGCAAGTAACAAAAGTCTGTCCACTATGTCAGGGATCCCAATCACAGCATAAACATTTTTCCTCGCTTTAGACTGAGAAGGAAGCGCAGGGCAGGGCTGGTTCCAGCACTGGAGAAGACCCGCCAAAGAAACAGTTGTTGTCTCAGCCACACGCAGCCAAACCAGACACTGCAGCAAGCAGTAGAAAAAAAATCCTACCAGCAGTGGTAGCGGTTGCTATTTGAAGACACCTCCGTATTTGTTTTAGGGATGTCAATCACTTGTAATATTTGCCTTGCTTGTCAGTCAGTACCAGCTTTCCTGGATGCTTGGAGAGGGACTGGAAAGGCTCCTCCACGTTAAAGCCTCTTTTGTCACTGTCAGTTTTGGTACAGGAAACATCCATCAGCGTCACTAGTGGGAGGAAGTTGTGCTGTCTCTGTCAAAATCCTGTGCCCCTGGTTAGTGGATTTTTGTTATTGTCATCTTATACTCCCCCAGGATCACTTGTCTGACACTGTGTTGGCTTCTAGGGACATACTGTGTAGCTTCCTCCGGAAGCTGTAAAGCCTGATCTTTGTTCTCCATGAACAGTATGTGTCTTCAGAAGTCAGAAAGCTGCTTTCTGGCTGAGTTTATTTCCCTCAGAAATATACGTGCAGAACTTTCTTCTACCTTGCGTGCATTTATAGATGAAGTAAAATTTGCTGGCAATTGCTGCTTTAATTTTTTGTGTGGGCAGCTGTTTCATTTATGTAAGTATTACTCCTTTTGAGAAATTGCTAGAAGATAAAAAAGTTTAAGTTCTTTGCTGGAACGTAATTCTGGCATTCATAAAAGACCTGCATTTCCAGCCCCTGTCAGCATGCGATGCTTGTCACATGCTTGAATATGTCTTGCTCTTACAAATCTAACTCTTCTGTAGGCACCGTTTGACAGCGATGAGTTGATTACTAACAAAATAAAGAAAAGAAAAAAAAGCAGCGCCTCCACCAGTCAAGCCTTTTTCAATAAACCAGGGAGAATAAATTGTAATGGCTGTGTCCTCAAAGAGGTCATGTGTCAAATCCCCAACAACCAGTTAAACAGACTTAATATTACTGGCAAGAGGAATAAAAGGAAACGTGGTAATATCTCCATGGACTTGAAACTGGCTCCTCACACCACCTCAGCTCCCTTGTCACAAAGGAATAATTTAATTAATATTTCTGTTGCTTATTCAAATCAAACAAACAAAAAGCCACAAAAAACCCAAACAAAGCACAACCAAACAAAAAACCCCCTCTCTCCCCTCCCAAAAAACTCAACCCAACCAACCAAAAAAAACCAACCAACCAACTGAAAAACCCAGAAGACAACAAAAGCCCCCTCCCCCCCCAACCAAAACCTAAACACAACAGAGCAAACCCATAATTTTCCTACCAAGCCAGTGGAAGTCCTTTACAGAATCCCATTTCCCACCATTTCTTTTTAGGTTAAAGAGGCAGGTTTTAAGGACATGTCCACGGAAGCTTTTGCTCACATCTGTTTCCTACACAACACTACAGTAGCACTGCCCACTTTGGGGCATTTTCCAGATAATTTACTAAGTGTACATGCAAATAAACACCCTTGGGCCTAATCCAGCTTTATAAATTTCTGTCCTCTGGTGTCCTCAAGAAAGGACAACTATCTACTGCACAGGATTTATGCAAACTGTGTTTCCTTTGTGGTGCCTGAAAGCAACTTTGTACAGACTTTCAGAGTGGCAAAAGTGACTTCTTGCAGGCATGTTAAGTGTGAAGTGCTCTATATTAAAAGCAGATTTAGAGGGATATTATTTTTGAGGTTAACTAAAAAGATGATGTTATTGAATGTGTGAGTTAAACTGATAATTGTGATTCTTGAAATGTTTTTGCCTGTTAAATATTTGGATATTCAGTTAAGTGACTGTATAGTAAAAATTTAAGGGATGTTGTTAAATTAGCCTTTACTATCTGTGTCCATGTTTTCTATAAAAAGACTTATTTTTTTGTGAAAAAGGGACATATTTATCAGGAGAAAACTGTAAAATATGGAGAATTTCTTTGTGACTTTGCAATAAGGAAAGATGAAGTCATTTGCATGCTGCAACTATTTTGTACAACTCTGGCTGTAAGTTATCAACAATACTTTTCCAAGGCTCACCACTTATGTGAATAATCAGCTAGCAGTCTCTTTTGCAGTGGGTTTAATTTCATAAAATCTGATACTGGAGTGGTATTACAGCTTGCAAATATTTCAGAGTCAGCTATAATATAAATTTTTATACTATGCTAGAGTGAAGCCACAATCTGAAATAATTTTACATCACAAGTGGTTCTAAATGAAAGTACTTGCAAATTATTTCCATCACGTTTGTGGAGGAAAGAATCTATTTCCGCCTAAATATTTAAGTCCATTACCTTATGAGAAAACAGTCATTTCAAGTTTTAGCACCTGAGTGGTACTGAACTTTAGTGATAGTAATAACCAGGTAAAAGTGCTGAAGAATAAAATCGCTGTCTTCTCAGGAGAAACCTCTCTCTAAAGAAACCTTGAGAGTCCCACTGATAGGTCTTGGATAGACAGATTCCAACGCACTGAAGTTTGAGGATGCAGCGTCTTGACTTACTCAGCTTATGGGAGCATCTATATATATGCGTGTATATATAATATTTATATGGGTATGTATACACACACGTATGCATTTCTGAGAGATATATATATATTTATAAAATTTATACAAGTGTATATAAGGTGGCCATAGTATTTTTGTGCTTTTGAATTCATAAACCAAATCGCTACCTTGGAGGAATCAGAAATCTGGGAGCTTCCGTTCTCTGCACGCAGAGGGAAACGCTTTATCCTTTGAATATCACAGGACATTGACTGTGCGCCTGGCAACGCTCAGAGGAAGCTGAATTGTGATTATAGTCCTTGGAAAAATGACCAAACAATGCAGCCCCAGTTATAAATTTGATTATCTGTGTTCAAGTGCATATGTCTGAATTGAGGTGAGAGAAGATAATATTTGTGTGCTTGCTTAACTGTTTATTGCTATGGTATTAAATAAGATTGCTGGCCTCGGGTTCACATTGAGCCACACACCACTGAGTTTTGAGACTGGCGTTTTTGCTTGAGTAGGTCAAGGAGAATAAAAATCTGTTTATAAATTTTTAAATGTCATTTGATATATATAACAATTACTTGGAGAAAAAAAAATTGTTTCTTAGGGTTGTTTGTTTTCTTTTGTGGAAACTGAATACTTCAGAGGATACTAAAGTTGTATCTGTAGCTATCTGTAATGCCGATAATGAGGGTGGAGAGGGAGCTAGCTTATTTCTTTTGTTAGGATGGGGGAAATCCTGTGTCTTGCAGTGCATCACTTGTGTATCACTAATGACTTGACTGAACTACAGTATGCTGATTTTTTTTTGGGTGGCAATTACAGAAAATTCCAAGTTATACATGCTGGTCGTGTTCTGCAGTGGGCAAGGCTGCTTCTTGCTGGTCTGTAGGCATAATGGAGACTCAGCCTTTGGTGTTTTTCTTGATGGGTGTGTTCTTTTTATTCTTCTTGAGGGATTTTTTTCCCTCAGATTTTATAGATCATATAAATAGGTATGTGCTGTCCTGTATTTTTATTGAGGGCTAGGCTGTTCTGAATAGCAGCTATGCCTTGTGAGGAAGTTTCTAAAGAGTTAGAGCCTTTAAGATAAATTTTATTCATTTGCAGCATAGATGTAATTGCAGTGTATGTTGAAAGGAAGCTTTGCGTTAATAAACAAGTATTAAAGAGGTAGCTCTACAGTTAAGCAGAGTTTTAAGCCATCTCATTAATCTTTATTTTCATAAATGATAATTCAAAAGCAATAGTGAGTAATACGAATATTCTAATCACATATAGAAAACCATCATTCTGCTATGAAAGGTGAAACAAAAACTGTCTCAGATATTCCTCTAAATTCTGAGTTTTTCTGTGTGTTAAATTTAGATTTTAAGTGAGAAAAGGTGCTTATTTGAATTCCCCTAGGCCAAAGTAACCTGTACTTTTTCAGAACTTGTTAAACTGGTATTACCTACTCAGCTTCCGTATTTAAAAAAAAAGGCAAGAAAAACAACAACAAAAAATATACTACTGATGTGAACATGCCCTGGTGTATTCAAAGCTAAAAGATTGAAGGAAAATATATTTTCCTCTTATTTCTCTTTATAGCATAACTATCTTTTTAAAGATAAGGTGGGAACAAGTCTGTAGTACTATTGTACATCTAAATTTTTATGAGAATATGTCTTCTCAATTCATGCCAGATAAACACAAAAGACTATTACTTTAATAACAAAATTGCAAGTGGAAAAGATATATTGATTTTTTTTTTTTCTTTTTTTGTCTGAACTCATTTTGTCTTACTCACTTTTTTTTTAGTTACTTGGTACATTTTTCAGAAGCTGAGGTTGAGTGGGAGCTGTTGATGTGTTGATATGTTTAGGTGGAGGCATAAACAGTTCTGTTCGTCAATGTCAGCAGTGAAAACAAGACAGGTTATTAATACATGTTTATACATTTTTGACTTCTGGAGCCAGTGCTGTTCGTAAGAAACATCTGCAAGATTTTTATATTCTGAATAAAAGTGTTGAAAACAGGTTGAGTAGTCAGACATTAAATAACCTCACACCTTTCAGGAGTCCCTGTGAATAGTGGATGTTATTAGCTGAGAATGTTTCCTCATGAAATCAGACCCTTGAATTTCTTAGACTAGTGGCAGGGATGACATGGGGTTTTGAAAGGGAGGATTTTTTATTTGTAGGATTTTTGCTGTTTGTGTTGGTGGTATTTTTTTATTTAATAAGGCCATACTGCTTTATGAAATCCATCTGCTGGGTCAGCAAAATTTTCAAGCTCTGGATCTGTAGACGTGTTGCCAAATATTGCTACCCTTGTTGCTGAAATATTCCCTTTCATGAAAGTAGATATTGGTTCATTACTCTGGCAAGTCTTTTGAAGAGGATCAGTCTAATCAATTGGAAAATAGCCTCATCTGTATAGAGCTGGAAAGGCAGGTGCAGTTATAGAAATCTTGTGGTTTTGTGTGTCCTCCTTAACTCTTCCACAACAAAATGGAGGACTAATGAGCTCTTTTGTGATTTTTAGCACCTCGGCATGTTCTGGTTGCTAATGCGGTGCTAGCATGGATGACATAGACATCATTATAAAGGAATTCTTGGATCATGAGATGGAGAAAAGTAATACCTTTCCTCCCAAAGCCATGCAGAAATCGCTGTATGAACAGAAGATGGTAAGAATAGCCTGTAGTGGTTACATAGCATAGCCACCATTCTTATTTACATCAACTACAAATTAGGTTGTTGATGCCTCTACTCCTGTTAAAAAAACAAATTTGCTTGGTTTTTTGCCACATAGAAGAAAAACTATGGGAGAGCTAATGCTCTTCTAATTGGAGCATTTGAACAAGTAACTACTAAAATGTCAAATGCTACCCAGACGTGTTCTGTAGGAATATGGCATTTTTGGATGTTTGTGTAACTGCACTGTAAATGTTAACAAAAATGCTAATGAGGAGACATTGAAACTGCTTGTACACATCTAAAAAAAAAGAAGAGTAACACAAATAACTGAAAGACTTCTAGTTTTTGAATGTTTTTTTTTAATTTTAGCAGTTTTTTTTATGTTTCAAACAAGTGTCCTTTTACAGTACACTGAGTCCCTTTAAATTCAGAGCCTCGCTTGTAGTGCAGTGCTCCTTCTCCTTCCAAGCATGGTGTTCACCTTCATTGTGCTTCATCTCAGTATGCCACCTCTGACCATTAATGCAAATTGGAGACCAAATAAGAGTTGCTCTGGATTTAAATTGGTGCAACTCACAGCAGAATCTGTCTTCAGTTCATATTAATGACTGCAAGTGGGAGAAGTCGCCTCAACAGATAGAGAGCTCTAATGAGACCGTGTTCCTTCACCCGTAGCCATATCTGCCACCTAATCTCTTTTCTGTACTAACTGGTGAACGAAGTTCAGTTAATTGTATTTTCAGTTAAATTCTGCAAAGACCAAATATGAGAATAAACAAGGAATCATGTTTGCATGTTCAAATATTTTCCTCCTTAAATTCAATGCTTACTTTGTTCATGGTAATTGCACTTAAATTCCTCCATGGCCTGTGTGGCTGCTCTCGGGGGGCTGGTGGGAGGCTCTCTGTCTTTTTAGTCTTGCTTCTTGGAGCACCTGAGGCATTGCCATAGCCCACATGTGCTTGGGCCTTTTTCTTTAGAGAAAGCTCAAATAAACATCAAAAGAATATTTACTTTTCTATACTACAGTTAGTAGCAGAGTGAGATTTCCGTGCAAAGGCTCTGTGTGTCAGCAAAGCAAATATAGTATATTGTGATTTTTGTATGCTTGACTAAGGGCAATACGTTCCATCATTTGAGAGCTTGCATGAAGGACGTTATTCCCACTGTGAGTGTCAAAAGGGATCTTCAGCATCTTGCGGCAGATAGCCTGAACTCCCTTCTTTGATAAAGTGCCTTTTGTCAGCAAGTGTGTATGTAGAAAATTAGCAGTTCCTTCAGCATGAAAACCTTGACATTGAATATAATTGAGGAGGTTAGTGTCAGCATGTTCGTAAGTATTACCTGTCATTTGAAATATGACAGTGCTGTAACTGCAGGACCTTGGGGACTTCCGTGCGTTGGCACTGCCATCTGAGCGCCGTGGTGTCTGCGAGACAGCCGTCCCAGCCACTTCGACCCTGAGATAATTAACGTGGCCCTGGAGGCTCCTGCCTTTTGCTTTTCTGCACTTGTTGTTTAATAAGATGTTTGTTGCTGTGCTTGTCTCTGCAGTGGTGTGCCTTTAGGGACGCAGGGTCCTTCACGTTCTGTCACAGTTAGTGGGTTTAGGTAATGCTGTCTGCACATCCATTTACTTCATTTCCAGCAAATTAAAATATTATCATCAGTTAGCCAGCTATACGTGGTGGCTTGCTTCTTTCCTGAGAGGATGCACGTGTTTAGGTGGTGTGAAAACAGGTTGAGAGGGGGGAGAATATTTGAAACCCGACTTTTCTTCTGGTAGTTGAATCACATAATGATGTTGAATGGTAAAGTGTCATCATAGGATGCAGAAACAATATGCAGCACGCAAGGAGTGAGGGCTGTGGTGGTTGCTGTCTGGGAGACACAGTCTCAGGGTGGAAGTTACCAGGGACCGTGGTCAGACAGACAGTGTCTTTAATTGCTCACACTGGTCAGGATCACGGTGGTTTAGTCCATAAAGTCTTTCTGGTGTGTTACTGAAAGCAAAATGTGTTTTTAATAAGCAAATGGGGAAAAAAAAAAAAAAAAAAAAAAAAGAACTGAAAAGTTTGAAGCATCTATGTAAAGACAAGCCGAACACAACTAATTTTACTTTTCCGCTCTGTGAAACAGTGTTTTAAGGGGTTTTGAAAAATTCAGTTGTGTTACTCCAGTGAGATTCATGCTAATATGCCGATTCATACGGCTGAACTTCTTTTTGAATATTGAAAGAACTCAAAGCAACACTAAATCTAAATAATCAGCTCCAATGGATGGCATTATTGAGCAAGAGTGCTTTCACAAAGGTGCATTTTTAGCCAAAACAAAAGCTTCATGAAATCATCTTGGTTCTAGGGAATTGCCTGTTTGAAGGAAACAAACCTTAAAATATTCTCCTTCAGTTTTTTTAACAGTTGATTTTATTTTTAAATATATTTATTTCTGAAGGAGGCAACAAATATAATGAGTATAACCTGGCATGTGCAACCTCAGAGATGTGGTTACTGCATTTAACTTTCATTTCATTATATGAGAACAAATGAAACTGAAAAGATGTCCCATTATACCCATTTAGTTTGAAATACTTCTAATCTATGTTGCTTGTTGGGGTATCATTCATAATTAGAACTGGGAATCAATGGAAGATAATATTGAACAGTGAGTTTGGCTATTCAAAAAAAATGCTTTTACTGGAGAAGCTTGGAAAATGCTATCAAATAGAGTTGCAAATATTAAAAAGATGAGTCTATAAACCACCATCCACCCATAAGGACTCACAGTGTGGCAAAATACTTCATGTTCCTTAGTGCATTATTTCCACTGTCATGCTAATACAGAATGAAGGAGAGGAATACAGCTGTTTTTTTCTAATAATCCAGCTCTACTTCAGGAGTTAAAGTCAAGATGACTAAAAGCTACAATATACTAAAGACTCATTCTCCAGTTCTTTTACATTATGAATATAAATATCTTTTCAGTTATAGGCTTTCATTGTATAGCTCACCATTAGGCATAAAACACTGAGGAAGCTGTCTACATTAGGCTACTGAAATTGTACTGATTTACATCTCTTCTGTACCCTCACTTTACAAATATTAAGGGAAAAGTAAGTATTGAGAATTTTATATAAATACATTTGTCTTTGACTTTCATTTAGGACTGCTATGTATTTGGCTAATGTGAACTTTATTTGTTCTACAGCACAACTGCAACATTTGTTGTTTAGTTGTAACCTGTCTGTTTTAAAAAGTAGTGTGATATGTTATAATTTTTTAATATAACGTCTTTAAGAATAGAGTTGTAGATTTTATAATAATAGACATCTTAAACCATTTGGCTTACTTGGGAAAGAAAAGTGCTAAACTTAAACCCAAACAAAGCAGATTTTACATTGACTAGGCTTACATTTAAAAAAATAATTGAATTAAAAATTGTGTGAGTATTTGAATAGTTCCAAGTTGATCCTTTTCTCACTTAAAAACTGTTATTGGAGGGAAAGAATTGTTTTCTCAATAAAGATAATTAAGTGGAAGATGTTGATCAGCTGTGGCTAATATTGAATTAATTATTGCTTGGATTTCAATCAGCAGTGACAGGACACTTAAGGAAGAGAATGTACAACCTCACAGAACACTTAAGGAAGAGAATGTACAAACTCAAGTTCTACCAAATGTGATCTGAAACCTCATTGAAGTGGGATATTTAATGGGAATTAGTTAAACAGATAAAGAATATCATAGGATGTCAGCTTCCAGTGGTGGAAAGACAGATGCTCTACAGATAGATGTCCTTTTTCACAAAGCCTTTTAACTTTGATTTTTCAGAAAATGATGAAGTTCTGTCTATTTTCCCAGTAAATGGTAGAAAATAGGCAGAATTAAGTGAGTAAAATTAACAGTAATAAACTTAGGGAAGCATGAAATTAAAGAAATGATTGCAGTAATAAGGTGTAAATGTTTTTCAGAAAAAAATAATACCCTCTTGATTTGGGAGAAAACAATATTAGTACTACTTATTAAAGAGGAATACATTTATGTTATCAGTATCTCATCTGTGAGATCTACATACATTTTGGATTTACCTACTCCATTCTATTTGATTATCTCAAATTTAATGTACTTTGCAACCACTAATCAATTGGTCCTTCTCATTTTAATGATAAGTATTACTAGCTTAGTTTTCAAAAAGAAAAAATAAATAATTGAAGCTGAGGCTTTTGAGATAAATAGATCCATTAAAAAGAGCTTTAGTTTTAGGTGCTCAAAGGTGCCCAGCTCAATAGAAGGTGTAGAGCTGGATGTTTGCTGACACCTCAAGTAGCATTTAGGTGCTTCACTCTTCAATTCTGTACAGTGACAATTCAATGTAAAATATATATGCAGCTCTTGGAACAGAAGCTTGTTCCTCTGAGGCAGAAGATACTTCCAGGGACTCAGGGTAATACTTATTCTTGCTTTTTTTCCCCTTTTACTCATCAAATATTTGTGTGCTCTGCACAAAGCTGAATGACTGTAACAAGGGAGTGGAAGAGGAGGGGGATGGCATATGAGTGAGGAGCAAGACTGAGGTTACAGGCTGCAGTATAGTAGTGCATCATTATTCAAAGACATGGGTTTGGATTTGCATTACCTTGGGAACTGAGGCTCCACAGAAATTGCTGAACTTGATGGGTTTGTGCAGAGCTCAAGAGAAGCAGACAGGCTGAGGGAGATCCATCTCTCCATCAGTCATAGAGTTCTTCCATACAACATCTGGCATAACCCCATTTCCTCTGTAGTAGATCTTGCACGTGAATCCTTCCCAAGTGTCAGATTCATTTATTTCCTCCCCTCCATCAGTTTTTATGGTTTACCGGTGGGAGGATCAAAGTTAAAGTTTCAATCTAAGATAGAACAGCAAGTAAATAATGGTTTGTGTTATACAAACACAATGCTGCAGCAGTGTTAGTTTTTTGTATACAGATACAATTAATAGCATTTCACCACAATAATACTTCTGAATAACTGTTGAGATTTTTTTTTCCCTCAAAGATCTTCATTAAAATGCAGGTGGGCATATCCCAGTAAACTTAGAGAGGGGAGATGCCCAAGTGACTCTCATTTTAATAAACCATTCTCATGAAAATAAGATTTCTGGTGAATTAGTAATTGAGTTCCCTTGAGATGCTCTGCTTTCACACTTCTGCAGTTGGCTGGTTCATTTGGTGTTGAACAGCTCTAACAGATCTGGAGGAGCTGAAAACATTGATGAGGTCAGAAGAGTGAATGGCTGCTGAAGGCACAACTTATTCACAAAAAATGCATCTCAGTCTTTGAATGCATTTCTATTCATCTTTTTATCTCCATGTTTCACATCTTATATAGAAACATCAGTATTTTTTTTTTAATACTAAGCTTTGCAGAGCTGATCTTTATTGTTTTCTTGATTCTTGCCCTTTTAATAACCTTTAAATATAGGTCCACTTCTTACTGGCAGACCAGATACTTTGCCATGGGGGTTTGAAAAGGGACTCTGGTAGAAGGAGTAGAGTGTTCTGGGCAGCGCTATATTTCCCATGTGTTGTTATCTGAATTGCACCAGCTTAGTGGCATATTAAGTAATACGTTGTCATGATCTGTTGTTATGAACAGTCCCCATGAATGTTGAGTGTACCTTAGGTAACAAGCACATCTTTAGGCTGGCGTACAGGATTTCACAGAAATGAAGCTGATGCTTCATTTCTACTGTTATGTTCATATTTTTAATGCAGGTAACAGAGAAGTGAATGCTGTTGCTTTTCATACATGCAAAAGGAGATAATGTTTCTTCAAATAAGGGTGTTCTGGGAAGAATTCCGTATTCCGGATCTGTAACCAAAATGCCGTAGCCTGCTGTCCTGTGGGAGATCAGGACTTTGTCCTGTGGCACAAACAGTGGGGTCTGGGGGAGGCTGGTTCCCTTTTGGCGGCGTTTCTAAGATTTGCTTCAGGGCCCAGATCAGACTTTGCTTAGATACCTCCTGCCATTGGCGAATGCCTTGTTTTTAATAACACTCTTGCCGAGTGACCTTTGAAGAAAATCAGTAATTCCTTTGTTTAGAGTGCAAAGGGCATGGATCTCATAGGGCAATTTGTGGTGAGTGAAGTACATTACTTCTGTATCAGTGTCACACTGTCAGAAAGTGGCACTTTGTTAAGATAATGTGACCTTTAGAATAATCATCTTTCATTCCTTTATTCTGTCTGTGATGCTGTGAATCTCTACTTTAATTCTTAATGCTTTTTGATAAAGTAGAAATAACACAAAACTGAAGTATTCGTGTTAGTTTCTTTCAGCTGCATAAGGTGTTTTTGTTCATAAATGGCACAGGTGTCGTTTTGTCCGTGAAAATCTTCTGTTTGCTGACTGTAAAATGTACATCTGTTCTAAAATGTAAATTTGTTAAGCATCTACATATTTTATAAAGGAAAGAAACTGATATAATAATGGGTATCAACTGCTTTACAATGGCTTTTATGCAAAAGAAAATGGACAAAAATTGCCCTGTGAGTTTTGTGCAAGGTCGTCTGTTGCAAGAACAGAAAGGCACTGTGCTGGACAATTAATTATTTAAAAGGAGGATGTGAGAGCAGGTTTGGGTTAGATATATGGATTTGAGTTGAATACTAGCAATACTTTCTGCTAGTATTTTTTTGCATTAAATTCCCAACACATTTTTTGAGGAGATGTCCAAGCTTAAAAATGTTTGTTCTCAATCGGTCCTTATTAAGCACTCACTGAATCAGAAGTTCAGCTTGGTCTCTTTCTTATCTTCTCTCTTGGAGCTGCTCCATTTAATGTGAGTCACAAAATATGCTTTGAGTCAAGGAAATAGGCTGCTTATGCTTCAGTACATGTTCCAGTTTCAGCAATGAAATTCGGTGTGTGTGGTGGTAGTGGTGTGTTGTTTTTTCTCCTACTGAAAGCTTTCTGCCCTGCTGCGTTCCTAACCTGATCACAGCGCTAGTTTTCAGCACTTGTTCTTTTAACTTTCATGTCATGAGACCTATAGTCATAGAAAAAGATGCTGCTACTCCAAATAGGAACCAGAGATATGCTTGATTACATTTTCAGCCTCACCATTGTGAAATAAGTCCAAATGGAGTAGAAATATAACAGCAAAGTACAGCTCAGTAAATTCATGTGTACATTTTTTTAAAAATAAAATCAAAGAAATGTTGATACTTCACTGGAGACAAAAGCATTTTCAAAATAGAAGTTACCTGTTCAAAAACCATATTTTTATGGAACAAGGTTACAGCAATTTTTTTGTTGTAATTGTACAAAAGTTATAAAGTTTGAATTAGTCACAAATATTAGTAAGTATGCATTAAGATACCATTCTGACTTATCCCTGAATCCCCATATAAAATCTATGTCGTTACTGAACTTCAGTAACTGAATAAAAATTTGTGCTGAAATTTGGAAAATGTAACACATATTAACATTTTTGAGACAAATAAGACAATTCTTTGTTTATGCTTAAATTTGGAGGTTGGATCCTGTGTTTAACAGCAGCTGTATGAGTTTTTTGTTACTTGGAAGGAGAAAAAATGTTACTGGCAGTATTTAGTAAGAATTCAGAGAGAAAGGAATTTACTTTCTAAGCCTCCTTAAATTTTAAAACTGTGAAAATTTACAAAAAGTTCACTCTTCTGGGGATTTCTTTTGATACAATTTTTGATACCGATAGCTTTTGATTTCTGAAATCGGAAACCTTGATTTTCCCGCCTCTTCCACCACCCCTCCACCCAAAGGAAGAGTCATATAATCCAATTGGAATAAAAAAACCTTAATTTTTTCTAATATTTCTGTATGACTGTTGCTAACGGGAAATGCTCATGCCTTCCAAAATGTCCAGTAAAAATCTAGTAGCTGCAAATGTTTCCTGGTGTGGATGTATTGCAGGGCCTCAAAAAGCACAATACCAGACACAATGTAGATGTTCTGATTTTGTGAAGCTAATACCTTAGCTCAGGGAACTCATTTGACACTTGAAGTGAATCTCCCAGATGGTAACAATATCATTAAAAATTAATTGTATAACTACTGGACCTGCCTTTAAAGACTTTTGAACTGCTGAGGCTTTCTAATCGTATATTGTTGCTCTAGTTTACCAGTGAAGCAAATCCAATGACTTTGTCAGTATATGGCCTACTTCTGTTAATGAAAGTACAATTTATGCGCTTCAACATATAGATTGTAGAACTAATCTCCTAGTTGACCCATTATGCTCTTCTGCATGTTCCCTAAGCCAAAAAAAAAAAAAAAAAAATATGGTAAATCAGAAGAGGCTTATAGATCAAATGGACATCGTTTAAAATCCAATTAGGGTTCGGAATTATAGTTGCTGTTGGTGTCACGTACTGGGCAGGGGCTCTGTGTCAGTTGTGGGTCTGGCCCAGGATGCTCTGGAGGGATCTTTAGCATTCCAGGGAACTTCAATAACCAGGAAGAGGAGGAAGACAAAATTATATATGGTGGTGTAGAGTGGTTTTTGTTATGGGTTTGTGTTGTGTGGTTTGTTTTTTTTTGGTTTTTTTTTTTTTTTTGAGATACTTGATTAGTATTTTAATCTTTTCACATTTTTTTTCTTCCTTAAATATTGGTGTTTTATTTTGAGATTAAGCAGATATTATCTGTCCTAAACAAACATTCTCACCCTCTTCTACAGTGCTTCTCTCGTAATCAAGGCGTGTCTTGTTATTTTACCATGAGAAATAAAGTCATGGCTCCAGAGTGCTTCATCAAAGTAGTTTTCCAAGCTTTGGCAATGCTGTTTCATTGCACTTCTATGAAATCTGGAATCTAGATCTAGAATCAGCTGTATCAGTTACTCCAGTGTAAATGCAGCTGGTTTTCACTTGTGATGTTCACTCAGTATATAAACCACCCTAAAATGGGAACGAGATGCTTTACTGTGCTGGTGTATAGTACACTTGATCGACTTACCGGTCACTGCTAACTTTCCTTCCCATGCAGTGACTGACGCTGCAATGATGGGCTCCATCAGGACATGTCAAACATCTCATTTGTCAGGGTAATGTCTCAAGGGAATCCTGCAGCTGTAGGTAGAGAGAGAAAACTGGAAGGCTGAATAATAGCATTTGCTATCTAAAGAAAAACTTTACACCTTGGTGTGACAGGATTTGTTTTGTTTTGGTTTTCTTCTTTGTTTAGGGATAGCATTACCACTTCATTTCCATTTCATTCACTGATAGAGTTGTACTGCTGGTCTTTCCTGTTCCTACTCACCACTACTCACTATCATGAAATAACTTTTGGGTGGTAAAATTAATCAGGAAAATGTCGGTGGCTGAAACATTCTCATGGTTTACTTTCTGCTCCCTTTTCAGGGCAAGTGAACTCATTTTAGCCACCAGCCTGCTGTCCAGGGCCTCAAGGTTTTGCTTTCAGCCAAGGTGGTGAGGATGCCCTGAACTGTCCGTGTCCTCCTAGATACCTGCATCTTCCACACTTGTCCTTATAGTCATATAAATAGGGACATCTCCTTTATGTAGGACTCCTGTACTTCAGGTTTTTTCTAGGTGGCAGAAGTCGGTTGTTTCTCAGCTGGTTTTGTGCTGGCAAGTGCTTCCTGTACCGCGTCCTCCAGCTCCAGCAGCTTTAAGGCAGTTTAGGGTCATTTTAATAGTCAGAAGCCTAATGCTCTGCAACTAAATATTTAAACCTGACAGTCATTACTATCACCTTTATGTTTGGGTGAGGTATTTGTTGGCACAAAAATACTTCAGCAGTACTGTAGTTTTGAAAGTAAATACCAGATAATAATTTGCATTTATTCTGTATATAGCTATAGAAAATGCATGCATATATATAGTTGTGTGTATATATATATATTTGTGTATACTTAAGTGAATAATTTATGTACAAAATATCAGCCGTTCCTAAAAAAACCAAAAACACCCAAAAAACCCCAACAGCATAGATGCAGCAGGACATGCAGAGGATTTTAATTAGTCTCTGACTTCAGACTCTGTCTGTTCACAACAGTATTGTAGGCAGACTGAAAGGTAAGTTAAAGGTTCATTAAACAGCATTCAATTAAAAAAACCCAAAACCAAAACGTAATTGTCTTATATGGTAAATGCACCATTACACTCTGAACTAGTATGTCATATTTATTAAAATATGTTTTGCGCTTCCTTTTCAAGTGACAAGCCCAGCACAGTATTATATGGTATTTATATATTGGTTTATTATGAGGTTTAGTTTAATACTTTTTTTTCTCAGTTTATCTAGCATTTCAAGCTACAAATCATAAACCTGCTTGCAATAACGCTGCGGGTTTTGATATTTCTACATCAAAGTGACCCTTTGTGATGTTTCTGTTTTGTTAACTTATAGGGGGATAAGTCATGAGAATCAAAAAATAAAATTAAAGGAAACAGTTGTAAATACTTCACCTCACTTTTATGCCATTTACTTACCCAATAAAAACTAGGAAAAAACAAGTATATTAGAAAGACAAGGTGACCTTCCGATCAGCTCTGCTCTTGCTTTTCCTTCTCTTGTGCATTCAAACAAAGAAGCTGATCCAAAGTTGGAATTGACTGGCTATACAGTTTGTAGAGTGGTTACCTTTATATTAAATTTAACATTAAATAATAAATGTTTCATATGTTATGTTATAGTACCATAAAATTCAGAGCTGAAGTTCAATAACCATTGTTGTATTGGAGTTTGCTGAGAAATGGAACTAATCAAAAATAATACAATCAAAGTTTGCATTATGAGCTGCTTAAATCACAAGACTGGGTTTTTACTTAAATTTAGGCAACCTGTTATGGTATTTGTAGTTACAATTAAAATAACCCAATAGATTCAGCTAGTAATTTTTATAATTCTTCACTTGTATATGTCTATATGCATATATATAAAAATTACTATTTATAGTTTATGACTCAGATGTAGTGACCCTTCAAGCTATTTGACCTTTACATAAAGACAAAATATACTGTTCTATTACATAATTGAAATGCTATGTGTACAATTGTATTATTGTGGGACAATTACTTCACAACTGTTAATTCTACCGTACACCCAACACCCCCTTTTTTTGCCTGTATCTTAATGTCTCACTAGAAGACATCATTAAGCCAGCAGAGACTGAAGTGCACTGAGTCTCATCACCACACTTTGATTATTCCAATTGATTTGCACTTGCTTCCTCACAAATTTATACTTCAATTTCTGCACATAATGCAAAGGGTGATACATCTCTGGTATAGTTTCAAATTCCTCAGGTTAGGATGACTCCCACTGACTTAGCAGACTGCCAGTCATATCTTACGTACTTCATTAATGTTTCTCTGAGCATCTTCAACTTCCTTGGAGGTAGCAGTTTCTTTTCTAAAACACTCAAGTTGCTATAATAGCATTCAGGAGAGATCCTTTTTCTCCTTCAGCCTTCACTGGCATGTGTGGTATCTTAAGTAGACCAACACAATCTTTTATATATATATATTTTTTTTTTTTATTATCTCATTTTCATTAATATCACTCGATTTCTGATTTATCTCTCGTCTCATGCCTGTATCATACTTTTCCACTTCTGTGCGATTGTGTGCTTCTGCATAAAATGAAGAATTATTAAGACTAAACTTTCTTCATTGCTTTTACACTTTAGGAGTATTAATGTTCTGGGCTGATGCTAGAGCAGGTTTTGTGCGTACATCTTTCTGACCTCTTTGTACCTGCAAAACTAATGATAAATTTTCTTGTTCGATGTTACATAATTATAGTAATTTTCTTGTCTTAGGCAACTTTTAGTTTATATTGCTGGTTTTTTGTTTTATTTCTTATATGTTAAGAGTAAAACATGGTATAGAACTTCTTGTTTATTACTGTTTTCAGCTGCAGAATAGATGGGTGGAAAATAATTGCCAATCCAACAGAAGCTATATTACAGCTATATTACACTGCAATTAAAAGATCAGACTGGACATGGTTTATTCCCTACCCCCCCTTTTTTATTTTGGAAACATGTTCTAGGAGTTATGTAATTAAATTATTACCTGCTGTATCACCATCTGCTTACATGGTTTTGAAATGTTTCTGACCTCTGTGTACGTCTACACTTCATGACTTCAAGGAGGTGCCAAAAAAGCAGTGATCGTACTCAGCAGATGGGCAGAGCAACTCACACCCTCCAAGCAGGCGGTCTAGATTGTTCTGGGTGTAATTAAGCATATTTTCTCTAAGTCTAATTATTTACTTTCAAAACATGGTGGGGAGATGTTTATAGTTGCAACAGTAAAATATTCCTTCTGGGATGAAGACCTACTTGAGATCATGTGTGTAGTTAAACATCACATATTTTCTTAGTCAGGTCATATGCTATATTTTGAAACATTATGGTATCTCATTCAAAACAATTAGAATATTCAGAGACTTAAAGTTTGAGCATGTTGTCCAACAAAAAAACTGTTTAATTTCAGTTTAGAAAAGAAACTGCAGATAAGAAATCTGCCTGGAAGAAGGAAGTCAGAGAAGCGTCAGTAAGGGCAGGGGTTATTGAGTGTGCGTGTTTGGAGAAAACAGGCCATGAAGATCTTTGAAAACATCGATTGGTTCTGGGTCTGATACCAAGTGAGTTATGGTTTATTGGGTTATTGCTCTAATACCAGCCTACATGACCAGGAAACTGGATCCCTGCTATTGAACAAGTTGTACTGCTCACTCCATACAAACTGTAGAGTGTGTTGCCAACAAACTGACTTTGGTCTTCAGTTACATCTCATCTCAGTCCAGTATCGGTCTTTATTTTTTTTTTTTTTAATAGTGAAAGTAAATAGTGAGAAGTCTTAGTAATCATTGCCTTATTAGGTTAAAAAGAAACAAAACCAGAAAACAACCATAATTATTAGACAATAACAAAAGTTGTTATGTGTGGTGGAAAACTATTGCTGGCGCAATTCTGCTGGACTCAGTGTATAGTTTGGTATAACTCGGCAAGCTCATTTCTTTTAGCACAGGCGAGAGTTAAGGAGCCTCAGCAGCCACAATAGGAGTTCATTATGTGCCAAAAGGAATAAGTGATGCTCTCAAACACAGGTAGGCTGGGAATTTCGTAGACTGTTGTGCAATCATTAATAATCTTAGACCTTTGTCACAAATTGGAAGTCTTAATGGGTTCATTTAATGGCAGTTAGCTCTGTTTTTACTCAGCTGTGTGAAGTGTAAGTAGTGATAGGTCAGTAAGAAGTTCTTACTTGCTACCAACATTATCTAACTTTTCAAATTTCTTACTAATTTTACAGTAATTTTGACTGGGGTAGAACAGACCCAAACTATTTTCAAAGGTTTTTAAGTACCTTTTCTCAGTGCTATATTCAAAAGTTAATATCCTCTCTATATTTCATACCCTATATATTTATTTCTCTCTTTCTCATTAATTTAGTTTGATTGGAGTCTTCCTTTGTGCTTTACTGAGAGATCACTATGCAGGACAAGTACATTTTAACTTTGCCTAATGCTAGACGTGCATATTCATAGACATATACTCAAATAAAAGTGCCCAGATTATTCTTCTTTCCCTGCATACAAAGTTCCCAATACAGTCAGCAAAATTGCTAGGAATTCTTGGTAATCTGGATCTCTAATGAGAAAGTCATCGCTATACTTCAGTGCTCACTACTTCAATGATATGTAGAAGTGCTTTAGAACAGAGGTTGATGTCTTTTATCCCAATTTTGTTTTTGAAATTACCCAGCAGCTTAACAACCAGCCTGGATATAAAATTGAGTTCTCCAGCTCTTTGTAGTAGTCTGCATTAGGTAGCAACGTTTTTGGGCATTTAGCCATCTGTCTTTTGAAGTGTTGCATCCACTTGTTTTGATATTAATCCATAAAAATAAATTCCATATGTGGTCCAAATATTGGTCTTTGTGGGTCTCAAATTAGAATAGCAATGAATAAAATGTTTACTTTCATGTCCCAGATGGTAACTTCGGTAGATAGTTGTATTCACTCCAATTATTTTGGAGTAAGTTTAGCAGCAGAAGATAAAAATGCAGCATGGTTTTGTAACAGCACATGATATTTAATTGGTTTAGCTGTACGCTTAATTATTTCCAGGATCTGAAAGTAAAGGGAAAATGGAAATGGATTATAGGTCTGACCAGATTTATGGAAGGTTTACATGTTACTTACATAGATTCGTAACATAATGGTCACTGTGGAGTTATTGTCTTTACATTCTGTGTGGTAGGCTTTGGGCATAACTTTCTAATACTTATATTTCAGATTTTTTTGGCAAAGCTATGGAAATGGGTAATGGAACTGATTACATTTGATCACACATATTCAAACCATACCCTTTGTGATGTATAGCCGTGGACCTAAAGCCTTTCTATCTGTGTGAAGCAGTCAAAAGCTTGATACTTTTAAAAAGAGAACGAAAAACTGAGTATTTAAGCAATAGAGTGATTACACATGGAATGTAATACAATTGTAATGGTTTTGTTCGTGTTATTACAGTAAACCTAGTTGTTTCAGGCTATATTTTGGTAGAATAAATATTCTGTGATAAAGCAGTGTTTTGTGACTGAATTTTACATTTTCATGCTCTTTGCCTGACATTTAGTCTCAAAACAACACTACTTTTAAGTGCCATTGAAGATCATTTATTTTTAATAATTTCCTTGTTCATAAATAAATCATAAATCTATGAGATGAACTTAAAATAGTTCACTGTGTTCCTTAATACCTTTAATACATACAGAAATTCTAGTTCTGTATGTGTATCTAAAATACAGGGAATTCTGTGTGTTCACTCTTGGGGAAAAAAAAAAAAACAACTTTTCAGTCTTCAGTTTCTGTTAATGTACAAACTGTTTTCTAATGTTGTTTCTTGATTCATCTTAATTATAAATTTAGTCACTCTAAATTTTTCATGAGCCTGGGTGACTTTTCACTAGAGACTGATTTGCCTCCCTCTCCTTGCTGTAAATCATGTAAGACTTTGCACTGTGAAGCTCAGTGGAAGATATTCACTGTAAAAACCAGTAGAGGTGAAGAAGGCACTTCAGCTTTTTTCAGTTGCATGGCCCGATCCTCTTCCTCTAGAACCTCATGGGCATCTTTTGACTTGTGTTTTTTTTTTTCCTGAGCTTGAAATTAGGTCATGTATGAATAAAGCTGATTAACTTGTTCTTTGAGGGAAATATTCCCACTCAAAATCTAAATTTCATCAAAATGTACATTTTTAGTAAGGAGATGTTTTTTTCTAAGAGGAATTATTAACATGTAAAATAAAGCAAGAGAATGATGTTTCTGGGGAAACTGAAAAATTAATTTTCCAGTTTTTAAGTTGAACGATATATCCATAGGGTTAGGGACATGTATCCCTATTTCTATACTTTTCTCATTTGATATTTTTAAAGGAAAGAAAGACAGGAGAGACCATGGACATAGTGACAGTCACCACAGTAACTCCACAATGTCCCAGAGGCCTGCAAAGAGACAGAAACAGCACGTGAATTATGATCAGTTACACATTGGTTTATTTTATGAAGTTTTTTCTTCTTCCTTCAAGGAAACACCTAAGTATTGTGGTAGAAAAGAAGGTAGGCAATGGGACTTGAATTCATATTCTGGTCAAAAATATTAGTACAATATTGAAAATACTCGTAGGAATTTGCAGAGTTTAAGAGTTTATTGTATTATTCAGAGTCACTAGTAGCATGTTTTTGGAGTTCTTTTCAGATTATATTTTCATGATTATTGTGTGATTGTGTTAGTTGTAAAGTGTCTTATTGATTCTCTCCATTTTGTGGGTTGCTTTTTGAGAAAATTGGTTTCTTAATGGTTCCTAGCTCTGGACAAACAGTGATTTGAGAACTGCTGATTGAAATTAGAATTGGGTTGGGAATAAAGGCAACAAAAAGCTTTCCAGACCAAACAACTTTGAAATTTCCTTGAAACTCGCAAATGTTTTTAAAACAAAGTTGTCTCAAGTAGCGAGAGTTTCCATCTGTTTCTGTCATTGGGAAAATGCAGCAGATAAAGCCCAAGTTAGGAAGCAATTAAATATATTACTGCCAGCTGAAGGAAAGCCTGAATCCTGGTGGTTGTTTTCTTCCTGGCTGAAGGGTTTATTTAATAGGACCTCTTCAAAAGGAAAAGTTTGCTTGGCCAAACCTAGATCCTTCTGTCTTATTAAGTCTTTGAAGAAATCAGCATGTTCTCCATGGCCAAACCAGCTTCTACAATAAGCACAGGTGGGAATGCCTTTTTTTTTGTTTAGCTGCAACTCAGCTGAAGTTATTGGAGGGTTTTTTTGAGAAGTAGGGTAGCAATAGCAAGCTATTGTACAAGCAGTACATGTGACCAAATCCAAACCGACACAACCCTTATTTGTTTGTTTATTCTGTACTTTCTTACATTAAGGTGCTACGGAGATGGATATTTTGTACACATTTTGGTGATGTGCAAATTGAGTCAAAGGCTGCAACAAATATGAGCCACATAAATTAAATGCTTAATTTATCAGTGATTCAGGAAATCTGCATCATTCATGTGCTTCAAGGGTTACAAGTCAAGCAGTTTTTGGCAATCTGCTAATCTGCTATGCTTGCTATATAGTTGTAGTTGCTTACTATCCCAGGAGTTTCCGGCAAATGCTCATACAATCTGATTAACATGGTTCACATACAAAGGGCGCTGGCCTGGGGACTACCATGTCTCATTAATGGAAATGAATTTTTCATGCTGTGGCTGCTATGTCTTGTGTATTAAGACTTTCATTTCTTTTTCCATTTCCATCTTTTTTCTATGAAGTGTCCGTATGAATTTTAATAACTGGCTATATTACATGTTTGAGGGGTTTTTTTTTAATTTTTTGCATATTGATGTTATTTTTGCTAAGAAACAGATGTATCAACAGCAGGAAAAAAAAGAAAAAAAAAAGGAGAAATGGCATACATTTGTGTTCATATTGAACCCTTTAGCACTGATTGAACGCTTGATGAGTTCAGTTTAAGGATGATGTGGCTCGATCTGTTCTTGGCAGCAGTCCCGCTTTGAGTGGGAGGTTGGAGGAGGTGACCCCAGAGGTCCCTGCCAGGGACATTTCTGTGATTCTGTGAATTGTCAGCTTTTCTGTATAACTTTCCAGAATTAAGAGAATTAGTGTAACTGATGTATCATCCCATCTTTTTAAGAAGCTGTAATGTATTCTGCTGTGACACGAATACTGTTCTGTGTTATAGCTGAAAGCAGAGAAGAGAGGGCTTAGTCTTCTCTCAGAGCTGTTGCTTGGAGTGTTTTTGGGTTAATGTTGCATTTTAAAAGGAAATTGAAGAGAGGAAGTAACAGTACATATTAACCAGCAAGGTCCACAGCTGCTGTTCTGTGGCATTTGCTATTTAAGGGTTTTGCTGTCAGCAGATTGTAATTTCCTGATTAATATTACTTTGTCAAAAAATCCCCAAACATCACTAGCTGTCTTGTACAAGAATCTGTACCTGAACGTGGGTACCCAGCATCATAGAAGATCATCAACACACATTTAATTGATGATATAAAGGTGAATTAGCACAAACCATCAGTCCTTCTGTTCATGCACAATTCCTGCTTTAGATGGCAACTGCTGAAATACCTCTAAGCACCAGTTACATAGTTTATATAGCTCAGCATACTGAGTTAAAGTAGGCTATATGTTTCTTGAGTATGTCGTCTTTGTTCTTGTTGTAATGCAGACTTTCCTTATGTTCAATTGCCAGTGTCTCTAAATGATAAAGTACTACAGTGTAAGCCATTTGAACTCTAGTAGCTGTGCACAAACCCTGGCCTAGCCTAGCCTAAAATAAGGTTTATTAAAGGTTTTTCCTTCTAAAACAGCTGGCCTGTTTATTTGAGATTGTGAAGTTTGTATCATGCTCCTCTCTAAGGTTGCTCTGTTCATGGTCAAGATGTATTATGTTTACTTTTTAAGAAATTATTGCTTAAGAAGTTAGTACATGATGGCCAATTAAGAATTGAGGTAGTCTTTAGGAAAATGGGTTTCTCTAGTTTATTTAACATAATACCCTCATCTTCATACATCGCAGCAAGGCTGAGAGATTCCTGTTAAGTGATGACTGGGAGTCCATCAAAGAGATGCTGAAGGTAAAACCATGGGCTGAGCAGCTGTGCGTCTTCTGCCAAGGCTGCGGTCACAGTTGGGTAGGACTTTGCTGAAACCAGCATCGGTTCTAGCTGCTTTTTTCTGACCTAATTCTGGAAGGGCTGATATCAAAGTGTAATGTTCTCCTGGAAAGCTACTGAAAGCCTATATATTACTGTTATATAGAGCTTTACATATAGATTTAGTTCATCACAGTGTTTGCAGAGTGAGTTATACTAAACTAAAGTAACGAATCAGTTTTTAATTTAAGATGCTTCCACACTGAACTCGAAGGTGGCTGATGTGAAAGGCTGTGTCAAGAGTGGCAGAAGTGCTTTAACAGGTATGCAGATGAAGCAGAAGAAAGAATGGATGCTTCTTTTGATTTTTATCCCTAGAAATCCAGGGGGATTCCTGTATTGACCTGAACTAATGCATCTTGGATTTTCTTTTAAATAGAAATCATAAACTCATTTTGGCATGTAGATATTGGCGGATTCAGGATGCTGAATGTCACACCGTGTTGACTATGTGTGAAATAACATGTTGTGATGAATTCACAGGAATTGTACACCATGCAAAATTACACCTCCGGGCAGACTGAAATGACCCAACTCTGACATTTTTCAAACTTGACAGCTTATTTCAGTTTAGATTTAGAAAAAAAGGTCAAAGGACACCAGACGTATTACCACTCTACTCTCTGCCTAGAGGTATAGTAACACTAAATCTTCTAATATTTCATCTAATGGCAAGTCAAGGTTTCCTCATTTAGGTCCCAGAAACAGGAGTAATGACTCGAAAGCTTCATGACCACAGTATTTGGAAACACCCTTGCATTGTATATATCATATATGGGGTTGCTGTGATGTAATGGCTTGAGTAAACGTCCCTTTGCCTTGCCAGAAGCAGAATCTGGACAAATAATGTGTGAATAGCTTGATTGCCTTCTGCCAGGAGTCTGGAGCGTCGGTGTGCCTCGACATGTGTACATGGGCATATCAATGTGCTTCATAAACATGCTCCCATCTTGGGCTGCAGTAGCAGTTGCTATGGCAACATCACTCTGTACTTGAGCTTTAACATTCACGAGTTCACCCAGAAAATAAATTTGGTGTGATTATGAAGTAAACTTGCTTGTTTTCTGATTTTTTTGGATACAGATCGTTGAAAAAAAAAAAAAAAAGCAGAAAATTATGTTCCTGTCTTACTCTGTTTTCTGCTATAAACCATGTACAGACTCATTAAAACTGTCATCTATCAAAATATAGTAAAATTACAATAAAGATATCTTGTAAGTGTTGCCATCTTCAGCTCAATAATATATTATTTTTAAGGGCTCCATGTCATTGTTGAAGTTGATAAAACTCAATAAAACCCCACTGAGCAAGAAATGAAAAAAAAAAAATCTAGAAAAGATTTTATAAGTACTGACCTATTTTTCTACAGTAAAAGACCACAGGATGGTGACAAGAGAAACATTTTGTTCGTGTGTATCAGTATTTTAAATATATCATTTTAATCTGATCTTATCTAAAACATTGCTATTGACATAAGATATGCTGGCTTCATATGTCATGTGTATCTCTGATTTCCACGTGAAATCTTAATAATAGGAAGATTTATTTTCTGTACCCAGCTAGTTTTGTGAAATCAGTTCTAAGCTCTGAAAACCACTTTAGATGATCTTATCTCGCGTATCACCAGGAGCAGCAGAGAGTTTGCAGGTGAAGTCTGTTTTGCTCTCCCCCACTCCACTGCTCTCTTCAACAGAAGCCATAGAAACAGGATTTTGAGACCATTTGCCATCTCCAGCTGGTGCTGTAGCTCTTCTGTGGGAACAGAAATTGCGCACAGGTCAGTCATATGCACAGGTTTTTTAGGGGAAGCCTTTGTAGATTTATTATTTAAAAAAAAAAAAAAAACAAACAAGTTTTCAATAGTGTCTTTAAAAAAAATGTCTTATATATAATAATTTCTATACATTTAACATCATTCTCTTGGGGATGATGTCCTAAAGTGTCTAAGTCACTTAAGAGCTGTTTTATTTTTAGAAAAGATGTGGGCACATCTTATTGTCTGTAATCCACATTTTTGCAGATCCTGAGCATGTCTCATGCTTGCAGTTCTGCTGCGTGCTGGGTCCCTTTACTGGGGGACATGTCCCTTCAGGGGACAGATTGAAATCGCAGGGCTGACTCATGGCCATCTCTTACCTTTGGACTAGTTTAAGCTGCATAATCTTGTATCCCAACTGAACAGAAGTAATAAGTTTGGGGTTTTTTCACCTTTTTTCTTCAGTAGATTTTGATAGTGATTGCTAAAAATGAGGAATGGAGTTTGTGTTCACGATGAGGCCTGATTCCTGTTTGTAACGCTTCTATAAAAGTGACCGTTTTGTTGTGTGTTTGTGTGTGGTGTGTTGTGGTCTGTATGTATTTTTTTTCTTGTGTGTGGTGGTGTTTTTTATAAGAAATGGGATCTAACTCACATAGTATTTTCTAATGTTGGTTTGCACCTTTTGAAATACAGTGGACATCCTTTAGCACAGTTTCAATAAGTGTAGTAGTTTGCAAGTGTATGTTTTCCAAATTTTTAATGTTAAAATTACTCAGTGTGGCAGGGTTTTGTGTGTGTTTTTGTTGTTGTTGTGTTGGATTTTTTTAAACAATAATTTAAATTTGATTGACTGTAATTGATGAGCAAAAAGAGATTGGGGTGAAAAAAATATCAAAGTAAAATGTGCCCAAACCAAGGATTGTACAATTTTCCAAAGCACAAATGAGTCATACAAAATTAACTTGCTTAAGAACTGCTAGGCCCTGTTATTGCAACTATTGCTGTCAACATTTTCAAGTTAAACACCATTTACAATAGTTTTATTTCACATCAAATTCAACTGTAAGCCTGAATGCAAATGCCCTAATAATACTTTTTGTCTTAGTAAAGCTTTGTGTCTTATTTCTTTCAGAGGCAATTATAATGTCTGGGGAATGGTAATGCAAAATATATTATTGATGAAACCTTGAATTTAGAAAAAATACATATGCAGGGAAGCTGAATATTAGGTTTGCATACAGGCAGGTGTATGAGGAGAAATGGGAAAAGGGAAGGATTAAGATCTTTAAAGAATGGTTTTGAGTGGGCTGGTTGCTTTGCAGTGAGAGGAGGTTGCTGTAAACCATCCCAAATCCCACTGGGATGAGGGGCAGGGACTTCAACAGGTGCCTTCACCCAGGATCCAGCGATGCTGTAGTTTAAACTATGGCAAAGACTGGCTGCAACATAGCTCAAATTTATTCTTTTGGAGGAAACGTATTTGTGCGTTTTGTGGCTGGTTTTGTTTTGTTTGTTGTAGTTGCAGGGAAGGGAAGAGCGAGGAGTTTGGGGACAGGGGTTGCTCTGGATGGGCAGGGCCCATTGGGATGGGGAGGGACAGGAGCTTGGGAAGAGACGTGGGAAGGTGAAGGGAATAAAATGGTTGGGGCGAGAGGAGTGAGAAGGGTGGGCTCTGGGGCAGGAGGTGTGGTAGGTGGTGGGGCTGTGGCCTGGTGCAAGCTAACAAAGATGTAGGATGGGAGGAAATGGCCTCAAGGTGCACCAGGGTGGGTTCACATTAGATATTGGGGAAAATTTGTTCATGGAAAGTGTTGTGAAGCATTGGAACAGGCTTCCCAAAGCAGTGCTTGATCTTTGGAGTTGTTTAAAAGACATGTAGATGATGTTCTTAGGGACATGGTTTAGTGTTAAGAGTTGTGGTTGGACTTGATTTTGAGGGTCTCTTCCAACCAAAATAGTTCTATAGTTTTTTCATCTTATATACCTGTTTTAAGAACAGTGTGTGCATGCACATACACACAGATATCCCTTCTAGTGCTGGGAATCCTGTTTCTTCATCCACTTTTGTGCTTTTAGAAACACAGCAATCCTGTGCAGTGCCCTTCCAAGGACAACAGCAGGATCTGAGTGTGGAGCTGAAAGATAAATCATTAATTCATGGACTGAGGAACCAGAGTGTGTGTGGGGGGCTTCTCCCTCCTCGTTTGAGACTGTTGATCTGGTGTTTGCAAATGAGCGTGATAAAGAGTGAGCACATAGAAAATGGAGCTGTAACCACCTGAACTGGGGGGAAAAGCTGTTCTGAAAATGGAAGCAAAGCAAAGGCAGCAGCACAGCACGTAGCACAAGAAATACACATAATCTCTAACAGAGCCATTTATACTGCTCTGATTACGCTGCACTTTTAATGAACCTCCTAGGTAGGCTGTGCATATATCATGGATGCTGTTACCTACTATAAGTTCAGTAAATATTTCTGAGTTTGGTTTCAGGTAAATAGGTATTTGCAAACTAAACATGTCTGAGGATGGAGAAGATGTATGTTAGTAATACATGCCCAGCATATTAGAGACCAGCCGAGTCTGCCTCAGCTTTATGTGATAGTTGTTTGCTGGCTGAGAAGGAGCTTCCTGGCAATTCTTCTTTCTTCAAGCCCCAGGACTTCAAAAGGTTCTGGAAAGGCAGCAGGCAAATACATTCATGTGTACCTATGCACACCTGTTTATCCCAGGATATTTAGCTGAAGTGGCTGACATTTTTCAACACTGCTTTAATGGGCAAGTTGATTCTTGCTTCCAACTGGACATCACTGTGTGCAAGTCTTATCAATCAGGGTGCATGATAGACCCTGTTCTTGTCATGTAGTCATCCTTTGTGTCAATAGTATCCTGGTCCACGTGGCTGTGCATAATATAATAAACTCGATGAGAGATTTTGAAGTTAAGTATTCTGTATCACTTATACCAAAAAGTGCTTATTAGTGTTATATGAAAAGACAACCTGTTTTCAATGATTAGCTGTGTTTACACACCTCCTTTATCAAGTCTGATCTCTCTATTCTGTCTTCTACAAGACTGCACGTTTTTTCAGGTTGTGTTTCTCTTCAGTCAGCTAGTGAAACATGAGCAACTGGCAAGTTTTGTCATTTGGTTTTATATGGTGATTGTGCAGAGTGACAAGGAACTTAATTGTCCAACTGTAACGGAACTGGTTGCCAAACCCATATCCCAAATGTGAGGGAAGGGAGAAATCATTACTGCAGAAAATTAAGGAAGTGATGACGGAAATATCGCATTATTTTTTGAATTACAGTGTAGGGTAATGTTGCTGTTGACAAGGTCATCATAATCTCTTCTGCAGACGACTTTTGTCAGGGATTTATAAATGAAGAATTTGTCTAGGCCTGAAACTTGGCATTGTCTCATTTAACAAACTACTAAATTTTGTTATATATACTTTAAAGACATGTATGTGTGGTGGGAGTTGATTTCCCTGATAAGTATAGCTATTTGCCCTTCAAACAGGTGATACTGAGTCTGTTTTGGGGGTTTGCGTAGACACAAAATTATTAGGACTTAAAGCAAAAGCACTCTCTGTAAAGATACTGAGAAATAAAATAAAAATGAAAGAACCTCTAAAAATGAGATTAGCCAACAATCCTGGATTTCTGGTTTTATGACTGTGAAAAGAAGCTGCAATGCCTTTAGTACAGTTTCTGGGTGAAACTTGCCTCTTCAGTAATGAACACTAAATGGCCTAAGAAGGTGTTTGCCCAGACAGCACGTAAACACTTGCCGATCTTTGGCTGCGAATCAGCCTGATGAACTGGATTCATGAACTGGATGTAACAATTACAGCACCAGTCCACAAATAATTTCATGTAATATATTAACATTGGTGTTTCCTTGTTGGTTTCATAAAACATTTGTATAAGATGGCCTTTCTGTTGTGGATGTATTAGGTGCAACACCTTTTATGTGTAGTCCTTATTGTATAATTTTCAAAAGGCTTCATTGATAAGAGGTTGAAGCAGGAAAACTATCAGAAAAAAAGTTTCTGATTGTTTCATAACAAGATGTACTTATCAGGTTGTAAAGGTGTTGTTTTTAAGATCAAAGAAAATGTAGATCGTTTTGAAATGGGCTCATTGAGGCACTAATGACCTGATAAAGCTGATTCTCCTGATTTCTTATGTTACAGTTAATTGAAAGGATATTTAGCATTGTTTTGATACCTCTCACAAATAACAGGAGGTATAGAAATGCACATCAATTTTATTGTTCATCAGCTTGGCTCTGTCCAGTATTGCAGGGTTTATGATCCCCCTTGTCCCTATAGAATGGTTTTAAAGCTCACTTGGTGCATAGTCAAACTTCTGGCATTTTGCAGTTACTTTTTTATCTTTATAATAAAACATGGTTTTAACAACAATTAAATGTTGAAACAGCTTGCTGGCAGATGGGATGGATTTTCTTTCTCCTGAAGTTTTCAAAAGTGTCTTTCAAAAATATGTTCATTTTATGATCGTGTTACAGAGAAGAATGAACTTGATTATCATAGTGATTTTCTTAACAGTTTATCCATATTTCTCTCTCTCTCTTTTTTTTTTTTTTTTAATTCTCTATATAGTGTTTTCTTTATCCTTCTCATTCCTACCTAAAACTACATTTTATACATTATCTTTAAGTCTCATCTACTTCCTTAACCAGCCAAATACTATAAATGAACTGGTGATACAGATGGCACAAATGACTTGTGTCTTGATAATTAGGGCACCTCTTTCTAAAGTCACCATTGGCACAGTTAAATATACTGTGGACCCTAATCTCAGATACTTTGCAATAAATTGTACTGTGTCCTTACACTCAAATAATGAAGTTAGCAATATTAGTAGAAAAAGTGAAGATGGTAACTGGGGCTACTCTTGCATTCTTTGCATTCTTTAACTAAAGGACATGTATTGCTGAGAAGGTCCTGTGCTCTGAAGACTGGTCTCAAATATAAAATTAAATTGAATATTGCTTTGTATTGTAGTTCATTTAGTTGTGTTTTCTTTTGTGTTTTTGTTTGTTTGTGGGTTTGGTTTTTTTTTGGTTATGTGGTGGTGGTGGTTTTGTGTGGTATTTTGTTGTTGTTCTGGTTTTGTTTTGTTTTTCTTCTTCCCTGAAGTGAGGTGACTGGTTTTGGTGCTTTTGTATAAAAATTGAATTGCTGAGATATTAAGCCATGGAATGTGGTTACTACTCATATGCATTAACAAATATTTAAAGAAATTTCATAGGATTTTTTTATTATGCACTTATGTGTAGATTTAAATAACCTTTATTAATACACTCCTTTGAAAAATAACATACATTTTTAAAGTGTCATAAATGCAGAGAAAGCTTAACTACCAAGGATATTCAATGGTCACCACTTTTAAGCTCAGCAAGATTAATATTTGCCATGCAACTGTATATGAGAAAAACTGCCTTAATTCCTATTCTATGGGTAATATTGTAGTAACCTGATAAGGGTTTATTTTTTGGTTAAGGCAGTTTGTTAAATGACTGTAATAATACTGGGGTCAGAATTATATATTTATGTAATACAGTAATGATTTGTTTTGCTTTTAAAAGACAAAACACTTTCCTTTAATTTCTACTAAAAACAGTATGAAATGGAGCTGGAAAGATGAGGTGGTTGGGCAGCTATTACCACCTAGTAATGACCTGTGTCATTGATGATTTGCAAATTAATCCCCTCCACTAACAAAACAGGAGGAGAAAGGGCAGATAAATAGTTTGCAAATTGGTTAACTCAGCTTTCCAAATAATATTAATAAATCTCTTGATGTCCAGGTGGTGCCTGGCAAGAACAGTGCACCGGGGATCGTTACGGGGCTGATATTATTCAGTATCTTTCTCAACAGCCTGGGTGAGGAGACATTGTGTTCCCTTGGGAATTCAGGAGGTGATGCTGGAAGGGGGAAGAGGTTGACCTGCTGAGTCACAGCGCTACAGCTTAGAGGGATCTTCACAAACCCAAGGGCTGGGCCAACAGAAAGTCTATGAAGTTCAGCCAGAACAGCTTTTCAGGCATAAACCATTTGTTGACTTAACTGGAAATTAGAGAGTAACATTTGTTATCATTATTTGCATAAATAATGTAAATTTTCACATGGACTTTGGATGCTTTAGTTCAGCTCACTCTTTGTTTGCCCTGCATGTAGAAGAATGCGGACTGCAGGTGGAGTGTTGATTTGCAAAGTGTGTACAATAGCTGCACTGGAAACACGTACCTCAAGCATGGGCTCTCTTGACTGTTCTTATGCTGCCTGACAGTTTTAGGTGAGGGGTATTTATATGGCTGTACAAGGAAATAGGACCTGTAAATCGGTATTGCATAGAGCAGGATAGTCTTTCAGTGGACAATAGGCTGTTTCATTATATAAATGCTTTCCAACGGTTTGCTCTCTTCAGAGAGCTTCAAAAAGCTAAATTCTACTTTACCTTTAGAGTAGGTTCATCTATTATGTTGCCTCAATAATGTTATCTGGAGGTAGATCTCAGAGAAAGAAAATGTCTTAAAATGTGAAAACAAAGGGATAATGTAGTGTTGTAGGTGTCGGTCTGATATCCATCACTGGGAGGTTTAATATCTTTATCTTCAGTTTATCCTAATTGATGAGTGAGTCTGATTTTTGAGAAGTCCTAAATTACAGATGCTTATGTGATGGAATAGCTATTGTCCAAGTGTGGAGGAAAGCGGTGCCCTGTTGTTGCAGTCTGTTAACAATCGTTTATTGAAAATTGACTTTGAATGTTTGCACTGGAGGTCGGAGTTCCCTTTAAAGGGCTCAGGCTTCCATAGAAATATCTAGAAGTGCCATATATATGCCTTGCTATTAAAGGAATCATTTTGATATGAATACTTACCTGGCAGTGCTTTAGATTCATTAAAATGGGAAAAATAAGTGGAGCACAACAGCTGGAACAATTTCTAAGTAAATTCATCAGTCGTTCAGGAACTATGCATTTAAAATACCTATAAATAATAGAATGCTTCATCTAAATGGAAGCCTTTTATTGATGTGTAAGTACAGTGTCACCCTGAAATTTCTTTTTTGAACTTACCATTTCCTTGTGTTTAGAATCTGATCAGGCAAGTTATTTCTACTTTTCCAACTTAATTTTAACATCATTATTTTGTATAGTGTGCAAAATGAAATTGATACACACAGTTGTTAAGCTTTAAAATTACTTTCAGCTAATAAATAATTGTTTTGGAAACTCTGTGCCTTCACTCAATTTTTTAATATTATCTTGGGGACTGACAAAATAATAGGATAACTTTTGTATTTTGCCATTTGAACTTGTAAATTCCCTTTATTTGTATTGTTACTATATGTTAAATGCCTTTAAATATCTTCTTTCACCTCTGATGATGTTCATGGGACTGCTTATCCTACAAAAGAAGACAGGACGATGGAAACAAGGAGAGTAAAATACTGAGAACCCAATTTTTGCTTTTTATTATATATGTTTGGTTCTCCCAGATTTACAGAGGATAAATAAATTGTTTATGTAGCCATAAGGAAACAAACATTTAGAGGTTGTTTGTTTCTTTGTTTGTTTGGTTTATAAAATTTTAAAAAAATTGTTTTAACAGATAAAAAGATGGCGTATCACAAAGTGAACGCAGACCAGAGAGCACAGGGGCACTCTCCGTACCTCGACAGCGATGACCTCCAAGCCACAGCACTGGACCTGGAGTGGGACATGGAGAAGGAGCTGGAGGAGCCTGGCTTTGACCATTTCCGACTGGATGGTGCCATCCAGCATCACCTGGGACACTCGCAGAGCCCTGACCTTGATCTCGAGCCCATCCAGCCTTCATCTTCTCCTAAGGGAAGGTTCCAGCGGCTTCAGGAAGACCCTGACTATGTCTCGCACTATATGAGGCAGACACCAAAGAGCAACCGCTGCAGCTTTTTTCAGATACTGAAAGTATTTTGCACTGCTTTGATTGTATTTATTTTTGGAATTGTGATAGGATATTATGCACGTAAGAAATGCCCTTCTCCTCCAACATCTCAAGAACCAAATAACCCTCATCTCTACCATGAAATTCTCAAGGAAATCAAAGCTGAGAATATTCAACAGATTTACAGGTATGTACCTTGAAGTATTTTTGTTTAAATGCCATCGGGTGCCAATGTTAAGATTTCTTCTGATTTGTTTTATATGGAATCATCTTCAGTTTTCTCATCGTGCTTGGGAAACTTTCATAAACATATATGAAACTAGACTAATTTTTAATAATCTGGATTTGTGTTATTGATTATAGGTTTTGCTTTAATAACTTTCTATTGCTATATTAGTGCTAGCTTCAGTGTATGCGAATTGAAAAACATAGATAATTCAAAGTGTATAAGAGTATAGATGATAGGCCAGGTAACCTAGATACAGTTGATTATTGAATAACATTGTCAAAAAGCAAGATTTTTAGATGGTGTTTTGTAATATTTGTCACTTTAAGAAATCCAAAATCCCCATCTAATCTCTGGCAAATAAGTGAATCCCTGGTGTGCCTTTTTTGTTTTTAATAATCTGTATGTGGAAGTAAGCCTTTAGTTGTTAATGAATTTAGGAGGGAAAATTGAACTCTGAAAGACTGTGATTTATTTTATCTTTCAGTTAGTACCTGGTTTATGGATACAAAATGTAAAATATTTGCTGACTGGGTTCGTTTGGTTGGTTGGTTTGTTTGGTTGGATTTTTTTGTTTGGAATCTTTGAAAGTTTATATAACATGTTGGTACCAGAGTATAACCACTTTTCTGTAGCGGAGAACGTGGAAGCAACTGGGTTTTCCTGCCAACTTTTGAAAGTTATTTCTGTATGAGGGGAGAGTTGAGCTTATTTCTGGCTTCTGGAACTGCAAGTTCCTTTTTCATCATGAAGGAAACACATTGCAGATTTGTTTTGATCAGTACCAGTTCAGAAGCTGCAGAATTTGCATACCTGAGGTTAGAAAGGATTATTGTTGTGGACATCCAAAGATTAGTTCTTGAGTAGATTAGGAATGTATTAAAAGCAACCACACAAGTCTTCTAACGTAATTTTTCTTCATTATGCTTGTTAAACCAAGTCTAAAATTCTGAAGCAGTTAGTAACATGGTTTGAGCCAACACTCTTGCTAAATTCAAGGGAAAAAATAGCTATGAAAGATTTCATGTCAGTTTCCAGTTTAAAACTGACTCTATGTGGATCGAATTATTTTTATAATGGGAAAGGGTATAGGTGATGAAAAGTGTTAATTATGAATGGTAAAGAGATCAACCTCTTTGTCTTCTGAGAAAGTAAATTTAACTGAATTCTGTCAATGGGCTTAGTCAAGAACAAAGTATTGGAATAAGCTAAGCCCTACAGATTGGGTATTACACAAATACAGCAAATTGCAGAGAAGTCTCAGTCACAGGGTGATACTCCAGTAAGTTGTGTTTGGGGACTGGGTATCACTTGCCATTTCATTATTTCAAAAGGTGGTTGAAAAATGCCTTTTCAAACTCTTCATCATTCTCAGGCATTTTCTTGTAGCTATTAGGGTATTGTTGAGAATTTGGACTTTAGGTAAAATGATTTATAGGAATACTTTGGAAGTTAAATGTACTAACTTGTTTTCCTTTAATATAATTCTTAGCATTTGTTTTTGAGTTTTTTTTCTACATAATAGAATGATTTCAGCAAATGTAGTCAAGCATTAATTCAGCTACCTATTGATTCTGTATATAAATATGTAATCAATGCTTTTAGTATACTACATTACCTACAAGATTTTTCGTAACCCTGCTTTTCAGTCTGAGATAGCTTTTATCCCATGTTGCGTTAAGTTGCTTTCCCTCAACAGCTGTTTGTCAGGAGTTGGAGTTACTGCAATCAAACCTGCATCTATGTAGCCTTACAAATATACAACATGCAACATATGTTGCTTGGAAAAAAAAAATCAATATATGTTATTGTAATACTTCTTTCAATGTAATATGCTTCGAATTACTAGGAATAAGTGGCAGCTGCTTAGCTTGCAATTTCTTAACGCTACTGAGGATGACATTAATTTAATTTTCTTGACTTATTACTTAGATCAGACTCAATAATGGTAGAGACTTTTGTTAACAGTCTTGATAAAGAACTTAGAAAAAATGTACAGAAAATGCAGCAATACCAGCAATACCAGTCATATTGCCTAAGTAGACATCACCTTAATGTGCTTAGAGGTCTGGAGTGAGAAATTTGTATTGGGATGAAATCTGCTGCAGTCGGCTGACGCTTTGAGGATCAGGACCCTTCGGGCCTGTTAAAGAGGTTGTATCAGCGTGCCAGGGGACTTGTGTCGATTTTGCTGGGATTTGGGCTGGATTTTGTGTGAGTGAAATGAAGCCTTTCTGCCTGTCTGTGTTGGGAATGGAGTACGATGTGGGATAACAATGCAATGGGAGATGCAGATGTTCTTCTCCAACTTTTCCATTGGAGGCTCTTGCTGAGAACTCATGTGCTGCTCTTGTGTTGTTTCCATCCTGGCCAGATCCCTGCTGAGCATTTTTCCCAGCAGATACACTAAAAATCATTAGGAAAGAAAAGTCACCGTGTTGGATTTTATGCCTTCAACTTTGCACCTTGTTTCCTGTGAAACGTCAATGCTACAGAAATTCAATGCAATTTAGCACAGTGTAATTACTGGCCTTGGCCAAGTTGCCTAATTAATGATACAGCCTAGGTAAAGATTATCTCTGTAAGCCTTCTTGAACACCTCTCCCAGCCCACATAGGGAAACGTTTACAATGTTGATGATAAAAACTAGAAATCGGTTTAACCTGTATGTTTCTGAGGTTTCAAGAGGATTAAAGTTGTCAAAGATGCCTGAAAGGAGTCACCACAAAAAACCTGAAGTTTTCCTTACCTTGCACATTGCATTTTGCCTGCTGACAAAAATTAGGACAAATATTGTTAATAGTATTCAGTAGGTAAATCTGACATTTTAGGAGTATGAATACTACATTTGCTCATATAAATATTTATAAGAGAAACATCCTGCTCTGTAGTACAGACAGAGTCAGAACTGGTAAAATTCTGCAAATATCGATGAGCTGATAGGAATCCAGTAGTGTTATATCTGTTTGTAACGTGAAAATGCCTTCAGTTTTCTTTCGGAAGAAATTTAAGAAGGTTTTAGTTGAAGTCTGGTGTAACTTGGCTCCCACAAGCCTTCAGGGTGAATTTGAAAGTGGCATAAATCTCACATCCAGAAGAGACCAGGTAGCAGTTGAGATACAGAATACCTCAGGCACTGTTTAAAATTGTATCTGTAACCAGCAGAATTTACTAGGGCAACATAGATGGAAAGAGCTGGTAAAATTTATAGGCTGAAAGCAGACTGCCTCCTGGGACAGTGAGTTGAGACTCCATGGCAAGACTGAGTTCTTGGAACCCTTTTAGCGAGAATGTGTCAGGAGGGCACAGCTGAAGAGTTGTCATCTGTGCTTTGAGTCCGGGGTCTTGCTCCCTGTGGAATGATTCTGCATCTCTGAAATATAATCCTTAGAACAGGAAAAGTCCTGGTTTCAAAAGTGATGAATGCATTTAGATGTGGAAGTCTCTAAAGTTCATAACAAATGCTTAAGGTCGTAAGAGTCAGACTTTCAAAAATACAGAAACACCCAACAATTTTGCTAAGCACACTGTTGAATTCTCAAAATAAAATGAGCCCAACTTTCAATGAAAACCAATATTTTTAAGCTACTTCTTAAAATGGGATTCAGATTTCTAACCTCACTTAATTGCATTTGAAAATTCATCTGGTTTTTTCCTTCTTGCTATATATAATAAAGGGGGATGCTAAAGAAGTATATCTTTCTCTTGCTGTGCATCTGCCAGATGCAGGTTAGCTATTCAGTGGTCATTACCATATATATATATTCTGTTCTGTGTTTCAGTCTTCAGGTATTTATTGTATTGCCATAAGAAATGCAAATATTAAGTCTAGTTAGACTGAGTCTGAAGTCTTGCCTACTGCATCTTTAGAAATTGATGTTGGCACATTCCTGGGTAAACCGAGAGCTGTATGAGCTCTCTAGATTTAATTCATTCCCAGAGTCTGAGTTATCACTTGGGGTTCTCTTTATTCACGTGATAATTTTGAATGTGTATTTATAAGTACAAAACCCCATTTGAAAGGAGATGAGAGTCATGTCAAGCAACTGCAAGTTCCCACTTATCCTCCTGCCACCTCCCCAGCAAAGAAAGGCTCTGGGAATGTGAGGTGGTGTCTTGTGTGGAAGAAAGATGCCCTGCGTGACCCTGAGTGGTATCTGTGGAACAGTGACTTGATAAATTTAGGCTCCAAATAACCACTTATGTCAAAGGTTAATTTTTTTTTAACCAAAAAGATAGGTTATGTCTGTACTTCAGAGATGTTAATAGAAAGGCTTGACTGTTTTAGAGTTTTCTTTGGTTTCATTCAATTTGCCTTTTTTTTTTTTTTTTTTTTTTTTGGTGGTTTCTCAAACTTAGCTCTTTCACTTGTATTTCTGTTGATAAAAGAAGGAAACATTATATTGATATAGTGCATGACAAGGAGGTGTAAGTTTGTTCCTGTTAGGGTCAGTTACAGCAGATGCTTTTAAAATTCCTCTTCCCTTTTGAACAAATGTCTTAGCTTATGGTTTACTTAACATTAGAAGGACATGTTTTTTGTTTCAAGTCCACCATGTGGTTCACTGAGAACAATTTTTCTTCTTGGTTGATTACTTTTTAAAATGGTAACCATAAAAATATATTGGGTTTTAGATGTTTGATTTGGGAAGTAATTTACAGTAAAGTCTGATTTTTGTGCTATGACTGTGTCCTTCGTAAATGAAGTACACAGTGTTGCCTTAAAATAATTTTTCAGTGCAATACACCAGTGATATACTAATGAATTAGATCCAATAAGCTCTGTATTCACATTGGCATAATAAGTAATGAGTCCCTTGATAAAATTCCTTATCTGTCACAGCCCACAAGAATGGCTTCGGTTTTAACTGTTCCTTTCTCAAAAACAGCACACAGGCTTGTGCTAGGCAAAACAGAAAAAAAATCACAACTGGGCCAACTTACCAGTTCAGAAACTCATTAACAGACAAAAAAATATTTTATTTTGCCTTTGAGATATAAGAAAATAAAAGAGAGTTTGTCAAACCTCTGAGACCTTTTCTCTAAAGAAGAGAAGCGGGAAGGTTCGTGTGTGGTGTGTGATGTCCTGGGGTGGACATCATGTATCATCAAAGTGAAAACTGAGGATGATGCTTTTGAGTATTTTGTTGTAAGTACATCATTCCAGGATGTGTATTTTGTGGGATAACAAGATGCATAGATGAGCTAATTAGGAATATTTTGAGATTTTTATATTTTTTTCCCCCCCGTTGAATCTGCCCTTTTTGGTGTTACAGTGCCTGTTTCAATGCAACAGTCACAGGCTTAGGCTGGACATTTGAGGGGGGTCAATGGGGAACATCCCAGTACTGCTGAGAGGTTACAGGGGATGCAGGGACTCTGCGGGTCACACTCCTGTTCTGCATGAGGGCGTAGCATACCTCACATCTGAGCTTCTCCCGTTGGAGTGCTTTCCTACACAACATCTGTGCGCTGGTGCAGTGCCTCATGTTTTCTACAAAAAAGGAACACTGGTATTTGATAGGTGATAGGGTGTAAATGAATTTGGCTCTTATCACTTATTTTTTGATTGCATAATCTTACTTCTCTTAAAATTAGAGATTACCTTGCTGAAATTGCTTCAAACTCATCATAGCAGAAGCATGGTTCAGGTTTAAAGGGAGAACCAATTTCCATGGCCATCAGCTATCTACCTCTTTACCATGACTGCTGAAAAGTGTGCGGCGATTTAGTCCCAATTAGAGCAGCAATTCTGAACAGTGACAAGTACTACTTTTTCTAATAGACGATGAAATGAGCTGTGCCAGCATGGGTGAGGCAGTAATTTGCTTTCTAAAGGTCTAGCATAGCTCATTCTCGCCCACTCAGGCTAACAGAGGGATCATGGAGGGACTCATTGATGGTCCCTTGAATATTCCTGTTTGCTGGGCTGCCTGTGGGACATCTCGCTCTCCCCTTTGCCTGTAGATCTTTGTTGCTGTTTGGAAAGCCCAGGTTTTTACGGGATTATTTCTGTTTCAGCATGACAAACTGGAACAGATGTTAAACATCTATGGATTTTTAAAAGTCATGCCTTTAAAAAAAAACTTTTGGTGAGTAGTAGGCTCTGTACTTGACTTTGCCTGAGAAAGAAAAATACTTGACTAGACATTTCTGAGTGATTCTGACACTAATGCTGTCTAAAAGGCAGTATTTAGAGGCAAAAGATTTATTTACGTTGCCATCCATCACTTCTATAGGTATAATCAAACCATATTTCTTCTTACAGAAAGAACCTGAATGAAAAAAGCACATGGCCTGCTGAGATGACAACCAGTTTTCATTTTACGCCAATTGCTTCTGATGGGGAAATGCCAGAGGACGTGGAAATGGGACAGAGTTGTCCTTCACTGTCCAGCCCTTGCAGCAATAATAGGAGAATCAGAAGTTTGGGCTTGTGGTCCCAGGGATGTAAAGATACTGAGAAACAAACCTTCCAGAACAGACTCCCTTAACAATTTAATTAGTGGTGCTAGATATGCGGTCTATCTACTAATTGCCTTAAGAACTGTAAGAGTTGGCTGCTGCTGGGGTAACACTTGGCTCTCAGGTGGCGGCTGTTTAATCTGAGGAGATGGTAGCACAGGGCATTGCAAAGAGTTATCTTGTAAAATTTCTTAAGGGCCAAACTCTCGCGTATTCCTGTTTAGGATGCTTCTCTCATCAGCAGAGTGTAAAACCGAAGTCTGTTAGTACTCTGGAGATCCGGCGTTTCAGTGGAGAGCTGCAGTTCCATGGTATGCACTGCAACAATTAGCAATTAGCTTCATGCCTGTACACATAAATCAAATTAACAAAGCCTCGAGGGGAAAGACTTTTCTCAGCCCTCTTTGGTGGTACTTTGACATCCAGTTCCCTACAGTCAGCACCTATGACAGCTATTTACTAGAAGCCTGCTAATAAGTCAGACTGCTACCAAATTTACCGAGAGCAGCAGGACTGCGATTTGTTGTGCAATTTTAAGTTACTGTTCATGCAACATTTGTAACTGAAGGCTACTAAGGAGCATTGCTAGGAATCGATCAGAGATAATGAAATTGATGTTGTCTGAATAATAATCAATTTTAATAATAGTGTTCTACAGTAGTCTTGCATTAAGGGGCTTGTATTCTCAGTTCAATTTTCTTTGACAGCTGATGAGTTTCTAAAGTGTAGTTGCTGCCACACTGAAACAAATATGAAATGTATTGAAAAGTTGGGGCTTTTCCTAGTAATGTTGGGGCTTTTCCCAGTAATACTGGGACTTTCACAGTCTTAGACTTCTCAAAATTCAACAAGGTGGTTGGCTTTTTTGAATTTATAGAGTACTCCTTATGGGCAAGAAGTTAAATAATGCAGGAGGCCTGTATGTATGTCTGATTTTTCTCAGTCTCAATAACAAGTAATGTTGAAACATTTGAGAGAAGTCTCATATTTCATATAAGCTCATGTTGCCCTTGGACACATGTAATGCACAGAAATCTACATGCATATGATTTCCTAATGAATTAGTTCCCAATTCCAAATTAAAATAATCTGCTTGTTTTATGAGTACTTTTTCAAGGGTGAAAAGGTTGAAATATTCTAGTTAGATGGAATTTTCTCTCTTTTTTTTTTTTTCTTTTAGTAAAATACAAAAATTGAAAAGTGAATTGAAATGTCACTATCCAAACAAAGTGTTCAATGGCTCAGAAGTAAAATTATTTGGAAATATAATTTCTTGGAAACTTCAGGTTTTATTTGTAGTTGGGGAATTTTGTGTGTACATTGACATTTCCTGCCAAAGCAATCTCTGGTCATCAACCAACGTAATGTCTTTGTTCATCTTTTGTGAAGGTTAGTTGGTTAACTGAATGAATAGAATTTAACAACGTTCATCTTTTCAGCTGTTGTGTTGTTTTTCTTTCTGTTCTGTGGTTTCTCAGAGACTGCCTTATACCACTGTGATCAGAATTGTAAAAGCTCAGGGTTTTGTTCATGTTACCTTTTTTTTTTTTAATGGGCGCTCAAATTTTATTACTCAGTAGGTTAATTAAGTGGGTTGTGTGAGGCTTAAGGGAAAAGGTCGGTGTTGCTGTGGGGGTTAGGACCCCATCAAAGATTGACTTCTCTCCAACAAATTTCAAAAAGCTCTTCAGAGAGGAGCTTGTATGAATTGTACTGAGATCTGGGTCTAGAAAAAGGAAATAATTTGGCATGTCTTTCTTTTGGAAGTTAGGTATAGCTGAAGACTGATGCAGTAATCCTCCTGTATAATATAGAATTGACCAAACAACCAGAGTTTTGAAGTACGTGACCTCGACTCAACTACGCAACGCTTGTGTTATACTCTGTGCAATAACGTGTTTTGCTCCCATTCAAGTGGTGAACTGAAGGCTATAGACTGGAGAAGCCTAGTTCTTCTAAACGTGTAGAGGGGAGACAGTGGGAAGAAGCGCTGATAGTTAAAAATGGATAAGAAGTCCATAAAAATGTCAGTACGCTGGTGATGGAAATTGTTTTATTTGTTCCAGCAGAGCAGCTGTGATTTAGCGGAGAGCTCCCATATTTACAGTTATGACCATGGCCGAGGCAGGAACGTGTTCCCAGCGGTTTCTGGAATCTGTTTCCTGTTGAAGGCTGCGTGAGCCAACACTGATGCAGTCTGGATTGAGACCTTTTAATTATTTAAATAGCTGGCTGAGTGCTCTGAAAAAGGTGGTAGCTCTGGCAAGTTGCTTGTTTCATGGCCATTCGTTAGTAATAGTTATTGAATGCTTTTATTTTTAATAAATGCCAGCCTAGGTGATGGGACCTGTGATGCACATTATTAAATAAATAGACAAGCTTAGAAAAAGGCCATACGGTCATGAATAAAGTTTCCATTCCCTGTCAACTATTCAGGGAACAAAACAAGAAACTGAATTATTCATGATATGCTTAGTGCAAGGCAAATGGAACCTGCCGCTGTGTTGCTAGCAGTGCAAATAGTGACATAAAATTACAAATGGTTTTTGTCTGTGTTATCATGCTTGTTTTTCCTTGCTAATATTTCTAGAAACTGTTTATGAAAATTAAACCCTATGACAAAAAAGAGTTAAGTCTGCATAGTTCCTCAGAATTCTAGCACAGACCCCGTGGGGGATTTAGTTTCTAAATTATTCAGCCTATGCACTAAAAAGATAGATAAGACATTGTGTTTTGGAAGTTAATACAGGTATTCTTTTTGTTCTCATGGAAAAACTTTTTTTTTCAATTGAAAGAAGTTTTGTAAAGACTGTTTCCTATAGACAGAAATTTTTATAGCTGTCTATATATGGTGGCTTGTGCGTATGCGAATACATAGATCTAATTTTTCATAGTAGCTAAAGTTGTAATTGACACTGCGCTTCTTAAAACTGTCCTATATTCTGGTGCTCAGTACCACTTCTCCCTTTGATTGTGGCTAAAACCTGGTTGCCTTTCTGATTCCAGGGCCAGAAGTACTTACTTTTTTCATAGTTTCCTTGCAACTGTAAGAACTCAAAATACTGTGAAGACTGTGTTATAAATGCCCACAGAACTGAGGACACAGTTCTGCACAGAAGCTTGGGCTTAAATTCCTAAGAAAAGTTATTTGTTTAGCATTTGATGAGAAATCAATATAGGTTGGGGGCCTTATCTTATTCATTTTGAAATAGGTATTATATAAAATAAAAGATACGTTTGTCAATTACAGTGCAGAAATATTTCCACGTGAAATTGATACCTCGGTGTCTTAGTCTGGTGTGGGAATAAAATACAAGAACTAATAGCTGAAAGATCAGGCATTGAAGTGTACAGCACAGATAAGGTGTTGAATGGAACAAACTTTATTAGCACTTCGGATGCTCTTTAGCTAGAATGTTGTAGTGTTCAACACCAGGCAAAATACATGTCTCGTGCCATAGAAAAGGTGAGGTGAAAAGACTTAGTGCTTTCTTTCTAATGTTTTTTCTAATATTTGTGTTTCATCAGTCTTTTCAAAGACTTTATTGAAGAATACCAAAGAATACAGTCAGATTTGTTACATGTACAGAAAAGATCATGAAGTGCAAGGTTAGAAACCAATAGTACTTTGGATGTGGAATGAGTTGCTGAGAAGGTAGCACTGGTCTGTCTTTTTTGTAATCATAGTGCACGGAGAGTATGAAAATTTTTCCTGCTTTCAGATATAAACCTGGAATATGGATCTTGAATTCCTCAAAGGAACAGGATTTTTTTTTTTAAATAGGATTAAAAAAAAAAAAAAAAAAGACACTGAACAAACAAAGAGGTTAATTTTGAATTTTTGACCACATTTTAAAGTTAAAATTGGCATATGTGACCCAAGAGTTCACGTATAGCCCACACACACGTTTTGGTGTCCGTATCTCTGAGTACCTGGAGCAGGAGATGACAGCTGGAGGAACACAAGAGGTGATTCCTACATCTCTTCTGCAGCATGTGTGAAAAGTCTTTTAAATCAAAGCGCCTGCATTGATGCAGCATATGCCCAGTCTCATTATATTACAGGTCAAGTAAACTAACAAGTAAAGTAAGAAAAATCTTAAAAGCAGATTGAAAAGATTGCAGTCTAGTTGATCGTCCTGGTGGCAGTGTGGCCCTTTTCTGCTGAACATCCCACTACCTTCCTATGGGTTTCTGGCTGAGAAGAAAGCAGTTCTTTAAATACGCTTCAAACAGTCAAGCCTGCACTGGCAGTCTCTACCTCTTGTTCAGCTATGGTCAGATGAGATCCAAATGTGCAATTCTTCATCATCTGGCTTCTAAAAAAAGGCAATAATTCCATCTGATAGAAGATACTAGCATAGAACTCCTAATTTTATGTAGTTACCACTTATTTTCCTTTATTATTGAGCTGGTTTAGCTAGGTCACCTGAGAGGGCTTGATATTAATATTGCCTTTTGATTAATAAACCGAACTAGAATGGAGGGTTTGGGCTTGGTGGTCCAGGAGCCGAGGCAGAGCCGGGTGCTGTGGCGGGGCTGCTGGACGGAGCATGGAGCAGTTTATAGCAGTGGGAGGCCGTCGGGCTTTATCTGGGATTTGCAGCTCTCCTCTTACAAAACTTTGCCTTTTTTTCTTTTTCTTTTTTTTTTTTTTTTTAAACAGGGACTGTTAAAACAAGAATAATTTGGTATTATTTTAGGAACAGAAAGCTATATAAATTAAATCCTCCTTTAGTTGTACGGATTTGGAAATTGGTTTTACATGCTTTCGTCACATCCTGGCTGGATTAATCTAACTCTCCTTTTTACAGTTTTGCCAGCGTTGCCGCTACAGGAATTGTGTACAGATTGATCGACAGCTCCCCGAGGAAGAGCAGTGCTTGCAGGGGTTTAGCTCTCTTTTCCATCTCTCTCATTTTCTCCTGACTTAGTAAGTCTGAAGTTAAAAAGGTCTCGCTGTTTGGGAAACAGTTAATTGGATCAGGATGAGTCATACCCAGGATTAAATGCCGGCGGTGTGATTGGGTCCCTTCTCCTTAGTTAACGTAATTAAGACTGACATTAAAGATCAGATTATCCCTTGCTAAATTAGGGCCGCAGGTAAGTGAGAAACTCTTCAGGGACATTCCTGCCTGGTGCTGTCCCTGCCCTGCTGAGGAGGCGGTGGTGCCCAGAGAGGCCCCATGGTGCCCAGGGAGCAGGGCTGTCCTTTGAGGTCCAAACTGCCAATTCCTGCTGCACAGAGGACACGTGCTGCCTTGGGAATTGCTAAATACAGAATATACAAGCCCTGGTCTATATGTATGTGCAGCTGCTTTGGCTCCAAGCTCTGCAGCAGAGCTCACGGGTTCAGTTTGTGGTGGCTCCTCGCTGCCCCAGCTGGGTGTGCTGCCTCCCTGGCATCTTCAAAACTTGTCATTGCCCAGATTGTTTTGGGGGGGCTTGTCAAAATTTTTCTAGCAGAACTGGAGAATTGTATGTGCTGAATCTAAATCTCTTGCTGCCTAACTTTCAGAGAGACTGTATTCTAGTAGTTAAGGAAAATTACAAATATTTGCTTACAGGTAATTATATGTCTCTTATTGTATGTAATGGAGGAAAGCTGCATGGAGAAGTCCTTGTTTGATCTTGAAAGCAAAGTAACAAATTTTTCAATTGTTTTTCATTGATGACCAGAAGAATTCCAGACCTGCTGGAAATGTTATATCTTACCAGCCTTAAATACATGGAAATGTTAAAGTACACCTTCACAAAATAGTTCTCTCTATAGCTAAAATTTCAGAAGAGGCTTAATTGTTTACGGAAAACAAAGACTGGATGAAGAGAAGAAAGGCTCTTTGGTATTCTACTTGCATTCCTTTCAGAATGTGTTTTCTATGATGATGTTTTGATTTCATCAGATTAATTACCTTTATTTGATTTGTATTTAAAAAAAAAAAGACTAGGCAAAAGACAGATGAATTGTTACGTGAGCATTCCTATGCACTGGGAATCAGAAAAGTAAGAGTTCGTGCTGTTTCAACATTTCTTTAAAGAAATAATCAAATACTTTAGTTTAAATTCCTTTTTCACTGAATAACATGTAAAATTTTTCTGATCTTCTTTTATCATCAGATTTGAGTAGAAGGGAGTAGTCTACTAAATATGAATTCAGCCATGGATGGGTTTTAAATTACTATGGTTCCAGTTAATAGAAAAAAACTTGGAAAGATAAATTATTTCTTAAAATGCATTAATGTGTTATTGAGGAGGAAGAGAGGAGCCAGACACTTCATCGTCTTCTTAGGTGGCAGGAAAGCAGGGCTGGGACTGGAGAGATGCTGTCGCAACCAGAGTTGCCCTCCAAAATGCTCCGTGCCTCTTCAAGGAAAGGGATGTTCTGTGTTGACCTGAGAAACACAGGAATGTGTGGCCAAATAGGACAGAGCAGGCTCATCTCAGGCTGGTTGTGGCAACAAAATGGTGAAAAAGTCATTAGTTGAAGGAGACTTGTTCTTCTTACTTGGTTTTATATTAAACCTGTTCGTTTAATAGTGAAGGAGTGTAACATCTAAAAGGTTGTGCATCAGGAGTGCTTCAGGCATGTTTTGTAAGGATTGTTACCCTTCAGCTACAGTTAATTCCATTTTAAATATGCTTATTTTCACTTAGAGAGTTCAGCTAAAGTTTGGATTGCTTCCCTGTTGAAGATAATTTGATTTCAGTTTGCAGCAGTTTAGAGGTATATAGATAGAGGAAACGTTCTTCCATAAAAACTGTGCTGGTTATAAATCATCCTATTCAGGCAACAAGTTTGGTGCTAAGTTACAAATTATGTCTTAAGACTGGATGGTTTATGGTTTTGAAATAATATTTTAAAATCCTGCTGTGCATGCCTGGTTTTTAGAGCTCATGCGTCATCCAGCCAGCACGTATTGTGTCTGTGTATGACAGTGGATGTTGAAGTTAAAACAAATTAATGGAAATCAGTTTCCAGTAACATGTCGTGACATTACTATTTTTTGTGTCAGACATGCTAAAACTGATCTCACTTCTGAACAGGTTGGCAGAAATGTCAGTCTCAGACTATCTTGAACCTGTTTGAGTATGATGCATTATTTGCTGATGCTGTTTTCTTGTTTACATAAGTGGATTTGCATGGCTTGGTGCTCCAAATATTGGACTGCTGAAAACCACCTGCATCTGCTGAGGTATTGAGACAAAAACTCTGGAGACTGGCCAGGTTTCTGCAGTGCTTTTGCTTACGTGGTTGACAGTAACATCTGGTAACGCAGATGTTGAATTCTAGAGAGCCATAATTATTTTGAGAGTAGGGAGAAGTTGTCACACATAGTTATTATCATGCTACTATCACAGGTATTAGAATCAAAGAGATCATTTTGTTCTTTGCTGACAGCATATGTTTTCTCAGCTTTGGAGATGTGCTATTTTGATGCCATGCAATATGCAGATTAAAAATTATCTTGTTTTTTTTTTTTTTTAAGCAGCTTGAAGGTGAAAGAAGAGCAAAGAGATTGTAAATGCAAAATGTTTTGATTCTTCAGACTACCAGTTCCATTGCAATTGTGATTGCTGCCAAAGCTTCACACTGTGCCCTGGAGCCCCTCACAAATAAGTGTTGGATTCTGTACTAGTAGAAGGGAAGTGCCTTAGCTCTGTTTGTCTCAAGTGTTTTGCCTTTGCCCCTCCCCGCTTTTTTTTTTTAATTATTTATATTTTAAACTCTCTGAATCACTTTCAGACACAATATTATTGAAAGGCATAAGACAACTGAGATGCTGGGAACTTTATGTATTTGCAGGGGTATTACAGAACAAATATTTGAATTTCTGCTTAGAAAGTGATTTAAGCTCTATTAATGGAATAATTCTGGAAATTTAAATTCAAATGGCCAGCTTGATACCAGGAATTAACATGCATTTTTATAAGAACCACCTTTCATTGAAACAACAACAAAAAAGTTATTTCTTGATTTATTTACAGTAAATACCAAGTTTTCATCTTAAAGCTTTGTATTTGGACATCTGCAGAAGTGGAAATTAACATGTTGTGAAATTTCTCAAGTCTAGTCTGATGCACGATAATGTTTTAACATTTTTTTTCAAAGCTTATGTTTGCAGTAATAACATTTAAACAACTTCTTAGACAACACAAGTTTCTAATGTGGCTGGGAAAAAAACGCAGCCACTAGCAAAAGCTTCCTTCTCCCCAGGTCTATAGGAGCCCAGTCAAATGTACTTTAAAATCTTTGCATTATCTAGGACAAGGTTATTTTTATCTTGCACCTGCATATGATAGATATAAAAAGAAATTGAGTAAGTGGGACTAAATATGAGTAAGAGTTCCATGCTAAGAATGTAAGTAACATGAATTTCTCCTAATGTCTTACTCTTCACAGTCTAAGTCCGAAATTAGCAGTAAGAACAATTTTCTACTCTGTATTTATTCAGCATTAGAAATTGGTGGGTTTTTTTTCTTTAAAACACAACTTCAGACATATCATACTAAAATGAGTGTTCCTTATTTGAACATCTGAATCCTTTGTCCGAAGTTACTTAAAAGTGTGTTGGTATTTTTCAAACTCATCAGCTTTCCTATCCATGTAGCTCTGCAAGTGCTCAGGTGGCCAAGAGGAAAGTGAAATGACAACCAGGTCATCGTTTAGTTATTTCTAAAATTGTCTTATTTTGCTGTCCAGACATCTGTATTTTTAACTTGCTTTCGTCCTCAGTTTACATTTACATTTTAGGCTGCGTTTATTGCCCAATGAACACAGTGAGCTGACTGTGCTTGATGATCACTAAAATAACAGAATTACCTTCATCTTCTGAGGTGATGCTTTCATTTAGTGAAGATGACTTTTTACCTGCTTTACTACCTAACTAGTGCTCCGAGCCCTCGGTGGTTTCTTGCTTTTCCACCGTAGTGCCTGTACATTGTTTTGCTTTCCAGTGGCTTTGCATTCCTCACATAATCGTTTCCTCCTTCTCACGCTGCCAGTGCCCGAGTTTCCCAGGGTGAGTCATTATGTGGGTTCAGCTTGACTTTGATGCAAGAGCTTTATTATTTTCCGATGAGTTGCATAGGAATGGTTACCATGAGACATATATTTTGTAACTTTCTGACATGGTTTGTTGATGCAACAAGCGTAAGCAATTTAACATCGTTTTCTGCCCTCTAGTTTTACTACTGCTGGATGAAAAGGTCTGTTTAGTTTTATTCTCCTTTTTTATTTGTTGAGCACCTTGTCTTTGAACTGTACTTTTGCAGGGCACTGGGTCAATTTTTAGTTTCAGATGCTTCTCAGGTATCATGATATAACTACATCAGTTAAGCCTGAACAAAAATTTGGGTCATTTTTACATCTTCATTGGAACATTTTTACCTTGATTATAAAAGTGCGTGCAACCAGATGAATTCCAATGACATCTTCCAGCTGACATGTCAGCACACTCCTGAGACAATTTTCTTGCCCCAGTCCATTCCTGGCATTCTCTACTAGCTTTTTCTTCTGGCAAGTGTGGTGGCCTTTTCTTTAGTCCCATCCATAAAAAAATAAAAATCAACATTTGCTAAGCTTCTAGAGTAATATTCTGCAGTTAATTCCTATTTTACCTCATTGGAAAATATTGCACCATTTCAGACATACTGAAATAATTTGTATGTTTACACATGATTACACCTTCATGTTGTAATAGCAGCAGATAAATTACATTTCAAAAATGATCTCAAAATGTTGATCCTAATGTGCTCCTGTGGATTACAGGTCTGTGTGATTAGACTGGAAACTTGCTTATGACAGCACGATTCAGATATATATATATATGTATATATATGTGTATATGTATATATGTGCATATATATATCTGTATCTCCCTGTTGCGTTTTTCCTTTCTTTTTAGATTTGGTCTGAATTTCTGACTTTGTGTTTGAGATGTTCTTTCTGTGGTGAAGAAAGCATGGGAGCAGAGCAATACAGCCACCACCTTACCAGTGCACTGCTCAGACTCTTTTCCTTGGGCAGCTCTTGGCTGTAATTCCAATTTTCCCAGACAGACCCCACCGAGTGTGGGAATCTGAAGCAGCTGATCCATGGAGCCATTCTTCAGTTTTCTTATTGGATTGTTTTGATCTTTGCTTCTTCACTGTAGCCAGGATATTAAAGCCTCGGAGTATTATTAGATATACTTTATGAACCTGAGGCTTCATTTGAATATATTTTATCATTACTGTGATATTGACTTTCCTGCTGGACATCTGTGATTCCTTATGAAGAGCTGTGCAACTGGGAAGATCTGATTTAAAAAAAATAGAGCCAGAACCGGGCAGGGTTTTTTGTTGTAGGATGGCACTTACTATCTTACTAATATTTTTCTAAATAAACTAGAAGTTGGTTCTTTGCAAACTTTTTCACGTATGCCGGGGAGTATTTGAGAGCTGTTTTTAAAGATTAGATTTTGCCAGCCTTGCTGCAGTGGGTCTGCTGATTTATCAGTTAGCCTCCCTCAGGGGTATAATTGCCAGATTCTCTCTGATGCTCATTAAACTGGAATCAACATCCTTATAAAATCTGTGAAGATGGACTGTAATGCTGCTGCTTCAAATAGGAAAAAAATGATAGTCAGCACTAAGAAATGCAGTGGCTCCAACATGTCACAGGAGAAATGAAATCTTGATCACAGTGGTCCTCAATGAAAGAAAAAAAGACTAGTGGAGAAAATGAAGTTTTCCAAATGCTAACAATATCTTTGTGTACTTATAATATTTCATACTTACATTGACAATGCCAGATATTCCGTTTGAGAAAATACAAACTTATATTTTTTCCACGTAGCAATATATTGAGTAACTGATGGTAAATTCTGCCCAGTGAGGATTAATCTTGGCATTACGTCTTAGAGAAACTAAGAGTACTGCATATTATACTCCATTATGGAAGAAGGGTTCCGAGAATGAGGTAGCAGAGCAAGCTCCCCTGAAGGCAATTTTTAAGTTGTTTCTCACTTAAAGAATGTTTTGATTTCAGAAAAAGATTGGGTAAGAATCTTAAACCTTTAAATGTAATATAGGTTAAATTGTGTTAGTATCAAACAAACTTAAAATATTGTACTTTTTTACATAAGAAATGAAGAAAATACAAAATCAGTGATAAAATTGGAAACATTTATTTCATAATTTAACTGTGTCAAATAATGCAAAAAGGTGTGGACTCCAGTTTAAGCAATCCATAATACTGTTAACTAATAAAAAAAAAGGCAACAAAAAGGCAAGAAGATAAGCAGCAGACATTTTCAGCATCTTCTTAACTTTCACGGCTAAGACTGTGCAAGTTAGCCCCACTTCTGAAGATCAATAAACATTGCAGATGAGGCATGTAATTGAATTAGTTTACTGCCTCCTGTTCCGTGCCAATGCCAAATGCATCAGAGCATACTGTAAGAATTCACAGTCAATAATTATGGCTCAGTTAATGGTTGTATTATGCCTTGAGGGTAAAGTGTTTCTCACTCCTCTGCAAAATTTTTTATTTTGTGTAAGGCAAAAGCATGTTTTCATTAACCACCTAAATGCATCTGTCCTTCCTAAATGATGCCTAGCTGCTCTTCAGTATATATTTATTTAAACAAATAAACAAAACCAACCAAACAAAACCCAAAACTAACAACAGAACAACCCCTTCAAAAAACCCCAAAGCTTTCAACCATTGGTTTTGTAATAATAGTGCATAAGAGTTTAGTCAGGTGAACAAGCAAAGATCCTACAGCCGCTGGTGGTGGCCGATGTGACATCCCTTGGGTGAGCAGCACCTTGAAGTGCCCTGTGCACCATATGTGGTAGCAGGTACCACATTGCGGGAAGCCGTGGAGAAACTTCCCTCAGAGAAACCTTTTGGCCTCTTGTCATAAGGAAGCTTTGCCACTTGTACTGTCCAGTTCCTTTTTTTCAATCACCAAACCTTGTTATTTTTGTTGCTTTTTTCGGAGGCAAAAGCCATACTTACAGGCAGCCTGGGTGCTGTTGGAAGCAGTAAGAGTTGACCTGTGTCTGCAGTGATGGTTAGAAATTATGTTAATGCCAACCTAAAATCAAGGCATATTTAACTTGCAGAGTAAACTTGGGAAGAAGGTGAAGCACGTAATCGGTCAGAACATTGGTTGCTCAGAGGGAAACGCGTGAATCCAGGCTGTTGCGTTCGCTGCACAGGGCTGGGCATGTTGGGCACCTGCAGAAGCTCCCACTTCCACCTGGAGCACCCTGAGGGGAGCGGCAGCTTTCTTTAAAGATCTAATCCAAACAGATCTCACAAGTATTTCTTTGCAGAGCTTCTTTATTTTGGACTTTATTAATGGTACTAGCATAGCCATTTCCCCCTACTTTTGCAATTGAAGATTGAATTGCAGAGCATGTAGAATTATAACTTAATAAAACACATTATTTAATAAAACAAACTTTTTTGATTGCTGGCCTGCACTATGCTATTCCTTTAATAAGTAGCTGCTCCCTTCTAAATTTGTAGTAATTACTTTATTACTGCTGATTTTAAAAAGGCGACAAATAAGTCTTCATATTCTTTTTAAGATGTGACTACAGTGTAAATTCAGATTACTTAAAAAGAAGATGGGAGGTTATACATTGTGTATCCTGCTCAAGCGGTGGAATACTGGGGAGTGTTCCCTGCTTTTGAGTTAATGCTTGCTCGGGAGATCAGCAGCAGAAGTCTTGTTCATTCCATCTGAAACTGGATTACCTTACCAAAATGTATATAAAGGCACGTGGTACATAAAGGCACACAACTTTTTTATTGAAAAAAGAGAAAGTTCCGTGTATAACAGCATCTGTATTAGAGGTGAGTGTGACTTTTCAAGTCTTTGCTTGCACACACGAAGTTCAGTATATTGGCATTATTAATTAAAATGACAAAACCAACAAAAAACCCCAAACAAAACCAACAAAAACCCCCACCCAGTTTAAAGAGTCAGCTGTGTTCAGGTGAATAGCTTGGAAAATTGTCAGCAAAACACATACATAAATATCAGTTGACATGCTATTATTGCAATATGGAAATTTGAAGTTAACATTGGATTGATAAAACCGAAGTAGTTTGTTGTGTGCCCTCTTCCAAAATCTAATCATAACTACTTTGTGTATGTATTCAAGATTATTATTTTTTTCTGGTATTAGTTTTAGCAATAAGTGTTTGTAGCACACTTATTTAGAGCTTTAATTTAATTTTAGGTTTAAATATCTAATCACTGATATTCAACATATTAGTTTGGCAGCCATAGAAAATTACAACCTCTGTCAAAATTGTTTGAGATTGCTTATTCCAGGTAATGTCTTGGTTTTCTCTGGAAGCAATTTGAAACACCAGGAGGTTTTTGGGTAGATTTTTTTCTTCTCCCCCCACCCCAACTTGTTGATGTAGTTGTGTCTGGCTGATGGTCTTGTGAACTTCATGGGCGACGAAAGCCATTTTGCACTGTTAATGACAGCTATGCTTTTTATAACTTTTTGGTTACATACTCATACCCTAAATTCTTGGATCACTCTTTGGTTACTCTGGACTAATTATTCATGTTTGTGGTAGATTTTGTGAATTAAATTTGTTGTCGTTTTTTTTGTGTGTTGTGGTGTGTTTGTTTTGTCTTGTGTTGTGTTGGTTTTGTTGGGTTTTTTTGTTTTGTTTTGTTGGGTGTGGTGTTTGGTTTTTTGTGGGTTTGTTTTTTTTTTTCCTAAGACCATTTATGTCCAGGTGACATTGAATTTGAATGACTGCTTTTTAGATTTGAAGTAGAGGCAGAATTTGCATGGGGGAGCACTGGAATTCACAGCAGTTAGAATCAGAACAGACATTTTATTGTTCAACTCCTCTTTGGTCTCCTGGGCTTGGAAGGTGGACTCTGGATTTTGCCACAGCGTCCGATAGGAAGACACCGATTTCACTGACTCCAGGAATAAGGAGTGTGCGCGTAAGAGCTTTGTTGTGATGGTCGCTGATTTCCAAGTGATTTTGGAGACAAGAGGAAACAACGGTTTTCCTTTATTTTTCTGTTGTGGGGGAAAGCTGATGGAAAATTTCAACATTTTGGAGATGAAAAAAGGATGTCTTTTTACTAATAATCAAGTTGATTTTTCCATTTCAGTTGTTGACTGAAATGAAGACTTTAGCTCACCTCTTGTATCTGTACTGGCTGACTCAGCAGAGTTTTCTGATTGCATAAGGTTTGCTAGATTGATAACTAATATCCAGTGTAAAGGTCACATGGAAAGGAAGGAAACTTTTCTTGTTATAGGAGCATTCAGATGCAGTTGTACATGACTGTGGTTGCGACATGCTGTCAGCCCAGGTGTCATAAGAAGTGAGGCCAAACCTGTCAGCCGCACGCATCGGGGATATATCCACTTTTGAAACTATCAGTCTGGAGGAGCCTGATAAGACGACTAGAAGTAATCTTGAGTTGAGAAAAGAGAGAGAATAGGAGGATTTAAGATGATAGGGGAGAGGTGAGGTAAACAAGAAAGACAGGCTGGGGGATGACAGGTTTGTACTTTTAGTGACACTAAACAAGATCCCACCTAACACAGCAAAGTGTATGTCTGGTAATCCTGTAGTGACATATTGGGAGCCCAGCCTGTGTCTGTGTGGCTTTGTCACTGTTGGTGGCTTTTTGTTCTCCTGCCACCTCCCTCCCCAGGGAAGAGTGACCAGGGTTTTCTCAGGGGTTTCGCCTTTTGGTCATTCCCGTTGTGCATCGCACGACATCTCTGCTAGACATCCCTGCTGCTTAACCTGCAGTGCAGGGTCTCTGCTGAGGCTCTGTTACCTTTTCAAAGGCAAGACACACTGTTGGGGTTTAACCCCAGCCAGTGACTAAGTGCCACGCAGCCACTCGCTCATCCTCCACCCCGGTGGGATGTGAGAGTTGGAAGAGTAAAAATGAGAAAATTACTGGGTTGAGATAAAGGCAGTTTAATAGGTGGAGCAAAAGTCACACACACAAGCAAAGCAAAACAAGGAATTCTCTCACTACTTCCCATGGGCAGGCAGCTGTTAAGCCATCTCCTGGAAAACAGCTCCAGAACACGTAATGTTTTCTTGGGAAGACAAACGCCATCACTCCGAAGGTGTCCCCCTCTTCCTTCTTCTCCCCCCCAGTTCTATATACTGAGTGTGACATGATACGGTGTGGAATATCCCTTTGGTCAGTTGGGGCCAACTGTCCTGGCTGCATCACCTCCCAGCTTCTTGTGCACTCTCAGTACACTCACTGGTGGGATGGTCCAAGGAGTCAAAAAGGCCTTGACTCTCTGTAAACATTGCTTGGCAATAACTAAAACATCCCAGTGTTACCAACATGTGTGTGTTTGCACAAATCCAAAACACAACCTCTTACTAGCTACTATGAAGAAAATTAACTCTGTCTCAGCCAGAACCAGCACAGACATCCAAGCAGAAGACACGCCGATAGTATCCGTAGCAGGTACTATCATATGTGATGGTTAGAGAAACAAAACTATTATTATCATTGTGTTACTCATCTGATCCTGACTGTGATACCGGCCCTGGAGCCAATTCGATAGTTTGGGCTCTGTGGCAGGGTTATAGGGGACAGTGATTTACCTAACCCCTGTGCTCCAGATACCTCTTTGAATTTATAGCATGGATGAGGATGCCTTGCAGATCTCAAGTAGCCATTCATCTCCTGTTCCCTGCTTAGGAGGATTTCCTTGGCTGCTTCCTTGCAGATCCTGAACCTCTTGAATGGCTCCAAGGTGTGATGCTCACCAAAGACTGTTTGGGATTTGAGTTGAGAGGTCAGGATGTTTTATTTTACTAATCACTTTCTATTTTTTTTAATTTAAATTTTCCTCCCTACACTTTACTTAGTACATCAAATATTTCTCTCTACATTTATTAAGTGACTAGTGGTGAGCCACCATCTTGTGCTGTCCTGTCAAACCTGTTAAAAAATTACACCTGTTACTTGTAGATAAGGCAAGAAACAAATTACTCTGGGGTACTCTGCCTTTATCTGACATTTCATTTGTCTTCCAGATTGTGCAGAGGTAGTTACCTTCATGCCAAAATTAATTATGGACAACTGTGGAATTGCTTCATCTGTCAGAAGCAACAGGAGAAGAAAACATACATATTCAGTACTGAAGGGCTGGGTGAACAAGGAATAGACAGGAGATTTCCAGACATAAATAGGAGTTTTCTCACTCCTATCTGATTTTCAGAATTCCTGATGAAGTTGATGTAATTTCTGCTTTAATCACAATTGCTTGACTGAGTCTTAAATTAGCAGGGTCACACTAGCAGATGGTTGATGGGTTAAACTAGTTTCCCTTTTTTCTATAGTAAATTTGTTCACAACATATACAATGCTTACAACAAAACTATACCCTCCTTGGTTTACTCTATCTCTAGAAGAAAATTATGTTGAAGAGAATAAATCTTATATCAGCTGTACATAATTTTATAATCTAAAGAATGCAACTGGTAACTATGTAAATTACTGTTATATTCTCAGCACAGTTTCAAATGAATGACTTTATTCCTCTTAAAACCAAGACTGTAGATCTTTTTTTCACCAGTGATAGTGTATGAGGGACCGCTTGCTTTTCCTTATGCTCCTGTGCCAAATATTTCATTTATTTTAAGTGCAGACAGTAACTATATAAACTATATTCGTTTGTTTGGAATGAGTTGAAATATGTATTTGGGGTTGTGACTTTCTTTGTTCTGTCCCCTGGGAGTGCCACATGATGTGCCCTCCATCTGGTGGCAAGATTACAGCGGAAAAGGAAAGGATTAGGAACACATTTACAGGAAGAGGCAAAAGCCTTTCACTGACTGTTGATTTAACAAGGTAATATCTCCACAGTCAGAAATTAAATTGTTAGCCTGGGGTTTTTCCAGAATAGGCTTCTTGTTGTTTAGAATAGTTTCCTTTATATTATAGCAAGCGAGTGGGGCTTAAACATATCTTATTAAGTCCTTTTCCTCTCCTCAATGTAAATCGAAGTGGGGTTTGGCTCAGTGTTCGCAATTCTTCAGACCCATTTGATTTTCTCCATCTCTTTACAGAAACATAGATCCTATGGTATGGCATGCAGCAGCTATCCAGTGAGCATGAGTTGGAGGATATTTCTATTCTGTATACTGCTTTCATTAATTGTAACTGTGATCTCATGCCCAAACTAGAGGAGTGCAGCCACACCTGTCAGCATCCCAAGCCCCGTGTGTATTGAATATCTTCTAGTGGGTCTGTACTTGCTGAAGCGTCTAATGTGCCACCAGGCTCCTGCGAGAGAAGGGACCCAAAGGCAGCAGAGCTGGGCAGCAGCAGATGACATTTCTGTCCAGGCCCTGCTGTGGTGGCCCCAAACCTGCCCTTATTGGCATGGCAGGAAAGTTGGGTCGTGCCGCTGCAGCTTGCAAAGCATCAGATCCCTCTGTGCAGCTGTCTCGCTACCTTCATTTTTTTTATATATCACTTAAAGCTGAATTGCCAACACCACATGGCAAAACAATTCGTTTTCTTTCTGTTGTCACTTCCTCAAGCAATGGAAGTAGTCGTATTAAAATAGGAATGCTTTTTTAATTTGTTGTATGTCTGCTTGGGTTCTTGCGTCATTTCTGTCACATTCTCCTTTGTAATCCTATGAGCTAATTTTTTTTTTTTTAAGATATTGAAAATCTGACATCATCACAACATTCCAGGAGCTAAGGCTTGACCTAAATGCAAAATAGATTTGCATGGCTAGAAACATTTTATTTGTTGCTGTAGGCATTTCTATACGAATTTAAGAATAAAGCTGGGGAGAGGAGCTCCACTGTGAACCATGCATGACATCTCAAGTGCTATTTGCTTGTCTAAGTAATAGCAATTTTATTCTATAAGAATTTTGCCAATAGTTTGTCACATTACACTGATGTGCCTAAAATGAGAGTTGTTAATAGACAATGGTATCTTGGCAGCTTGTTGTGTCTTTCATTTTTGCTCCTCTGCTCCAGCTTGTGTTTATGAAATTGCTTTAAGCTGTATTTTGCATGTTTGAAGCACTGACTGGACATTTTGTGAGGATGTGCCAAACATATTCCTGGGTATTGTGGGTAATAACAGCATTGATACAGTCAAGAAACCCAAAACCCTTCAGAATTTTTCAGTTGCCACTTCTTCCTGAGTGTACCTGTGTTAGGAGATGACAATGTTAAAACTCATGTGTTATTGATAATCTCCTGCTTTCAAACGCATTACATATTTTCTTCTTGTGATCATATGCATGATGACGTATTTCTTATGCATTCACCAGCTGACAACTGCAACCATTAATTTTAATAATGTTTCTAATGCTATGCTTAGCGGGAATTATTTGATAATCCGAGCTGTAATAATTGGAAATACTTGCTTGGACGTGGGTAATCAGATTGTGTTAATCTATCTGTCTGTTGCAGACTTTTAAAAGCTTTTTATGTAAGTGACTTCTGTGTTGTGGGTGTATCATATTTGTTTCCATTATACAGGAAAGAGGTATAAAAGTTAAGTAGTTATCTACTGAGGGAGGCTACTAGAAAAAATATTTAGTAACTCATTTTTCCACCTCTTTTTGGAGAGTGGGCAAAATACTGGTTTGGTTGTTTTAAATAATTTTGTACAGTAACAGTTCACAAATATATTTTCACGTATAAACAGGTCTGTTGGAATTGAGCACTTTCTAGGAGCACTGCAACAGAGAATTACTGTTAGTTTTTCAGCACTAGAAGATTTTTGAAGCATACTGCAAATAATCGTTTCCATAAGTGCCCACATTTAATAGGATTTTGTAACATGAGTGTCTTTGTCACGTTGTGGCTCTGATTAATATGAAGACAGTACATAGAAAGACTTCGGTTAATTTGAACTTTACACTTTGTGTGGTACCATAACTTTCAGAGCTTGAACACAGGGGCACAGCTTTGCTCTGTAATTAACCCAGCTAGGCAGAGTTCAGTGCATGTGAGAGTGAGCCTCTGATTTTTTTATCTTAGAAGCTTACATTGATTTTCTGACCTTGTTGGATAGAGGTTTTTTGTTTGTGTGTTGGTTGTTGGGGTTTTTTTGTTTTGTTTTGTTTTGGTTTTTTAGTGTGTGTGTTGTTTTTTTTTTATTGTTGCTCTGAAAATGCTCCTGTAATCATCTTATTTCCAGAAGATACTAAGGAGCCATAAACTTAAATACCATCAATGGGCTCAGTAGTTTCTCTGTGTCTTGGAAAAATACAGGTCCTCAGTGTCTTAAAATCCAAATACTCAAGAAAGAATAATCTTCGCAAATGGCAAAAACAGGTGTTGCGTTTGTTTGCTTAAACTTTGTAGTTACTAACAAAATGTCTCTTTTTCTCCCTTTCAATCTTCTTATGTTTTTGGCAGCTGTGACCTGCAGAGTTAAAGGGGCATTTTACAAAGAAAGCAGGAGAAACAGGTGAACATGTTTACCCAGCAGGACAGCCCAGAGTGTGTTTTTCCCTCTTTAAAATGGGAACTAACAACAGCTGAAAGCTGTGGTGGGGCATTCTCCCAGGCTTTAGGGAATGATGGTGCCTGGTGGAAGGAGCAGCCCCTTGTAGCCGTGTTTCCAGGGGTTTGTGCTTCATCTGGCAGGAGACAAGTTGAACCGTAACTAGACGTGGCCAAGGGCAGAGACAGCAGGTTGTGTTCAAAATGTCTTTGTTTGCTTGCTGTCATCAGGAGCTGCACTGAAATCTTCTGGTGTTTCTGCAATCAGCCTTAAATTGGAAAATAACAGCTGCAGATTAAGCAGTTGTTGGGCTTCTTCCAGTCACAGCAGTTTATGCTGCCAGCGCACACTCGTTCTCACACGCGTGTGCATGGCTTACCCTTTATGCCTATAGGTTTATATATATTCTGTATATCCCCCTGATTTTTGAACAAAGAAAATGCAATTCTTAAAATTTACCTTGAAATTCCATGTTTATGTAAGAGACTTGTACATTTATAGGAAGAAAAATAGGTATTTTCCTCTTACAGTTAATTTGGTTTGGGGCTTATCCTTAATTTGGCAGCATGTGGAAACCTGTATATTAACAATTGTTATTTCATGCGTTATTCTTCTAGAAATGTGAACGAATAGGAACAATGTGCCTTTGAATGCCTTTAACTGCACTTCTTTCTATTCATTTACCAATGTGGGTGTATCTTTGTATTGTAAAAGCATATGTTGGTTATTGAAAGCTGTTTTAGTTGTAGGAGATAGTCTACTTCATTAAGTATAGAGACCATTTGGTCTCATTTTATGTCATCTCCTGGCTGCTTACTGAGTTTTTAACCTTGTTGCTGGAGTCCTGCAGTTTATTTTATCTTATTAATAGCACACCTTTAAAAAGGTCAGGCCCATTCAGCTATAAGATGTTGATGTGATTTGATTTCAGGAAACAGAATAGCTGGTGCCTGCTATAGAGGTGCTAGAGAAATGCTGGAAGTGGACTTGTGTTGGATGGTGGCTTGTTAAATGTTTATAATTAGTCTTAGGGAGAGCACTTGCTGCAGAAAAATACTTTGGTAGCTAGTTGATGAGCTGGATTGAAAATATGGATAGTGTTTAAAACACGTAAATAAACCCAGCCTGCTTTGATTGAGGTAAGTTCATTGTTCCATCAACAAAGCTGAATAATCAGTAATTTTCAGATGGAGGGCAAGGGGTTGGGGAGGGCTTGGGACAATAATCCCTTGAGCAGAAACAGCTGCAGATGGATGAGGCTGCTGGGGAAATTTCCAGCACTGATAAGGCAGCAGCATATTTGAAGGCAGAGCATTTGCTATGTCTTGTGAGACTTAGGGCTGAGGCCTGAGCGGCTTGAAGAGGATAAACTGTTTGGGTACCGATGGGTATGACATTTCTCACCCTTAGAAATGCACAATGCTGTGGACTTGCTAATCTGCCACAGGAAAGTTTTATAACCAAAGAGGAAATAGGCTCTGATCCAGCTACTTAGCTCTTTAATAAAACTCCTACATATGTGACCTAATTTGCAGTACTCATTATTTTAAATTCAAAATTTTATTTTTATATATGTCTAAACGTGGATCTGGGATCCTAATATTAACCACCCATGAAAAAAAATTGTCGTGGGTAATTTGATTAGTTCACTTTTTCCCAATTGCTGATAAGTGTACTAAACATATGCCTAGAGAGGGTGATTTTGTTGATTTAAGAAATGCATCCTAGCAACACAGTATACAGTAAGCTACAAAGCTATTGTTGTCTTCCTATAAATGTGTCATTAAACAGCATATCCTAACATAATGGCCAAGGTGAACAGAAGATAAAATAATGCAGAGCAAGATTATTCTCATTTCCCGTTTCTCAACTCCATGAATGTTCACTTCTGCCTCTGTGTAAGAGTTACACAAAATCTTCTCATAATGATTTTTTTCCTCAAAAAAACCCCTCTTAAATAAGCTGCTCTTTTGCTCTTTGGAAAGAGGGGTGGTTTATTAGTCATGAAGTGCATGACTAATATTGTCATATAAAATTTAGAACTTAATTATCAAGGTGGTAAAAGATTTCCCCTATTTTTATGAGAATTTGTGCCTTTTGCTAGCCTAGAAAGCAAACTTGTGGACACAGACTGCCAAGTCATCTCAGGTAATATCACTTATCTCAAATTTTAAAACCTGAGTACAAGGCGGCAAAACACTTCCAGCAGCCAGGCTATTCCTCTTCGCACTCGCCATCTGGATATTGTGAGTAAATTACTTTTATAAGCCTGTGCTTCTGGAGTATTTCCTCTTTCTCTTGTGCTGTGCGGGGCGAAGGGCTGGGGAAGGCGTACACGGTCCAGCTCCCCTGTCATGTTTAATTCTTTCTTTCTTTCTCCGCTCAAGATGTATTTGCCTCGTCAGTCATCTAATCAGTCCCAAGGCTCAAATACAGTGTATTATTTGTTTGCTGATCCTATCAGCTTAGTACATAGAGTAACGTTGACAGGGGATGTTTCAGGGGTGAAATGTGGTAGGGAGCAGATGTGAGGCCATCAAAGGCTGAGGTTACCAAAGGACAGTTTGTAGCAGAATGAGGAGGATGGTGAGGACATGTGGTAGAAAAACTCCAACAAAAATAGTAAAAAAAAAAAAATCTATGTGGCCCCTCCAACAGAATCCAAAACCAAAGCAGAAAGGAAAGGAGTGGTAGTATAGGAAGGATTGGAGCGTTTTGACAGTATGAAGTTCACTGAGAAAAATGAAGCAAAGAGTTTTCTCTTTAAAATAACAATTTTTAAGGACTTTATCTTAATTCACAGTGACTGGCACGTATTTGGGTGACTGTAGCCTTCTTGCACTCACTCTATGTATATCAAGGCTCTGCAGTGATATAATGTTACTGCCGTTAGCTAAGGAAATTTGCTGTTTGAAACAGTGTATAGAAAAGATGCTCCCATATGCAATTCAAAATAGAGGCTTAAGTCTTTTTGCTTTCCTAAATCCTGTAGGCACTTTGGAAGATATTGCTTACATAAATATCACAGCTAATATTGTATTTTGTTGACAAAACTATTAAATTCACTGAAAATATGCTTAGCATCTTCCCTTGTGTTTTGTGTTACAATGATTTCAGATAAAGTGAATATCTGAGCTTAACCACATGTGATATTTATTTTAATTGGCGATCAGATGGAATAAAATCCACAATTTGTTTCACTCAATATTGCATGCATTTCCAGATCATTATTTTCTTCAGTAGCAAGGCTCACAGTAATGTAGTTTCCCTACTCTTTTTTGCCTTCTAACATGCCCTGGCTTGCTCAGGTCTCATAGTAATTGTTGCTTGTACTTAAAGTGAAGTTTTTATTAAAAGTAACTTGATTAAGCATCTAACCAAAAGCCAGAAGTCAATAAACTCTATCCTAATGGTTTTCGTCTCTGCCCTGGAAGAAATTGAAGGAGTTGATCTAAATTTAAGTGTGTATAATTTTGTTTAAATGAGCTTTCTTGGGTATAGTTTTAATTGGGGTCGTGGAGCTTGCACTTTGCACTGGGGTGCCGTGTTAACTCCTTTGTGGCAGTGGAGTTACAGAAAATGCTCGTGGGCAAACTTTCAGCTGGCAGAAAATGTAGAGAAGTAAAAGCCTCTGATGATTTCACATTAGACAGAACAACTACGTTAAGATAATGTCTGCATGTGGATTTGCACTTGTATACTTTAAATCAGTTTATTAAAATAAGTGCGTGCAAAAGCTGTAGTTTGCTATTACCCTGTGTTGCTCTGAGGAATAAATGCACATGAATCATTGAGTCTTTCACTGTTGTGTTTTTCTCTTTTTGCCAGAATTTTGTTTGCATTGAAAGCGTCAGTGAAATGTGCAGTGATATTGGCCTTATATCTGAACCATGTGGGGTGCGTGGAGGAATAAAGTTGAAGAATGGGCACCATACACATTAGACTACAGTGAAACTGTTACTGTGTTCCCGTATTTACTAAGTAACATACATTTGTTTTCTGAAGGTTTCCAGGCGAATCAATCCATTTATATTTACTACCTGTGTTTTAATGTCCATTGCACCAGGTATAGTACCAATTGTCAATTTTTTCCTTTTTTTGTCTGTTTATTCGGTTTTGACTGTAGCTACACTGTTAAAGCTGTGGCTTCACTTTTTCTTGCTCCCCTGATTAAGAAATCTGAAGCTGTTCTGTGTGGTTCAGTTTGATTAAATATATTTAGACTTCCAACCCCTTATTGTTTTTTCCATTTTTATATTTATCCTTTTTTGTGTCAGTGAATATGTCATATGTGTTAATGTCACAGATTTTTAAGAAACTTGGGATGAAATGTTGTGTCTGCACAATCCAGATAGGTGATTTGTTAAGAGAATGTTCATGTCATGTTAATAACAAATAGACCATCTGCCTCCCAGAATTCCTCCAGCTAGCAGAGAATTTAATAGATGACTTTGTCATTATAGTAGCTGTAAGAAGCAGTGCAGGATGACCATGCCAATGTTTTTCTGTAGTGTAGATACATGACCGCATTCTGTATGTACATACCCAGTGAAAACCTGCTCTACTGCTCAATTCCTGAATCCTGTTTTCTGTCCTCACGTCTGTCTGTAGCTTCCTTAACACCACATTAAGAGCAAGCTGAGACTCAGAAGCATAATATTTTCGCAGGAAGAGAACAAGAAAATGTACTGAAGTTTAGCATTGATCTGTAATGATTCTTTTTATTTTTTATTTTTTTTTCCCAAGATTTAATTGATACTGCAGCTTTGAAATAAAGCATTTTCCTCTTTACTGCCTAGCAACAGCCACCCCCCTCTGGCCTTCAGGTTGAAACATCGCTGTACTACAATAGCCCATTTGTACTTGCAGTAAGCAATTCAGGTGATTGCACATTAAAGTATGTTGAATACTAGGGGGCATTTTTCAGCCTTGATTCCAGTTCCTGAACATCTGCGTATTGCTGTTGTTTTTGTCTTTTATTTGTGCTTTATTCACTTAAAAATGGGCTTTGAAATTTTAGTTTGATCGTAAGAGAGGCTGAAAATGAATTATATCATTTAAGTATTACTCCATGAAACCACCACCCACTGTTCTGGGGATGCTACGTGTGATTTATTTAATTTTCAGATAAAAAAGAGCCAGAAGTCTGAGCGAAGTCTAGAACAGGCAAGAAAATGTGGGTAAATAGATTGTTTTGGGTAGGAAGTTACATTTCTGGGTTTGCAAAATGAAAAGAGGTAATGTTGCACGTGAGGAAGTGTAAAAGGAGGAGGAGGAGAAGTGGGTAAGGTCCCTTTCCTGTGACTTTTCTGGAAGAGTCTTCACTGGGATGCCTGGTTTTTGCCCTGTGTGCTTGGGCGTTGCAACGTGCCCCTTGAGGATGCACTTTATTGGGATTATAGGAATTCTATTGTAGAGTAACCACTTTGCATTTTGTGGCACAGGGACTGCTGAGAGGAGGTGAAGTGGGTAGGTCAACCTTAGAACTGACAGACAGGAGGACTTTTTCCTATGGACCTGAAGTGGACTGTGCAGGTTGTTGCAACAGAGAGAGTGTCTGCAAATTTGCTGGGCTAAGAGCAAACTTAGAGGATTCTCCTTGCAAACAGAGTGATGACTTTGGAAGCCAAATCTCAGGCTTGAGATTGGTAGAGACTTAGAAACAGGCAAGCAAATACTTTGAGTTTTGCCTAATTGAAAAACTTTAACATCCTAGTTTAAATACTACTATATTGAGTCAGAGCCCACTTGATGTTTTGAGAGGACCCAGTTCAATGGAAATACGCAGCTCTGGCCAGGCCAGATTGCTGAATGCACACAGGGGTGTACGATGAATCTGGTGTGAGGCAGACTGCAAAATAACTCTTAAGTATTGCATTTAAGTGTAGTTATTTGTATGGGAGCTGTTTGGGGTTTTTTGTGGGATATGAGCAGGGCAGGGAATCCATTCTTAACAGTGTATTCTCAGCACTTTGGATTTGTATAGTATATAAGGATGTCCTCAAGACCATTCCTTCTTGCAGCAAATGAATGATGAAATGATGAGGCCTCTTTGAGGTCGACAGAGCTAAAGGAATCATTGAACTTACTGGAGAGGTACAGAGGTGAAATCAGAATAAAGGCCAGCAGAAGAATAATTGACATATGTGGAGACAAATGATAATTGCATACTAATAATAAATTTACAGTGCGAGTGGTACGTTCGCAGTGTCCATTTACTGGAACTGAGTTTCAGGAGGAGTGGGGACATGCTGGAAGAGGGCCAGAAGAGATCAGGGAGGGTAGTCGGAGATTTCAGCAGCAGCAGCTCTGAGGAAATGGATGAGAAGACTTGAGGACGTTTGGCGTAAGACAAGGTCAGATGAGGGAAGGCTTGTAAGTATGTAAAAAAAAAACTGTTGCAAAAAGAAAAATATGAGTCTGTCCTTAACATCAGTGGTGGAAAGGAGAATATAAAGTGTGCTCAAATGCAACAGTATGTGAGGTGATTATTTAGGATGTACAAGGAGCTTCTATATTTGGAACAGGGTAGGAAAACATCTGCCTGGAGCAGCAGTTGGGTGAGCTGAGCCTTGAACCAAATGCTCTCCTGTGGTCTCTTCCCAGCCTCTCTTTATAAGATGTTGCATTTGCTCCTTTGGAGACAGCTTTTGTATATCCACAAGCAATTTGATTTGTGGTACAGCGTAAATAACTTCAGGACACTGTTTTGGTTATCAGTGTTGATTTCCTCAGCTGTATATTAGGACTGAAGGGTCAGTTCAAAGATGTCAGTATTTTCAGATAAAAACAAATTCAGCTGAAATGCAGTTCGGCTGGTGAGGTAGAGATTATCTGAACTAAGATGTGATGTGACATTTGTGATAACATTTTCCTTGCATAATTCCCTAGAAATGGTATTGTATCCTTTGCCACATTTTTTTTCCCTGCAGTTTTCATTTTAACTAATACTCCTGACAGAACTTTTAAATACTAAACATCTAAGGTAACGTCCATTAGAAATCTCTGCAATTCCATTGGAATTGCACTGGTAAGTTAATATACTGATAAGAAAATGAGACTGGTAACAGAAAGGTTGCATGGCATTGTCTTGTGGCTATTTTAGGCTTTCCTGTTGAAAGGGTTAACTTTTTGAGATTCATGAAATAAAATGAAGGTTTTACCTTCTTTTAATTTTAAAAATTAAACATTTATTTGGGGCTTTATCTAATTCCAAATAATCCTAAAACTTCAAATAATGGATAGATTTCCTAAGCGTTGCTAAGTTTTTCTAGGATTTTGGGTTAGCATGCCCTCTTAATTCCTCATTGTCCTTTGGGAATGGGGATATTATTCAAAAGTTAAATCACACAGTTCAAATAAAGATGTCCAGTGCTGTCAGAATAACACCTGGCATTCAATCTAATTGCTTTTCAATTTCACAGTGCAACTGAATGCTTGGCAATTGAAAGGAATAAAATACTGCTGGCTGGGCAGTATTGAGACTTTTTTTTTTCTGATCAGCAGATTTTCTATATAAAAAGCAAGGTTTCTAGGTTTTTTTGTTCGATAGGTTTTCTGTATAGAAAAGTGTTAGTGAAACATCCACTGCTATTCACATGCACACAAGAAATGGTCTCTTGCTTTAAGTAAATGTATAATAATTGTCTCTGACAGTAAAAGGTACCAGTTGGGCTTGATCATGCAGCTGGTCACATTTGATTGAGAAACTGACATATTCCCTGTGGTCTGGGAAGAAAAGGAAATGATACCATTGTGAAGTTTGCTGGGTCAGTGCTCTGCCTGTGAATGGGGGGTTATGTGCAAGCACTTTCGAGCTGGGGGCTTGTCTTTGTACCGTCCTTGAGCTGCAGTTTGCGTTGCCCTCGGCATCGTCACCTGCTGGAAAATGCAGAACACAGTTGTTTGGAGTTTGGGACCTGGTTATTGTCTTACATTGGGAGACTTTTTTTTTTTTCTTAAATAATTAGACTATACAGTTTGAAGAAAATTATATTCTCTTTGCGTATTTAAAACTGAGGCTAAGATATTCTTGTATGTCCAGAATGAAGGTTTAGGTTCAGTCATACAAGTCGCTATTGTGTCTTTGGAAATAGTACAAGTTTAAAATGCTTTAGATGGAACTGTGCAAAGATACGGATTGTGATGTTATAGACACAAAGAATCCCATATACCATAGAGGAAAATCTGTCTTTTGTTACCGAAACTTATCAACTATGGAAGTTAATAAGAAAAACATAGTGGTGGTGATCTTATTGATTTTGAAAGAAAATGGCATTATTTTGAGAGATCCTCTTGCAAGCGATATTGTTCAATAATAATAAAAGGTTTCTTGTGCAGATATCTCCGCTCTGCATATATTTCAAATAACTTTTTTTGCAGTCAGTTAATCTGTTGAAAATGGTTTACTGTATTAAAAACAGAAATGTATGAAGGACCAGACTAGTCTTTGTGTAGTAAGCAGGTGAAGACTGAGAGCTCAGTGTTAGGAAGAGGCAATATTTGCTTGCTTTCCTAAGAAGAGAATAAACAAAAGGAACCACGTGTCATAGCAATGACTGCTTTTGCACTGTGTATGAAAGGTGTCTCCGCTCTCCTCTCCATCTGGAATTAACGGTCTTTAGGATTTTGAAACATAGCCCATTTGAGGGTCTGGAGCTGTTGTTCTCCACATTAAAGTTTCTGTGGTACATTAACTATTCTGAAAGTGAATAATGATCATAATCCTGTTTTTCACGTGTTTCCAGAATGATGGGGGAGAAATGCTAAATGACATTCTCATCTGTCTCTACACTGGCTAATTAAGCAAGGTACATATAATGGAAAAGCGATTGGTTTAGAAAAAAAAAAGTTAAATAACCCCCCATGATATTTAATAAGATACTTTGATACCCAAAATCCGTGAGTATAGAATCAGGCAATCTGGTTTCTGTTCCTAGCTCTGCCATTGCCTACCTGTCTGCCTTTGAGTGATTTGCTTATATCAAACATTTTCAAAAACTTCCACAGTTTTGTGGTTTTCATTTCTTGGGCATCTACTTTAATATCAAAGTCAGCTGCCTTTCAGATTTTGCCTACGTGATTGTCAATGATCAAAAAGCGGTAATTTAACAAGTTATTGCGTGACGGCAGAACTTCAGCTGATTACACATGTTCATGGTCCATTGGAAATTAATTAACACATTTAAACAGCCTTCACTGTGGTAAATGTATTTTACTGTACTTTTGTGCTCTTTTGATAAGCCAATTCATTCGTAAAGTACTGCAGTAAAGCTGATCTTCTGCCACCTGTTTTCCATACTGCAAACAAAAAATTGTATTAAGGCCTTTGTTTTGAAATCTGATGTATTCAAACCAGTTTCTATCAAATTTACCACCCAAATAACATATTTTGCATATGTTCAAACTCTTTTTGGCTGACTTGCAAAGCATCTGAATTAACTAGACTCTCCAGTTCTTTGCCCAGCAATTCCTGAACCCAAATGCTAGTGCACATATGCAACAGTTTTTGGACCTTAGATGAGGGATTTTTATGACTGGCACTTGCAGATGCTGCTGATCCATGAAATACTGAGTGTTTACTTTGTTGCTTTAGGAGACCATATACAGAAGAATGAAACAGGAATCTTTCATGTGCTGAGATGCAGTTTACACTTGTGGTTGTTTCTGAAATTGTGACTTATAATGTCAGGTATTACTGAAAATCAGGGTAAAAGGACTCAGATTCAGAAAAGTTATAAACTTGAAGAATTTCTACATAGTGAACATTAGCTGAACTTGTTTGAATGTAATTTATTTGCAGATGGCCTGCTTGTTGACAGATACTTACCTTTTAAAACTTGGATGCCTTGGATTAATTAAGGTGATCTCTACAAATATCATTTGATGATTTGTTGCTGGATCTGACCGCATATTCTGTGTTGTGACAGAGTTTAACTCATTAGATTAACTCAAAAGTCAGTGATTGCTTCAGTTGCTGCACTTAGATCATTCAATAAGTTTTCAAAAATTTTCTTTCTCCATCAATAATAAAATGTAATCAGTAATTTTCCATTAATAGACCATTAAAAATGTGCTGAGCTATTGCACTTTGAGTGAATGTGCAGAGTATACTGTTACATTAACAGTATTTAAAAATGCTATTATGTTATTACTGTGTCTGATATGAGAACAGGCAGGGCATCAGGTTTTACCATGTGTGTTTGCTTCCACAATGAAAGATTGCCTAACTGGAATAATTGTTGTTTACTAGACAAATAGATTTGAAAGAGCCTTTTTCAGTTTAGAATGGCACGCTCTTGCTGAAAAGTAAGGTGAATACACTCTCTTAGAATTGACAGATATCCGGAACTATAGATTTTTTTCAAAAATCTGCTAGGCTTAAAATAGACTACAAGAGTAGCTGAGGGATTTTGTGTGTTCTTTCTCTATCTTTACCCTCTTCTGGGCAATCATTTGATAGACCCTTGTTGGAAATCATATTGGCGTTCTGATGTGTTTGGAAGATGTGTTTGGATGCTGACTAGATGTCACTATAACTGACATCCAAATCTTTTAGAAAGCTTGGAAAGCTTATCTACGGCCAATTTATGACTTCGCAATGTTTATTTTAGAGGAACAATGAATTGCTTGTTTTTCAATAAACTGTGGAATCACAGAGTGAGAGAATCAGTAATTTTTCAATGCCTTCCACCATCTGCCTTGAAAGCAAGTTTGGCTTGTATCCGGATGTTGGCAAGTGAGATTTAACTATCCACATTAGTTTTATTTTAAAAAGTATAAAAGGCATTTGACTGTCTGATTTAGTAGGTAATCACAACATGTATGGTAGTCCTGTAGTAAAAAACAAAACCAAAACCAACACCCCACAGATGTACAAAATAGCTAAGCTTGGAAGCCAGCGGGGGCTGAATCTGAGCATGTTCTTCAATGCCATGACAAAGAACTTCTCAGGAAAATGAGAGATTTGGCCTGAAGCTGTTGTGCACGTAATTATACTATGACAGGGGAGGGTACGTATGGTCAGGTACCCCTGCAAAAGTCTGATACCCAAGTGTACCTAAACATAGTACAAAAATGCTATGAAGTTTTGTTTAAAAGTAATTTTGTGCCTGCTCATGGTATAATTTTCTAAATAGATGACTCAAGTCCCTTTCTACTGAAAGTACCCAAAAGGTATAGTGCACATAATGTTTAAAAAACAGAAAAAAAAAACTCAAAAGCTTTTTTTTCTGTTAGAGCACTGTGCAAGCAAATCTAGAGCTGGTGTTCTGTTATCTGATGTTACGTGCTTTTTATGGTTTCATGATGTACATTTATTCTGTGGCTGTGAAAAGTAAAAGCTGCCATAAGTAATACTCTTTTATGTTAATAGCATGATACCTATATTGTAGGTGCTGTGTAGCATTTCTTCCCTTTGATAGCAAAAGTGATATGTTGTTACCCAAGAATGAATGGGGTTTTAGCTTCCCCATTATTAGGACAGACCATACGTTCATTGCTGTGTTCTGACGAGTCACGTATACTTTTTTCTATCAGACAGAACTGGCTGATGGTGTAGGGCTGGCAAAAAGCCCTCCCTCCCCTGAGAAGTCCCTCTCCAGTGGAAAGGCTGCTGCAGGTGATGGGGCTGGCTGGCCAAAAACCAGAAAAATGGAAGAAGTAGCATCATGTCACATAGTTGCTGGCTCATATCTAGTGCCCAAATGTTATGTTTAACCAGGACTTTCCATTGCTTTAATGCTGTAGGCCAATATTATTTTGTTTATGATTTTGAAAGCATATCCGAATAGACCTACCTGTTAGTTTTGGTCATTACTATGATCACCGTGTGACAAGAATGAACAGAGTACCAGTTTTCTTGTGACCTAGGACTGTGACAAAATTAATATCAGTGCTAAAAATATGCCCACGATATTCAGAATGTTCACAGAGCGATGGTGGATGTGACAAAGGACGTGTCATGGATCTGCTTCATGGAGCAGTTGCTGGAGGCCTTGCAATGTCACCTGGAGTGGTTCTGGATCTTATCCGGCACTAAGCTGCATGTAGTCAACTACTTATACCATGAGATTGTTTCTCTTACATATTCTAACCTTCTGATAAATATTTATCTTCTCTTGGACTTGGATTTTGTTTATTTATTTTGGAATCAGCAGGTTTGTGGCAGTCAGTTCAGACCACGGGAAATCTAATCTGGCAGGTTGGAGACCAGCCAGTTGAGCACCCTAATTAACAGAAACATGTAATTAAAATTTAAGCAGATGTGGCTTGGGCAGGTGGTATTTCCTGAACGCATTTAGTTTGCTGTGTGTACATGCTACATGTGATGGATACAAATAAACACTCTGCAACTGCGAAATCTACTTGTGCATATGCTGAGCAGTTGGTGTGTGCGAGTGCTGCGCGCTGGCCCGGCACTGCTGAAGCTGCCACATCTCCGCTCTTAATGGACTGAAACGAGTTCTGCAATCCTGAACATATGTAAACATTTTTAAAACTCAGCCTGGACAAAGTTTGTGGGTAGGAAAAAAGACATATGCATGGAAATCTATAAATATAATAGCCCCATATGATGCTTTTCTTGCACTCTTTTTTGGTTATCTGCTACCAGCTACTGTTGGAAACTGCATATTAGGCAAGATAACACTTTGATCTGATGTAGCATTACAAAAACTGTAGTCTGGTGAATTCATTGTGACTCCCAAAATTTGAAGGCAGCTACTCAGCTGAAAAATTGGCCCATAAAAATTCCAAGTCTGTGTTTGTTTTTAGTTCTTACTTAAAATTCCAATAACTGCCTTATCAACAATCTCAGTCAAGTGGAAGAAAATAAAGAATGAAAATTTACAGTCAAAATGTGGGAATAAAGAGATTAGACAAACTTCGCCCTAACTCTGCAAAACTGGAATTGAGGTTTTTGTTTGCTTGGTGGCTTCTCTGTTTTTTTAGGGTATTTCTTACTCTCATTGCAGTGTAGACATTTAATGTTGAAAAAAAGAAAGGAAAATAAACAAACAAGCAAACAAATCAAAAACCCACACAAACAAGCCATACTTGAGCGGTCTTTCACAGTGTCCCAGTGTATCACCAGCAACATGCAGCTGGCTTATTTGCGATATGTTGTTCCCTTCTTTAGCTATGTCAAAAAAGTGCTGTTTTAGCAGATGACTTTCTATTAAACTGCTGTAGCTCCATATTGCCCATGGTTATTTGAAAATGAAATTTCTCTATTTTATGTGTGCATGTGTTCATTTACCTCTTATAATCATAAGTTAAAAATTGGTCTTTTTAAGCTTCAGAGGCTGCAGAAAGCTTGGCTTTACTACAGATATGTCTTATTTCAAATTATTTTCCTAGCTTTAGAACTTTGAAGCTTGAAGAGTCATGGTCTGCTGCTCTTCACTGGCCAGGACATCCAGCTGATCGGGCAGTAAAATACAACTTAGAGTTCTTATTTACCCAGAAAATCTGAGAATGTGTCTTCATAAGCACTTATTTCATCTTTTCATCATATCAAAGTGGGGAAACTTCACCTTATTCAAATTAAGCAGGGTATGCTATGAGTTCTAAGAGCAATTTAATCTGATTTTTTCAGTTCAGGAACCGAGCTTATTTGAGGTGGTGCAGAATATTAACAAAACAAGCTTATGTCCTGTTGTGATGTATATTAGTTCAATATCTGATCTATATCAGAAAGTAACTTGTGGAAATGTCTTTAAGAGTATCTGATAAAGGCACAGTATTATTCAGACTTTTATTTTTGTATTTATTAATGTTGTCTGTAACTTGAGACCAAATCCTAAGTCTGTGGTGGCTCCACTTCAATAAATTATGCAGATTTACGGGAACTGAGATGTGCTCATTAACTTTGTGGCTTTTCCCATTGACTCAACCTGAACAGGTAGCTATATAAAGTATATTTTGTAATGTAAGGAAATCAAATATTTGGCTGGCATTATTAAAGGCAGTATTGTAAATGGAAATTGGCAATCACATTGCTATTGATTCCTCCTGAGCATGCAGCCGCTTGCAAAAACGAGAAACATAATCATCCCAAGGGCCTGTTTCATTCCACTGCTTAAGTCTCACCGCTATCCATCTCCGTGCCCTGGCAGTTTTAGGAAGCAAGTTAATTGACAATTTGTAGGGGAGGACTATGAAGTGCATGTGAAGTGTTGGGATTTTTCAGGATGGACTGCCAGACAAACTTTATACTTTTCTGAATTTGGTCTGGTTTAGGACGTACTGGTTTTACATGTTATACTTGCTATCCAACTAGTAAGTAGTAAAAACAATGAGCTAAATTACTTCTGACTTTAAGTCCATGGGGTCAGCAGAATTGTATCAAAGACCAAGTGCAAGTCAGTCACTGAAAAAAAACCTGCTGGTGATGTTCATAAGATTTATCAAAGTAGTCTAATATGTGCTGATTTATTGTAATATAACATGTGCTCATAATTTGTTATTTGATTTCAACATACTGTAAAGATATTATGGAGTAAATAGTGAGTGTGCTCATTCCTTTAACTTTATCAGATATATTGTCATAAAAATTCCAAAGATGGTTATTTAATTATGAAGTGAAAGTAACTTCTATGCCTAAAAGAGCAATTTTGTTATTATATCTTCTACTGTCAATGCTTAATTAGTCTTATTGAAACTGAATGCTTCTTGTTGCAATGTGCTATAACCTTATTGGCCTGGGATAAGTTTCTTGCAATTATTTATTCTATTATTGTTTCTGTCACCTGAGGGAAGTGCAGATATTATCTTAATGATTGTGTTAATCAAACAGCTTTCTGTATTTCTGCACTGTGCAATTCTATGTCATTACATTAGCAGGCACAGGAGATGAAATTGGAAACTTGTAATGTACCAGAGATTGGATTAACTCACCTTTTTTGTGTAGACTGCTTGAAGACTTATTTTGGATAATTTAAAAAGATTAAATCTGCAAGACAGTTACTCCTGCTGACAGGATCTCTGAAGTCTTTGACATAAGTCCATTGTTCTTGTAAAAATTTTGAACTTTGTGCACTAATAACTTTGCTATTGTAATGCAGGCTGGGGTACAACAAATATTTTAAATCAAATAATCTTTGCATATTTTGTAAATCCCTTGGATATTGGAATAGTTATTTCATCCATATAATATGATGAGGAGCATTAGACATTTGAACGTAATATATAATGTTTGAGCCATTTCTAGGCTGTAATAGGTGTTATAACTTCACTTTCTGCCTTATTAAGATTTTTATGCTGTCTAGGTGGTAAATGTTCTTTTATTTGAAACATCTATGGAGAAGGGAGTCTTTGCTTTCCATCATAAGCTTTCTTTGGCAGAGTTCTCCGCGGGGTCAGTGCAGCCCCTGCTGGGAGCGGTGCCGGCAGCATCCATCCCACTTGAACAGCACAGAGGGGCCTGGAAAACACTTGGTGGGATTCTCAAATACCTATTGCTTGCAATAATGGTTTAAAAAAGTCTATGTGTTATTCAGCTGTTGTTTCTGATGTGTGCAAGACAGCCAGGGTATTTTCTTAAGGTTCCACTAAGGACCATAAAGCATCTAAATATAATTGGCCTTTTCATGAAAAGAAGTTTGTGAACAAGAGTTCTGGGTAGTGTCAGAATCTCTGTGTTTGGAAATCAATACTTCTATGATCCTTAGTTTTGCTACTCGGTCCTGAGAGCATCACAGACAAGAAAGAAGAAAAAAAAAAAAAAATCAGCAAATATTCCATCAACTTTCTTGTACGGCTTTGCTTACATAAGTGCTTGCCTATGAAATTAGTGAAATCCTTTACATAATTAGTCAAAGCCTTTAGTTGTCCTTCCGGCATATCTGTCCTTCAGTGCCATCACCATGTTCGTCTAATGGCCCATCTGGTAACGGGTGCTGAACGGTGACGCAGACCCGGGGATACAAGCTCAGACCAACCCCTCTGAAATCTCTGTTGGCCCATCTGGTAGATACTGCCAAAATAATGTCCAGGCTCATGTTGTATGCTTGCCAGGCTGCTGGCTGGGGTAATCCTTCAGTGCAGGTAGGAAAGCTGAGGAAAACTTTCTGAAAGCCTGTGAAATATTTGGGGGAATGGTTCCATTCTGTTTAGCAAATTTGTTTTACTTGATGAATTTAGGCCAAACATGTAATTACAACTGATCTTCAGCATCATGCCCTCCCTGGAATGCCTGGTACTTCAAATTGTGTTATTGAGTGTTTGTTTAAACTGATGCCATATCAGCTATATCAGAAACTTGATCAGCACCAGAGAAATTAATTTTGAAACAATTACTGTGATAATTTTTGCAGGATTCTTTACATTTTAATTAGATATATTCCCTATAAATATGTTTTTTCCTTATTTTTATTTCTCTAAAAGAGGTTGCTTTTGTGTCACAATTGGCAAAAAGTTATTTTCAAAAAAATGAAGGTTGTTTGGGGTTTTTTTTGTGTGGGTTTTTTTTTGGTATTGTTTGGGTTTTTTTCATGTTTCATACATTATTAATTGAAACGATTGACTGATATGTATTAAGGTACCAGTGTTTTAGTAGGAAATAAACTAAAATTGTGTTTACTTTTTTTTTTTTTTTCCAGAGATTTGTTACAATCCCCTAGAGAAGATGATGTAAACATTGCAATGAAAATTCTGGTTCAGTGGACTTCCCAAGGCCTTGAAGATGTCCGGCTGGTAAATTACTCTGTTTTGCTTGACCTACCAGGCTCTTCTTCAAACACAGTAACTCTGAAAAACAGCGGTGAATGCTTTTATCCCAGTGGACAGCGGTGCAACAGGGACACCAAAATGCTTCATAGCCAAGACCTCCTGTACTCGTATGCAGCTTACTCTGCCAAAGGAGCTCTTGAGGTAATGTGACCATTTGTCTCTGTCAATTGTGGTGAAATAGAGTTAGAAAACATCAGCTTTTGTTGAACTTGGCTGGCAAAGTACATATGGTGAAATGCCCAGCCTTAAAATAAACATATTTAGGTAAAATATGATGCAGCCAGTCTCAACTCAGACAAATTAGTCAGACCTGAACACTTAATATGATATATATTTTTTTTAAAAAAAGAAACATCTGAGTTTATAACTTAGCATCTTCTGCTTGAGTGTAAAAATCTGACAGCTGTGTTGAGGACTACATTTTATCCTTGTTGATGTATAAGTACTTCTGATTTGAAGGATGCCTGTAAGAAGGGTAAGATGAGATTTTCTGCAGTGAGACCTTCAGGAGTGCTGGGCTGGTACCTGGAGCTCCTGAATTATGGTTGTGCATCTCACATGCTTTTTTCTGTGGCAACTCAGTTGACACATCTGCTCTGTTTCCTCTTGAAAACCCTAATTTGTATTTTTATCTTACTGTAGCTCTTGTTAGGAAGTTTTATCAGCACAAAGATCTCGCCTATTGGGATTTGTTACTTGCCAAGTGAATTAAGATCTTGGATTATCTTGTTTTATCCTCTTTACTGCCTTCACTGGCTCCCTTCCTGTATTTGCTTTCCAAATATATTGGGGTGCACAAAAGGGTTGTAATTTCTGTTTACTTTCCTACCCAAGATAGTATAAATCTCAGTAAATATTTCTGAAATACAAAAATTGGAATTTCACTGCTAACTGTTGTCTTTCTCCTTTTTAAAATATTGTGTGCAACTTTCAGTGATGCAGGAGTTTTTCCATTTTGGTTTCTTTATTGTTTAACAGTATGGGTTTGTTTTTATGACTTAGAACACAAAGAGCCTATATAAAAATTGGCAAATGGCTTTGGTTTTGGAAGATACCTCGTCCAAAATACTTTTATGCTTTGTGAATATCTTAATACTTATAGCATATCAGTTACTGGATTTCTAACATTGAAATGAACTTTTGTATGTTTTCCTTTTGTTTGTGATAGTTTTTGCCCATAGCACTGTTGATAACATGTAATGCACTGTGGAAATCTTGTAATGAGTCAAAATTGGGAAAGCTGCATGATGCTCACTAACTCACTTTATGAACTATCAATATATTTTCAAATTTTGGACTGTAGGGGGGAAAAAAAATACAAACGGGCTGGAAGAAAGTCAGATCCTTAGTTTCTCATCATGAAGCCCACAGACTTCAGCTTCTCTTTCCTAAAAGCATTGTAGCTTTTTAGTTCAAGGGATTTATTCCAGAGAGGAGAAGGAATGGAGTTGTTCTCCTTTGAGAGAGACTTCTCTCCATCTCCTGTTTTTGTGTACCTTACCTGCCTGCTTTTCAGATTTAGTGTCATGGTCATTATATCCGTACAGCCTCTGTTCTGGGGCTCTAGCAACTCAACAGCTTCAGGTTAGGGTTTGTTGCTAAGAAGTGAAAGAGTGATTCGTAGCCTACATGATGTATGCCTTAACTTTTCCATGGGCAAGTAAAATGTACTAATTAATGGGTTTGGCTTCTCTCATCACTTAGAAACTCAGTTTGTAATGTTGTAACAAGATAGAAGTACAGCTGTGGCCTTTGAGATTTAGTTCATGAAAATAAATGTGTTGCTAACAAATTCATCAGATTAAACGAAATCCAGTGTTCCGGGAAAAATCATTCATGTTATTACCAGCAACACATGTACCACTTCCAGTTTTATTTCAGGGCAGTTTTCTCTGTGATTGAGTTCTGGAGAAATGAGGACCATGCACACTGCGTTGTACTTGTCACTAGGGGTGTATCTTGGTTTTGGCAAGACTCAAAGTTTGTACTTGAGCCAAAGAATGACTCTCTGCACACAGTTTTACAGTCAGTGTTTTGAGGTACCTAGCAAACTCACAAAACTTCAGACATTTTTTTCTGTTCTTCAGAAAGTCTACTTGAAGTGTCCTTAGATCTAGAGTTTTGCCTAAAAGGGAAATTTCCCTATTTGTTTAGGCTACGGATTGTAGGTAGTGATCTAACCTTCTGGACTTTCAATCCTACACAGTAATCTCTACTATTTAAACTAATGGAAGTAGGAGAACTTTAAATGAGCAGAGGCAGGTGGTGGCTGTTGCTAGGTTCAGTTCTCAGAGAATGACTTGATTGCTCACATTGGAGCTACAAGTTGTATGTTTTGAATATCTTGCAGTGGGTTGTAATTGCAAATCATGAGGGTTTTCCTATAAAAAGTTATTCTTGTAACAGCTACTCATAATCTGAATAATTTTCTTTCAAATGTGACACATCCTTAGTAGAAAATTTCTCTTGTGTGTCACATAATCAGGTTGCATTGCTAATATTGGTTTGTTGCTGCTGCTTCATTGTATCTCATTTGTATATTTGGTTTGCTAGAAGTTCAGGCAAAAAAAAACATTAAGTTCTAGCAGTTTGCCTATCAGCAGAGCTGCAGCTCTACCTTCATGTTGACAAGGTTATTTGTAGAATAGCAAGACTCATTTTCTTTGACCACCTGTCATGTCCATTTGTCATATGGCCATTGTGTATGAGCCATCCAATTTGTACTTTCTGGTAACAGTCTAAACAGCATTTGTGAGTAAAAATTTGAGCATTTGTGATCTGAAATCTACTTCAAAAATCTACTTAGTGCCATTGTGATGAATGGTACACTTTAATACTTCTTTATAATTCATCAGGCCCTGAAAAGGTGACACTGTTTACCCATCACGGTGACAGGCAGGGCAGCCTACAGTTCTGGAGAGAGCTGCTAGTTGGGTTTGAAATAGATATTGCAGCAGTTATGTAAATAGTATATTGCAGACTAGGTCAGTCTAGAGAAAGAAATGACATATATAAGAAAGAAAAAATATCAGCTACCTTTTATAGAGTTTAAACCTTTTGTCTGCTTGATGAGTACAGGAAAACCAGTCTGGCCAACAGAGTACATATTTAAAGGGAGATTACATTGCATTGAATTTATGTGCTAAAGCAAAATATCTTGTCAAACAGTATCTAGCCGGTCTCCCAGTGAGTGTAGTGTGCAGTGAATCCAAATGTGCTGCTCCTGACTTCATGGCACACGGTCATCTGGGAGCTGTGCCTGCATGTGGAGGGATGAGCTGGGAAGCCACTGACAAGGCGTATGTGAACCCCCAAAGATCCAGCATCCTCCTTTCAGCACCACATTGGTAGGTACTGTCAGTGTAGGTGCATCTTGTAGCCCATCTGTTACCGCCCACAGCCGTGATCCCCGAGCACAGGGAAGTGTAAGAAAGGAGACATCTGGACTGGAAGCACAGCAGAAGGCTGGTGTTACTTGGGTCATCTGGGTGGTTGGTTTAGAGCAGGGCTACCAGGTACAGCGAACTTCAGGAAGAAGCAAGCGTTGAGTTTTGGTGTCATAACATTCATCTGCCGTGTTCCCTGCTTCTTTAGCAACTGTAAAGAGAAAATCATAGCAGACGTAATAGTTGGTGTGTTGGGACAACATTCAAGGACAGAATAATTAAAGCAAAATGAAGATTGTATTTACTTTGTATTCTCTGATTTTCTGTAGTTAATATTTGTGTGACCTGATATTTTCCTCACATTCCTTTCACTTTAAATTTATTCACTCTTTGCTTTATAGAATATTAAGGAAATTTTGACAATCATAAATCTGCTTTCAGACATTAAACAGATACTTAGTGTCCTCCGTTATATGGCATTGCCTCATGCTACACTATATTCTTCTGCATCTTCAGCAATAATTGGCTGGTGAATGCACCAAATCCCTCTTTGTTCCTTTGCTGTTCCTCCATCATGGACACTCCCAGGAAGCCCAGCAAACCTCACTTTCCTTTCCTCTGGACCTCACACACTGGAAGGCCTGTGTTGGTTCAGGAAAGGAGACAAGAGCACCACAAATACTGGCACATTCTTGAAATGAGAGTGCATTTGCCAGCAGGGATTTGTTGGTTTCATGGACAGAAATGGATCCTCACCATCTCCAAGGCAGTTCTCACAACACCCGACCATGTCCCGTGTGTACTTGGACCCCTCCTCTGCCCCTGTGCCCTGATGGCTTGGACTCCTCCGCTATGTTACCTTACTTCCCTGCTATCATCCATGTTCCCTGATTGATTCTACCCATTTTTTGTTCAAAGTGTCTGCTGACTTTAGGCATTTATACTCCTAGATCAGTGTGATATCTTTGATTAGTTTTGGAGGGGCCGCAGGGAGCAGACAAGTGAGAATGCTGAGTGTTGCTTCTATCTACAATATGCAGAAGAGATTCCCTACATCTGTTGCTAGCATATCAGCCTGCTCTGGTTCATTTGTTTTGGTGACATTTTCTCAGCTAAATGAGAACCCACCACAGAGATTAATGCCACCTGAAGCAATACGAGGAGCGCAAATCCTTCTGTTAAGCTCACTCAATAATATTCCCACCATTCTTCAATCCAGGCAAGATGGGAATAAAGGAAGCAGAACTAAGATCACTGACAGATCCTCTTTCACAAGGAGGATGGCTTACTCACTTCTTATCAGATATCCCACTGTCTTAAGGCTGTGCTGAGATGCCTCTTCTTCCCATCCATCCCCTTCCTTCCCAGGTCCTGCACTCTGCAGGAGGATGGAAATCTTCCTCTCTCCTCTCGTACTAGTTCCTCTAATGTTTCCCACTCATTGTGGGCTCCTCACCCGTGTGCCCTACGGTCCCCTCCCCTCTCTGCCAGGGTTTCCCAGTGCTGCAGCTCTCTGTATTTTTAGCTCTGCACCGAAAGGTTACGAGTTCCTCTGGAGGGACAATGCATCAGGAAGTCCTTAACCCAACAGCTTGCTTTCATTTGATTTGGTTTGATTGTGCTGGAAATGTGATTACTGCACCCTTATTATCTTTTATCTTCCCTCTAGCTAGTCAGTGGTAATTTCCTTAACAATATTTCTGAATTAAGATTGGTGTCAGCGGGTTGGTTTTAGAAAATTTTAAAATCTTCCCAGGTTATTTTTATCCTCAGGCAAAATTTCCAAATGAGCCTTCTGCAGCATGCTCACTTGCACATCTTGAATCCTAAAGGCAGAGAGTGCATATAATTTAGATTAAATAATCACAGTATCTCACCCTAAGTCTTTCAGTCATTTTTGATGGCACATTGGTGCAAAATATCAAGCTAGAGGGAATCTTGATACATGTGTGAATTTAATTCTTTTAGGCATGCCAATTTAGTTCATTATTATCTTTATTAACATTTTCTAAGATTTCTTCTCTGCAGAGACATGTACTTGCTAAAATGAATCCCTAGCAACTGAAATCAGTTTGCAGATGGTTAGGGCTATAGGTTGAATAACACATACATGCAAATGAGAAGAATCACATGATTTTTGTAACATTTAGACGTTTTAGAGGAGCTTTATTTATCTTTTATTTATAGAAGAGTTTCTCAGAAACCTCTTCCACAAATAATCATAATTTAGACCACTGCTCTGCATACCAAGTAAGCACAGTGAATTTTCAAGACAATCTCGATAAGAATATGGATTTTAGAATAGACTTGACCTTTAAACAGAAAACAACATTCAACATTAACTACAGCATAGCTGCCACTCCATTAGAATTAGATATAGAAAGCTGTGAAATGCAATGTGAGAGTTATATAATTTAAAATTGCAGTCAAGGATTACAAAAATGATCATTGAAGAGATGTCCTGCAGAATATCCTGTCAGTTTTCTGGCATATGTCACATAGCCATTCATAAATAAAGTTGTGCACTTCCCTAAAAATAATAGTAGTTTGTATTGCACAAAAGCTTGGTTAATATTGCTGTGCACGATTTTTGTATCATTGAAGAGCAGGGTTTCGAGGATGAGATGGCTATTGCAGCAGAACCTTTTCTGTTTTATAATTGTGAGTCAATAGTAGACTAATGTTTTACTAATAAAATAGTAGTAATGACATTTTAGTAATAATGTCACTAATAATGAGATTTTTTTAAATTCAAAAAAGGCGAAAGGTGAGGCGTCTTGATATATACATATATATAGCAGATCACTGAGCATTTCCATGCCATTCCACATAATCACCTAAAGGCATTTTTCAGTGAGGCCACTGTAAAATATTTGAGAGGGAGCAATGTTGAACAACAAACATTATTTATATTCCAATTGAATGGTAAAACTAAAGGGTGCAAATACTGGGACGTAGGAAGTGGATTTGGTGCTTTATTCACATTTTAGTGCAAATAAAATTCCTATTGAAAGCAATGGGAATTACATCATTTTTAAGCAGAGTTGAATTTTGTCTGTTAGTAGTCACTGTGAGAGAATACAACTGGAAGTAACTTCTGTAAATGCATGGATCTGTAAGAAATATTTTTCTCCTTAATTATTTTATTGTATAATTTAGACCCGCTAAGTTGCAATCACCTCTGCAGTTCAGTAGATATGTGGGTCGATACCCACCCAGTCAGTCGTCTTTCATGCCCACTGTTTGTTAATGGTGTGTGGTTCAAACCTGGACACAAAGATACTCCAAGTCACATGGAAATCTTTCTGCCAAATCACAAGGCACATTTTGCTTGGGTGGTGCCAGCTTATCAGCTCCCTGTAATTTCTTTTACATCTTCCTGGTAAATGTGAACCTACCTACAACATACCTGTGTTTCTTCTGTTTAAGTCCACAAAGGCAATATCTTCCTCAGAAGAGTAATTCCAAGAAAAAAGCCACTTCTGCTGTGAGCTGTTTAGTTTGGTTTGGGGGATCTTTTTCTTCTAAATTTTTCCAGTGTTTTGAAGGTTCAAAACTGCCTTTAAGGGACTTTGCTTACACTAAAAACAAAAGCAAAAACTTCCTGCAATGGAGAGAGTACAAAGCAAATATTATCAGCTTTTAAAAAAATGCTAGGATGAGAAAAACAACATGAAAAACCCCCACCCTACTACTGATATGAGAAAAATAACAAAACATTTTTGTATTTATAAAATACTCAATCCTTGCCTGTAAAAGTACTTATATACTTCAATGTTAAAAAAAAAAAGTAGTTTAATGCATAAACAATAAAGTACTGCTAAGAATGCTACTCAACTTTGTGATAGTTATGAGTAAAATACAATATCAATTACACTATTGTTTTTTCTTCTTTTTTTAGTTTAATTTTGAGAAAGAGAAGCAATTCCTGAAACCTTTTAAGGAACATTAGCAATATAAAAGCTTCTGTAGTTGGAGGCAGATTACATGTTACCATGTCTACACATCCTGTACCTGGGAGCACAGCCATGAAATCCTGACCCTGGCAGTCCCAGGCATCAGTCAGTCATCCACGAGAATATAGGTTAATCACTGTAATAAAATAAATTAAAATATCAAAACCAAACCCCTGCTTTTCTGACATACTGCACTTGATTATTTTTGAAAATAAATGAAACGTCTACATAATGGTGGTTTCTCTTGTGAATTAGAGCTGGCAGCTGAAAAGATGCAGGAGCGACTATTCTAATCATTAATGCAGCAAGATCAATCTTATCAGTTGAAACCTTAGCAATGTGTCTTATCTTAGGAGTTATCTCTATTTACCAGTATAACTTTTACAGTCAATATTGAACAACACTTTGTCAAAATCTTTAAAATTTGATTTCATTTTTTTTTTCTATATGTAAAAATACCAGCTTATTGAATGCTTTTCTACAGGGCCCTTTTTTTTATTTTTCATCGTTAAGGGTTTTTTTAATATTTTGAAATGAAAGTAGCACTGAAAATCCAAAACAAGTCTGCAGATTTCCTGTCTCTGTGTTAGGATGTGGTGATTTGAAGGTCAAATACAATTTTCTAAGCTGATCCCTCGAAAGAGTGGGAATATGTTCTTAAAAAAAGAAAGCATACAGGACAGGATTTAAATGTTATCTAAACCAGTTATGGGTAAAACTGCCATTATATGAATAATTTGGTGAGGGACAGATTTTAGCAGCTTGTCTGACTTCTTTGTTGAAGAATTCTGGCACAAAAGAGCAAAGGACGAACCTCTTTAGAGCTTCAGGAATTTAGAGGTTCAAGTTTAGAGGTTCAGAGCTTTTAGGAATGCTCTAAACCTGGACACAGAGCCTTAGCAGTAAGAAAGACCAAAAAGAGAAGGTCTCTTTCAGAGAAAACACTTTGAAGCAAGTGTCTTTTGAAAGGCTTTCAGAGCAGGATGAAAAATTGTGCAGCTGTGATACAGCTAGTTGAAAAAAAAATGGAAGAACTGATTTCTTAAAAATGTTAATGATAATAATAATAATAAAGACACAGTTACTAACCATAGGCAAGTCTAAGTTTGGTATCCAGGTACAGTTGGCAGAATTGCATTGAGTGTGTATATGAACTAACAAAATTCCAGAGCCTGTTCACTGGCTGCACTAGAATGTCCTGAGAAAAAGCTTTTGTTCAGAATTTCACTTTTAAGGTGGTTGGACATACAGCTTTTCTGACTGTGCCCACCAGCTGCAACCCCAGGAGAGAAGTATCTGCTTAGAAATAATAAAAAACCAAACACAAACAAACAAAAAAACCCCAAATCAGTGCAAACTAAACAGAGCTGAAAATACGTTGATCTTCCCTTTTTCTAGAATTAGGTATTCCTATTTTTTTTTTCTGCCTGATATGCTGTCTCTTCCATTAAAATCAAATAAATCTCATGTCTAATACCTCATGTAATGAATATTAGTTACTGTGTTTATCTCATTCATTAGTAGGGCCTTAATGTGAATTAATCATGAGATATATCAGTTCTATCCTCATAATTATTTCTTATGTTCCTGTGCGCTGCAGTTCAAAGAGAAGGTGACTAATCAATCACCAACTTGTGACTGGCCCAAGAGTGGGTGTGTGGGAGAAAGAAGTTGCTTCAAGGCATTTATCTTCCTTCCCCTGAATTATGTTACCATATAGAGTTAGTCTTGTCTCCTGTAAGATTCAGTGCTTCACGCTGATGTCTTCAAGGGGCAGACAGAGGTGAATAAGGATAGAAGAGGTCTGGCAACAGCTTCAGCTGCTAGAGCATAAAGCTGCTTAAATGTGCAAGAAAGCTCCTGCTGCACTGTCATCCAGGAGAGACGTTTCTCCTACAGCAGGTCAATGCTTGCCAGGCACGATCTTTACTTGGGGAGTATTTTAGAGGATGAAATAGTATGAAAAGCTAGAAATTATACTAACAGCAAAAGAATCGCTATATCATTCTTCTAAGCAAACATTTTATTCAAAAAAGTTTTTCATGTTTTGTCCATGTTCCCATTTTACCTATAAAATTCTTACATCTTCAGGCTAGAAGAAAATATTACAATCATGTAATGACAGAAACTAGAAGTCTAGGATTAGAAATTATATCACTGTGGACAGAGTTAGGCTCAGGATCTGGTGTGTAAGACTGACTCAGTTCAGATTTTACCCTGATGATCTTATTGCTGCTCTGTTGATGCCTGTAGAGTGGGTTTACCTGAAATAAACTTTCATAATTTTTCAGTTTTCTCTGCAAACAATGAAGATGATTTCTTTACAATGTATAGTTGTTGTAGAGTGAGCACCAAAAATGGAAGGATAAATCAGGAAATATGGAGGGAACCTCTTCAGTAGGTGTTACAACTAGTGAATGTTTTTAATGATGACCATTGTGCATTCTTTGTGTCATCTGTTGCATTTAGTCTTTTCTTATTGCTCAAGTATATTCCCTGTTTTCATTGGTGTGCTTTTCTTGCATCTGAATCAATTTGTAGTTTTAGAATATATTTTTCCCCCATCCTTTATCTAAAGAGGTAATATAGAGACCTATGCATCTATGTAATGACTTAAAATAACAAAAATCCCATCAGATAGGAAGGATGTCATTAGCCTTTCCACAACTGCATGTTTTCTTCTCCAGGTTAGCTAAAATGATGCCTTGCCACTCAGATCTGTGTTTACTGCACCATGTGGTTGGGCATCTCTGATTATGTTCAAGCACTTATAGCAAGGGCTTTAAGTACTCTGTGAAAAAAGCATTTATTATACTCTGAAAAATAGAGTTCTCACTGACATTTCTGAAAATTCAAGTGTTCTCTTGATGCAGTGGATGACCTCCTCTTGTACCTACGTGTCATTATCTGCATATTTGAAGTGGATGTCTATTTTATTTTTCTATATCTATGTACCTGCAGTAACAACTTATGTTTTAGGTGTTTGTATAGCAAGCATGCATAGAAATACAGCTAGCCTGTGCATTTCAGTACACTATGGAGGCAGAAATATGAGAGTTGATTGGGAAACAGGAAAATTACACTGTTTCAAAATGCGTTCAGAATTGTAGGAAAAATGGGAAACCTGAAAATTGCCAGGCTGTTTTCCTAGTTATTTCTGTTCTAACACAGACTAACTACAAATGAAACAATTGAACACAGGTGCAATGCTTTCTCTAGGAAATTAAGATATCAAATGTGTTATAGTTGTAAAATGAAATATTTCTGTTTTACTTGAAAATAATCAAAAGCACTTCCTTGTAAAATTTCACTGCAGTTGACACACATTCTGTCTTTGATATAATAAGCAGTGTTTGCATTCACAGGACATTATTCTTATGAGTTGTTGCTTCAGACAGGAGATGACTTTCCTTCTCTGGATGTAGGCGCAAACTCACGTTTCGCTGTTTTTCACTTTGCGCCTCAGAACAGATGGGGAGGAACGTGCTTGGGGCCGACAGGTTTGCTGCAGCCAGTGGAACCCGTTTGTATATAAAGCCTTTCTAGGCACCCTCTGTAAGCTGCACACATCTTCTTGGAAGACTTAATGGTTGTAGCTGCTATAGGAGAGAATGCCTGTTTTTATTCAATATATGATAGCAAAGCCATTGAAAGAGGATGGTCTGAGGCCTCTGGGCTTGCTTTTTTTTCCCCTCTCATTCTTCGCGTTTGGGATGGCAAATCCAACCTCTGCCTCACCGCAGTCTGGCCTTGAGAACTGGTTGAGTTCTGACATAATGGGACTGGGTTCTGGCATAAAGTCATTTCACTGGAAATTTTAAAGCCAGGTTTAAATCACACTATTAATAATTTACTATGTACACATGTAGTTCATGATTTATTTTTTTAAGATGTTGCAACACAGCTGAACAATTCTGTTTTGTTTAGTTTATCCTCAGTCTATGCTATTTGTATATGTATATTTGCATGAATAATTACCCCTGAATTAGCTAAACCAAGTAGGCTGGCAAATACAGATTACTGTTTCTTCCTAGGAAAGTATGATCAATGTGAATTTATGCTTTAGGGACTAATGCTACTAAATATCTTTGCAGTTAAGTCTTAAGAGGAGGATATAAATAATATTAAACACATATAAGAAAAAAATCATTAGAATTTAAAATTTTGGAACAAGTGAGGTGACAGTCAGGACTGCTTAATGAAAGTTTGAAATAAAATTTCAGATAGGGTTTTAGCCATCAAATTATATTGTGCCCTTTGGTGTTATGTAGCCAAAGCAATGTACTTCCAGATTTTAAAATAAATAAATATCAATTTAATATGACTGAAAAGAAGTATTATGTATTTCAGAATACTTGGAAAACTAGATTTACATCTAAATCTAAGTAGAAAAGATGAAAAAAAAATAGATTTATTGTTTAGATATCTTGCTGGATAGCATGAATTAAGTTATATTCTAGTATTAGTTTTGCCTTCTGCTAAAGGGAAACTGGAAGAATATGATTTGGGATGGGGGAAGTGTGAATGAATTAAAAGAAAGAAAAATAAAGTTGAAAGCAGATGTAGAGGAGGAGTCTAAAGGATGAGCATTGTCAACGGGGAGCTACGTCAGCTCAGTTTTATCTGGGGCTCTATGGCCATAAAACACAGAAGAGGTTCTTTTCTGTAGGCTATATAAAGGCTTCGATCTTAATTCAGTCTCCCTGGAAGTTGGTAGGAAGAAAAACCCACTATTAGCTATAAGAAGCAAGCAAACAAGTTAAGCTTTCTAAAAGTGATACTGGAACAGCAAAAGGTATTGGAGCAGGTGGAACGGGATGGAGCTGTTTGAACAGCAGGTAGGATGAGGGGGAAGCAAGAGCGTGCAAAACATGTCTGTGACTGAATTCCGTCTGCAAGACCAAACTCTCTCAAACTGAGGTTAAGGGACATATTTTTTTTCTTCCTGTTTTGGTACAAATTGCAGTTTTAGCTGGCATTGTAATGCAGCGTGCAGTTTTATGTAATAAAAACTGGACATAAAGAATACTTTTTGAAAGAAAGTGTGATGAATCTGTTCGAAGAGGAGTGCTTGTAGGTAAAACCACTAGTTATTTAATGACTAGCTAGTTGTTTAATGAACCCACACACATGTATCTTGATATGTGGAGCAATATTGAAATTCTGTGATTTAAATCTGTCAAGACATTGTTGGTCAGCTATGTCTCATAGTATAATTATTGTAACAGAGCAAAATGGGCTTCAGTTAATCCAGATATGTAATGATTTGCTTGTCTGGGCTCAGACAGCGTGTTCATATTCAAATTGCACAAATAATCTCGTTTTGGCTTGCTTCACATAGTTGCTTGGAAATACATTGGGTTATTATGTTTTAAGGCATAAGATGACTTTTCTCATTCCTGTTTTCAAATAAGACATAAAACGAAGCTCAAGGAAAGGGCATTCCGGGCCACTAGATGCAGAGTTTGGTCATAAGGAGTGTCCAAATTTGGCCAAGATGGTAGGGGAATTTACGTTCAAATTTACAGTTTAGTCATTCACGGAATTCACAGAAGCATTTCTGTGTAGTTACCTCAAAGTTATCTACAAGCTTCCTCCAGCAGTTTGGGAATGTCCAAGTGTCATAGAACACTAAAAACATTGAAAGTAGTATTTGCTACGAGAAGACAGCATGCTTGGAATTTGAGGCTTTATACCTATTTTTTCATAAAGTAAATAGAGAGTGGAAAGCTTACCAGGGGATTTCAAAGATAGTGTTATTTTGAAGTTATTGTAAACAATGGAGTATTGTGTTTGCATGAAAACTGAGTTCTAAAGAAAGGAAGTTTTGTTTTGTAGCAAAAGCAGCTCTATAAGAAATTACTCTTTCATGTGAATTCCTCCCCTTGAGACTACTTTAAATCTGTCACCTGTCTCAAATTCTTTCCTGATTTGTTTCCGTCTTGTATCTGACTTGCCTTTATTTTACTAAATGTTGAATGACACCTTTGGTCATGTTTTCTCAGATCTTTTCCTATTCTGATAGTACTTAGCCTAGCAACATAAACAAAATAAAACTTAGTGCACTTGCATTTGGCTTTGGGGAGTCCTAACCACAAAGGAGCAAGACTGTTGTATCCTACTCATACCAGGTACTGTTACTGTAAAATAAATGAATAATTAGGCACATTAGTTTTCGAATTCAACCTTCAGCACTTCAGTTGAACTACAGACAGTCATCAGATGCCACAAAACCCACAAATGCAGCTGGTCTCTCTCTATCCCTCTTTTTTGCCTGGAACCAAGTGAAGGACAAAGTTTGGAAAGTAACTTTGAATGGTAACATCTCTGTAGAAATCCAGTAAGCATAGAAAAGATGGCTATGGCTGTTTGTTTTGTCTCTGGCTTGCGCAATAGGACAATGAAGGAGACTTGGGTGGCAGCAATCACAGGGGGACAGCTGTGGTACCCTGATTATCGGATGGATGCTTTTGGCTGAAGCAGGAGCAGCAGCTCCTGTCAGAAAGCACAGCAGAGTTTACACTGACAAATCATTTGGTACACTTGGGCACAGCTCTGTTATCTCCCCTTTTCTTTCTTCCTTTTCTCTAATTTTAGAGAAGAGCTGGTTTTATGTTTGCTGCTTTCTTTGCATTTGTTGATGTCCAGCTTTGATCTACAGCCAGCTCGAGTTTACTTTTATGCTCTGCTGAATGCTGCCTTCAGCCTCAATTTCAGAGCTGCGCAAATAAGTTATAGTGAAGTGTTTAATTAAAGTTAACCTCATGTCCTGTTTGCAAAAATACCATCTTCTCAGATACAATTTGCAAATATATTTTGGAGTTTTTACTTTAGGCAGAATGACTAGTTGAAGATTATTTACTTGTGGTTGATCATGCGCTGGATGTTTCTTTTACCTTTACTGTGTGACCAACCTGAAAATAATAGCTCAATGCTGAAGGACAAGTAAAGGGTATTGACTTGAATGAAAGAAGGGGAGGTAGTAGGCCTGAACAGTTAGAAAACAGAGGTGTTGATACTCCTAGAATTACATATGTGCTTTTTGGAGAAATTGTATTAGTTCTGAGGAATCAGCTTTTAATATTTAGCATTTAATATTTAGTTTTCTTCAACACTTTGATTTTCTTTAGGTCATCCATTTCTGACATTGTTTTGGTGGGTAGGTCAGAACTGTCAGGAATGTGAGCTTGACTGTGTTACCAAATATCAGCTGTTTTCATAACTGCTACATCTACGGTCCTGACCTCCTGAATAGAAGCTGTTCAGCAATATGAATCAACAGATAGGTATTTGGTAAAATATATTAATAATTGGAGGTTACTGAACTGTGGCACTAACAACAGGTAACAGTAAGAATAGGGGATTTTTGACCACAGGCATTCTGTATGCTACTTTCGTCTTTGTTCTCTGTATAAGTTTTTATCTTTCAGATAAGAATTCTTTGAGTTTGCTCAGTACTGAGCCTTAACGTATTGTCCTAAGAAATAATAGTAAAACTATTTGCTTAGGTGTGGTACTTTTCTACCATGGGATTCCCAGCCTTGATAGCTAGAGCAGATGCAGATAGGAGCTACCTTCTTATCTGCATTTTAAATGTTGTGATAAACAGCCCTTCCTGGGTGTACTGGCTTTGTAGGGGTTTTTCTGTGGGTTTTTTCCCCATCTTGTGTGGCCCTGGCAAATCAGCCACAATCAGCCTCTTAGATGGTGTATTGGGCACAGGTGTATAACACTATTATTAAATTCTCTTCCTCATCCAAGTGGGTTAAATGATAACAACATGCTATGACAAACACATTTTCATTTTTCTTTTTGACCTATTTAACTTATTTTTTTAATTGCTTCAGGATTTGCAAAGAAAGCGAAGTTCTAAAATAGCATGCAGCATCTTCAAGACGCCAGTTGGCCACCTGCTTAATACAGTTATTCATATTTTTCCTTTTCCAAGACCTGTCATACTCTTTTTTCATCCCTGACTGGATGAAGTGCACTGTTTTTTCTCTTTCATTCTGGAGATAAGTAGAAGAAATTGGGAAAAAATCCTTGACTGTCTTGATTGTGGCATTTTCAGAGTACTGTCTTTTCTGTTTTGGAGGGGTTTTATCATAGCTTGTAAGATAGAATGTTTACAACTCATTGAGCATCATTTTGGGACTTAGAAACTAATAATAAGTCTAACATAAAATAATTTACTTTTTCTAAAAATGTTTGTTTTATTACCTACCCCTACTTCATTTCATGCATGGGGGAATACTACTGAACTCCATATTGCACATCGCAATTTGTTCCTAAATAGCCGTATCTTTCAAACAGCATAGCATGAAACAATTTGAAGAATAAGTACTTAATTCAAATGGATAAAACAAATCATTCTTTAGCAGTTTCCCAGTTTTAGCATAAGAGAATTTACCCTTGAGTATCTAAACCAAGTACACAAGTGCTCTTTTTGGATACCTTATAAAAGGATGACTTCTCTTTTGTTTTTGAACAGAACTGTCCTACCAAAGGAACATATTTTATCAAACATGGGTTGTTAGGGGTGGGGTATTTTGCTTTTTAAAAGTCTGGAATGTGTAAAATTAGGATTATGTCACTTTGTAAGCATTTCTAAAAAAGAAAAAGCATAGAAAAAGTAACGGTTTTTGAATGTGTTAGGAATGTTGTGACTAAAACATGTCTTCATGCATCATAAATGGACTGTAGATTTCTCCATGGATTGCTGAGTGGATAGCACTCTTTGCATTCAATAGGATTCTTTAACATGATTTTAAAGGTGTATTTTTTCTATATTTTATTTTATACTAGAAGGAAAGGGTCCAATTAGTTGCGCCCCCGTATATTAAGTAAAACCCAAACTGACTACTCTGAGCTCATGTTGCTGTATAGTATTTCAGGAGATGTTATTATTAAGTAGTACACAATATTTTGCTTTTTATTACAAGTTTTACTGAAGTTCAAGTGTAGAATAAAAAAAGGAGGTAGGAATATTTTTTAAAACTACTATTGTAATTTAATGTTTACCTGTTGCTTTCTAGAGTGGACTGATAAATGTCATGACTTTGCTCTGAACTATTCCAGTGGGTTATTGACTTCATTTGAGAGGGGAGGAGCCATGTGTAGTTTCATTCAAGAGATTTTATTCTTTTTTTTATGTTATTTTAACTCAAGTTAGATCTGAGATTAGCTGTGCAAACATCTGGCTCCAAGGCTATATGTGATGTTACCAGGATGTGATAACTTACTTTTGTAGACACGTGCAATATTTTTACCCACATTTCTCGAAAAAGTAAAACTAAAGGTCACAGATTTGTGATGAGAAGACAACCACTTGGAAGTTACAATGAAATATAAGCGTGCAAGTACCCCTAAAGCTGGACAGTAACGAGAGGCTTAGGTCATACTTATTTTCAGGCAAATGCAAAAGAAAGACTTCTGCTATATTGAGCTTTGACATGCCCTTTATGTGGAAGATGTGTAATGAAAGCACGTGTAATTCTTTGTTATATTATACCCAGCTGCTTTTTCATTATGTAATGGCTTCTTACATGTACTCTCATTGTATGAATGTATTTAATAGCCTTGGCATTGGGGCTTACTTTTAACGTTTGGAGCAAAGAACATGGTTTGCTGAGTGTTTGGGGCAACAGGGAGTCAAGTCCTGGTTCTCACATAATTAAAAAATGAGCTGTGCGTTTGTAGGGCCTTTCATTCTGCCTGCTCTTGCTGAGCGCTTATGTTGCCTGGGAGAGACCAGTGAGCAGCTCTTGAAGATGCAGTCTGCATCCATAAATTAACTCAGAACATCCAAGGGCAGTTGCTAAATGCATTAATAATTGTGCAAACATGTAGTTTTGTTGTTTACAGAGCGGTGGATAGCACCCTGGAGGAGCAGCCAGCAAAAATGATGTGAGGAGAAGCAGCACATGAATGTAGATGGGCAGGGATCTCATTTTCGCCCAAGCATACTGTAGAAGCAAATGGTTTGATGCTTCATTATGTTATATCTTTGTGTATTGATTTTGCCTCAGGAAAATTCAGTGTAGTTTCTCTCACACAAATGATGAAAGCTCTGATTTTTGGTTTGCTTGAGGGTAAGTGGGAAAGGCATTGGGTCCAAAGGAATTAGATTAGAGGTCTCCCTAGAAGTCAGCCTAGATATAACCTCTCAAGCCATAAGACTTTTGAGACACTAATAATTATTGCACTGAAGTGTATTTATTGACACATCTATGTGTACAAATTAAAATAAAGCTGAAATCTACAGAATGAGGTAAAGTTTGTGTGAACTTCAAGGAGGTATGCTGGTTAATGCTCTTTCCTCATTTGAGGTGAACTCTTTATAACCAGAGGCATCAAATTAAGTAAATTATAAAATAGCTTCTGCTAGGATAAAAACTTCTTCACTTGATTTGATCATGCTTGTCAAATATGGTGATGACACAGGGGAAAAAAAAAAACAGAACAACTAATATTGCACTTCAGCCTGTAGTCACCATTTGAACTTTCTTACAAAATAGTTGTCAGTTTCTTTAGATATTAAAAGCCTCATGTGTTTCAGAAGAAACTGCATGAAGCACAAGTTTTTCTGGCCCTGCATTTCAGCATTTGGTGTTAAATCTAATGTTTCCCTGTTCTAGAAGTGGTTTATAATTTTGGCTGACCTTTCTAAATACTTAGTTTATACTACTGCACTGATGATACATTACAGACTTAAAAACTTGTTAAGTTGAAAATTTATACAGTAAAGTATACTTTAAATTTAAGAAGACATGAACCTTGGCAATATTTTTGTATGATTTCAACTTCAATGTTAAGGTGCAAACTCAGACATAATATAATGGCAAATACTTTCAAAAATACCTGGGTTCAGTGATCTAGGAAAAGGTCACACATCCTATGTATCCTAAGCAACTGTTGCTAGAATTTAAATTAAATGTAAATTTTTGTAGAAATGCCCAAAATCAGAACTGTTGCCTTTGGCAATGAAGTTTCCAAAACGAAACTGGAAGAGAAACTTTTCTATCTTTTACTACTCCTCTTATTTTAATTTTTAAACAGTCATGTAATATTCTTGTGTCTTTTTGTATTTGTGTTTTATGTGAATACTGTGTAGGGAATTAGGAGTTCCAGAATGTCCTCAATGGTGTCATGAGAGCTTCATAACATTCTAAAATAATAATGTACAAGACTGATTATCCTCATACTTGGTCTTCTCCAGGATTTATTGCTATGAATGTGTGAGAAAAATGTCCTTGGTCCTTCTTAAATTATATATATAAATTCTTGAAAGCATATCTTGAAGTATTTTTCCATTACTACCAATGCTTGACATTTAATAATAACTTAGACCTTTTCTACATGTTCTTGCTGTGTCCTAGCTGAAGAGCTGACAATCTTCATGCTTTAAACACTTTTAATTTAGTTCGAAGTGTCTCTAAATAATTTAAAAATACGTATTAATAGAAAAGTTTGTGCATCAGAGTGCTGTAGTCTGTTATCAATATGGTTGTCTGAGTATAGTGTTTAGATAACTGATGGATTTTAAGAAAATACTTCAATAGTTAATGTAAGATCAGGAATCACATGAGACCACATAATAAAACTGTAGGTTGGTGAAGTATGTATTACCTGTACATTTTTATAGTTGACCAGTATAATCATTCACTCCTTTAATGAAATGCGTTACAAGACTGATGCCATTTAAGAAAATTAACAGAAGTAAGTTAGTATCCCTTATATGGTTTTAAATACATTACTGTAGCGAATGAGGGGAAATTCTCATCAGAATCAACACCACTTATTATAACCACTGGCAAAAACAAAGTGTCTTTATCAGAGCTGATGAATTGTGAATGAAAACTGCAAGGATATAAATGTGTATCTATTAGATTGAATTTGTAAGCTCTTTATTATTACAGATAATCCTGATAAGGAAATAGGGGTAAGATAATTGCAGAACTCTGCTCAGGTGCTTGTACTTACACAAACAGCTTGATTTCTGTGGAAGGAGCACCCTCAGTGATGCGTGGTTATAGGTGTAGTCTAAACTTTGCCTTCTCTTTGCAGGCAGAACTTGTTGATGTACAGTATGGGACCATTGAAGACTTGATCCGGATTCAAGCCACTACAAATGTCACCAAAAAAATTGCACTTTTGAAGCTAGGACAGTCACCTCTACTTTATAAGGTTAGTCAAATGCTTGTTGCACTTTAGTTTCATTATTTATTTGTTTGGGGTTTTTTGTTTTTTGGTTTTTTTTTTAGTTTCAAAATACCAAAACAAAGACTTTCACGTTCTTTACCAGTAAGACAGGATTTACTGGCATTCGGATTCTTCCTTAATACTAGCCACTTTGATCTACGGTGCCTTTTATGTGTCACGGTTTTTTATTTTGCTGCATATCTCACAGTACCCCAGTAGTGTCCCATATTTTTTCTGAGTGTACTATACGCCTTTTGGCAAATAAAGGATTCCCTAAAAGAAATAACAAAGCATGCTGGGGAGGTATCAGGAAGGCAACTGAGAGCAGGGGTAGTTGGATCTGTGTCCACTAAAAGTGTACATATAACACTGCACTGAAATCTTTTGTTTCTGCGTAATTGTACATCGTGCTTGGCCTCCGGCTTCTGCAGGTCTGTCCTGTCCCACTGAGCCCCCTGTCTGAAGCTCAGCCCTCTGGCATTGCCACGGATGTGCTGCTGCCAGCACTGAGATTGCAACCAAGGGTGTACACTGAAAGGGGGACTATACTAACACTGTCTATGGCTTTAAGAAATGACATCATAACTTGATTTCTTCATGATGTAACATAGGCTTGCTCTCTGGAGGATTTGCTTTTGCCGCCTTGGTTCTTTCTGCCGTCCTTACCAGCTCAGAGGGAAGAAAGGGACTGAGAACTGGAAAAGATCATTGAGTTCTGTGGTGTTTTCTGCTCTATAAAATGTGTCAGCAGGCTGCCCGGAGATACAGAGATAGGCATTTACTCCCCCTGCCATTAATGATCACTCACTCCTGTAAAATCACTAGGATTTACTGGACTATGGATGTGTTACCACCAGTTCAGAACAAGAACTGTGTTTTTCTTCTGCTCCTTCCTCCTCCTTGGGTTGCAGTTATGTGTGGGAGCGGTGTATGTGGGTGTGTGTGTGACTGTTCATTCTCCTCCAACTCTAGAGCTGGCAGAGAGCGCAGAGATGGAGCTTGCTAGTCCACTTGCGCATTAGACATAGTAGAATCAACATACAAACCACATTTAGCCTCTAGATGTCAAGTAACTGCCTTATATTGCAAACATTTTATAAATAAAATGCCTTATTTGCCTTTCAGAAGATACACTAGCCCAATAAATATTTGAACAATTCATTCCCAATTCACAAAAGCAATTATAAAAGAATGGTAACTCCAAATCTTATAGTTAAGAGAATCAGGATCTGCTCTGTCAACGATAAAAGGCGCAATCTGGACCACAACACTGTTTCAGAAACTAACCACATAATGATTTTTCTATAGGAGTAATATTTATCTCAATAAACATGCCATTTTCAATTGAGTAGCTTTAGCTGTTTACTTAAATTATTTAGATGCAATCTGATTACACCCGTAAAAGGTCAGTTATCGTTAGAACTTGGCTGTTGTCCATCATTTCCATCATAGATCTTATACTGCATTTCACTGCAAACTGACAAAACCAATGACACAGCAGTTGGGGCTCAGAAAGTAGGAATTTGATAAAGATGAGAAGTTTGCTGTAATAGGGCTGTCTAAACTGTCTATGAGATGGACGTTTTACCCATTTAATTTGTGTTCCTGTAAGCACTTAGTGAGTCTAAATTAGCAAGTAGTGCAGGCTGAAGGAGCAGGGCAAAAGGATTGGCCCTGAGGACAGAGCACATCTCAGGGACTTTTAGTTTGGGTTGGCTGTAGTCTGGGCCCAAGAAGTCAATGCTCAGTGGTGTCTGAGGCCACCCCAACTCTTCTGGTGCTTCTCTGATATTCCAAAAGAATCGATTTTGCACATTCTGAGTCTGTTGCACAATATGAACCAAAGCATGGTATGATCAGGAGATGGACTTTGAATGCACATTGCGGCCCTGAGCTAAAAATACAACTCCGCAAACCCGCATTTTGTGCTCTGCTCCTGCAGTTTGGAAGTTTGCCCTTTATTTTTGATTTCTTCTGTTTGAGGTTGTAAACTGTCTTTTTTTTTAGAAGATAAATTGTGTCTCTTTGGCTGTGAAATAATTGTAAGCTATTAAAAGTATGAGAAAGATTGCTTTAAACAGCAAGTCCTGCTGGTTTAAATGGGCCCAGTATCTCACCACTGAATCCACTTTTTGTATCTTCTTTTCCCCTAATTTTTATGTTTCTGAACATATTGAGTCTCACATTTCTATTTCAGCAAATACTTCCCTCTGCCTATATTTTCCTTATCTCTCTCTTCCATGTGCTTGGTTTTACATCACATTAAAACACAACACTAGTTCGTAACAGAGCTGTCGCTATATATATATTTACTGATTTTCTTCCTAATTTAGGTATTTAACTTGTATTTTTCACATTTTAATGTTCTTTAGTTTCTCATTATTATTGCTTTATATTATACAAATACTTCACTCTGGATTTGGGTCTTATTTCTATAGATCCTGCACTGAGGCTTCATCTTCATAACACAGTTTCTAATCATGTCTTTATTTTTCAGCTTTGCATTTTCTCTTGCATGGGTATGCTTTTTGCCTCTCTTTTACTGCCATCATCAACTACTGTTTTTCATGTATTTTTCCTATTTTCCCCTTTTGTGTTTTTTTAATTAATCTCGACTGTTCTTTCTCTCTGTATTGAGTCCAATGGAAAAAGCCTGAATGTAATAGTAAACTGCTGCTGGCAGAAAGATTTTCATGGAAACTGAACAACATTTCTGTAGTCTTTATGTCACATTAACAGAAGGAAGTATGTGCTGGTAGAAAACAGCTTGATATGCAAGAGAATAATTTATAGAAATAAGCCCAAGTGATGGAAATGTGAATATTTGGAAAAAATAAGTGTGTTACTGACAATATTTTTGCTGTAGAGGTTTAGTTTAGTATTTTATGGAGGTTGGATATGGTACGAACTTTGGGGGATGATCAAGGTTGAGAATAATTTGGAACTTCTACTTTCAGTTTTTCAGACTGGACCCATCTCTCATATCTTCAGACACACTGAAACAACAGACAGGGTACAGAGCTTATAGTAACTTGGAAATGGACTATACAGGCAATTTGGAATATACAGAAAAACCTGAAGTTAATGTACTGTTAGAATATGCATTTGAATCCTTAATGAGAAAAAATTCTGATTAGATTTGGTGAGGTACATAAATTTAAGTTGCTTTGTGAGAACAAGATTTGTAGAAATCTGACCTTAGTTTATGTAATAGAATATGATTTTCAGATTTTATTGGGAGTATTGTATTTCTGTCCCACTGAAACAAAACATTGTATCTGATCAGGGCAAGAGGGGTGGCAGTTACGGCAGGGGTACCTTTCCTGGAGTATCAGCACAGACACATCTCAACCCCTTAAGCTGGACCTTTGCAAATTGAGAGTATCTTACTACAGCCACATAAATTATACATGTGAAAAGAAAGAGCAGGGACCCTACCTTTATAGCAGGGTAAAATGTCAAAAAGAGCATTGACTCCAGGGGAAAAAAAAAATAACACAGGTCTTACATTACTGTGAAGAAAAAAGCATAAGGATGTATATTAATGTATATATAAATCACAGATTGGAGTGGAGGTTTAGAAAGGGGTGTTGCCATTGATATAGCACTATTAAGATCCATAAGGGAGCAAGACTCTGTTATAAAATGAATATTAGAAGTGGGAGAAAAGAATGGTAGAAATACTTCAAGGGCTGGAGCAAGTTATAGTATGGCAAGGGCAGAGTAATTTTCAAATTAAACTGAAAGGTTTAGGAACTTACTGCTGCCAGCACCTGCAGTGACCATTTTCTATACCAGCACAAACTCAGCCAGGGGACTGAGAAGTGAAGAGTATGGGGGAGTGCTGAGATGATTCATTAACTTGATAGAGCCATGATGCTACTAATCTTTGACTAAAGGGCATGGTGCTGAATAACTGACCGAAGGAAAAATTTTGAACTACTGTGGTTACTATTAAATGGATCTCATGACTAGTCTGAGACACTTGTAAGAGTTGGCTTGTTTCTGAATAAAGAGGGGACTGGATTAAGAAAGAAGAAAAACTTCCTTAAGGAGAAAGCTGAAATGAGACAAATGCAGAACAGAAGTGAAGCACAACTTCTGGCATTAAGTACCATAAACGAAGGTAGATACTTGCCTCCTCATACCCTCAGACTGGAAGTGACTGCCTCCTTGTATTCTGGCTAGAAGGAAAATTTGGGTTTTGGTGCAACTTAGGTAATTTGGATCACTGGTGAACTTCAGGGACCATTTGCATACAGGAGGTCAGAGCAGACTCCTCCCTGATGTCCTTGAATCAGGAGGATACATAAATGTGGAGAAAGATGATGATTTTTATTACTAGTGATTAAGCAAATCACTTCTGTGACATAGAACACCTTCTTGAGAAAGAGCAACTTGAGTTGCCTGCTGCGTTTGTAGACAAGAAACATATTCTAATAGTATAAAATGTGTGGTGACAGAAAGATTGATGAAACCACCTCATCAGCACCCAGCTCCTCTGCCATAAAACTCATCTATGTCACCACTGTGAGCACATTAAAGAAGCCAGAGGAGGCGCTTTTTTTCAGAGAGAACTGCACAGCAGTTTCAATATCCAGCCTCTGGAAATACCATTACTGGATTCATTTTTTGAAAAGTGTTGTGAGTCTTGATCATGATTTAATCTTTTTGGGTTGAGATTCAAGAAAAAGCTGTAATTTCTGTCCTAAATTAACTTTTAATAGAGTAACAAAAGCCCTGAAGGCCAAACCACTTTATCTTTAAAATGTTCACATATTAACATTTTTTCCACATCCATTAAATGAAGATGTTGTTCTAATGTGTAAATATCTATATTTATTTTAATAATTTACTGCCTTCATAAATATTCATAAAATTGCTTTTTAACTGTCATGAAGTTTAGAAATGTGGATGCTTGCATGTTTATGCAGAGGTTATTGGCAAGCACTTACGGATAAGGATTTACTAAATGGAAAATATTAAAGATCCCCAGAATAAAGGCAATTTGCAAAAAGACTTCTATTTAATAACTGTGTTAGTTTTAAATAAGTTTACTTTGGAAAAAGCTATTTCGCTTTTCTATTTTCTACACTTTTCTTTCTTTTTGTCTGGTATGTTTTATGGCTAGCACATGTAACTGTGAAGATTACATTTTAAATTTCCATTTAACTTGGAGTCTCTCTCTCCTTCCATCCCTTCCTCCTTTCCGATATATATACAGGTATATGTGTGTGTATATGTATGTACAGATAAATATATAGGTACAGAGTGTACATATGTGAACATATATATATAAACTGTATTGACCAAAATGTTTTTTTAGGGAACTTCAACGCCCTACATATGTTTTGTTTTTAAGGACACTGTTGTTTTTGTTTGGTTTGTTGGAGGTGTTGTTGTTGTTGTTGTTTATTTGTTTGTTGTTGTGTTGTGTTTTGTTTTGTTTTCCTCTAGTAGAATGGAATTTTTTTCCAAGGCTCCTTAAATCTCTATATACCCATTTCCAATGTGAGTGCTATGCAATTTTTAATGATATTGTATTCCTTCCCTTCTTGAAAATTCAAGCCATAGGTATAGGTAGTATGGATAAAAGTTACAGAAGCTCTTCTAGGCAGTATGAAGAATTTATAAGGGGTGGGGTAGGAGAAAAGCAATTGATATCTGGGAGGAAGCATAATTGTAGCATAACTTGTCAATATTCTCAAGTAATTAACGTTTTGGTTGCATCAGTAAAGGGACTTTTCGTTATTACTTATTTCCTTTTTGATTACAAACCCCTGGATTTGTTTGAATGGAAGGAGAAATGTGCTATTAGCAGAGTAAATGAGGGGACATGTAAATTAATGAGCAAAAGTAGGTATTGATTATTCTGCATTTCTGGTGCCACGGAATTTTGCAGTCCCAGCTGTAGTTCCTATTCTCTCTTCTGCTTTGATACAGAAGGTCCTGAAGTCCTACTGCTGAATCAAACACTGAATTCTTAGCTACTCGACTGTCTTCAATAACACTGAACACTTAATTTTCTCTTGGGAAAATAATTCTAAATATTCATATACTCAATTGGGTGTTTAATTGCACATTCACTACATATATTAAATGCATCCTTTGAAAAATTAGTCTAGCTCCCATTATGAATCGCTGTTTCCTGAGGGAAAGGGCTGACCATTTTATAGCAGATCTCCTCCTTTGTAGTACAATGGGCTTAAATTGAGTGAGGGAATAAATGGCTTCCATTCAAAAATGGAGGATGGCCTACTCATAAAATTTTCTTTCTGGGGTTCTCTGAAGCTCTTGTCAGATTTTAGAGGTGTGAAACCCAAGCATAATTTTCTATTTTATCAAGCCCTTAAAAAGTGAGTAGTAGATGCAATCATCCAATTTACTGTCTGAGTGCTATGTCCTGATAAATGGCGCAAAGTCAAGTGAAATGGCTTTGCTGTGAGGCAATTGTCTGAGGCAGAGCTGAGTAAAGAAATCCATTGCCTCAATTTGTACCTCAGAGCCCTAAATCCACACAGCTGATCAGATATTCGTGTGCAGGGCAATAGGAAAGACTTACACACTTTGTCTTTCCATCATAAAATATAAACCTTTTAAATTTTCTTTCTGCAGATGCCCTAGTTGTGCTTCTGCAAGTGGTCTTGGCACTTTTTCTGCTGCTTGTGTACGGAATTATAGGCACCTCTTTCTACCTGAGCTGCTAATTGACCTGGCCCTTCAGGTTAGGTTAGCTTGGACTTCACAAAAGAGCCATCAACAGACAAATTATCTGGACCTTTTTTCACCTTACGTGTTCCAGCACATACTGTTTGATTTCAACAGCAGCTGAGAAAAAGAAAATGGAAGATACAGGAGCTTTGATTAGAGATGAGGAGTGAATATATAAAATCTCGTCCTGCCAGAACAAGCCTATCTGCCTTTAGGTTCTTTGTGTCAGCCCCTGGACTGGGTGAAGCAATGCAATCCGTGCCATCAATCTGCAGAACTGCCCACTTGAACAACTCTGCAAAGGGTAATTACAGGGCAGTACTGGATGGGCCACTTGTTTTCTACTTTGCAGAATAGAGACTAGAGGAAAACATCTTTATTCTGGCAACAAGTGGTTTTATAAGTACCCGTCTCATTCTGTAGTGGGTTTGAATTCTATGGCATGTTCTGTAATAGTTACTATAGTTATTACATTAAAAGGAGTTATTATATTAAAAAAGTTATGCCTATTGTCTGGCCTCTTTATGCTCTTTTAGTCTTTTTTTCTTATTTCATATTAATTACTTCTTAATAATTCTTCTTTTTTCTGTGTCTGTGAACTGGTTTGAAAGGTATCAAAAGTCATTACTGAACATAATATTTATGTAAAACTTTATTTAACAAATTACAACAATACATAAATTTGTTCATAGAATCAAGATCTTACTGGGTAAATCAGGATGTCACAGATTACTGCTGCTTGTGGCACCTATTTTGCTGGTCTTTTTTTTTTTACAATCTATCCTATAAAGTGCATCCTAGTTAACAGAGTTAAGAAAAAATATGCTTCAGTAACCCAGTGGGCTTTCTGAATAGAAATAACTTGGAGGCTGGTCCTACACTTTAGGAAATACAGCCAGGTTCAGAGCTTGATTTGATCTGCATTTGTTCTGCGTGGCTTTAGAGACTCATCTGTGAGAACTGGTGCACAATATCATCACTTGTGATTTACATATGAAAATCTGAATTCTGCCCATTCAAATACACCTGTGATTTGCATCGTATCAGAACTTTCAGTAGAAACATGGTTTTGCTGAACGCTGATAGCCAACCTTTTCTTTGGCATCAGTGAAACTAGGGTTTTATACTTTGCATTCTATAGCCTATGAAGGTTGTTTATTATTTTCCCTAGGTTTATTTGATGCACACTTTTCAGATCTTCTGTAGCTGGATTTTGCAGAGCATACCTGGATAAAATATATAACTGCTTGTCCTCAGGATTTTGGAAGTTCCTTGTTGATGGAGGAGTGAAGGAGGGTGACTTTTAGCATTATATTTTTTTATTTTCTCTATGTAATGCTGAAAAAGTTGTAGAACACCAAAGTCAAAATTTCACTTTTAGCCATTAGGGCCTCTTGATGCCTCTGCATGAATTGAAAAGCAAAACACTAAGTCCATCATTACAAATACAATTGGCACCGTGTTTGCAAGTACAGCATTAGCCATTTGGAACATTTTGTTTCAGTTGCCAAAACATTAAACTAACCTTCTGTTCAGAAGGCAGTTCTTTCACAATTAACATATTTTTCACTTAACAGGAAAAGATTGTGCATTTCAACATGAGTACTCAGGCATTTTAATTTCATCTTTAGGTCTGAGTGAATAATTCACAGACAGCAACATGCTCAACAAATTTAAACTTGTCTTTCTTGTTTCCTCTAGAACTCTAAGTAAATGGCAACTTGTTTCAATTTATATGTTATACTGTTTTCTTATGCTTCTGAGTGGGTTTTTTTTTTTTTTGGGGGGGGGGTTGTTTGTTTTAAAATTTTGTTTTGTTTTTAGTATTACATTTATTCTAAGCAATTTTCTGAAAGCAATTAATTTTCCATATTTGAAGTTTGAGTTGTAATCATTCGTGGTGGTTTTTTTTGTTTTTTGCTTGGGGTTTTCTTTTGAGTATTGGTTTTGATGCTTTTTGATATGAATGGTCAGTCAAGGGTGTTGCATAAAAAAGATCCCTAAGCTTCCTGATGTTTGTTGGGAGAGAAAACAAACGTTGCGTGATCACCGCCCCTGGAACCTTGAGTTAAATTTGGTTGGGATTGCTTTCCTAAAGTGGCTTAGGATCCCATATTATTAACCTAGTAATATTTATTAATTTATGTTAAATAATAATGTTATAAGTTACTGTTTATTAGACTAGTAACATTTTTCATTGATAGTTCCAAATTTCACATACCTTTTATATTTTTACTTACATTTCTCAGTTTTTTCATCAGATTAACAAACAAACACCACCACCCCCACCCCCCCAAAAAACAAAAACACAACGAAAACAAAACCCAAAGAACTAAACAAAAGAAACCTCCACATTTGCTGATGATAGTCTTATAACTGTAAATAATTATAGTATGTACATTGGCCGAGATCTGTCAGTACAGTGCACAGCTGTGTCTGGATACAGGTAATATTTTAGATGGAGGACAGAGTTTTTGCATTTTCTGAAGGCCGGAGGAGTGTCTGCACTGACAGTTGGACCTGTTATTTATGTTTTTCTTCTGTAAGTTATTATGCAGGCATCATAAGAACTCATAAGAACTCTCCCCATGCAGCCTCAGAAGTGACCTTGAGGCAGCCTAGAGAGACCACCCTTTCAATAAGAGGGAAGCATATTTTTCACTTCTAAGTCAATCTTGGTTTTCCCTGGAGTGGGAACTGACTATATTGCCTTTTATATCAGTATTCAGTTCTGTGTGATGGTTTTATGATATAAAATGTCCACTGGGAAACTCACCTGACAACTCATTTCAGTCAGGCCTCCTACTGTCATCTCAGGGGAAAACCGATAACATTTAATCCACTTAACTACCTGACCATGGCTCGTGCCTGTTTATCATATTATAGAGTATAAGAGAAAAAGGTAAGACCAAATCTGCTAATTCAAGCAATTCTTGTATACCAGGTTTAAGAAATATTTATGACAGATTGGAAACGAATTAGTCCTGTGCCTCTGACTGCTGTAGACATTGCTGTCTCTCAGTAAATGCATATGACATCTTAATTTCTGATTCTGTTAGCAATCCAGTTGATCGCATACATCTGTGATACGTTGGATCTGCTGTTCCCTATATGAGATAAATGGTGAGGCTTGCACAGGCTTTATGGGCACTTGCTGTGCCTGGCAATGCAAGTTGTCTCTGTTGTAAGGTGCTGTACGTGAGCCATAAAAATGAGACACAGAGAAGATATTTAGACTGTATTAGGAGAATTGTGACCTTTTTCTGTGTAAAAACTGTAGGTAGCAGCAATCCCATTCAAAACAGTATATATATCATTCTTATTTTGAAAGATCTAAGAAATAGTGTAAGTATTTACACAGTGCTTCACACCTGGTATTTGGGGGAGCATCTTTAAAAAATGGCTTTCGCCCTGGCCAACAAAATGGGGTTGGGAGGGTGATACAGAGTGTGATAAAAGAGCAGAAATTTTCACTACAGAGTATTTGATTTACATTTTTTTTCTTTTCAGTGTGATACAGTTAATCAGAAATGAGCTAATTATGAGAGGTTGAGATGGTACCACTTAAAAAAGAAAAGAAAGCATGTGAGCCAGTCATACCCAGAATTTTGTGTGTGTGTGTGTGCAACATTGTATATACAATGTAATTTGTTTGCAAATGTGTGTAGTGTTTTGTTTTCATCTGCTCATTTCTGCATGTACTTTCTTCTGGAAAGCTTGTACCCTTTGCAAGTGTAAAGTGGGTCTCACAAATACACTTTGCTTTTTAGATGAGATTTTTTTTTTAAATGATAATTTATTGATTTGTACTGTTTGCAAGTAGACCTGACTGGAATGAATTTTGATGTGAGTGCTGTAGATATTCATTGAACATTGAAAGGACTAAATCTGCTGTTCCCACTCAAAGTGCTTTATATTCTTTGAAAATAAAATAGTTTCAAAGCATACAGATTCAGAAAATAAGGATTGCTTCTGACCTACCAAAAGTGCAGAATTGTTCAATGCTTAGTGACAGCAGTGCTAACAGTGGGAGAGTAGCTTATAGCTCCTATTTCTCCCTTTTTCTATTCAGCAAACAAGCAGAATAAAACTTAGAGTACATTATTTCATTTTGGGAAAACCTATGTGTTAATGCCCAAATTAGTTTGACTGTTAATATGACAATAAAAGTTTATTTCTCACTAGAGGGATAAGCTTCATACAGTGAGGTTTCCAGCATTTTGCTCTTGCTCCAGAAGAACATGTAAGCACAGCCTTATCTTTAAGTGCATTAGAAAACCATTTATTTGACGAAAAGAAAATATTTCAGTGTATTGCTTAGTGTGTTTGACAGGACCAAGTCCCCGTTAGCAAAAGAAGACATGTCTGGTGCTTATTCAGGTGTAACTTTCATATGATGATAAGGTCATGGCCATAGCCTAGTACTGTTATTCTTGAAATGTTGTTACCATAAACTGTCATGGTGTCATGCACAGACAGTCGCTCATCCAGAATTATTGTCTGCTTGTGGCTTCTGTCAAGAAATTCTTACTGACCAGAAAAAAGTCTCCATCTTTATTATGAGAACATAACATAAGAAATGTCCTCTGTCAGCCTGAAACGCTTACCTGACATGGCTCACGCTTAGGGGAAGTGTATGAGTTACAAAGCAAATACGAAGTACTTTTTTTTACTTTGGTACACATTCCCCCAAAATGGCAGTCATTGGTGGTGTGAATTCCCGAGGTGGACAATGTGTCTGCGCTGATTTGATTATCAGCATGGATATTCCACGAATGGGTGTATTCCACTTGTGACCCCGTCTATACCTCTACAATATCTTGTGGTGGTGAGTTCCACTATGTACATACCTATGATTTCTTGATATAAAATTGCACATTTGGGAAAGTATGTATTTAAAACTCTGGCAATGCTTTACCACTTATTACAAAACAAAACTAGATATAGCAATCTACCCACAAAATATTTCAGCTCTAGTCTACAAGTGAACACACCAGAGTAAATGACAGAAATCTGAAGTTGCCAGCTGCGTGCTGGCAGTTTGGCCTCAAGATTAATAGACAGTATAACAGGAGCTAATGCCTCAGAAGTCTCTTCTCTTTAACCATGTAATACCCAAGCAGATTCTAAACTTGTTTTCTGAAATTAATTTATTTGGTGTCTTATGGCCAAGATGTGTTACATGATGATTTGATTTGCCTCTGAAGATGTTTGTAAATACTAGGAAAAAAGACATATTTAACATAGCTGTTGTCATATTCTCTAACTATACTCCCTCGCAAAAAAAAACCAACACAAACCAAGTATATTTAAAGGCAGATGTGTATTTTGTCCTTCAAGAGGAAGCAACACTTCCTTTTGTATCTTCTTGACTTAAGCCTTTGGAATGGTACCACATTAACATTTCAGTCAATTTAATTACCAATGGTACACTTTCATATTGGAAATCAGTTTACTAATAATTGTTTTTGGACAAAGCTATATATCTTGTGTCTTGAAATCCACATATGCCAGTTTCCTGGCTAAAACCATCTGGAATTTTTATGCTGATAGATAATACATGTTGTTTATTGCTTTATGAGATTTAGAGGAAGAACGATGATGTGAAGTGATAATGTTAGTAATACAAGTGTGATAATGTATGGTTTTGAATTTTACTGCTGTCTGAATAGAACTCTTGTACTTACTGGTAAATTTATGTGTTATAAATGAAGCTGGACAACACAAGCTGCATATAGACCTAGAGAGCATACGGTTATGGAAGTCAATCATTGAATAAACAAGCAATATACTTTAGTATTTTCAGCAGTACTAAAGAGTAGAAATACATGGAGGAAATGGCATAGGCAAAATATTTTTTTTAAGTAAAAACCAAGTATTTTATCTGAATTCTTCTAATATGTACTTCTTCTGCTACTTCTGAGGCAAATAAAGCAGAGGTTATCTTATTATTAAAGAAAGGCTTGTGTATTTCTCCAAGTATCGACTTATCAGCATCGTTACAGTTCAAATCCACCTTCTACAGTTATCTGTGTGATCCTAGAAAGCTACATATCTTCTTTTTGCATCTGTCTCAAAAGTGGGGCTTTTCTCTCAAAAGGGAGCCTTTGGACCCAACTACATTTATCACAGATTTGTAAATTCAGAACTGTGAGTGTAATTGAGCAAATGGCTTGAGAGGATTTATCAGATTTTGTATTGTCACCTGATCTCTGATCTCAGTTGTGTACCCCTGCTGCCTTCTGCTTGCTAGGAGAATATATCAAAACATATTTCTTGAAACATTGTGTTTCAGAATCAAAACATTTCAAAGAAGCATACAAGATTTCAATGTGGGACATTTGGTTGGTTGGTTATTTGTTTGTTTGGTTTGTTGTTGTTTTTTTTTTCCTCCCTAAAAAAATATTACCCCCCTCCCAGGTTAATGCTGCATGTAGCAGATAAATCAAAGTAACTTCATTGACTAATTTGTTGTGGCAGAGCCAGCCAAGTAAATAAATTAAGCCAAGACTGATCATTAGTTATCAGTGCCTTCTGGAAAAGTACAGCTTTTTTGGTCCCTATCAAAATTGCTCAGGTCTTCAGAAACAGCACATCAGCAAGTGTTTTTAAAGATGTCAGGACCAAAGAATGGAAAAATCTGGTCTTACGGTTGGAAAGCAGACATCTTCACTGGTTTATCTCAAGACATTATGCCCTCATTTTACAGTCAGTCATAAAAGTTCTTTCTCCAGATGGAGTAAAATAACTGGTTTGTTCTAATGAGTTGTGCTTATCCACTTTTCTAGAAACCAGAAGGAACCTGTTGACTTAGCGCCCTGTTTTACGGTGTATATGTGTCCATTGCCAACTTGTTGACATGGCTGCTGGAAGAAGCGTTATGATTCTAAGGGTTGTACAGCAGTGGGAGTACCCACAAGTTGTTACACAAATGCTTGGACTCAGATCCAGAGAAGATCTTAGATGGTAAGACTGGAAATTAACATCAGTGACTGTGAGATGAAATTAATAGAAATGTTTTTAAGGCAGACTTCAAAGTCTTAAGTTATTTTCCAATCATCAAATATTATCTTATGGAGTATGAAGAGCTGAGCTGTGTTAGAGAAGATTTTTACTGTCAGTTGTATTTTAAGCTCAGTATCTTCATGGAATATCACATGAACAGATTATTCTCTTCAGAGGATAGTTTAGTAGATGCTGGCAAAAACTCAAAAAGGTAAATTAGACTTTTAAACCTCTGTCATTCTGCTTTAAGTATCTTAACAGAACTGCTTAGCTATTCAGTGTTTTCTATTGGCATATAGACTCTTCTTGGAAAGACAGGGATTAATTAATTTGCTTCTCTGTTGGTCTAAGTTGCCTCTATTTCTACAATTGACGATTCTTTATGTACTTTGTCTATTTTAGGATTAATCTTTACCATTTAATATTAAAAAGAATCCTAACTTTTTAATGTGTATTAAACAGTTTTCCATCTCCTGGAAGAATTAGTTTTGCTACACATAGAAGGGTACAAAGTCTGAATCTTTCAGTTTCTTACCCAGTTTAAGTTAATTGAAATTCAGAGTGTTGTGTTGGTGTAAAGCTGGTGTAATTCAATGCAGCCTTAGACACAATGATTTCAGTAACTATTAATATTCTAAATAGAATGGATGTAGGTGGATTTTCTGTTAATAAGTGCTCCAAAAGTAAGCTTGCCGTGTAACCTTGAACTGGCTTTCTTGGCACCTTTTTGACCAGTTGCAAGTGATGGTAGGTACAAAGATCAGTCATCACTGCCAATCTGTCACCAGAGAAGGGAACTAATGAGTGAAAACAGAAATTTCTGTTTATGCTGGTTTTACTGCTTGCCTCATTTGCAAAGATGTTGTATGAGAAAATGCTTGTCTGAACTTCGAACTATTCGCTCATTTTCTGTAGATTCCTCTGCTGTGCTAAACACCAGGGATAAGAATGTCTTCTTCATTTTCTGGGTCAGACCATTCATTCATCTTGTGATTTTTTTTTTTTTTTTTTTTCTTTACAGAGTAAAGTTGTGTATGTTTAAAGATTTTTACTGAGAATTCTGTTTCAAGAAAAAACAGTGGTGTAACAGAAATTGATTGATCATGGGCTTCATTGTATTTCTTTTTCTTTCATCTTCTAACTACGGTATTCCTTGTTTGTCATTTAAAAGTCAGTTCAGTGGAATTCTAGGAGCTGTAAGTGGTGCTAAATCTTTTTAGTGGGGCCATTAGAGGGAACTGTGTTTGTTTTCAACATACAAGGTTTGAAAAGGTATTTTATTTTGGTCTTTCCTTGCCTTCCCCGAGAAATTGTCATGGAAAGACAAAAATGACTTTAGTGTGGCTGCTGTCCCCGACTTCGACGAGGAACAGAGTGACAGGGAGCAATAGTGTTGCTAACACATCTTTCTTAACCACCCTTTGTATGACCTTGTTTTGGTATTGGGATCTTCCTTTCCTAATCAACCCTGACCATTCTGTAATCACTGCATAGAAAATGTTTGACAGTGAGTTGGACGTATTTTTCAGTTTGTGTTGTTCACTTAGTTTTTTATGAGAAGGCAAGGGCATAATTTTGGGTTGATGTAGATGGACTAATTGTACACTAGTCTTATTGAAGAAGAGCTGGGGGTTTTTGGTTTCAACTTCTGGGTTTTTTTTTAACTGATAGTGAATGAATGCCTGTGTAGTGCCTTGTGACTGCCAGACCAATACAACTGCCATCCCTGTTCTCATCAAGTGCTTCAACCTTGGACCTCCTTCACGTAGCTCTTACTAGTATTTCATTTTGGTGAAATGGGCTGTTTAGCAGGTCACAGGAAGAGCCAAAGCTCTGTTGTGCTTTTCTGCTGAGTTGAAAACAGTGAAAAAGAAAGGACCTAGGAAAAAAACAGGAGCTTCAAATGTTGACTTTTTCAGCTGTTGTGTCTTTTGTGTAGTTTTCCTACAGTTTTGCCGTACCCAAATTATATGTGGTACTTTGCTTTATTACATATTCCACTGTAGACCCTTCTGTTCAGTATGAAAGATATGCTCATGATACGTTCTCTGTAGTACAGTTCATGAATAAGGTCTTGTGGAAAAAATTCTAGTTGTTGAGATGTGAGCCAAACTTTTAATTTTGGGATTTCTAGGAGAGCTTATGGGTGGAAATTAGTACTGATAATTTATAAAGAACTTTTATTGCTAAGGTTTTTAATAACTTCTTTAATATTTATAGTTTTCGAAATAACTTTATACACTGGGGTACATTCTTTATGATCATTTCTTTTATCATTACTGGTTTGTGACTGTTTTTCTAATAAGGAAGATAAATAAGTTCATTCTGAGTATTGATTTACTTAAAGGCATGCTAACCAAGTAGTTAAACACTGTTCTTTCCCATAAATGAAAGTAAAATATTCATCAACCAATTAATAATATGCAATTTTCCTAGTTGATATATAGATACGCCTGAAGCTTACACGTAGCATACTCTATATCATTATGTGTTCCACTTAGAAACATAAAATTAAACCAAATGTAAATTTCAAACTACATAACAATGTTATACAGCATCTAAAGAGACTGTTATATTATGTTAAAGGCATTATTTTAAAAGCATTAAACCTTGATGCAAAGTAATACCCCAGAAAATAGTTGAGCAGAGAACACGTTTTTTACTTTAAAAGAAATAGACTAGCTTTTCACAGAATCTTCCAAGATAATAATTGTGAGAATAATAAGTGAAAAGGATTTTTTTTTTTTTTTTGCATGGGTCTAATGAAGGCAGTTGTATTTTAACAATCTAACAGACTTCCCAAGCAGCAATTGCTTGAGGCAGCAAATGTGCCTTAATTAAAAATCTGTGGCTGGTTGTTATGTGGGTTGTGAGAACATCTGTTAATATCTTGATAGATACCATGCAACACCTACACTCACAGACCTAGTAAAGGTGAAAATCTTACTTTTATCTCAGAGATGGTTGGATGACTTGAGCTGTTCGCATTTCAACATTACTAACTTCCAGTGTCAGTGGACACCATGTGGTGTTTATGCAAGTAGGTATTTCTCTTTCTGCTTAGGTACTTCCTTAGTCTTACTGATTATTTAACTCTTAATTTTAGAAACATAAGTTGTTTTTTCCACATTGTCGCCTCCATTTTTGTGTGTACTTTTGCTTTGGTTGGTGGTCTGAAGCCATTAAATATCCAAATCCTACCTTGTTTAGATATTTTTTTTGTGGAAACCATTCATAAATGCAGGAAATTAGGTGGAATTAATGCAGAGGTTGAGTGAATAATGGTAATGACACCCAGAATCCCCAGGAGCAGTTGTAACACAGCTGAGGTAAATTGAATGCACAAAAGAGGACACATTCCTGGCTTTTAGGTGCATGTAACACACAGACCTCTGCTGTTTACTATGTCTGACAGTGTGGTACATCTTGTATTAATTCTTCAGTCTTCCAGCCCACCTGCCAGTTCTTGTAGCAGATATAGGATAGGAACTTGAGGATGCCTTTCTGAGGTTAAAGTACAAGTTGCCATCCCTCCTATACTATGACTTACAGAACTACTTAGCTGTGTGAGTTTCCCTTATGGGCAGAGGACAGTGGCTGTGGCAATCTGAATGACTTCAGGAGTCTGATACTTGCAATGTAAACTGAGATATGGACCCCCCCTGTCAGAAGGGCTGCTTCTCCCTTCACCTGGAAACATACACCCATGTAACTGATTTGTATTGCATATAACCAAGAAATACAGAGTACTCAACTCTGTAGGTTTAAAGTGGAAAAAGAAGCCTTATGTGTGCTCACTGATGTTTGGTTGCTGGCAGCACTTAAGTAATACACTTTAGGGTTTTGTTTTGTTTTTCTTCTAAGACTAGTATGACACTGCCTTAAGATTTTGTTGCTTGACTCATAAATGTCAGAGTACGAGAATAACTCAGTTATTTAATCACGGGTAAGTATGTCAAAACTCAGATTTAGGTGTCTGGTTTGTGACTTCAGTTGAATATATCTACGGCAAATTAATAACTAACTTCAGTAAAGCAAAATTATAATTATTACATTCTTGATCTTTAAATTTTCCTGCATGCTGTCAGGTTACCAGTTTTGATGTGACTGTTCTGGGATGCAGAGAGCAATCCACTGGCAGTGGGTTACAGTCCCAGTCTATACCAAATGGATAGCATCTCACCGCTGGAACAAATGCCAATGTGAACATGCTTCCCCACAGCCACTCACAGTGGCTTCAATAACTCGCTCTGGGTCATTCTCACTTGGAATAGCTGGCTGTGTGTTTTGAAGACAAAACATGGAAATTGTGATCTATATTTTTTTTTCTCAAAATATCTGTTCTTTAAAGAGCAGAGAATTCTCCAAAATGAAAAATGCAAATTCATCTTGGATGGAAAGTAAAGGTTAAATAGTCAAGCAGCAATGATTTTAAACAGGCACATTATATATTTAATAGCTCTTAATGTAGTGACAGGTAAAATCCCTTAGATACACCTATTTGCGCTTTATTTGTGGTACTGTTTACTGAGTGAAAAGGATTACCACTCATGACTGTAATCACTTCTCTTTTGGATGACACTTCAGAGTTCAGTTTGTAACTAAAAAGCTAAAAACAGGAGCAGCTGCTGCATCTAATGGGGGTTCAAGTCCTGTCCTCTGTGTTAACGCAGGGTGGGAGCCTGATCTGCATGTTGTTATTAATATAAGGCTTAGGATACTGCAGTCTGACCTCTGCCTGTTTAACAGCATTCACTTAGGGTGTCGTTATTGCTGTGGTTAGCTGAAAAAACACCACAGGCTAAATACATTTTCCTAGACCAAGTATAATGGCGACCCTCATCTCCGGGAGACCTCACTGCCAGCAGCCCTGGCCATGAGGAGGAGGAGCCAATGAGTTTGACTGCACCAATGAGGAAACACTCCACTTCTAGCAGGAGCGGGATTGGCCAGGCCAGGACACGTATGCTGGCCCACATAATCTGCCTGGCAACCCAGAAGCTTCCAGAAGAGGAGGTGAGGTGTGTCAGCCCTTGGGGGGCACTGGGGTGTGATAGGGCGGGAACCACCACCAGCAGTGGGCAGATCTTTGTGACAAGGGCTGATCTTTCACAGAATTACAAAATGGCTGGGGTTGGAAGAGACCTCTGGAGATCATCCAGTCCAACCCACCTGCTAAAGCAGGTTCACCGGAGCAGGTCGCACAGGAATGTGTCCAGGCGGGTCTGGAATGTCTCCAGAGAGGAAGACTCCACAACCTCTCTGGGCAGCCCGTTCCCGCGCTCTGGCACCCTCAAATTAAAGAAGTTTCTCCTCACATTTAGATGGAACCTCCTGTGCTTCCATCTGTACCCATTGCCCCTCATCCTCTCATTGCGCACCACTGAAAAGAGTCTGGTCCCATCCCTCCTTGGTGCAGGGGAACCCATATTTGCCAGGCAAGGTGCCAGAGTGTTCTGTGGACCTGGATGTTGCAGCAGGAAGGTTTTGGATTCTGCATGTCTCTGCCTTCCTTGTAGAAACCCAGTCTGGTGAAGTGCAAAGGAAGCAACAACCTCCATACGTCCTGCCCTGAGGGTGAGTCATGAGGCAGTTCAGCACCGTTGCAAGCAGCGGGCAGCGAAGCCAGGTACTCCAGTATGCAGCTAAGCCGATACAAACAGTTGGTCTGCATGAGTTGTTTCACTTGATTTCAAGCCTGGGGTGTCTCCTGGGTGGGAACTTGCTGCTGCATTCAAGAGTGGTGAGGAGACATGGACGGCGGAGATCTGAGACCTCTCTGGAGTTGGGACTAGGTGCCCGTAATTATTTTCATCAGGGGTACAGGCTGCTGGAACAGTAGGTGGCAGGCTCCTCCCAGAGAGACCCTTCTGTGCTTTCTGTGCCCTGCACGGGGTGCAGGGCGGTGATACAAACCTGGCACTGTGGCTTTCTGAATGACAAGTGCCCTGTGTTGGGAACAGATTTTGTAAATTGCATCTGCTGGCTTTACCTCATCTTTCTCGTGGTATGTAAACAAATAAATAACAAGAAGAAAAAATAAAAGGGAAATTGACAGATTTTACTCAGGCTTGCAACTCTATTGTCTGTTCGGTGAATTTGAGATTAAAAGTTCAGTAGAATGCATAAAATATAACTAAGGATCTAATCACTTAATTTCTGATGATTTACCAAGATTATAATTATAACTTGTGTAATTGTTCTTTGTATGATGGATCTTCAGCTCTATCCTCTCTGTAATAGAGTCTAAACATAGACTGAAATAACCATAATCAGAAACAACAGTTTCAGTATGAACAGGGAAATGCTATTGGCTTCTTGGTGGTTGCTCATTTGGACATTCATCCAGTCTGTTTGTTTCTTCTTTTTAATGTTTACTGAATATTTAATGATACTTACTATACACACAGTGCTCCTCTACATTTTTATTTAAAAGTGAGTAGTATTTCTTGAAGATATAGGAATGCAATAGCAGTATGAAAGGCTTTGTATTATATACTCATCAAATAATGAAGCATTTTTTCTGGACTGCAAGCAATTCAATTATTTTGTTTCTGAAATAAATTAAGTAAAGCTTATTGAGTCCAGTCAGACCTTGTTTCTAGGGAATTGTAGTTCGATTTCATTTTTAATTAGATAGAATGTTGTGAATTTCTTAGCCCTGGTAAGCAAGATCTGGCAATAAAATATGCACTCGATTTGTATTAAAAGTTCCTAATATCTAGTGCAGGGAACTGGCAGTATATCTAGCTTATGTTTAATTGTCCAAGTACCCTATAGTAAAAAATTCCATTTTTAAAAACTGCTGATGTGTAACAAATAACTTTTCTTTGATAAAAGGGCATAAAAGATGAGCAGAGAGCAAACAAGAAAAAGTATGGGACGAAAAATTCAGTTCTTTGTAAGCTTAATAGCACATTCAGCACCATGATGTTAAAAATGTTGCATGCAAGAACTACAGGGTTAAACCAAACTGCTTTTTTTGGTTTAGAGATTATGGGGGGGGGGATAAGTCTTAAGAGATTTTTCCTCAACCATTACAGCTGTCTAGAGGCTAGTGCCTGGATTTCTAGTCAAACTAGCGGACAACAGGCTGAATTGTGATTGAGTGTTATACACATAATTCCTTTTGTTGGTGTGAGTTTCTCTCAGCCCTGTACCAGAGAAGCTGCTGCTCTTTCCATGTGTACCATGATTCCCAGTGCTGATTACCCATCTTGCATTTTCTTTTCTTTCCCTTTTCTGTTTTCTATGGCTATATAGAATTCTTATCCGTGTTCAGACAATGCTACTGGGCTTTATCTGGGTACAGGTAGCTTGTAGGAAGTTGAAATGTGGCACTGTCAGAGACAGCATCCCTAGCTATTGGGAAGAACTTCCAGCAGGGATTTGGGCAAACAGCATTAGAACATGTGGGACATGTTGGAACATATTTGTATTTGGGGGTGGTTGGTCGGTCGGTTGCCTAAGAGGCTGAAAAGGGTCAGCTATACATAGGTGAATGGGTAACTGGTATAAGAAAGGTGTCTGTGGGAAGGCTTGGTATGTGTGTTTTATTGCATGAGAGCTTGGTTGCTCCTCCTACTGCAAGAACATTTGTAGTGAGGCTGCGTGTTCCAAGGACAACCCATGTCCACATCTAGTGCAAAAATGGAATGAACTATTATAGTATGGAGATTTAATATTGCCCTGAATTGATGGGCTGGGAGTGTAGAAGTCTCTGGCTGAATTGAAGCCTGTCTGACTTCCCGACAGTATTTTCCTTGTAAGATAGTCACAGTAAGGGAAAACAACTTACCTTATTCTTTTACTTGTAAAAGCTGATGTTCATGAACCTTCACAAATCAGTTAGTTCTGATTTTAAAGTCTGCTGCCCTTGAGTAGCACTTATCTGACAGAAGAATGTAGTTAAAAATATAACTGATGGTAAATTTATGTACAAAGTAGCTCTTACTCTTCACTGCCCTACAGCCACATCACATGCAGATTTTTTTAGGATTAACCTTCTAAGATTTCTTGCTCTTCCTTCCTGCTTTTCCTCCTGCATTCTATAGGACATCCAGGAAAGACAAGAGGGAAATATCTCCTTAGAAATATTTTTTTGATATAAAAAATAATAAAATCCTGAAAATTGAGAATGACAATTTAATTTTGGAAAGTGATTAATAAAAATGTCTTGAAAAAAATCTTTGGTATGCATGTCTGAGTGTTTCCACGAATAAATGCACTTTATGTTATCGTTTCTCTGACAGTAAGTACATCAAAATTCTAAGGTCTCACCATGATGCAGAGCAAGTATTTGATTCTTTATTGTTCATATATATGGCACCATATGTCAGGAATAGTTTAATTCCAATGCAGTATGTTTTCCACCTTCTAAAACCTTTTTGGAAGCAGCCTGTCACTTATGAGATCACCATTGTCTGCATGTCTAGCTTTTTGAAGTTTCATGCAGCCTCATCCTTTTCCCAGTCCCGTTTGTTCAATATAGCAGTAGTGTCATTACTTAGACAAGGATGGTGTTTGAGCCGAATAGTAAAGCTGTGTTTCTTTTCATCATTCCTATATAGTCAGCCATTAAACTGGCTGTGTCCTCCGTCTCTTTTACTACCTTAATGCAGCACCTTGAGGATTGATCAGCAGAAATCAAAACCTCTTTAGATAGTTTTTTTGCTACAGAATTATTCTTTTGAAAACTGTCCATAGATCTCTGTGATGAGAAGCGTAGAAGCATGATTAACTGCAGTATTAAAAAATTAGACTGAAGCCAACCTTTGCCACCTTACTTGTTGTATAAAAAGCTAGATACGTGTATCTATGTGTATCTGTTTGTTTGGGATTTTGTTTGTTGGGGGGGGTTGTTTGATTTGGATTTTTTTCTGTTTGTTTTGGTTTTGTTTGGGAGGTTTTTGTTTGTCTTTGTTTGTTGGGGGAATGGGGTGGTGTCTGTTTTTCTGCCTTGAGTTGTGTTTGTGTTACCACTGCATCTTCCAAGTGGCCTGTATTATATCCATGATTGAGAGGACAGTGGCATCTAACTAAATTCGCAGTGTGAAAAGTCTTATTTTTCTACTCAAGCAGTCTTTTTTCAGAATTAGAAATATGTTATGTCATTGAGGTCTTCGAACAGGTTAAATGGCACTTTCCCCTTGCTTGGTAATTTTACGTACTGCCAATTAGTAAAATGAGATGGGAGTTCCTCTCAGAGTGTCATGATTTTAATTGGAACTTCAGTAGAAAGGAGTAATTACTGACTTGTAGCCTGTCCAACTAGTAAAGCTGTGTCTCAAATTAATGAACCATGTCTTTTGCTTGTTGCACTACGAATTGAAAAATGCAGCGGTTAAAAACTGGTTACTGTTATTTGTCTAATTAATGCTGATCATACACTGAATTGTAATGACAATAGGAGATAGAGCTTGTACAGGTTTTTATAAATACGTTTGATTTTGAACAGGGTAATATGTAATAGGTACATATATGTATTTTTTCACATATCTAATCTATTTTATTTCCTTCTCTGAAATATTATTGTATGTATTGTATTGTTGTTGTACTAATTAGTTTTTCTTCTTTAAAAAGTTTTATTTCAATGCCCCATATTTATTATGACTTTGAATATCTAATTCTACATGCATTTTTGTGTGGATTACCTAGAAGGGGCAGAGAAAAGAGGATGACAGTTATAAACAGGCAATTCATATATAAGCAGGAATATCCATTAAGTTTTTATTTTATGAATATGCTATGTCCAGGTTTTACTGTGTTAGTAACTGAGTGGACTTGTAATAAACAGTGCCATTGTAAGTTGGCTTTATGAAGAGAAAGACTTTTGGCCTGCAGTTGAGTGGAAGAGGTGGGAACCTAGAATAGTGACATGATCCACTGTGAATTTTGCCATACTGTCAGTAGCTGACATGTAAAGGCCTTTATTGTCTAATGAACGGTCATGTCATTTACTGATGCAGACATCATGTAAAATACCGTTTTTGTGTGCAGACTTAAGGAGTGCAAACTACCCTGTTAAGGTTAAAAAAATCTCATGCTTAAGCATTATATAAGTGCCTGTAGCTAAGGCATATTTAATGTCTTTATTTAGGGTTCTGTTACTTTGCCAGACAAAGACATATTTTGATATACTTTTTTTTCTAACAATAATATTGCTGAGAAGATTTAAGAAAGAAGATAAATGCTTGCTTAATTTACCACTTAAAGCTGTGATGTCTTGGCTTCCCTCTCCAGAGAATCTCGGTTCCTTTTTAATTATTATGACTTTGATTTATGAGTGAAATTTCCAGGTTTTCATACAAATAAATTCACGGAGTTGGCTATATAATCTTCATCCTACTGCCATTGCTTTGATTTTGATTTACACAGGAACCTCGTTCTGCCATGTTCACAATATCACAGTATCACAGTATGTTTGGGATTGGAAGGGACCTCAAAAGATCATCTAGTCCAGTCCCCCTGCTGGAGCAGGAACGCCTAGGTGAGGTTGCACAGGAACATGTCCAGGTGGGTCTTGAATGTCTCCAGAGAAGGAGACTCCACAACCCCCCCGGGCAGCCTGTTCCAGTGCTCTGTCACCCTTACTGAGAAGAAGTTTTTTCTCAAATTTAAGTGGAACCTCTTGTGTTCCAGCTTGATCCCATTGCCCCTTGTCCTATCATTGTTTGCCAACAAGAAGAGCCTGGCTCCATCCTCATGGCACTCACCCTTTATATATTTATAAACATTAATAAGGTCACCCCTCAGTCTCCTCTTCTCCAAACTAAAGAGACCCAGCTCCCTCAGCCTTTCCTCATAAGGGAGGTGCTCCACTCCCTTAATCATCTTGGTTGCCCTACGCTGGACCCTCTCCAGCAGTTCCCTGTCCTTCTTGAACTGAGGGGCCCAGAACTGGACACAATATTCCAGATGGGGTCTCACCAGGGCAGAGTAGAGGGGAAGGAGGACCTCTCTTGATCTACTAACCACCCCCCTTCTAATACATCCCAGGATGCCATTGGCCTTCCTGGCCACAAGGGCACAGTGCTGGCTCATGGTCATCCTGTTGTCCACCAGGACCCCCAGGTCCCTTTCCCCTACACTGCTCTCTAATATGTAATTTCCCAACCGATACTGGAACCTGGGGTTGTTCCTGCCCAGATGCAGGACTCTACACTTTTCCTTGTTAAATTTCATTAGGTTATTCCCCGCCCAACTCTCCAGCCTGTCTAGGTCTTTCTGGATGGCAGCACAGCCTTCTGGCGTGTCAGCCACTCCTCCCAGCTTAGTGTCATCAGCAAACTTGCTGATAGTACACTCTATTCCCTCGTCTAAGTCGTTAATGAATATATTGAATAATACTGGCCCCAGTACTGACCCCTGAGGTACTCCACTAGATACTGGTCTCCAACTAGACTCCGCACCATTGACTACCACTCTCTGGCTTCTCTCCTTAAGCCAGTTTGTAACCCACCTCACTACTCTATTGTCTAGACCACACCTCCGCAACTTAGCAACTAGGATGCTATGGGAGACTGTGTCAAAGGCTTTACTGAAGTCAAGGTAGACCACATCCATGGCTCTGCCATCATCCATCCACCTTGTTACATCTACCTTGTTACATGTTGTAGTAATGCAGTAGAAAGGCCTTCAAAAACATGTGAGTAAGTTCAATTAACAGCTTAATACTACCTATTAATGTAGGTATCTGTGTACAGGAGTGAGGATATAGCCGAGATATAGGCTTTTATTAGTGTGCTGAAGATGACAACTATGTTTTGAGGTACTTTTGGCTTAAGACAGCATGGTGTGCTAAAGGTCTTTTTGCAGTGTAGACTTTTAAATTAAGCTAGCATAGTATTGAATGTACATGATAACTAGGTAAAAGAAAAATCTTAAATGCTGTTTTGCAGCTAGTTTGTATTGTGCTATTTACTGATACATTTTAACTACTATGTAATGATTGAAAGTTGGAATGCTTATGTAATATGGTTGAAAGCAGAGTTAGATCTAATAAGAAAATGTCACTGGATTTCTACTGAAGCTAGTATTGAGAAGTAAAATCTAACAGAAGGGAACACATAGTAAAATTAAGAGGGGTTGTTGTTGGTTTTTTTTTTCCCCCTCACTAGTGTTTGGTTTATCATATGCTGAAAAACTCTTGGCAATATACGTACAAATGATGACATCCATTTGAAAGTTGCTGTATTTTAAATTAACTTTTCCAGACATCGCACTACTTGTTTTGAGGAAGGAGAGAACCTTCCATGATGACCAAGTCACTTATTATATAGAACTGAAAGCCAATATGTCCTTTACTGGACTGTATTTTTTTATATAATGTATCATTTGAAAAAAGAACAGGTTGTTCCATGGGTTAGTGAACATGCTCTTCACAACTTTTTTTCTTGAGGTTGAATTTTGTCATGTCTAATTTGTGGTCCAAGTTTCTGTATTCTTTTCCATCTGTCACTCTCTCTCTTGTGATTTCTTATATGTTTTTTTTTTTTTCCCTTTCCGCTAAAGTGTAAGCTCTCCAGATTTTATTAATGCCTACTCAGTGTGGTACATTAGCAGGATCTGACTCTTGTCTACTAAATATCCCATTTTCATTGGACTTGCAATAATATACTGAAATATTTCCTCCTGTGAAATAAATCTTCTGTGCCAAGTAATCAGTGGTTCAATCATTACTGTGGATCAAGACACATAAATGGACAAGCATAGAAAGCAGACTAAAGAAGTCTTACAGAGGTGATATTTATCAGTAATGGGGCTGGTATTATACCTTATAAAGCAAAGCCATTACAGCTTTAGGGGAGGGATAAAGAGGAGAGAGAAGAGATGACCTTCACCAGGAGAGAGAAAGGGAAGACAAACCTCAATGCTGATACTGTGGCTGTCTGCACATATAACACCATGACTGATTGCAGAGAGGCTTCACAAAGATGGAGAAGTGTCTAGACAGTGGCACAGCAAGGTTCTCAGAAGGTTTGGCCACATTTTGGAACCACTTGTAAATATAGTGGGAAGAATTGCTAATAATTAGAAGCTATTTTAATATGCAATTGGTAGTTTGATAATTACCTGAATCATCTTTTCTGATGTATTCACATTCATTGTTAACCATCAGTTCCAGGATTATACAATGTTTTGATGCACCTCATCAGTTGATCATGCATTAATACTTTATAAATCATTTGTAAACAGAACTATTACTGGGAGTCAACTAAATGAAGAGAAAAGATGCCATGCTCATTTAATTTGTCTTTCAGTCATTAGGGTCTTGCTGGATCAGAGAAGAAGAAGATAGGGTGTTCTGGTGTATTGAGAGAATAGTTTAGGAAGCTCGCTCTTAGCTATCTCTACACTCTTACTTGCTATGATCCAGATGAGACTGAAGTGTGATGTGCTTTTCTGCTCTCTGCCCAGGAAATGACAGCTGAAATTCAGCCCCAGGTGTGGCTCCCATGAATAGAACATCAAAGTAGTGCTGGTGCAGTCAGGTTTTATTTTCAGCTGGAAAGTGAGAGTTCTTAAAAAGTTACAGGCCTTGATGTGCATGTTTTTCATCTTATTCTCCATGGTTAGCAGGTAACCAGACCAATGTGCTCTCTGGACAAGAATGAAGCCTGATGATCTGGTTGGTTCTTATGCTTTTTGATGCTTGGGAGGTGCTAGGATAGTTTCAGCTGGGAAGGGGAGACCAGGGGAAAAGATCTTCAGGGAGGCAGACTTAGCTCTCAGCTGAAAGCTAACAAATACAGCTTCAGGCCAGTACCTGCTGCATTGCTCCCTGTTTTTAACTAGTCATTCGAGGACAACTCTTACGCATTATGCTGGAGGCTGTAGTCACTGCTCTTTGGTAGGTTCTCATTCCAGCTTCCAGATCACTAATCTAACACCCTGATGAAGCATGAATTCAGGTGCGCACTAGCCTAAAGGTGAGATAAAACACATTAAAAAGTCAGCTGTGAGAAGCAGTACCCCTCTGCTTCTTGTTGCTGCTTCTTTCCAGTGAAGAGTTATGCTCAGCTTCATTATTTTGATCTAACAACCTGTCTGCCAGTAGGTTTGTGGCCAAAGCCCAGCAGCAAAGCTTGGCTTAAATGTAGAGTACAGACCAGCTCTCTGTTACCTATGTGTCAATGTGAAAGAGAACTGTTTCCTGTGCAACATTCAAGAGCTGGTGTGGTTAAAATGAAGAAGTAGCTTGGCATTTTCCTCGTAGGACAAACCCAAATTCTTCAGACTATTGCAATCTGCCTGTATAAAGAATTTGTTTTGTTTAGTCTTCCAGATCAGTTATCTTGCTCTCCTGTCCAGAAACTTTATTGTGTTATTAGGGTGCCTAAAGCTGTTGATGTTATAATTATTACACTTTACATTCAAGCATTACCTTATTACATAAGAACCTCCTTGAGTAAAATAAAGGCTTCCAAAATCACTAGTCACTACTTAAAAATGTGTCTTTTCACTGCTTCAGCTGCATCATCTTTAAAAGGCAACGTAATGGTGCCTTATGGTGTGCTGAGTTTACAAGGCTAATCTGTCCCCAGTTACAAGACAGAGCCTTTGATAGAGCAGTGTCTCGTATTAGATTAAGCTGAGTCCAAATGTTTTATGGGGTGATTTAATATGCTGGATTGAAGGAGTTACTGGTTTTTTTAAGTGACTCTGAAAAATGAGGATTTAAGCAGCCATAAGCAACAAATGGCTAACAGTGAGCACCAGCATGTTTTCCTGTCAAGTGTTCCTGCTGTCTCCATTTTATTGAGATGTTTGTGGCTCTGGGAGAAGGAGGAGGCATCCAGCCAAAACCATAAGGAGCAGATTCTGCTGTTGGTTGGTTCTGCAATCTAGAAATAATCCATTGATTTGAATATGTGAGTACTAGTTTACCTGAAGGACTTAATCTACAATCTTTCTTTGGCTGTGTAAAAAAAACCAAAAAACAAAACAATATTCAGTACCTTCCTTAGATTCCTTGTCTTAGAGCACTTTAGGGCTATTAAGGTGTTGACTTAAGATGAAAATGGAAGCAACAATACTCATTTATTGTAGGCGTAGTTGTGATGTCACAGTTGAAATCTAAAAAGTAGCAATTATAGCTGAAATCTGAAAGCTGTTTTATAATTTCATATGTACAACACAACTTCTTACTGGAAGTTGTAGCCATGGCTGCAGTGGTTGCTGCACTTTGTGAATAAAAACCATGTAGTTACCACCTCTCAGTGAAAGAGTAATTTAATAGTGATTTTTGTTAAGTACAGTTTTCAAAACTGTTGTAAAAAAAATAAGACTGTGTCTGTGTTGTCTGTCTTCTATGCCATTTAGTAAGACTACAAATTAATAAAAAAAATACTGGATATGGATACAGGAAAAGACAATTGTTATTTTAAATCTTAGCTGTTATTTAGTTATGATGTGCTTTGCTTTTCCTGTAGTGTACCCACCCCTTGTGCAATAAAATCCTGGCTGAATGTCTGAATATTAACATGAATTTGAAACAGAACAATACAATAATAAGCAAACATACCATTTTGGAGTTTTTTATTCTTGCATTACATTTAAGGTCTGTAATACATTTTTAACCTTTTACGTTTCTAAATCTCTGTGTGAGTCACTTTCTCACTCTGCGCACTCATATTAATCAGAATAGATTTTTGGAAAGGCTAATTACAGTTACCAGCTTAAGTTGGGATTTTCTAATGAGATAGAAAAAAGCTTTCTGTCTGACAGGAGGCAGACTCCAAGGTTTGGGTAAGCTAGGCTGCCTTTAAACTTATTTTGCTTTTATTTTTGTAAGTGAAGAGTAACTCTGACCAGAAATCCAGAGATCTAGTATGTTCTATACACAGTTACGCATCTCCTTGAAGAAGTAAACTAAGCAGGAATGACATAATGCTAACAATATGGAAAATACGGAAGATCTACTCAAGATGTTTTAATGAAATTAATTTCAAAACTAAGGCATTTTCAAAGTGGATATTTATACCAGATGAAAATACATTAGGGTCCTAAGTCTAGCAAGTGCCCAGTGGGTAGAGAGGAAGGTGGCTCCACTCAGATCCCTGTGTTTGCCTTGCTGGATTGTGGCCAGTGCCTCATCTGAATATAAAGCCTCTATCTCAACAGTAATTAAAATAAATAATGATGTGTTCTAATATCGTTTTCATTAATGTTCACCTATGTTGTTTTGTACCCTCAGCTTTCTCTGTTAGAAGATGCAGGGTTTGGCGGTGTTCTTCTTTACATTGATCCTTGTGACTTACCAAAGACTGCAGATCTTACTGATAAAGCTTTTATGGTTTCCTTGAACAGCGGAGGAGATCCATCAACACCTGGTTATGCCAGTATTGGTAAGTACTGTTCAAGGCATATTCAGTTAATGGACATTTTAATTCTCTGCATATTGTAAGTACGAGAGTTAGAACACTAAACCAAATCCTACCAGAAGCAGAAGCCGTGAATAAGGGAACACTGTGTAGAGCAGCATGGCTCAAAGGATGGAATCCAATCTCAAAAGTTCTTTTCTGTTAACTGTTGGCACAAAGGTTGTACTCTAAATAATTTATTTTGTGTATTCACACACTGAACCATATTATTTCTGCTTATTCTTATCCCATGAAAAAAAAAAGCTGTGAAGTACCAATCCAGCAGTTTGCGAGCAGGTTCCATGGGATCTGTCCCCACTGAAAGAAGTATTCTTCCTTTCATTCTGTCTTCCAATTTCGTAGTATTGGTAATGGAAGCTTCTGGTCAATAGGTGAAAAGTAAAATATAATCAGAAATTTATATTTAAAAAATATTTCAGAAAAAATAATGTTTACAGTATCTTTGCATAATTACCACTTGAATAGGATGTGTTCATTTAGCCTGTCTCAGTTCTGCCTAGATCGATTTGGTTATCAATTATGCTCCTCTAAATATATTTATTTTCAAAGTATGGGAAATAAAGAATTGATTTTAAGGAATTGCATAGTCTTTTAAAAGTTTAAAGTTGTTTGTTTGTTTGTTTTTAAAGCAATGTTAACAATAGAGACAGCATTGTATTTAACTTGTATGAACTACTTAAATTTCCTTCTGGCAGTTCAGTGAATGCGTGTTTTGCTCCTCTGCTGCCTTTTCAGCTTTATAACGTTTTTTACTATCTAACTATTTGGAAATGTATTAAGCAGCAGTCTATGAGTTTGTGACAAGGCTTCATCAAGAATATTTGGTCCAGTTACTAGCTCAGACATCTCAAGTCTGACTTGAATTGGCACTAAATCAACTGAGGCAATGCTGAGATACTTCATGACTAGAATGGCAGAAAATAGAAATATTTGCCTGGTTGTCAAAGAAGGGTGTTAGCTATTCACAGCATGAATGCCTTGACAGCTCAGTGGGAAAGAAATTGCACATTTTCTCAGTGTCTCAGTGTACCTGACCCAGTGTTCTTAAAAGTGTCCTGGGAGCTACAGAAGTAAACATAACACTCTTTAAGCTTTATTCTTGCTCATTTCATGCAGTTTATTTGAAAAACAGTTTGTTGCTTATCTGTCTGGCTGACTTCTTAAGGTTTTATTTACCCTACATGAGAAGTAAAGCTAATTAAACTGGATACACAAACATGAAGATGCCACTTCAGTGTCTAAACCTTATGTGTTGGTTTTCTGTCAGTAAATGATCTCATTGGCAGTGTGCGTTCCAATCTCCAGTTTGAGAAAAAGAAGCTTAATTATATGGAAAATGGTGATATCCTTATAAGTACATTGATGGTTTCTACTAGAACCCTAGTGTGCCTTGTGTGTAGTTTTAAATCTCTGAGCAACACTCATAAGCAGGAATAGGCTATCATGTTTCTAAAATCATTTATATTTTGGTCATTGAAGGCAATGATGAGCTGAAAGAGCTCGAAGGAACAGTTGAGGAAACTCTCTTTTACAGTTCTGTCACTGGAAGGTAGATCAGATGGAAGCAATATCTGTGTTTCTGATTATAATCTTCTGTAGTAACTATGAATCAATTTGGTTAGAGGTAACTTTTGTCCAGGACAAATACAAATACATCTGGAGTGCAGACTTTTGCCTGAGGAATGTGCTTGCATGTAAGGTAGTTAAACCAACTACATGTGGAATAAAAGTGACAGATACCCAGGGTTGCCCCATCACTTTGATTCACCAAATGTAACAGGCACTCCAAGAGAATTTATTGGAAGCTCCTGCTTAAATTATTGGCCTATCATTGATACCATCTGCACTTCGCATAATGCCAACAAAACTGTTACTACTACAGTCTCAGAGACTGCTTGACCACCATTGTCACTTTTACTAGGAAATTCCTAGTAATATGAGTGATCCAAAGTTAGTCTTGTGCTAGGTGAATAAAAGGTAGGAAATGTGTGTTGTCATGCTGCACTTATGTTTCTGTGTGGCATCAGAATATTGGACAGCTTCAATTTTTTTCCTAGAAAAGAAATCTTCAGGAAGTGATAACATTTACAGATCTCTTCTCAAAGTTGACAACATTTTTAAAATGGGGTATATAATATTTTGGAGAGAACTTTAGAGGTCTCACGTGGTTTTAGCTCAAATCTTCTGTTTCATGAAGATTAAATACTGTACTTCTGCATAGGAATTATTTTAGAAGGTACAGAAATTGCTTGAGGATGGGTTTCAGATGCGTACCATCTATGAGTGGAATGATTTTTTTGAGCTCTGTTTAATAAAGGGAAAAACGTAGTGATGTGGAAAGGGAAGTCAACAGCACTTATGTAAAATTTTCTGCAGCTTTGTGTGACAATTTAATTATTCTTTTCCTAAGACTCTCCCAATCCCGTGTCATAGCAGTCCTGAAACAATCACGTGGGCCTTTGTGAGCATCAGTTCTGTCTTTCTGATTGCCAAAGTCTAGTGTCCTCCATTTGTAGAAATCTTTATTCTGTCTTCTTTCTATTGAAATGCAACAGATTCAGTGGATGGGCCTCAAGGAATTCAAGGGATTAAGAAGTTTGAAAAGGAGATAAGAGGCCTATGTGGCAAAAAATATCTTGAAAATTAGAAGAAGAGCATAAAACTTGAGTGATTTCCCCATCTACTTTTTTTCCACTTCGGCTTTTTGAATGCTGCACTTACTTTCACCTGCCTTTGTGTGACAGACACATTAGATTTCTCCATTGCTGTACTTCAGAGCCATTTTAAATCAAATTTGTTTCCACACAGGAAATGGCTCACTAAACAAAAATATGGATAGAACCTATTTGTCAATTCTAGTATGTAAATAGAAAAGTGCCATTGTGATAAGCATTGAGAATGCTGCCCCTGAGATAAGATACCTCATAACAGAATTGCTGTCTGTGCAGTGGTGGAACAGAAATTATTTCATGAAGAATTCAGACAACATCATAGAAAATACTGTGAGCTTAAAAATGCTGAAATATAACAGCTGTAATACATAATCTTATGCTGTCAGCTGGAGTTTCAAGTGTAATGTCTTTATAGAGAATTGTCACACAGAGGTTATAACAGTAAGGCAAAGCAGTATATTTGGAAGTTGTCCATGCTTTAGGTCATTGGTGAGCCGTGCTACAGGGATTTGGGTGAAGAATCAGTAACAAGGAGAAATGCACAGTGTCCCTAGAACTGTGATTAGTGGACATTATTCAGGCAGAGGAACTGGCATGAGCATTTTTCAAAAATTGCTAATAAGATTTGATTTCAGAGAAAGGGACAAGGAAGATGAGGAATTGGTGAAGTGTGGATCCAGTGCAGGCCACAGCTGATGAGACCGTCAGTGAAGTTTGTGGTGCCTCTGACAACATTTAAGAAAGGACAGGAATGCTGGACAGGCAGGGAAGTGAAACTGGGCCTGGAAAAAGGCAGGGCGAAGGTGCTGGTGTTATTTTTTTAGGTTTTGTTTCTCACTATCCAAATCTGCCTTAATTGACAACAGTTGACTCGGTTTTGCCCATGACAGTACTTGTAAGTGATCTCCCTATCTTTAGCTTGACCAATGAGCTTTTCCATCTGATTTTCTCCCCCTGTCCTGTTGAGTAGGGGGAGTAAGAGCACAGCTGGGTGGGTGTCTGGAAGCTGGCCAGGGTTAAGCCACCACACTGTGTTCTCCATGTTTTGCTAAATTACCACAAAAGTTAAAGAATACCAAATACATGTCATAAAAATCCCATGGCATTTACCTCTTTAGTCATATGTCAATCTTTAATTGAGCTTAGCCAATTCGCAGTGAAGACAGGGAACTGCTGCTACTACTTGGAATATGGGTAAGGAAGTACATGCTGTGATTCTAGATGTTTATGGGCTTCCTGCCTCTTAACTGAATTTGTCCTTAGTGTCCTTTACCTCATGATATTTTACTCCTCTGAAGCAACCAGGTGAGCAGAAGTTAACTAGAAAATAGAAAGCAGTGTAACAGTTTTAACCATGCATATGCAACATATGTTCCAAAATGTTATGTTATAAATCAACATGACTTCTCTACAAGATGTCCTCGGCTCTGGTTTCTCTGTTCTTCTAAAGAACAAAACACTATTACAAGGGTAGATTTTCTATGCTTGCCTTTGGAGCTTTGGAAATGATTCTGGGAATATTATTATTATTATTATTATTATTATTATTATTATTATTATTATTGTTTTCAAATTTTGTGTTTATTTTCTGCTAATAACATCAGATAAATGAAACATGAAGATAACTTGGTGTGAAATTACTGTCTACTTTCAGGCTTCTGAGGTTTTTTTTGTTTTATTTTCCTTATGGACAAACTGAGGCTGGGGAGAGAGAAAGAGAAGTTGACAGTGACGTATTTAAATTTAAGGGAGTGTATATATATGTTTACATATACTCTTGATCATTTATTTTTTACTCATGACATGACTTTAGTGGTTGCTGTAAGAAAAAACCCACACTTTATCATTATAACTACACTATTCTATGTGATATACTATTTTCTGTGTGAAAACAAAATCTCTGCTAATGCAATGGAGAGGTAAATCCTTAGAAAATACAGGTTTTTGAATACTGAGCACAGTAAGTAATAATTTCAGAAGATTTTCAATAATGTGTCTAGCACTAAGGGTTCAAAAGGTGTCTGAATCCATGATCTGCCTCTTCAGATTTCGCAAGATACAATAAAGCTATTAAATTTGTGTTTAAGTACCAAATTACATGTTCCGAGTTTTTGGGGTTTCTGGTTTTTAGTTTTTCCTCCTGTCTAGCTTTCAGTTGTTGTTGCATGTGTTTAAAACTGAAAAAATCAGTGGGACATAGATATATTGTAGGCTCACAGGTTTGAGTGTTTGAGTCCTCTTAATTGTATATCAGATATTGTTTGTCTTCTGTTAAGCAGCCTATAATTTTATCTTGAGGGGAGAAGTGAAATTTGAATTGAAAATGCAGTGATTTTATCAATTAGAGTATTAGAAGAGGAAGGTAAAAATGACTGCTAATGCTGCTGCAATAGCTTGCTAGCAATGTTTGTATCATTTAACTCTTGCAAATGCCGTACTGAACCATCTGGTCAAAACTTTCCTCAGTTTCAAATAAATAATTTTTTAAAAATGTGAATTTAAAAGAGTAGTGGAATGTCCAAGTGTTAGACACCAAAATACTTGAAAAACAACAAATTAATCCTTCCTATGCTGCAGAATTAGTTATTTGGAAAATATTCTGCCGAAGTACTTGTTGACTCCTTAGAAGTTGGAGAGGACTCCTCAGGTTTTTTGACATTTCAGACAGTTTCTGACTGCTAAACAGCCTTGACTCCTTACAGAATGTTTTCCACTGAAGCCACTTTGTCTTTCATGCAGCAAAAATAGCATTTTAAATGGTGCCCAGATTAAATTTTTGAAGCTCCTCAACTCACAAGTGAGTTTAGCATATTTAAATCTTTGGTGAAATGATGATTGGAAATAATCCTGCCGTAGCTTTACTGACATATTTTTGTTGTGTGAGCAAGCTAATTTATTATGAGCTTGTGAAACAGCAAACGTCACTGAATGGCAGTAAGTCTAGCTGCTGTGTTGGAATGTGCTACGACAAGAACGTGGGTGCCTGCAGAATCAGTTGAAATGAGTTGTCCTTACCTGGGTTGAGAAGGTGGCTCAGGGAAAACTGCTTTTGCAGCATCAGGGAGTTTTGTGAGCGCTCTCTTGCACTCCTTATACAGCTGCAGGTTGTACATAGGAATGGTGTTAAGAAGCAGATGAGACCCAAGACAGGTTATTAACGGAATATTTTACTAGATCTATGTGTATGGATGAGGAAAGGAATTACTTTTGTTTGCAAAGGTGGAGGGATGAATAGCTGTGTGTTTGTTCACGTAGCAACATACAACAATCCATTTTAAGAACCAGCTAAGCTCTGAACTGGCTGTCAGCTAGAGGCCAATTTTATGGACCACTTACTCTGTTGCCAGTCATTTGCTGCTTAATGCCCTTCTCTGCTCATTACTGTGGTTTCTTCTCATCCTTTATCTTTCACGCTTTTCCAGCGGCTTCTTTGTGTTTCAGGTGGAGGTTGTTTTCTTTCAGAACCCAGTTAAACTAATGTTACTTGAGATTTTTTCATCTAGCAGTGTCTAGCAGATAGGCAGAAAAGTTTAGCAGTATTTGTACATGAAATTTGAGTTTATAACAAAAACATGCATCGAAATAGCAAACCAATAGTCACTTTCAGTTTTTTGGTAATTGCAGCCTGTAAACAATTTATTTATTCACTGTAACTGAAACACTTGCTTAGCCCGGTATTAAACTGCTGATGACACCTCCCCACTACAAGTGAGTAACAGTGGTATTGCTGCTGTCTGGGGATCCAGAAGGGGCTTAGAACAGGAGGTAGCCAAAATGGCTAAGTGGTTGAACATTTCTAACATAATAAGGCAAATTCACTATTAGTTATGCCTTTTTCCTAATCAATTTTGTATGTGCAAAACAAATACCTGTTTTGAAGATGACTGTATTTTACTCAAGCATAGTGCTAAGATGACACCTCAGAGTAAGTGGCAGGCATTTCTGGTAGGTGATATTATTAACGCTGCTGTAACTGCCAGAAGTACAACTGTTTCAAAGTATGAATTCTGGTTGGATTCAGCCAATAATTTTGCCCATATAGAAGCTGAAGGGGAAAATGTCAGAACCAGAATGATTGTGAGGCAGTTTAGGTACTCCTCACAGGAAGTCAGAGCAGATAGTAGGTGTATATGTATAAAATAACGGAATTGTATCTGGTAATAAAGCTTGGTTAGCTTTCTCATATATTTATGCATATATGTAATACAATGGAGTTTTATCCTCCTAGCATTCCTGTGCACAAGTTGGGATACTGTGGCGTAACTCTTATGTATTGCAGAGTTAACACCTGCAAGTGCACCTGCATCATATGAAGAGCACCATAAAGTCAGCTGGCTGATTTTTTTTTAAGCAATTAAAGATGTAATTAGTTTTATAATTGATTTTTTTTCCAGTGCAGTTGAATACTGCAGGCCAGAATAAACCAAACCATCTTCAATTTGATTCGATCTCTGTTCCAGCCCACTGCTTACCATATTCAGCAGCTGCATAAAAAAGATAATAGTACCTCTTCCTACTTTCAGAGAGGTTGAAACTCCTCCAGAAGAAAACTTAATCACCTTAAAATGGAGATGTGGAAAATACCTTTTCTTTACATGAATGTGTTCTATCATATTATATAGTACTGTTCTGCAGAATACTACAAGACATAAGTAATTAATCACAGCTTGGGTGCAGGACGTTGCATTTCCCTTTGTTGAACTGTGAGATTTCTGGCAGACCGTTCATCCAGGTTACTGAGGTCCCTCTGAGTGACAGCACATCCATCTGGTCTATCAGCCACTCCTCTGTTTGTATCTGCGTCAAACTTGCCAGTCACTTCTCTGTAGAAGTCTGTCAGGTTGCTCAGACATGATTTCCCCTTTGTAAATCTATTCATACTACTCCCAATTACCTTCTTGTCCTTCATATTTTTGGAAATTATTTACAAGATTATGTACTCCATGACCTTCTTGGAACTAAGGCTGATCGTAGATCCTCCTTGAATGTGATAGGAGTGATACTTGCTTTTGTCATGTCCTCATGAGCTGCTTCTGCCTGGTTAACCTCTACTGGATGGTCTTCAGGTGCGATGCTTTAAACCACTGTAGACATATTGCCTGAGGATGCTCAACATGACTGTAGGCATAGTGACTGCTTTCTGTTAAGGAACGTTAGATTCACGTGCTGTTGCTGGTACAAAGTTACAATACTCTTTTGTGTAAGAGACTGCATCAGTTTTGATGCTAAGCTGTTCGCTCTTTTCTCTACTAAAACAGTTCAAAATGCTCTGATGTTTGCTCTGTGAAAGCATGGAGCTTCATTTTGGGAAAGGGATAGTGCTGGGAGCAGTATTTGGGGGTAGAGATGGCCAGGTGCCAGCTGTGCAGTGCAAGAGAATTTCATAAACGTGGGAGAATGTCTGTAACAAGGAGGCAGTCACAGCTTACAAAGCTTCTTTCTTCAGTGCTCTTGGAGTAGTCCTGTGTGTGGTGGTGCCAGGCAGTATTTGCTGTGTGATGAGTACAATGCTAGAATGAGAAACACTCAGTTTGTTGCCAGATGTTTTTGTTATCTCGCATGTTTTTCATGTGCAAAACTAACCTATGAGAATGATTTGAATCAACCTTTGAAACTTTAGTGACTGTTTCAATTTCAATTAAGACAAGAATATGCACAAAATGTGTGTAACTTCCAATACGTCTTATATGCTAATTTTACATAGCTGACAGGTGGGTCTATTGAGTTAGTGGAATAAAGAGTGAAGCCTCCTGAGTTATTTAAAACCTTATTGATGTCATAGATCTTTTAGAATAATGATATAATGATTTCCATATTTAAAATGTTGTGCTATAGGGATCACCATTTACAAAATATGTAATGAACAAATGCTTGTGCTGCCTACTTGGGACGTAATTTTTTTTTCTTGTAACAGATGTCAGCTAAAGCTGACATGTGGTCACGATTTATTCCTTTCTCGTATAATGCTCATAACAAGGAGACTAATTTTAGAACAGCTGGCCTACTTGAGTTTTAAAATGCATAGGTTTTGGGATTTTTTTTTCATTGATTTCCAAGCATCAACAGTCTTTCAGCTAGTCCACTGTGTGATGTCTGTCAAGCCTAGTTTAGTCCAGAACTACAAGGGATTTTCAGCATTTTTTGGTGTACTCTGGAAGAACTGAACTGCACGTTGCCAAGCCTTCAGCAGTTAAAACTTGGGCAGTATTAATTTTTGCATAGCATAAAATCCATTTTGCTTTTCACAGTAGCAAATGAAATGTAAAGGTGAGGTAAAACTAAGAATTGATGCACTTGTCAGTTGCTTCTACTCCCTCCCAAAATCGCTGTATTAGCTGCAACTTCAAGTTTTGCTGGAAAGAGGCAAAATATTTCTCTGGGTAGTAATATTCTGTGCTGACAATCCATTGAAAAATATAGATACATGACCTGGCATGAACTATCTTGATGAATGTTTTAAAAGTTCCCTAGAAAGAGAGAATATGGGCTTTGCAAAAAGATAGTGTGAGTGGAATATTTCTTGAGTTAAAATGAGGTGACTCAGGTGTAAGGAGAGTTGCATAAAGGCTACATGGATAATTTCATAACAGTATCTTTGATTTTTGTAAAAAGCCCGGGGTTGGGGGGGAAGGATAGAAATTCTGTAATACTAGAGATGTAGGTATCAGATGATTGCTGCTGGGTTTGGCTAATTTTACTTTGTAGTTGTACTAGGTTTCTTAGCCTTAGTTCCTTCGATACTCTTACTACTTTTTTAATATTAGCCTTCTATTTTTTAAGTGCAGTGTTACCTCACGAGCTTCAGGATACTGGAGGGAACCTAGAAATGCAGCTTGACTGCTGTCTAATGTAAAAAAAAAAAAGTATAAAAAATAGCCTGAAACATAATGCAAATGAGGAAAACATCCGTGCATTTTAGGTGCATTTCATAACTGTTAGGCATTAGTCATGCTTTTGAAATATTTTTTGTTTGTTACAACATATCAAAGCAGAGAAAGCATGCTTAAAACACTTAGGCAGGAGCAGTAGTCCTAAACTGGTCAACAGTGTTTTCCAGGATTTACAGCATCAGTTTTATTTTTTTGAGTTTTTGGCAATTTCATCTTGTTAGATGAAACGTGTCTGTATTTCTAGAATCTGAATTTATCCTGTGATTTATACAATGAACCTGTAATTCTGAGCTCCGAAGCTCTGATTTAGGACTGTTAAATCTCTTGTTCACTTTGTAAGATGAAAAGTTGAATTGCAAATCCTGTAATACATTTACAAATCCTAAAGCATGTATAGAAATGCTGCAAGAGATTTACAAATCGTAACATATATCTTAATAAAGTAATTTTTAGCTCTACAAATCTATACCCAGAAGTCAATATCTCTGTGATCCTAGCAGAGATCATTCTTGTAATTTAATGTGATTTCTGTTTTGGGTCAGGTTCTTTATGATTTATTTCTATAGGTCTTATGTTTATTAAAATACTTTTCCATTTCTCCTTTGACTTCATAGAGTAAAAAAAAATTAAAACCATTATCTTCTGAAAAGAGAGAGGAGTTGCCGTTCATAGAAGCTGTTACAAAAACTGTTCCCTGGTGGTTGTATTATAGCACAAATGGGCAACTGAAACTTTCATAAAACTAGTGGCATCTAGTAAGGTATTTGTCTCATAGTCTACACATCTCACTATGGATCATTTTTTGAAAAGACATGTTAATGTCTTGTCTCACCTTAAGATGAGAAAAAATCCTAGCTTTACTTTTTTATTGCCATTTTTTTGGATTTATTGTCTTTTGAATATATGGCTACTGTGAATACTGTATGTACTGCTTGGGGAGCCAGACACTGGAACAGGTTGTCCAGAGAAGAACCTGAAATGCAGCTGGATATGGTCCTGAGCACCTCGATCTAACTAATGCTGCTTTGAGCAGGGAGGTTGGGCTGAGTGATCTCCAGAGGTCCTTTCCAACCTGAACTATTCTATGTTGCTGTGAGTAGGTAACAAATTTTAGAATAAATTCAGCCTGACAGCCAGTTCTTCAACAGTATTATTAATTAATTAAAAAAATAAAAAAAGTCATCTAGGACAGGATGGCCTAGAAGAACCTGGGAACTGTGACATGAAGCCAGAAAACCCCAGAGTATGCCTTGTAGTATTCTTCCTTATAGTTGAGCTGATAAGAGCTGGCTGTCTGAAACACTTTCAGAAAACATGTCTGTATGATAGGAAGGAAAACAAAATATTGAGCAAGACATTAATCAGGAAAATGAGATGCAGGAATATAATATGTTTTTTGTTAGAAGTATAATTTGTTTTTCCATTTTAACTACAACTCACCTTTTTAATACAATTATTATGGAATTATTATTTCAATCAACTGTTATTATTGACTATCTTGTGTCATTTCTGGTCTTCACTCTTGATCAGTAGTTCAAAGGACTTCAGTCTTTCTGAAAATACAGAGCAAGATGCTGCGTGTGTTGGCATTATGCAGCCATCTAAATTGATCTTGGTATAGTATTAAAATAGGGGAAAGCTTCTGTGACACCTGTTGTAACTGAGAGAAAAAGGAAGTCATTAATTGAACACATCCATCTAGCGCAATGTCAGCACAATGGTAAGTATGCATTCATGACCCAATCTAGAGAATAAAAACATCAGTAATTGTCTGAATTGGAAGAATCAGTGGATGTTTTCTGTGAGCTGTAAGTTTAAGGAGAGAATTAGATTGATGAAACATGGATACTTACGTTATTGTAGTCTGGTTTGCAGACATTAAAGAGGATTTCTCAAACAGTACCAGGTGCTGTGCAATGAGGAAGATGACAGGATGAAATATATTTTAGAATTTTTGTTCAGGAACTTCTGACACATTGTGAGAAATGTGTTAGTCAGTTTTATGACATACCCTGTAACACTTAATCATATTTGTTTTTCTCTGACTGTAAGGTGTGGTCTTGGTAGCTCATATACAGTTTTTGAGGGTGCTAAAGGAATTATACCTTCTGAATAGGAGCTGTATCCAGTGGTTCTGAAATAAGCTAGAAGAAACCTTGAGGTCCAATAGTGTTTGTACTAGCTACTGCAACATTACAGTAATCTTCATGATTACTGTGGTGCAGGAGTTATGAAAAGCTGCATGGAGGTTTTCTGGAAGCTCAAGTACAGTGACCATTGTACTGTTCTGGTAGGTGCCACAGTTACTGTGTGGTGCTCAAAGCTTTTTAACATGAAAGCAAGTTGTCCCTCCTGGAAGAAATGCTTGCACTGTTAATTTTGTTCCTGCAGACTTTGGGCACAGGAAAGCTATTCTGAGCCTCAGAAATTTCAGCTTTCCCCTATATTGCTCTAGCTGAAACAAATTCTGGTGCATAAAGTAATTGACAGTCAGATTCATAGGTGGGTTTTCTGTAATATGAGATTGCTTGAGGGGCATTAAAAGTTCTGATATCTGTATTCCAAAGTCTGTAGATACACATATGTTTACAGCTGCTTTTCTTAAGCTATGTCTGGCAGCCCAGTAAAACTGAACAGAGTTAGTAGTAGCTGTACTAATGCACTGGTAGCCCTGTACTAATTGTTTGTGATAAGAAGGTGTATATCCTCACACGATCTGGTTTTTACTTTGTAGATGTGACTTTGCAATACCCAGATTCTCTGTCCTCTGGTGAGGGTCTGGACATCTACTGCTTAATGAACAGAAAAAAAAAAAAAAGAAAAAGAAATTAGAAGGAGAAATATCAAAAGACTTTGACAGTACTATTTAAATAGAGAACTTATCTGCTTCTCTCTCCTGATAATTCCTTCTATATTTGATTAAACTGAGAAATAGAGGGTTCAGGTCCTATTGCTGTGGCAACAAAAGAATTGCTAATAGCTCTGATGTTTAAGAAAATTATTTTTGCATGCAGCCTACTAATAGTATTGTGTGGAGCTAGTCGCCTTTCAAAAGGACGTTACTGTATCTTTTTTTCAACTTTTAAATACACATTATTGTAATATCGAATACTTTTTACATTAAATTTGAATAACTGAGCAATCATTGAAAGGATATAGGAGACAATACAGTAATTACAGTGAGGCTGGTAATGCCTTGATCTTTTGATTTCAGAACATACCAACATTTAAAAAATAATATCATTTAGTGAAGAAGAATTCTTCTCGAAATGCCTATTGGAAGTTAAAAGAGACTTTCATCTAGCCAGTAACCCATGGTCCTGTAACGCAGGAAATGGCACAGAAAATGTTTTAGGATTTTTGTGTGTGTGTTTGTTTGTGGTGTTGTTTGTTTTCTTTTCCCTTTTGTTTTTGATGAGTCATTTAATCCATGAGGTATTTGCTTTTTCAGAGAGGTATTTGTTAACCTTTCTTGTGTTTCAATTAATTTGTGGCTTTTGCTAAGATGCATTTTGACAGAAGTTTCCGAGTAGCCTTAGTATTGATATTCAGAATTAAACTAAGATTTCTGGCTTTTTGACGTATTTCAAAGTGTTTATTTATCCGGGAAGCCTTACAGGGTGGGGGAAGCTATTTTCTATTTTTGACAGTTATTGGCTTTTTAACGTCATTGTTCCGACAAGTTAGAACAATGCTTAATTATTGGCTGTCTTATGTTTAAAGAACAAGTACTGAAATTCAGAATTCCTGAACAGAAGAAAGGGATTTTACTATTCCTGTTACATGAGTTGTGTAGAGATGCAAAGAGATAAAGCAATTTGTCCTTCATGACTGTGAAATTAGTTGAAGAGATACACACTGATGCCTGGGTTCTTTTTTTGTTCATTGAAATACACTGCTTTGCTTTTGTACTCTGTTTAGTTTATTTGCTGTGTGAATGCAAAGAGATTATGGCATTAGAAGAAGAAGTTTAAACTCTTTAGTTCTCCCTTTCCTATTTTTGTGGGGAAAAATACCAAACTATTACTGGAACATAATAGTAACAGTAGTGTTGTGCTCAAATATAATTTAGAAATTTTAATCCCAGTAAACTATGCCAAATATCTCAAAACTTTTAAACATTTAAAGTCTAGAAAGAAAAATAATTTAAATGAAAGTGGATATTTGTTAAGCTTTCTGTGTTACACTCCAAGGGTCCAGAGTGATATTATATATTAGGGTAACACAAGAATTGTAAGAGGAATTCAGGATATGACGAAAAGGGCACAAACATGAAGTTGGCTGACAGGTTGATTTCTCAAGATCCTTTCTCTCTGTGACTCTTTTTGAGAAGACACGAGTGAGCATTTCTATGTGGTCTTTGATATTTTGTGCTTGGTTGTATTTTTTTGTTTTTTACTTTTAGTAGAAATTTTGCTTGTAGTGGAAATAACAGTAATGTTTATCTGATTAATTAAAACAAGTTAAAGAAGTGGATAATTTATCTTACAGTGTGTATTTGAGCACCTAATAGCCAAGCTAAAAGGGGGGACCAAAAGGTGTCTTCACGACACAGCTGTCATTACAAGTTTGCTGCTTACAGCTTACTGAAAAAATGTACAGTTTCAAAACTGGACTGGTTTAATATTTTAGTAACTATTATAATAGAAATTCCCTCAAACTCAGTCATATGTTTCACATGTATCAACTTATGTTGAAACTCTTAGCCTGCAAAAAAGGGAATAGAATAAAGCAGAGGGAATAAAAGAAACTGAATGTTTAAATAAATACGTATAAAACATCCCCATACAGACCGAAGGCACTAATGTGTACTGGACTAGATTTTGATGTGAGCTTTTTTCTGTTCCAAATATGAGAAGCGTGGATTTCCCTTTAGCTAGAACCTGATGGATTTTTTTCGTATATCCAGTCTTAAATAGGGTAGAAGGAAGAATCTGTGGTCTTAAATTTCAGTTGTGCATTTTGAGCTGAACTGCATTAGTAGGATCTACCAGGCAATATCCAGTATGATTTAAGGCTTGGAAATGCACTTTTGCAGCTGAATTACCTTTCTTGTTGGAACTGTAATTGTATGTCTGACTGGATGTGGGTGCTAATTTGAGTACTTGTGCCTCTGGTGATTTGACGGAGATCAATTAGATGCACAAATGGTTAATTAGAGCTCAGATCTATTTAGATAGTGTATAGCAAACTCACCTACTTCTGTTTCAGGTTCTACCTTCCTAGTTACTGTCGTTTGTATCAGACTCTGTAGGAGAAGTAACTTCTAAAAGGAGTATGTTGAAGGCAATATATGTTGCAGCTTCTAATAATACCTTTCAACATTGTCTTCCTGATATTGATAATGATGCTCTAATTGTTATGGAGTGCTTCCTAAAAAATGCTGATGACTCTTCAGTCCATTGATCTCATTGGTGGCTGTTCAACAGCTTGCATGTGTAATTTGCCAAAACTAAGCTTTATTCAGTAAATTGCTCTCAAGTAGAGGCTGTTCTAATTGCAGAGGCTGACTGCGCTCATCCAGAAAAAGAAGTTCCATTCACAAGGCATCTCTGCCACTTACTTTAACTAAAGAGGGGATGGATATGCCTGACACCTGTGCAAGGAAAGCTTCAGTTGTTTCAGAACTGTGTAGGCAAAATGCCAGGGCTGAGAATATCAGGCCAGTGATTTCTGTGTTCCGCTGATGGTACATTTTTCTTTTGCTTCAACAGTATTTTTCTTTCAATTATCATCTAGTGTCTTTTATTTTTGTGTTGGTAAAGAAAACTTACTGTTCCCACTGTTAAATGCTTGCTATAGATTACATCCTCCTCATCTTTTTCAATTCCTTTGACTATTATGTTTTACCCAACTACTGGATTTTTCAGTGTGAGGGCTGACAATTAGAACAATACTCCAGCTGAGACTTTGTGTGCCTGAATAACTGAGCTGTGAATGTCCCCCATGTAGGTGATTCATACTGCATAGTTGCTTTCAGGATAAAAACTCATTTGTGTATATGTGAGGGTACAGTTGCAGATTCTGCTTAGAAAACAGGGGGTTTATGTATACTTGGATACTACTTTTCTACTCATTAATGCTATTTAAACAATGTCTACCTATTTTTATTTCTGCTTAGATTCAGTCTAATAATATTATTATCTGTGATCTTTACAGTATAGCAAGTAGTTAATGAGTAATATTATGTTCAGTTAATTTCTGGATATAATATCGTCTCCCAAAATGAACTGAAAACGCAGATATATTGCCAGAGTTCTGCATGGATTTAAAATAGTCCACTTCCAATTACAGCGATCTTATAAAAGAAATCAGTGTATCATTTCCCTTTCAGCTCCATGATGATAAAGTGGAAATTTGGGATATTTCTTTTATTAAGGCTTTAGTGGCCACAAAGAATAAATATAGATCTTCATAAATAGGTGTTCAAGTGTCTGCAGAAGAAAGGTGCTACTTGGACTCAGATTTTCTTCTGGGAAGCATATTTTCTCACGTTCTCAAAGTATGCCCTGGGATTTTAAGTGACTGTGACAGAACAGGTACAGAAATCCTGGCCTGCTCTGCTCTGCACTGCAAGATTGTGCAGTACTTGCTTTGTTTTGCACTGATTGCTAATCATATTTTTACTCTAGGAACAAGGCAACACTTAACTTCTAAATAACATGTCTCTCTTTAGTTCTCAGTAGCATGTTATATATTCTTAGAAGCTTAAAAAATACTTGATCTTAGCAGTTTTGACCTTTCCCATATGGCAGTCATTGCTTACGAAGGGAATTTTGCATGGAAATGGTAAGTGCCATTCTCTTGTGTTTTGTGGTTTGTTTTTTTTCTTTTGGAGGACGAAATAGTATGTTTCTATTGTACACTGTGCAGATTACTCAACAGAGTTCTTTACAGTATCAGTATTTTAACACCCTTACATGTGTTGTTTGAAATAAACAGATAATTAGGCAAACTTGGAGTTAAACACTCTGGGAAACATCTATGCAACAATAAAATTTATCTATTCATTGTCAATTTATTTTAATCTTTTAATCACCAATGGCATTGGTTAATGCTTTTAACAACTTGCTTTAACCTTTGGTCAGCCCTGAACGGGTCAGGAAGTTGGATACTTATACACTAAATTTTATTCCGTTAAACATTGTTTAAAGCAAACATTTCCACTTTAGAAGGGGTGGGGTGTTTACCAGAAGTCCTTTTAATTTGTCTAATGCATATAATTCCTTAGGTTCTCACTGAAAAACTGTTTTGTGTTTTATAACAGCCCAAATATGTACTGAGGAATGAAGTCTTATCTTCTAAATACACGAGACTATACGCTGCTTCTTCCAAATAACAGCTGGATAAACAAAAAAAAGCCCACTTGTGCTATATATAAACAATATTCGCAAAGATTATATCATTGTATGTAATGAAAAATGAAAAGTACTTAAATTTATTAGTCAACAAGGATTAATTAGAGTATACGTTTCAATAAACACCTGTCATTCCTTTTTATAGGATAAAAATAATAGAGAGGTGCTTAGGACTGGAGATACAGTCTAAAGGCCTGGCCATTTTAAAGTTTTTAGCAGTTTTCCGTTGACTTCAGGGTCAGAATTCAGTCAGAGTTTTCCACCTCTGAGTTACTGCAAGGTCAACGTAATAGAGATAAAAAATGTCACATCTGTGTAGCTGGTGCAACAGCATTTCAGAAAATGTTTTGAAGTTGGCTGTTTGGGAATTAATTCAATTTGCCAATGCATGTCCACACATCCTTCTCTGCTGTCATTACCTCTACTTATATTTTTTTCTGTTATCATACAGAGCCTGTCTTCCCTTTGAATTAGATACTATTTCCTATTTTCATACTCACTGGTAAGATTTAGTAAAATCACATTGCAATACTCATTCTTTCCACCTTGAAAAAGCTGTTGATAAATATAGCTGTTGCAATATATCTGATTTTATTTTTTAGCCTGATACTCAAACACTATTATATCTATAGTTGACTCTTAGTTTTGACAGACTCATATTTCACCACTAGTAGTGTAGAATATATCAGAATATATTTATCCATCAACCCACTCCTTGGTGGGGTCTGCAATATTACTTTGAGAATGGATAGTAATTATAAAACCTGGCTAAACTCCTTTGGTCATATCAGTAGCAAAACTGCTGTCTAAATCTCTCTCTGTTCAAGTAGGCAAAAATTCACATGAATGGTATCCTTCATTATGCTGCTTGCTTGTGTTTAAAACTTTTTCCAGTACGCATTTTGAACACATTAGCAGAGAAGGGCTCATTTTATTCTGTCATTATGAATTACATTTTGCTATTTATGTTCCATTCCTTGTTTAGACTAAACCCCATGGTTATTTGAAAGAGAATCTTTTGCTGTCAATAGAGTATTCTCTGTAGAATTAGCAAGTTTTCTCTGCTACACCTGCTACTTTAATCTACATTTATTTTTATACTCAATTAATATTATTCTTATTTTGAAGAGGAAGTTAATGTCATTCTAGAGCTGAAGTATTTTCCAAATACATCTATTTATTTTGCATGAAAAAAATATTTTTATATAATTTAATGTTTTCTCTAATTCAAGAGCAGTAATTCTGTTGTTAACCGTGTTTTATACCTCTGATTTCTTCATTAAATGCAGAAAATATCTGTCAATTGTTTTTTAGTGAATTGTATGTTTTTAACTAAGGTAATGGAGCAAAGGGAATTACCTCTGCCTTTTGAGGTACATGCAACCAGGAATACCATTGCCAGTTTGAGGTTATATTATAGCTGGTGGTGGTGCTATGCTGGTGCAAGATAAACCAAATCCTCTGTTTTAGGAAGGAGCAGCTTTAGAGATTAACATTGTTGCGTCATCTGGGGATATATTTGAATGCCTGACCTTGCCATGTTACCATTTAGCTATTGCAACTTTTCGTTATCTGTAAACTATTCATAAGTAACCTCACCTATTTATGAAATATGTATTACAGCTTTTGGCCACAAAAGGAGCAGTGAGGATATAAGTGTGTAATAATTTTGATATCTGAGAAACACTATTTCAGTCCTGTTAGGAACAACAACAACAACAAGTTACAATATCAGCAGCATTTAACTGCAGTAATTAATAAGTGCATAATGGATACTTCAGCATCTTCCAAGTGTTTGAACACATTGTCCTGTGAAGATCTTTAAGAAACATTGAATATGAAATGATGTTTGTAACTAAATTCTATTTTATCTAAGTCCTGTATGTTTCAGTAACATTACATCGGAAAAAAACAGAAGGAACACAGTAAATTTGTTGTAATACATCCTAATATTGAGCACAAACAATGGAGGAAATAGCATTTTAGTCTTGCAGATTAGCATCTGATTGCTTGAAATCCTGCTTTAAAAAAATCCCAATATATTTAGGTAGATTGTACCAACACACCACTATGGATAGTTTGCAAAATAATGAACAAATGCAGCTTTGTTTAGTTAACCTGTCATTTGAAAACAACCTGAGAAGTTGGGCTTTGGAAGTACCAAAAGTACTTATAATTGTATTGTAGTTCTCTGGAGTTTATTATTTTGAAAGTATAGTGAAGTTCATGTCTGAGTGTCAACTTCAGAATAATTGCCTACACACTGAGCACTACATACAGATATCTAGCTCAAGGATTTGAAATGCGTAAATATGATTGACATTTCAGCATCATGTTCAGAAATTCTTTTTTAATGCCTTATTTCATTGGAAGCTTAAATGCTTTTTGAAAATGAGCATTGCTCAAAATATTTTAGTCTAGACACTAGACTTCCAGTTGTATTTTCAGAATCTTGACCTGAGAAAGTTAATATGAATATTTTTTCAGTCAGTCATAAGCAGGTGTAAATTGACTGCAGTAAAAATATGGTAGTTTATGCTCATAAATGATCTGGTCCTGTGACTGCAAACATACATTCAGATTATATAGCTCTTCTAACCCATCATTTGAATAGTATTACCTGGAAAAGAAAGATTAAGTCACTTAATGCATACCAGAATGTTTATGTTTGGGGTCAGATGCACAGTAATAGTTGTTTTTTACATGTATGTTCTATTGAGTCTTCCTAAAGCGAACAGGGGACTGTGGATTATTGAGAGACTTCGGGATGAAGCTTTAAGGGCTTGACAACCTCCTGCTGTGAAAGGCAGGCACAGGGAAAGAAATCTCACTGTGGGGTAACTTAGGAAAGCATTTCTGAAATGCTGTGTCAGAAGCCTTCAATATTACAGGGAGGTTACGTAGCATAGGTGATCTCCATTTTGTGGGGGTTGTTTGTTTGTGTTGGTTTGTTTTTTAATTTATTTATTTAAAGAAAATTCCTTCTGAATTGAAAGCATGGCAAAGAGGAAGATGACAATTTAAGGTTGACCTGGGTGTCTTTGAAGTGAAATTAATGGAAAACCTGCACCACTTTTGAAATCTTGAATTCTCTTCTTACAGATCTTTACCAGTGTAAAAACTTTGACAACAATTTCCACCCACTTTACTTGAATAAATTGCTTTTAAGAGAGCTTGTAGATTAGACTTTGAACTGGAAAAGGGATAAATACGTAGGAAAGTCTTGATTGTCAGTATGTTTTCTGTTAGCCAGTCTGTCAAATAAGTAGGCTTGACTCAGCTCTGAATTTTACTTAAGAGCTCATTAATATGAATGTAGAGTATGACAATCCATTTATGTTAATAGAGGTTCTAGCTACAAATCCACAGAATACAGAACTCCCTCTTCCCACAGTGCATTTCTAATCCTTACTCGCTAAATGTGACAGTTTACCTTGCACACCCAATGTCTTTACGTGAGTGTCCTATGTATACTTACAGACGCTACCCAGAACCTATTTTAAAAGTGAATGCATACTAAACCTTAGTATCAGATTCTAAATGCAGAGTTCTATTGAAATCTGAGCTCCCTAGTTGCTGGAGTGTTGATGAAAACATTGTCAGAAGTCCTTTGGGATTTTCTTTCCACTTACGTAGCTTTGTGATATAGCCACGGCGGAAAAGACCACCCGTGGATTGGGTTAAGTGCCAAGCTGCACCTTCCAGCTTTGCCTTCTGATGAGATTGATCCATAGATACCTTTTTCACATTCTTTTTAAAGTACTGTTTATTTAAAATAGTCATTGTGATTAAATATATTGTGCTGATCTGCAGGTAAGTAACTTACGTAAAGAGGTTGGATTTCTGGTTTTGTTTGTTTATTTTTCATGGGTTGTTTTTCTTTAGTTTTGTTTGGGATTTTTTTCCCCATTCCATTTCGAATAAGAATGTTTAGATAGCTGTAGAATATGTAAGAACTTGCCTTTTTTTTTTTTTTTTTTTGTTGGGGACATTCTAGTTGTCGGGTACTACAAATGCCCACACTGTGATTTGAGATTAAGATTTGATGTAAATATGCATATACTTGATCATTAGTAAGAGTAATTTTTGTCTAGTATATGTAAATCTCCTTCTTGACCACTTTCCAGAGAAGTAATCATTGGCCAGTCTGATTTCGCCTGCATTTTAAGTTCTGTTGGTGTCAGCCTTTCTATACCTTTTTGATCACACTCTGTTCATAGTTTAATGCATATCAGATATTAATACTTCAATGACCACTGAATTTAATGTGTGCCTTTTGTTGACTTGGTTACTTTAGAAGTTAGGATGTGCTATTTCACCTTACAAGCTAGAAGTGTTGGATTGATGTGTAACAGAATTCCTGTCTTGTTCTGGGTCTGTCTATGTGAAATTGCAAAAGATTTTCAGAACCCTTGTGGTGAAAAATATCTTCCTGTGTTTAAAACTTAAATGCGTTCTTGAATTTATTCTGACTCTTGAATGTTTCTTAGTTTTTAAGGATGTCACTTAGTGAACTTGAGCAGAGCGGTAAGTAGATATACATTGGTTTTAGTTGAATTGGGAATTTGCAAGTTTGCTTTACTGAATTCAATCTCTTGGTTATTTTCAGGAAAATTGCAAAGTTTGCAGTTACGTTTTTTTCTCTTATAACTTTATGTTCTTTAAGTCATTGTCATAATGATGAATAGGTCAAGTACATGAGTGGTATTCCAATGCAAGCTTTACTCTTATCACACATAGTTCATTGTTGGTAGCTATCAGAAATTTTATTGTAATCATATTGCTTTAGAGTTTGACTAAAATTGTGATTTATGTACTGAGTTATCAGTAATTATTAAGTTTAGATAAGGAAAATTATTTTATCAACCTGTGATTTGACAAGAAACTTCTCTAGACTTGTTTAATATGAAGTACTTGTCCCAGAATAAATGTCCTTACTTTTTGAAAAGCCAAAGTTTGACTTAACACTTCAACATAATATTGTGTATCATCTTCATTAAAAAAAAAAAAAAAAAAATTACATTTGTAAAGAATTGCCAGAGCCATCTGAAGAAGGCTGATGTCGCAATAACCAATCCATACTGTAGCTGTAGTTTAATTTCCTCTTGACTTTTCAATTTACATGTACACTGTTAAACAGAAATATCTCTGTGAAATTTCAGGGCAGAACAAACCAATTGTAATTGCAAGACTGACTTTCTGCATAATCCAAGCCAAATAATTGTGCCATCAAGCTCATAATTAATTTTAGTGTATATGTTGGAAATGCATTAGGTCTTGATTGTCGTTAGTGCTTCTGCAGTGCCTCCGAATGAATTCTTCCAGTATTTTGCATTTTAAGCAAATGCCTTCGGGTTATTAATTGCAGGTCTGCTCCACACAGAATGTCTACCAACCTGAAGCAAAGCTCTGATACAGCTTTCACTATTCTTTTTTAAATTGTGTATAGGTGGGAAGCACCACAGATGGGGAAGTGTCCTTGGTATAGAACTTCATGGCACAACACTAAAGCTAATTGAGGTTTATATTTATAAAAGTTGCTCTGAAGAAGCGCTCACAGTTTCACTAATTAGTCTGAATTATCTCAGTCTCTTGAGCACTCAGTGGACTATACTTTTCTGATCCAAGGCAATTTCCAACTCTAGGCTACCAGCTCTAGTTTAGGTAGTTGGCCATTGTTGAATGTGTCAGATTTCTCCTGCACAGGGAAAATACAGGTTTGTGGCAGCTCAGGCATAGGGTACCATATATGATCTCTGTGTGTTTATGGTTAAGGAGGATTCAGTATAGACTTTGTCCTTCCCATGCAGGAGTTCTTTCACATCAGTTATGTCTTTTAGGAGTTGCCCCAAGTATAGAGTTGAATAAGAATGTGTAACAAATGTAGTTCCATTTCTTTCTTTGGGCTGATGAAGTCCCTTTGGTAATATTTCGTGACAAACACAGACTTTTGGGTACTCAGGCACCTCACACAGAGACCATGCACGCTGTATGTGACCTGAGCCCTGTAAGTCTAACCAGCGATTCTCCAAAATAATCATGTTTTCCAAAACCTGTGAGGAACAGGCTGATGATTTTAGGAAGCTTTTGATCCAAATGGAATGACTTCATAATATCAACCCTAGACATGAGATATATATTCTTAAAAAAACCACATTTTTAGTTACAACTGGAAAAATACAGTTACATGGAGAGTCCAGAGAGTACATCAATATGAAGGAGTTCAAGTTAGGTGAAGAATAGAAAAAAATACAATTGTAATTGAGTTCATATTTGTGGCTCTTTGTAGAGGTTTATGTTGTGTTGACCAAGACTTCCTATGAACAGAAGAAAATTGTTTCATTTTAAAATTTGATAGCCAAAATATAGAGAACCAATGCTAATGAGCACACTTCCAACCAGTAGTAGAACAATACACCATTCTTCGTTAGATTTTAAATAGATTTGTTTCTGGCTTTTTTCCTTGAGGACTTAAGCTACAGGTTAACAAACAAAATTTGAAATATTTACTTACAGTAGGAGACAGAAAAGTACACTGAACAGATTTGGAAAGAAGTATAACAAGCCAAATTAATCTGAGACAGTACCTTATTCTGCTCGCTATGCTCTGATGGGAAGATTATTATTTAAACATGTTTGCATACATAATTCAAAATCTAATTTTGTGATTATGTTATATAGGTTTATAGATACTTGAAGTTTCATCAATGCGGGTCCTGTACTATGTAATTATATGTACAAGAGAGTTGTTTAAGGAAGATAAATATTAGCCTGTAGCAAATTCATGTTAATATATTAAATAGTTTGTGTGATGAATTGTTTGAGGCTTCCATTTTCTGTTTCCTCTTAGCCTTTTAAGGCTTCTCAAGAGATGGAGCCATGTTTTCAACTGCCGCTCATAAGTAAGATGAGATTTTTGTGAGAACTGAATCAAGGGGGCAGATGTTTTTTAAAAAGGAGTTATTTCCTTCATTTCTGTGTTTTCTATCAAGTCAGTGGAAACAGAAAGCACAGTCTTCTATAGATATGCCTACTTAATTAAAATGCATTTAGCATCTTCTCAGCATCTAGCTTTGTGACTGTGTACTCAGTGCTAATGACTGTGACTTGAGTAATGCAGCATCTTTCAAATGCCTTCTCCATGCTTGGTCCTGAGCGACATTTTCAGTTAATTTTAGTGGTTATCAGGATTTAGAATTGCTTCAGCAGATTAAACCAAAATTGAATAAAATTTAATTTTAGTTCATGTATGTTTGTAACAAAACTAAGTTTCTGGTTTTTTTATGTAGTAATTTTTTTACTTGTTTCACAGCATTTAGTATCTTTTCCACATAATTATTCTATTGATGTTTTTGCAAAAGCCACACATGAAGTAAAAGCATAATAAAAAAGATCAATTTTATCTACAGACTGACGTAGTATTTTTGCCCTCTGATCTGTTATTTTCTATATATTAGACTTGCAGTTGAACTGCAGGCAGTAAAATGAAATTGTGAAACCTGAAATCATGTTAAGGAATACTTGAATTTTGGCCTTATAATGAATAGTGACGGACAACTAAACTGTTCATTCAGTTCTGTCTCACTGCCTTAAGTGCTCTCATACGGCATACCATGTTTGAGAATAAAATGTTGTCTGCAGTGAGTGCATGGGAAAATAATATTTCATCTTTGAGTGGCTATAATTTTTTTTTTTCTGAGCAGAAAACAGATACTTGAGGACAAATTGCAACTTTTTTACTACACTATTGTCAGGAAATAGTTTATTATAAAACTGTAAATGTTCATTTGCACACTTGCATGAAATACAGTACCTGTGACAAGAAAGAATGATGTTACATATTGTCAAGGCAATCACACAATGCATTAAGTGTCACTTGAATGGAACGGTGCCAATGGAATTTACAAATGTGACATCTATTTATTTCTACCAGTACTGAGAAGGAGATGAAATAATATGGAAGTGATGATTACTTATGTCACTTTCCTTTTATGAAAATAACTACTTTAACCCATGTGGTTATAATAGTCTGTGTGTTCTTTTTATTTATAGTTCTTTGTTTCTTTCAGTGAATCATATTTCTGTATATTTGCTTTTGCCTATCAATAGGATGGAGTCAAGAACATCTGTTATCTACTGTAGAGTTGTGGCAATAGCTTACCAGATTTGTGGAACTTCAGGCAAAAAATTCATGGAACCGAATTGTGGTAGTGGAGTAGCAGAATCAGAATAGAAGCAACACTGAGGGTTAGATTATCAAATATATTTTGAAATAAGTGCTGAATGAACTTTACAATAATGATTAAGTGACATACTGGAATAATACCATGTCTTTCCCATTGAAAAAACCCTGGATGAGGCTTGTGTTAGTACAACAGCAAGTCAGAGCTTGTTTATTTACAGGTAAGATTTATTTGCCCAGGCTGTGCTCTCCAGAAACATGACTGAGCTGCTTCTAGTTGTGGAGCTGTCAGTGGCAGCAGGAGGGTTGTGATTTCATGTGAATGGGGTTTGTGTGTGTGTGCCACATGCATGTGCATGTATTTGTAGGCCGTAACCAAGTCTATTTAGGCAGCTGTGCCATCACATTTAGTTATTGAACCAAAAGCTTCTATGAGGGGATTTTATAATAAGATCAACACACACACAAGTTTGAGTCCCAAGTAGTTTTAGAATTCATATGTATTTCTGTATGTCTAACTTCAGACATTTCAAGAGTCTTCTTGATAGATGTGGATGCCATGGATGTTTGAAACCTTGAGATCTCATCTTCAGAGACAGGGATATTCCCTGGAGATACCACAGGAGAACAAATTTTAACAGTAAGCCATTGAAAGGGAGAAAGTTTGTCAACACTACTCACGTTTATGAATTTTTCGAGATACCATCATTGCAAATATCTGTAATATTGATGAAAAAATGAAATAAAGAATGTTGTGCTTGATACTGGCCTTTAGCATATAAAGAGCTCCTCTTCTAAGTACACTTTTTACAGATAGTTTGGTTATTGTTTCTCCAACTGAGCTGCATGTTTTTAAAGAAGGAGGTGATCTGGTCCATTGAAGTTTCAGCTTGTAAAGACAATTTACTTACTGCAAACTCTTTGCTAGTACTTACAGGAAAGTAGTGGCGAAATAGTATATTATTACATTCTCTTCCAGTACCAAGCACATAACAAAACAAAACACAAAACACACACACGCACCCCAAACAAAAAGTGAGTTGGAGAGTTGCCTTGTGTTGAGTGATTTAGTTGACACATAACTGCTGTGAAGAGTACAATTTGCATTTCTGTCAGTCTGTATACATTCTATATGTTTCTAGGTTATCATTTAAAATTCATTACACTTCAGGGTAACAGTCAAAATGAAACTAGATATCTATTGATTTCTTCTCCTCCACTGCTCTTTTGGGATTTTTCTAACCTATGTTCTTTGCTGTAAAAATAGAAGAAAAAGAAGAATGGATTTCCTGATTTGCCTATGACCTGAGCAAGCTCTCCACTTTTAACAGTATAGAAGGAACAAAGGACAGTTCGATGCTTCAGTGTCCCTCAAATCAAGTAGTAAGAAGTGACCCAGGAAGAGTAAGTTCTTTGAGGGAGCTCTAGAGAGCTCTGCCTTTTTATTTCTTTTAAAAGGAGAGGGGACTGAAAATTAGTAAGGATAACATGTATGTATTAATTTTAAACAATGTTTTAAGCCTGCTTAAGAGAATGCAAAAAATGTATAGAACTTCTCTGCTTATATTTTGCTTCTGCAATGTAGTGTTTTGACAAAATACTACATGTATAGGCAGAAAATTTTAATGCACAATTAAAGTTAAATTAAGTAGTTTTGAAATCCTTTGAAAAAAGATAGTGGGGATATCATTGTTATATTTAATCACGTGAACAAATCTATTTGCTAATTTAAATATTTCAATATTTGGTAACAGTATCAGCTTTTGGAGGTGGAGACATTGGTGTGTCTAGCCCACTGTATGACTCCTATGGCATGCCATAATGACTACTTAGAAAGGAGGAAAAAAGGGTTGATATAGTTCTGAGGGGAAAATTGACCACTAAAGATAATACAGTTACACTGATGCCTTTCAGAATCAAAGCAACTGAGACTGATAAATTTTGGGTTCACAAATTTAGTAGTTTCATTTTGAATTAAAGCAGATAAAATATTTAGTTTTAGAATATCCCATAAAGAATTTAAAATATTTTTAACTACAGAGAATTTTTAGAAATTCTGTGGTATTCATGGAATGAAGGAGGAAGCTGAAATACAGGGAAATTCCCCTTTAGCATAAGTAAAGCTTTTGTGTGGTGAGGGTGGTTGAGCACTGGGAGAGGTTGCCCAGAAAGGTTGTGGCATTTCCACACTTATTGATCCTCAGAACTCCTCTGGGCAATATCCTGGGAAACCTGCTCCAGTTTGAGCTGGCAACTTGTCCTTCACCAATGTCCATAGGTCCCTTTCAACCTCAACTATTCTGTGGTTCTGACATTGTTCAGACTGCTCTGTTTGTTTAGGGGCCGTGAGCTGTTTTCATATAATATCTGGACGATGCCCTCTGTTTATGTTTCAGTCTTCTCTGGTAATTTTATATGAGACTGTTATCTTTTCCAACGGGGATTGTTTTCATAAGTTTTGCAGATGATGGCATATTTGCAGTTCACAGATCCAATATGGAAACTTGCTAATTTCTCTGAGGAGAAGCTTAACAGATGGCAGTCAAAAGAGAAAGTAAGGGATTTTATAGATATATTTTTTTTTTTCTAATGAGTGAAATGCTGGTATCTACAGTTACGAACAAAGAACTTCAGAAATATTTTGCTGATCAGAAAACAAATGTGGCAAGGGGGAGCTACAGTGTTATGCAGAATGAGAATCAATTTAGGTCATCCTGATTTGACATTCATTAGCATAGTATAGAGACAAAAAAAGAAGAAAAAAAACCAACCCAATTGTGTATCTCAATACCAGAAGGCAATGTGCATAGAATTGTTAGTTTGAATCAGAGTATTTGTATGGAATGAAAGTAAACACCTCATACACAGCTCCAAAAATGTTCAAAAATATCAACTGAACAGTAGTCGTTATTGAGGTCTGAGTCAGCAGAGCATACGTAAAACAGCATTTTTTACATATGGACAGACAGGGAAGATGTGCTGTTGGTTTGCTGCAACCCTTGCAGGAAGGAACTAAAAATAGATGCAGAAGGCTGATTCAATGTATGCACTGTGATTCATTATTTAAAATCTTTGGGCTGACATTATTTAAAGTCTTTGGGCTGACAAGGGGATTCTTGTTGCTTTTGATTCTGGCTAGTAGTTATGAGTATGTAGGCATCTGTCCATTAGGATCTGACCTGTGATTAACGGCTTGTTTCTGATCAGCCATTACTCAGTTCTTGCATGATTATGATACATTTACCAGTTCTTTTATAAACTAGATGCTTACATAGTAACTTTTTTTTTCTTTTCTGTAAGGATTGTATTATCAAGCTCAGATTTTTAAAATTTAAGATGAGATGGTGTTCCCTTACAAATCAAAATGCAAGCTGTTTTTTTTTATTTTTTAAAATAACCCTAGAGAAAATGGAAACTATAAAGGTTTTTTTGGTTTTGTTTTTTTTCAAAGCTGTAAGTAGCTTTTGAATTTATGTGCATATTTGAGTGTCATTCCATGCCAAGAACTGTCACTTTTTGTCCTAGAGGGCAAGAATATCCTCTCTAATTGTGCTTTGACAACACAAGGCTAGAGGAGGAATTGGAGGAATTCCTGCCACTCCATCTGCCTCCCTGTCCCATCTCACCTGCTCTGCTGATTTATCTGTTAAGAGCATGGCTATGATTTGGGCTGGGGAACTGATCTAGCTTTAAAGAACTTCAGGGAAGTTTGCTGATCTGGTTTGTAGGATGGGCACTGAAACAATTGTGCTGGCACAGTGAATGGTAGGGAGAGGAATAGGTAACGGTCTGTGGGAAAAGGGGGAGACTTCAAACCCTTGGATGACCCCATATGTCATCAAACTGAAGCCACAGTGTGAGTTCCCACAATTTCAAACAAATATGGAAGAATAAATCAGATCTATATTATTGTAAGAAAATCATAGTGTACCACAGATAACATATGCAATTTTATTTCATGTTGTCCACCAAATATATACAGACAACACGTGATTCGGAGTTCACTACATGCTATAAACAAAATAATTGGTATCCTAAACCTGTCACTTTCAGTGTTTTCTTAGAGATTTTATATTTCCACTGCAATCCTTGTAGAGTGTTATAGGGCTTTTATTATTTTTAATAACAATAAATCTCATTATTGTGGGTAAACAGGAGTCCACGCTTGTTCGTAACCAGAACAGTGATGGCATTTCTAACCCGATGTATATTCTGGCTGCTGCAAACATACTTCACTTGAAGCAAGACAGCTATGTTGCTATTTGTAGTCTTCAACATCACTGAAGGGAAGGAAATCTGTATCAGTGTCTCATTTTCATGTTTGTTGTTTGTTTCATCTACAGTGGCCATCACCAGTGTAAAAAAATAAGGTTTATGTCATGAGGGAAAAGCTAAAAGAGGAGCCCATTAATTCCTGAATGTGCGAGAAGTTGCTTATTTCTTGAGGTGGTTAACAGGAAACATAATTCATACAGGAGGTGCTTTGTGCTTCATCTGCATTTGTGACTTAATGGTCCCACTATTGAGTGGGTTAGCCATGCTTGGTGGTGACCTGGATCCTTTTTGTAGGAGGAAGATAAATCTGTGGTTTTGCTGGGCACACATAAAGTAAACAAAAAATGCTAGTTATTCCCTTTTGTCATCCTTGCATCTTCTTCAAAAAGCATTGGAGAGGTAATAACCTTGCACTTACGGTAACTAGCCATAAAATAGAGAAAAGCTGCTTATCCACTCAGCGTACAAGGTCTGCAGCATTATCATTGTTGCTGTTTTTCTCACTGTGGGCTGCTACCAGACAGGAAAAGGGAAACAGTATCAGAATCTAAGTAAGGTCTGACTGGAGCACTACAGATGGGAAAAGGCAGTTATAAAATCTGGGTGCTATAACTTTCTTTTTTTAAAAAGAAGAATCATTTACTTACTTTGGAGGTAAAAAGCATTATGGAAGCAAATGTAAAGTGCTTATATTCAAGTCTGTGTCTGTGAATGCTATGTGAACTACATTATAACATATGAAGTGTTGGATAGGTTTTGTGTCACATAGTGCTTTACTCTTATATAATCTGATGTTTTCAAAATTTTTACTTTCAAAAAATATCTAAAGGAATGATTAAACCTTGCAGTAGGAGAATGTGAGATCCAGTGATGTTTTCTGTGTCCATTTCAAGAGCAAGCCAAAATCGTTCATAGCACAACCACAGTCAAGGGAGTCAACTTGAGCTTGACCCTGGGTATATAGGCAGATGGGACAGACCCAAGTAGCTCTCAGGCACAAGCCCAAATATATTTTTTTCAGTAAAACTAATAAATCCATAATGTGTTTGTCACTTGAATTCAGAATGTTCTATAGTATTTCAGATTTAAAATCTACCTCTGTCAAGATTAGTACATTTTTATTATGATTATTTTTGTTCCATCATGCACACACACGTGCATATATGCTTCCTTCCAGCTTCTAGTTCAAGAACATTGTAGATGTACTTGCAGATACAGGATTCATGAAGTAATTTTACTCTTAAGATTTAAAAAAAGGTCCAAATGTATGTGTGAGACTTAATATTTTGGATTATGCGGTAATTCTGGACATCAGATTAATCAAGCAGTTTTACTTAATTCCACTTGATTGATACCTCTACATATTTTAGGAAAACACAGTTTATCAGTTAAAGGTAAATGTGTTGTAGAATTATTTTATGTATTATGTTTCAATCACTAATTTGGTGCAAAGATTCAAAGTTTGTGTTGTCGCATTTGTTTTTTTAGTCCTTAATGATGCTTAATACCCAATTTGAGACTCTAATAACATTGTTGCAGCATTTTGTGGTGAATCTTTTACATGGCTAATGTTTTTGAGTGTTTTCAATGTTTTTAGCTCTGATTATTCCTCCCACACGCCCTTACAGTGTGAAGTATCTATATTCTGAAATTTTATGAAGGTAGAAGACGTTAAGCAGATGTTTTGGTGTCAAGAATACCTCAAACAGGATCCAAAATTAAATACCAAAGTTGTGAAGATGCTGGTTTGAGTTCAGCATGCATGCAAAGAATGAATTGTGCGGAAACTGAAATTTATGATTATTGGATTTTTTAAATAAGCTTATTTTTAAAGTATTGAAGGCTATTTATTTTTTGTCTTGTAACCCATACAACTCCTTTCAGTCCTTTTGAATATCTACTATCACTGTCAAAAGGACGGGTAGCAGTTTGTGTGTCCCATGGCCCAAACTCTTGTCTTTCAGTGGAGAGCTCCTTTCAGTTCAGTAGTGACACAAGCATTTGCTGATACAGGAAGAAGTGAGAATGACCTTGTCCTTTCTGTCCTGTTACATCCCGTTGTTACTAGAACATAGGAATGTGTTTTAGCTATTTGTAAGATGTGGAAGAATTGCTCTTTTCTTTTCATGACTTAGTGGTTACACAATTGTCAGTTACGTAAAAAGGAAAAATTTTACTTCTATGTAAATTAGCCTAGAAGAGTTATATAATCTTGTTGTATTTTGGATACTTCTGTGTGATTTTAATGATGAGCCCACTATAAAAAGCTGAGTGGAAAGGAGGATGCAAAATGGTGAGAGTAGTATGAAGAGTTTTTTGGGTTTTGGTGGATTTTTTTGCCATTTTATTACATATTTTTAGAAGGAAACGGGGATTAATGAGGTGGTTTTGCATCAGTGTGTCAAAACAGTTTTGCTTTCACAAACTAAATGTGTTATTTTTTATTCTATTTCTCTTAAGGAGAAATAAGACTGACAGTATTTTTAAAGTACATTACGTAGGCATTAAGACAAAAGTGATTTGCACTAAGAGATGTGGGGGGGTGACATTTTTTTTTTTCTTTCATATCCATTAAGCACATTTCCCTGAGAGGGAGGGAAAAGATGACAGCAGGTTCTAGAGGTGTATTTTCTTCTCATATCAGCTATAGAATTTCCAGTTTTATTTTTAGGGACAACAGAAATCTGTTTAAAGAGACAGTCTTGACTAATATACATCCAGGTTTGCATCCATTCCATTGATAAAATGCGATGTAAAGAGAATACAGTGAATATACTTTGTAAAGCAAAACTATTTCCACAGTTTTATGCATTTTTATATGTATCAATGAATGTATGGTCTTGTTATCTCTTGGAAGTTTCTCACAGGTGTATGATATCCTTGCTTTTCTTCTAAACTCTTCTTGTTAACTCATGACATCAGGAGGGTGTGGAATTTTTTTTTAAAAGTGTTTCTAAAAAAGTCTCTGTATCCATCACAACTGCGAAGAAAAATTTGAAAATTTCTTTCAGATACTTTCAGACTACTCTTAGTAACTTATTGTTCCTCACTGCCTTTAAGTTCTATATTTTCTGTAAATATGCAAAAGCCCTTTGTAGGCACACTGTCTTCCCCACCCATATGTCAGATCAGCACAGAGTTCTAAGCAACCCTCGTCCATTTGTGAATCATTCATCCTGAAATGCAAACTGCCACAATGCCGTTGTAATTGGCAGAACAGTTCATCGTCTCATGCTTCATTGCCTGTAAAGCTGCTTTGAAAGCCCTTAGTTGGGACTGCTGTTAAAATCCCTGGTTGCAGAACTTCAAAGATCTTTTTTTTACAAAAGAGAAGCAAATATTTTCCTCCATATTGCTACCAGTGGCTACTGAAGCAGAGTACTTCAAAATTGACATATGTTCCACACTGTAATTCTGGTGAATAGTTCATAGAGAACTGAATAAAGACATAGCAGCAAAATGCTTGTTACTACTTCTGCTCCATAGGCATCTGCTCCGTGTTCTGCTCTTCTCTTCAGTAACATTTTTCTGTACCAGTTATTTTTATTATCCTTGCTGATATTTTTAGCTTACAGCTCCCAAGATACTCTCTAAGTCTGAAGCTGTGGTCTTCTCCTTCCCATTAATAAAATCCATTCTGAGTTCCATTTTAAGCAGTGTAGGGTAATCAGCACTATTTTTAGTACATGTAACTGAGAATACCAGTTTCCATGGAACATTGTTTTCTTTACTTTAGAGAGATGGAAGAACAGCTCTCCAGTTGACTTCATGTGCAGAAAAACATGTCTCTGACGCTCCAAGTCCCAAATGCTTGAGCAGGTGTGGGGCTTTCCCAGAATTTCCTGTTCGTAAGTGCTTGGAGAACACCTTCATTTTTTATGCATCAGCATTCTCACTTTGACCTTTTACAGCCAGAAGTGACAGCCACAATCAGTTTATTTTTCTTCCCATGTTCAAAAAGAGAATTTAGGAAGGAAAAAAATACATCAGTGACTGTGAGGTGTAGCAGATGGGTACATGTCATATCAGAGGTTAGACAACACCTGTATTCTAAGAATCTACTTGAACCTGCAATTTCATATGAGTATGACTATCCTCATACTAATAGTGTGATTGAAAAGCATATAAGAAGTAAGTCGTATTTGTCAGGAAAAGCTGTTTCTTTGTGGAACTATTCATTGGAAATGCAATGTGCAGAAACAGCAGCAACAAAAAGAAATTAATTTGATGTATAATGTTTCAGTATGACAGTCCAAGCCTTGTCTAGCAGTGTTAATCAAAGGTATGAAGGCTTAACTGAAGGCTGCTTTTTGAGGAGGAAGAGTCACATCTGTCTTAAAAATGCTGCTCATGGACAGTATTGTAAGCAGCTGTATCTGAAGATGTGACAAAATAGCTACTGCATATCAGAATTATGATGATGGACAGTAGAGATGTGGTTTTGGTACCTAGAACCACCAGTTGACTGATGGAGTCTTCCTGTAGTCGGCACTGCACGGTCCCTTAGATACATCTAGGGATACCACAGATAAGCTGATTTTGCAGGGAATTATAAAGAAATCATTGTAACTGGCTTTATGAGAGCAAATGGAAGCCTCACAGCTACTGAATGTATCACCAAGCTGTATATAGGTTTAAAGCACAAATGATATAAGTGTCTATCATGTATCAGTTTATAAATCTTTGTTTTTGTCATGGTTAATACAAGATCAAGTGTTGACAAAGGGCAGTGTAGAAGATGCACTGAAAATGCACAAATAAAAGAATACCTCTTTCACAGAAATGCATTGAACTAACATTTTACTTCAGGCAATTAATGACAGAACCATCTTATTTGACCAAACGCACTTTATTCTATCTTTTATGCTCTAATTTATTCTCATAGTGTGCTGTGAAGTCTTGCTTGGAGTGTCTCTTCTCAGCATAAAACTGTTTGTCAAATTTCTATTAAGCTTAAGGTGAAAAATAAATGAGCCATTCACTTCAGATATTTCAAAACTAATACTGTTCTATTATTAATGCAGCAGAAAGTCAAAGATGTGGGTATGTACAATTATGGTTCAGTGTTCAGTCAGACACTACTTTTTTCCGTATTTTAGGGAGGACATCATTAAAACAGTGTTTCAGGTCATAGAAAGAATTATTTCAATGAATTTTATCAGTAAACTTTTTAGACAGTTTTATATATTAACTTTTTCTTTCATCAGATCCTGGCAGAAGGTGACTTTAGTACATAGATAACAATGAAATACAATATTCTGTCCAATCTTTCTCTGAATCTGGAATTTAAATAAAAATGAGCAAAAGGTTGATTCTTATAGCACAAATGTTTTTAGGGAAAAATAAATAAAAGCCTAATTGAATAATACTGAAGAAGCTGTGGATAAAGTAATTGCATTTTGACTAGAGAAGTTTGACATTTTGATTCTCTTCTGTTTCATATGCTCTGAATTTTCAGCCCTGACAAAAGTCATTGAAATGATGGTAAAATTGTACTTAGCCCAGAACTGAGTGGCATATGGTACACAAGTATCACTCTTAAATTCTCCCAGCAAAAACTTTTCAGAAATCTCAGAACATTTTACTAAGACCAGTAAGTTAAGTGATAGAGCATTATGAAACACCAGGTTATAACTGTGTATCCCAGACGGAGCAGTACAGAAACTGATGCTCAAGGTTTATGCTTGCATTGTAAAAGAAAACACAAAACATAGTCACTGCAAATGTAGGAATGTAGTTCTCACTGTCTATGCAGAAGCTTTCTAGAGATTGCCTCTTTTTGTGCTACTAAAATTAACTTCATAATTGATTAGCATATTTTTCTTCTTACATTCCAGTATGTTCTCTAGAGTCTTTCTTAAATTAATAGCAGTTCTGGGCCTGGCAGAGTTAAATTGTTAGACTTGCATAAAGAAAGGAATTCTGTTTCTAGGAGGATTTTCATGCTATAAAACTAAATTTCATTACAAGCAAAATCTGAAATTTAAATTATTCTCAAAGCATTTGTTGTGCTCACAGATCCTGAAAGCACAGTGTGTTCCAAGGAGTCTGGCATCCAGCAGGGAAAGGGCAAGAACCTCCTTAAGTCCTTTCAGTACCTTGGTTTCTTTATGAAGTTTCACTGCACTCTGTAGGACCAGGCCCATGAGTATTTAAAAACTGAATGATTGTGCTTTAAGTAGCAGCCCTGGAAATCTCCAGATTTTTCAGTGTGAACTGTGTTTTACTGGGGAGGCTGGTCTTGACCCTTTCAGTTTTGAACCCTGATCGTGATGTGCAGGTAGGTTCCTCAGCCTCCTGAACTCTCATGGCAACTAATAAATGGCTGGCAGGGGGAAAAGGAACTCTTACATGTTTTTTTCTCAAAGCATTTTTTTTTAAATAGTTCCAATACTTCTTTTTACTTAATAGTTTTGGAAGTTCAGTTACTAGAGAATCGATTATAAATTGGGCCTGGAAAATATGTCAAGAGGACATCTAGTCTAGCACCTTGCCTCAGGGAGGAGAGATTGACCATATCTTTATTTAATCTTTTCTTTAAAAATATTTCAGTTCTAGAGATTCTGCCACCTGCCTAGGCAAGTCCTTATGAATTCCTCCTATTTTTATTCCAGATGACTTAACTCTCCCTTTCTGTATTTTAATTTTTTAATTTTTTTTTTCCATGCATCAAACTCCATCTTATATTGTGAAGTGATTCCTTTTCAAACATTGGATGTTTTCTCCTGTAAATTGTTCTTGAGAGTTGATCTTTCACAGTTTATTCAGGTGTGAAGCTCAAGTTGTGGATAAATGGAGAAAGCAGAGATGCTTTTCATCTGGAACGTTTTGAGCTTCATTGCTCCTGTAGTAATCTGCAGATTGACAAGCAATAGACAGAAGATAATGTCTCAGTTATACATCTCTGTTGGACATTCTAGGATGCTTTTTGATTCCCAAAACAGGCCCTCAAAGCTTGAGCAAACTGATTTTTATCATCAGTTCACTGAAGTAACAGCTTTGAGGGATTTTCAATCCTGCCCAACTTTGATCAGACCAAACTTTTTCTAAATTATCATGTTTTGAACCAGTTTCACCTTTCCACTTAATGTTTTGTCTAATTCTTTCAAAGTGAAGACTGAAAACACTTTCACTGTGTATTAAAGCTGAACAACAGATTTGGGATTGTTTTTGTTTGTTTGTTTGTTTCCCATATTTAAATATTATAACCTTGATCAATTTTTGCATTATGATTAAGGACATGCTGTAAGAAGTCTCGACAGCTTCTCGCACAAAAATAAAAACAAAAGGGGGATACGTGTGGATTTATTTTGTTATATTGTGGTACAGTACCAATGCTCCTGATAGCAGTTTTATAGAAACTTATTAGAATGCATGCTGCCGATTTCTGATAGCTTCTTTCCTTAGTGATTGCAGTCGCACAGAACGTGAAGGTTGCTTTCTGCTTGTGAAGAACCTCCATGTCAATATGGAAAATGTGGTATTTGTTTCATAGAGCTCTCAAGAGAGAAGCATTGAATTCTGAACCTCTAGTTGTAAGTTTGGAAATTATTCAGTATGGGCAGGTATACTGGAAGGCTTTTAGAGTTTTGAAGGCTGCTCTGGAGATGTTTTCTGCCCCATGCTATGAATCTTCACTCCTTTTCTATTGTGGGCTTTTTGTCTGCAAGAAGAGTCTTGCTTTCCATGGGAAGAGGTGATGGCTTTATTAGGGCAGCTGAAATAGTTGAGAAAAACAGATGCACACTTTGTCCTGAAGTGCTTCAAAGCATTTCCATGTGCAGAGTTTGCTTTTTTTTCCAGTTTTGTTGCTTGGTCTCCCAAAATATCTCATGAGAAATCTCATTCCCATGCTTGCATGTTAGACAGTCATGTGTATGGAAACTCACCATTTTCAGTTAAAGGGAGATTTTAAAGTATGTATGAATCTGCTGATATTGTGAGATTTCTTCTTAAGATCTTAAAATTGTAAATGAAGTATTCTGATGCTTTCTGGTCTGTACCTTCCTCCATTTGACGTATCTGTTTAGTACACTATTATTCTACACTTCTTTCAGCTGAGCCTTCAACCTTGGATCACAGAAAACCCCCTGCATTTATAAAATAACCTATAGTCACCTTAGCTGCATTGACCCCACTTTGAGTCAATGAGATGATCAGATTGTATTCTTTAAAAGGGGAAGATGTATATTCAGATTTCCAGGCTTTTTGGTATATGCAAAGAATCACATCTCATCAAGATGCCAGTATTTCATCAACGTACATCCTCTCTGGTGTGCTTCTTGTCAGAGTTCTCACAAAACCTTGTTTGTGCGATAGCTCACCCCTCAAACAGTTTTGGTAGCACTACTTCTGTAGCATTTAAACATTTTGGCATTCCTACCAAAGCAAACAGCCTTGTAGTAGCATCATTCAGTGCAGACAGACACACACAATTTCAGGCTGTTTAAATTTCTGCTCTTCCCTGAAAGTCTGTGTTCAGTTCTTACTTGAATTTGAAAGTTATTCCTCATCAGTAATTCTATTTTTCTCTGATTTCTTTAATTACAAATAAAATTTAATTTGTTGTGTTTAAGTCGTACACAATCTAATATCTACTTGGACTCATTGACAGTTTATTTCTTGTGGAACCATTGCCCAAAAAACTATATTATGTGCTGGTAATTTTGTGGCACATATTCTTGAAGAGATTTTTTTTTTTTTTTTTCAGTAAGGTAAGTAAAAAATAATCACTGCTTATCTAAATAAGTTGTTTTAAGCTTTATTGGAGACATTTGCTTATTTTGTTTTGTTGATACAGAAGAGAAATTTTCTAATTTTCATTTACTAAATTGCTGATGTCTTTCTGTCATTTAAGATGGAAGCTACAGACAAAATCGACTGAACCTCACAACACTGTTAGTACAACCTATTTCTGCAGTGCTTGCCAAGAAACTTGTTTCCTTACCTGAGGACACTGTTCAAAAAGACAGGTGTATACCCCTCCAAATGCCAGCTACAGGTAATGCTTTTTAAATAATCTTTTCATCTAACTATGAAATGTTTTTCAAGGACTCCAAAGAGGTTTCACTGATCATGTTTTGCTTAGCTGCTCTCTAGAAGAGACTATGAAGGATCTAAAAATTATCCTCCCATAATCTGTTAGATGGAAGTTGTTTTTTGGGGGGTGGAAAGGCAGCCTCTTAGTGTAAGGCATTAAGCTCTGATCTTTAATATAGACTTAAAAACAGCCTCTACCTAGATACTGTCACTAGGGAGATTTGGTTAGTGCTGCAGTATGGCTTGTTTAAGCCTTGTTGTACTACTAAGAACATGATTTTAACATTAAGGCACCAGGAGCGCTATCAAAGTTATTCTGTGTCTTTTTTCTACTATAATTCTAAACAGTGATATGTCTTTCTGTGTTCCTTAGTTTGTACCTGCTATAGAATAAACAGTGTATTGGTGTCTCAACCTTCAGGCACCTTTTCTTCCAAGTTTCACCAGGAAAATGGTCATAATGATAAGAACAAAATACCTTGAGTAGAGCTACATGTAATGAAAGAATGCATTCAGAGTTTCTCTTCTTAGATACTGCCATTAGCAAAGTCATACAGATTCTTTCTTGAACAACTTACTGCTGACGTGGGGGAAAAAAGTGAGAATACAGCCTTCTAACAAAGATACTACACAATGTTTCAATGAAGGAATGAATGCCTTCCGGATAGTGTTCTGGATGGGATGCATGTTTAAACAGTAATTCTGTTTTGATTTTTGTTTTGTAGTAGTCTAACTTTCACCAGGAAAAAAAAAAAAAAGGCAGAAAAAATTGTATGTTTTATTATAATGCCTATTTAAATGAATTGATTTGCAGCAGTGGCCCTGGAAAGGGGAGGCAAACTAAGTTAACCACTGTATCCTGTGATGAGAACAGTAAAAGCAAATTTTAAGGGCAACCATTGTACTATCCTGTATGTGCTGTATCACTTATTTATTGCTTTTGGAAAGTTGTTGTGGAATAGGAATAAAATACAAGTCATAAAAAAGGTTGATTAGTTTTATGACTTGTGTTAGCATTTGTAGTTACACATACTAAAATAAAGCAGAAAGATCTAATACTTCATGGCTTAAGCTGTTGTGGTTAGGCAGGACTATTGCTCTCTATGCATGGCTGACTGGATATTAAAATTTTAAAGATGAACTGATCTTCTCCACAACCAGTAGACAAAGACTGTGTAAATGGGAAAGGTCAATGTGGAAGGAACAAGTGCTGAACCATTCCAGATAGGATGTGTGAAGCTCGCTAGGATTGCAGGAATTGTCAACAGCTGAAGTGCCTAAATGAAAGCATGAATTTGGGCTGGCAAGTGACATTCATTTCGAAAAGATAAAAGGCTGCACTATGTCCCTTCCTCAAAAAGCTTGGTGTGGAAGCTGCAGAACAGAATCACCTGGAGGGTTGCTTGTTCTACTTTTTCTGTGCCAGGTGTGATGCATCTTGTTTTATTTCCCTGAAAAGCCAGGAATTCTGTGTGGTGGAATATTTCTGGAAAGAAAGAATATTCCAAGCTACCAAACTAGTAAAAGCCAATCCACATCTGGCTTACTGTGGGTGAACACAACAGCTTGTGTTTGATTTCATGGAAAGTTTCTGAACTGCAGTAATCTATGTGAGATTTTTTTTTTAAAGTTCTTAGTTTATTGAGCAAGTAGGGTCTATAAGTAGTCTTGCATAATTCTATAATGCATTTTTATATAATTTGCCTTGAAATAATGGTGGAACTGTGGGTGTGCTGGAGCATAGTGTGCTGAAGTGTTCTGTAGCAGTCTTAATGGAAGAGATAAAAGACTGATATCATGATAAGAAATCTTGTCTATTTAATAATAATATTAATAGCTAAAGAGAAAATGCTGAACAGAGCAATGCATATGAGAACAGTGAAGGCTGAATTTGCAGTCTTCCTGTTGATCTGAAGAAGCTTAAGAGAGAGTTTTCACTTCTGACGTAGAGCTTATCACTTATCTGCCGAAAGACGTGAATGAGCAATTCAGATGATTGGTTGGCTTAAAATTTGTTAGAATAAAATGATCATCATTCTGCCATCAGTATGTTTCAAAAAGCTGAACAGCAGATTCATCAGTAATGATTAAACATTTATATATAGTTTTCTCACATTGCCTCTTTTTTCCCTTAGCCTTGCAGTTTTCAAGAGACATAATGTGACAGAGGGAGTGGGAGGATATGGAGAGAAATACCTGAGATATATTGAACACTTAGAACCTACAAAGTGAATAGTGAGAATTGAAGTTAGTTATTACCTTTGTTTTAATTGAAGTTAGTAATTAGTTTTGCTTTTTGTTTAGTATGGTGCATCATTGTTAATCCTCATTAATCTGAAATTCTGCACTCCCGTGAACTTTTTCCACAAAAATGGGCAATTAAGAGGAAAAGTGCAGTTTTAAAGAGAAGCTGTGCATTCTGAAGCTTTCTTTTTTACAGGATATTGCTAAGATATTTGCTACAACATTGTGAAGGTTGTTGTAAAACTGAAGTACCCCTATAAATATATATGAAGAAAGCTGCCTTGCAGTGTTGCAGTAAAGTTTCTTCCTTAAATTATCTGCCAGTTTGTAGATTTCAGTCAGACACAAATCATCCCTTTTCAATGAACCTCTTGAGTATTTGTAGTAATTCTGTCTAGTGGAATATAATTTATAAACGGTTTTTCATCATTAATGACCATACAAGACTGGGTTTGAGGACTCATCACAGAATCACAGAATGTTAGGGACTGGAAGGGACCTCAAAAGATCAGATACTCCAATCCCCCTGCTGGAGCAGGAACACCCAGATGAGGTTACACAGGAAGGCATCCAGGCAGGTTTTGAATGCCTGCAGAGTAGGAGACTCTACAACCTCCCTGGGCAGCCTGGTCCAGTGTCTGTCACTCTCACTGTGAAGAAGTTTCTTCTCAAATTTAAGTGGAATCTTTTGTGTTCCAGTTTGAACCCATTACCCCTTGTCCTATCATTGGTTGTCACCGAGAAGAGCCTGGCTCCATCCTCGTGACACTCATCCTTTATATATCTGTAAACATTAATGAGGTCACCCCTCAGTCTCCTCTTCTCCAAGCTAAAGAGCCCCAGCTCCCTCAGCCTTTCCTCATAAGGGAGATGCTCCACTCCCTTGATCATCTTTGTGGCTCTACGCTGGACTCTCTCCAGCAGTTCCCTGTCCTTCTTGAACTGAGGGGCCCAGAACTGGACACAATATTCCAGGTGTGGTCTCACCAGGGCAGAGTAGAGGGGCAGGAGAACCTCTCTCAACCTACTAACCACCCCCCTTCTAATACACCTCAGGATGCCACTGGCCTCCCTGGCCACAAGGGCACAGTGCTGGCTCATGGTCATCCTGTTGTCCACCAGGACCCCCAGGTCCTTTTCCCCTACACTGCTCTCTAATAGGTCATTCCCCAACTTATACTGGAACCTGAGGTTGTTCCTGCCCACATGCAGGACTACACTTTCCCTTGTTATATTTCATTAAGTTTTTCCCTGCCCAACTCCCCAGCATGTCCAGGTCCTGCTGGATGGCATCACAGCCTTCTGGCGTGTCAGACACTCCTCCCAGCTTGGTGTCATCAGCAAACTTGCTGATAGCACACTCTATTCGCTCATCCAAGTCATTGATGAATATATTCAATAATACAGGCCCCAGTACTGACCCCTGAGGCACTCCACTAGATACAGGCCTCCAACTAGACTCTGCCCCATTGACCACGACACTCTGGCTTCTTCCCTTCAGCTGGTTTGCAGTCCACCTCACTACCTGGTCATCCAGACCGCATTCCCTCAGTTTAGCTGTAAGGGTGCTGTGGGAGACTGTGTCAAATGCCTTCTTCAAGTCAAGGTAGACCACATCCACTGCTCTGCCATCATCCATCCATCTTATGTCCTCATAAAAGTCAATGAGGTTGGTCAAGCATGACTTCCCCTTGGTGAAGCCATGTTGACTGCCCCTAATGACCCTCTTATCCCTGATACGCCTTGAGGTGGCACCAAGGATAAGTTGTTCCATCAGTTTCCCACGGGTGGAGGTGAGGCTGACCGGTCTATAGTTACCCCGATCCTCCTTCTTGCCGTTTTTGAAGACTGGAGTGACATTTGCTTTCCTTGAGTCCTCAGGCACCCCTCCCGTTTCCCAAGACTTGGCCCATGAATATCCATTTAAAAATCAGAGTATATTTTTAGTAGCCAATATAGTTGGTTAATCAAATAAAAATCTAGTAGGGGAAAAAATTATGGATACTAGATTTCAAAGAGACTGAATCCAGACTGTATATTGCTTAAGGATTTTGTTACAGGGACATTTGTCTAGCAGTTTTGACATATTCCTGCACAAATAATTTTATAATTCAGCAATACTGTACATTGTCATAGATTCATTATCGATTTTTACTTATCCAATTTGATGTTGTTGCACAAGATTTTTTTCAGAGATAATACGTAAATCATTAAATATATACTATGTTATAAGTTTATTTGCTTTTGGGAGTATGTAAGTTATGTTGCGTATAGCATTTTTTGGTAAAAAAGTTATATTGTTACATAAAATGCTTATGATGTTTACATTTCTTCATTTAAAGTCCTATATTTGAACTTAATTGAAAACTGTTTTAAAATGTGGAGTAGATAAGGTTTTGCACTTAAGTTGACATGATGAAATACTGGGAACTAACTAAAATATATTTTTCACAGTCCAGTAAGATTTCAAAAGCCCATTAACTAGGCAGACTGGTATGGCAGTAGTAGTATGGAATGTTACTCATTTATTCTGGAAAATAACTAATGAAAATGAAGCATTTGTTTCGAATGACAGCAAAATCTGCTGTTACATATGTTTTAATGTATACTTGTCATATTGATATATTTAGCAGGATATTCCAAATATTATGTACCAGCCCATATTATTCTGCACAGTATCACCAATAGAATATAAGAAATCTATGACATATTTAATTATTCGTTGTATGTAAATAGCTTATGGTATTTCTACACTGAGTGCAGTGAGTGCAGTTCTTACTGTATCATCATGTTCTGTGGTATTTGATATTATTTAAAGTCTTGAGGCAAATAACTTAGGAAAACTGTAGTTTTCATTATTTAAAAAGTTTTTAGCCTTCAGGGCGGTCTGAAAAACTTGGTAGTGTGTGCTCAAAAGGTTAGTAATGGAGTTATTTGAGCATAATGTAAGGTGTGGTTTATGCTGATTTCAGCAGGAATTATATTCATGTTAAAAACTTGGTTGCTTGAAGTTATTCAATGTACCTTGTTTCTGCAGTCTTCTCGAATAACTTCTGGTTTTATGATCCAAGAACTATGTCATCAAAATGCATGAATTCAGTTAGTACCTGATGCTTCTACTGTGGAGTTAAATGTCCATGTAGGGCCATTTTTGTATATGAGTAGCAAACATCATGTCAAATAGTTCAGTTTTCAAACCTGAGTCCGTAATGATGCTTTTAAAAATCTAGTACTCAAAGGAATGCTCAGAAAAATGCCTGATCATAGGTGTTTAGTATGATCAATATTCAAGTATTTAACCAACATGTTTGAAAATGGGGATAAAACTTATATTCCTCTGTGTTGGTATGAGCTTGGGATAAGTTTAAAAGCAAAAAAAGAAATAGAACATAAATCATTTTTCAGGCTGTGAGTTGTAGTTCTAAAATTGTCAATCAAATGAGTAGGAAATAACCATGCATTTCTAAAAATAACTATGTAGTTTTGGGAGGAGAAGGTAGTCATTTGGTGTGAGACAATTTACATATTTCAATTCAAGAAATAAATAAAAATATTGGCAATAAATACTTTTCTGTTCTTCTATTTCAGAAGTGGCTTTTGGCTTATGTAACCCCAAAGTGTATCTCAAATAATGTTAAGCTAAACTCTCCTCATAGTTTTCTAGAGACTACAGGAAAAAAAAAAAAAGAGAGAGAGAAATTTGTCAAGATCTTTAAAAGACAGCATTAGGAATCGAGGTTTGTTGTCACAACTGTTAAAAGGGGATTAAATTTCACTTCTACTCTATACTCCAAAGAGTGCTTTCAGCCTTTTCATCTGGTGTACTAAGCCTTTAAGCCCAAGTCACTGTAATCTGACTACTGTGTTTCATGGCTATTAACTCAAATATCAGATTCCAGAATGTGTGTATTGCCAGAAGTTAATTTTCTATTTTTTTATTGACAGTTGAAGACTGAATAGCTGATGTCGACTAAGGGAAAATAGTTAAGTCAGTTGTCTTCAAAAGGATTTATCTTATTTTTGTCTGAAGTGAGGCCTAAAGAAACATATATATCTAAAGTATGGTTAGGCTAGAAAAAGAAATGAGTTTGGGTTTGGCTTGAAAAAGGTCTTTTCCAACCAAAACAATTCTATGATTCTATGATTCTAGAATGGTTGTGGTGAGAAACCACAGTAAGAAGTAACTTGAATAGTATGGATTAAATTTAAGCTGTTTTGTCAACATGGATGGCATGAGCTGTTTTCACATTGCTTTAAAAGACTAAAAAAAGAATGTAGGTGACAGTACAGTGCTGGGAACTCTTTGAATTAATATTTCTTTAAATGAAATATTTTTTTAAGAATTCTACAATAATAGCCATAGATTTATAGAACAAACATAATTCATCACCACATAGTGTGAATAAACCTTACAGTAATGTCCTTCAGGAGAGGAACGTTAATTATGGCTGAAACCCCAACATATGCATAACAGATCAAAATATTAAGTTGCTGTGATTGATTATTGCAAAATAATGTGGTGTGGTTTATTTTTAACTGACTATGCTTGACTTGCATTTTTTTTTACTTTGGTGTTCTAGCAAAACCAGAGTTGTCACGTAGAGGACACATCTATTGATAACAGAGAAGGTTCTGTCTGAGAATAAAGTAGAAAAATATTGCTAGTACATTTTTTTTTTTAAACAAAGAAAGATCCTAACAGTTGGTTTGCTTTCTTTCAAATATCAATGAAGACTACTGAATGAAAATCTATTGGATTTTATTTTAAGAGAACTTTAAAGTAAATTTACCAGTCAAGTACCAGCAAATGAACCTTGAAGAACAGTATCGTCGAGATGTATTATTTTACATGTTGCAGTAAACTCCCCACTTGCTTGTTCCGCACATCTTGGGAAACAAACTGTTAGAAATACATCTGTGGGAGGATAATAGCCAGGGAGATAGAGAACAAAATGATCCGTGGAATGTTTTAGTTTTGGTCTGTGACAATTGGGATATGGACATTGAAGGAATTCTGACTCCAAGATGCTTTCAAACACAGGTCTGCGGTGGGATTGTGCAGGACCATGGAGGTCAGAGAACCTCCCTGAAGGTCTTGGGTGACACCCTGGGTATTGTCAGACAATTGCAAGCATTTAACTTAAAACAGTTTAAGACATTTCCACTTTTCTTACATAGAAGTCATGACCTTTCCGATGAGATGAATATTAATGCAGCCTATTATAATGAAAATGAAACATTTTAAAGTTATCAGCAGCTCGCTGTACCTGTTTTGTTTCTGATGCCACAAACTGCAGGAGTTAGTGTGGTTGGTCTGTCCCACTCGGGGTACAGAGAGAACATTCATTCTCAGCAAAGGACAACTTCTTTTTTCTAACCTCTTTTACCTCAGACATTTACTTTTCTCTGGCTGTATCCTGTCTCGACTGACGTAGCAATACTGGCAAGTCTCATATGTTGGCACATCTTGGAATTTTCCTGCTGATGTATTTACACCATTTCCTCAGTCGATACCAGCTAAACCAACAAAAGCTGTCTTCTGCTGGCATAAATTCACAAGGTTATCACCAAAGGCTATGCTGGCAAAGTGATCAGTAACTATTTAAATTTTCCCATCTCATTTAGCATAGGGAGTTTACTCCAGAAGAATAGTGCAATGTGAACCAGGTATAATTTTGTGAATTATTATTATTTGTGAATGTTATTGGAAGATTGACCTAGGCAAAGGATCAGATGAGAAAAACCTATAAAGATTAAGACAAATTTCCTTAACATGGAATTATGTAAATCCTACTCTTTTTATTTTTTTCTGGTGTATTCTGGCAGCATTTTTTGGGTGAAATGAATGGTATTTTAATTCAAGGCACAGAGATCTCTTGAGGTTCCAGCTTTGAACCTGACTGCTATAATGCTACTAAAGAAACAATGTAATATTTCATGTTTTAATCTCTAGTTCCTCTTCAGTATCTTTTTTTCTTTGTTTTTACTTTAAAAAAAAAAAAATATTTATTTTTTAATGTGTGGAGAACTTATATCGTCACCTCTAGATTTCTTGACTGGATAAACAAGTTTAACATATTTTTTTTTAAAATTTTTATTTTTATCTTTTGACAGGCAAAAAAATAATCAGTATGAATATTCAGTCAGTCACAACTTACAAGACAATTTCTAATGTTGTTGGATATTTAAAAGGAACTGTATTTCCTGGTAAGTAGCCCTATATCGATTATTTGTTTCATGATGTCTGGGAGTCATAGCTTGGATCAGGGTCCTATTTTGCTAGATAATGCACTAATACAGAGGAAGGAGAGCACCTTTGTAGTCTTTTTGTGATTTGACAAAAAAGAGCATAAGAGTTAAACAGAAAATGAGCTCAAGGGGCTATTACAGTTAAAATATATGGGGGGGGTTTTCTCAATAAGCAGGAATTACACATAGACCATAGAGAGTTTTCGTATTTTATACCAAGTAACTATGTTGGTTTTAATTTGAGAGTGTACTGTATTGCATTATTTGAATTACTATGCAAGCTGCATATACAACTTCAGAAAAGGTTTTGATTTTTTTCTAATGCCAGCAGAATTTTGAGATAAATAAACTCTATGCTTCAAGTCCAGAACTTCAGGTGTCTCATTGAAATGAAGGTGTGGAGCAGCATGATCAATGGCTTAGTTAAGAATCTAATATCAAATGTGATTATACTGTACAAAAATGTGTGACTAAGATATTAATCACACTTGCTGCAGCCTTTTTTTGTGTTACAATCATTCCTTAAGCTAATTGTATACACATCTAGGAATAATAATTACTGTTCTGTATCTCTAAGAATTAAACAGTAAGATTCTGAGTGCAACTGTGACATAAACCACAAACCCCCTCCCTCCTTTGATGCTGTATGTAGATAATACAATAATCAGGACTTCATAGGAATGAAAAAACATTTTGAGTTTATTCTGTCTGCAAGTGTATTTGACTAAAAGTTGAAGGGTTTCTGCAATACAAATGAACGTTGTTGTTGGCCACTTACAAGCTGCAAAGTGTGTAGACCCAGTCCAATTCCTAATGTACAGATGGCATCATCAAAACATCATCACATTTGCCTTGCTTAATACTCTTTTTATTATGTTCAGAAGAAAGGCTGCAAATTAAAGTCTCTTAGGAAATGGGCCAGTTATTTCGTATTTTAAGTGGTGGAATGAAGGAGGTGCAGTTTATTCCTGAAATAATGACTTAGATTTCTATGTGATGAATGCTGTACTTTTCACTAGAAGAGGTTGGTTTGTTTGCTTGTTTGTTTGTTTTTTAAAAAAAAAAGGCACAGGGAATTTAATTTCAATATAGGGTTTAATTTCCTTCAAGACTTTGAAGTTACTAGTCTGCTATTGTTAATGTTTTGCAACATCTGTTGCAGAGTTTCAGAGGCAGAAACTGCCATGTTTAGACATACTGTCTACTGAAACAGAAGCAACACAAGAAATAAGAAGCTTGTATTAGTTTATGTTTAATAAATTCTTTATCTTCTCTACACCTGAAACTTTCATCTTATTATTGTATTCTGACTAAGAAGCTGTTTTTTAAAAGTGTATCAGTATATGCTTAACTTTAAGAATTTAAGGATATATATTGAAATGAAGTCAGGAGAACTACGCAAATGCCAGCGGTTTGTCCTGTAAATATCTTGCTGAACAAGGCCAGGGATAAGTTAAGCCTGTTGTGCACCATGGACAACATTTGGTACAGAATAATTGTTAAACCTTTATTTGTTTCTCTGCTTTTTCCTAGTTGATACTATAGCCATACCATCTCAACTGATTTGAATACTTGGTGTTTTCATGGCATTGATTCTCTGTCATTTTGATGGAGTTTGCTAGTTTCATGCATCTTTAGTGCCTAAGGAAAGACCACAGCATCACCAAGGGTGTTTTTTTTCATTGTGGGTTTTTTTTTGTTTCGGGTTTTGGTTTTTTGGGGTGTTTTTAGGTTGGTTGGTTTTTATTTGGTTTTGTTAGTAGTTTTGTTTGGGTGTTTGTTTGTCTTGCTTAAATGCTTCCTAACACACACACAAACATTTTTGACATTTGATCTGAGGAGTAACAATGAGCATCTGAAATCCAACCAAGATATTAAAAGATTTAGAAGCAGGGGAAATATTATAGCTGCTACACTTTTAAAACTTGAAAAAATATAACACTGATTTTGTAGTTCTGTTGGACATGGTTGAAAATGATATATATCACAATATTAAAAAACATGGTAAAACATAGTAAATCCCTGTTATCCCACCCATCACCACCCTGAACACTGTCCCATCTTATCACTTTCAAAAGTATCTGATGAATATTTTTTCTCTATCTTTAGTCCTCTCTTTCTCTTTTTTCTTACCATATGATCTCTTTCTCTATGTGCTTCAGCAAATGATTATGAGAAAGGGCAGCTGCTGCTTCTGTAAGCATGGTCATCCTTTCTCCTATGCTTTTTGTATAGTCATGTGCTTCAGGGTATTGCCTCGGTTCAAGAGTGAGAGATGTGCAAAGATGAAGAAATTCAAAGGAGGCACCAGCTGTTATGTTTTACCCCTGTTCATTCAGCTGGCATCTCCTACAGTAAGTTGCTGCTTGCAGCTTTCTTCTTCATCAAAATGTCCTATACTATTTTATATATGGTCTCTTTCCACTCCCCTTCACATACACTGTTCACAGATTGCACGGAGGTTATAACATGGGGCAAGCACTGATCCTTTCTGATCACCCCGTGTTAGTGGCACATCCTCTAATGACCTAGAAGCCTGTAAGGCCATTAATTTCTGTTCCTAATTCCTAACATTAAGTGAGCTGAAGATCCTATGATTTTTCACTGTCAATGAATGAATGTTTCACTGTAATGAAACATCTCAGTGAACCTGCTTTAGGAGATGGGTTTGACTAAATAATCTCCAGAGGTCCCTTCCAATGCCAACCATTCTGTGATTCTGCGATCTCATGATGCCATACACAATCTGCAAAATTATGTGATTTAGATTGCATTTTGTTACATTATATTATTATGTCCACTTAAATTTGCATTTTGCATATCTGCTTTTAGAAGGAAATTTTAATTTACGTACCTATATATCCCCAAGCAGTTGATTGAAAATATTTAGTAATACCGAGATCACAGATCCCTTGTTCGTAAAGCATTTTTGATTCCATATAAAATACATTGCCGTGTATTTTGTTGAACAAAACTGGTAAAATTCGAGTTTGATAGAGAATGGTTTTATAACCAAAGTATGTTGGTGTTCAGTTAAAATTGTTTCTGGGTAGCAGTTACTGCAAAAAATATTGAGGACTAGATATTTAATTTTATAAGCAATATAAAACATGGGCATTGTACCACCTATGTGTTGCTACATTCCAGTGTATTGACTCCAGTGAAGAATGAATAAAGAAAGAATACTGTTAGCAAATGAAAACCTTTTGCACTTTTTGAAACCCAAATGACACCCAGAGATAATTGTGGATCTCACATCACTTGATAACTATTCTGTTCTCTATCAGTATCCTGAAACATGGAAAAAACACCTTCAAAAGTCTAGATCTGGACCAGAAAGACTTCACTAAATATCAGAACACAATGCGTCAAAAATACTTTGGTTGTGAATTCATCTCACACAGAAGGTCTACTAGAATTTTATAAGCCATTCAGCGTAACTCTCCTTAGGCTTCTTGACATGCACCAGTCACACTAGTTGTTCATGTTGTTTTGTATCACATCATCCTTTTGGAATAGAATAAAGTTCTTTACACTTGTGAGTTAGTATTTAGATTATGTATTATGCCATGAGAGATGAGGATTTCATTTAATTTCTCTGGGAAAAAAAAAAAAAGTGTTTTTTTTTTCTGGATAACCATAGTCATACTTTATTTCAGGTTGAAACTTCTTGCCTTTCATTTGATAAAATACTTTCTTCCACTATCATCGTAGGTGCTAGGTCTGACTTACCGTTTCTGTATCATTCATTATCTCTATTCCTCTGTCATGTCTCTTCTCTAAACCTGCAATCCAGGTCTTTTCAGTGTCTCCTTACATGGAAGTCTAAGTCCTGATATCTAACCGTTCTGGTTACCAGCTTCTCAACTGCTGTTTCTACAATGTCTTTTTTGAGATAGGGTGGTGAACACTGAACACAGTCTTCCAGGTGAGGGAGTACTGATAATTTATGTATTTTCTCCATGTTTCTCATTGTACTTACCACACCTTTTGTTTTCTTCTTTGAACACTAATATGTATTGAAGATAGAACTTCCTGCTTATTAATTTGTGTTTTTTCATAATATTCTAATGGGAGCATGGAACCTTAGTAGGTTATCTATATGACAAAGTCCTGAATGTAAAAATTGTATATATCAGATTTTAAGGGAGAGTAATAAGCAAATAATAAAGTCAAGGGCATGGGAATTAAATTGGGAAAATATATACCTGTATTTATTTACTGGTTTATTTTTAAGTAGTATTCACAGTTTATGCATTTATATTGTATGATTGTCTTGCACATGATCATATGTTTTTGTTGACAGCTTTATGTTGTATTAATGACATCACAGACTACTAATACAGTTAATCTTTTGGGTTTTTAAAAAATTCTTTTAATGCTGGTATCCAGAAGAAGTAAGATTCTCTTTTCTGTCTTTTTTTCACATGTCAGACAGGTACGTCATCATTGGTAGTCATCACAGCAGTTTAAATACTTACAGTGGACAAGAATGGGCCAGTAGCACTGCAGTCATCACAGCATTTTTACAAGCCTTGATGTTGAAGGTGAAGAAAGGATGGACACCTGATCGGACCATTGTTTTCTGCTCGTGGGGAGGAACATCATTAGGGAACATTGGTTCATATGAATGGGCGGAGGTAAAAGAATTGTAGCAGGACTCATTAAAATAATGCTTACTTTTTTTGAAAGTATTAAAACGGTATGAAATTACTACATAGAAATTATGGTTCACTAACTGGTCTGTGAAAACTATGTGCCTTCATGTACTCTATAGCAAATGGAGTGAAAACGTCTATAGAGGCAATTCCTGTGGAACAGAGCGTGTGTGATAATGAGACTGCAAGATGTTCCCATGGCTGTGGAGGTTGCATGTACAGCATCTTTGTGAGCTGACTCCCCTCCCTAACTCAGTAGAAGACTGTAAAAGTGGGCATTGCCAGGGTTTGGAGGAGGAAGGAAAAGCTCAAAAAAAGACCTAGGCTCCAGGGGTAGATCAGAGGGCTTTTTCAGCTTCTTGGAAGTTCAACGGTTACTAATTTTTAATTGAAAGTTTTAATGTGGGGACAACTGAATCAAGAGCACACTGAATGACAAGAAGAGGACTGTAACATCTTTTACATTAATTACATAAGCATTGTAGTGCCTCCGTGGGTAGTGCTGATTCACTTTGCACGTATTTGTGCTAAGGAGTTTGGTACAATCTGACACAGACAATTCTTGGGGCTCTTAGGTTCAGCAGAATAGAAACCACCTTATTGAAAGAAAATACCTCATCAGAGTATCGTTGATCATATATGATTACAGTAGATTTCAGTTGATAAATTAAAGAAATAGCTAGCAGAGAGGTTCATGGTTGCTGAATTAAAACACTAGATAAAATGAAGAGTTAATTAGTTTTTATCATGCAGGAGAAACAACTAGCTCTTGTTGAGGTTTCATACTTCCAACATGATTATTCTTCAAAAACAAGATTGAGTGAAAAAATCAAATTGCAAAGACCCAGCCTGGAAGCAAAATTTGTTTAGTTCCACCTCAAGTCAGCTTTACATCAGATGTAATTGCATTACACCCCTTCTGTTCAGTATAAAGAACCACTTCATGCAAAGAGTAATTCATTACTGAGAAGGCAAAGGGGATCTTTTTTGAAAAGAGATAATAATTGAAACATTTTGTACATACTCTTTTTGTAGTCTAAAATAAAAATACTGGAAAAGTTATGCAATTCAAATTTGAATTTGGTCTCTAAAAATGTGAGTCCATTTAACTGTTAGTAATGATTGCTTTTAAAGTTTGTTTTCTGTCAAGCGTAAGTTTAAAAGGCCTTCATGATGTTTCACAGTATGTAATGTTTTCATTTTTGCCCTTACAGGGTAGTAATTTTTAATTCCTCCTGGGCTTGTCTGCATTTTGTTGAGATGATGTGTGAAATGGAATGATAACTTCTGCTATATAAAGAAATAGCAGAAAGATATCCTTTGAAGTTCTTAACAGCATATTGTAAGAAGTAGTAGTTAAGTAATGCTTAAAGAATCATAGAAGACAAAAATGCAAGGTGCAGTTTTTCACAGAAGGAACTGAAAGTACAACACAAATCTTAATTGGAATGATGCATAGTAATAACCATTGCTCTGCTTGTGTTGTAGGATCTCAAGAGAGTTCTTCAAAGAAATGTCGTGGCCTATGTTAGCCTTCATAATCCAGTCAGAGGCAACACAACTTTACACCCTGTTGCATCTCCTTCTCTTCAGCAACTGGCAGCAGAGGTTAGAAATAAAATACTTTCTTTCATATGTGGTTTATGAGGTTACAAGGTTAACCGCCTTGATGCCAGTTGGTTTTAGATAACTATAGGTGAAGGTTGCTTGTTTAAGCATTTTAACCTCACAAATATACGTGAACTGTTTTTACTCAGTAAGGAGCTAAATTCTATTATAAAATGACAAGTTGCTTTAAGAGGGTGGAAAGTTTCAGCAGCTCATTGTACCAAGTCTCACCGTACTTGCATGCTCTACAGCTTTTTCACCTTTTGTCAGCCTTAAAGTAACTTATTTTTTATTCTTCGGCACAAAGCACTTATTTTTATTTTTTCTTCCTAATCTGGTATTTCCAGACTGTTTCTCAATTTGCATTTAAACCTGTATATTTCCCAGATGTAACGTGACACACAGGGAGAGTATTACTCTAATAAATATTGTCTAAAGTAGGAATGTCAGGTTCAGTGCTTTGCTATGCCCTTGTAACTGTCTGCAGTCAGAACGTTCTGTAGTTATGCTTGTCTAAGTGCACGTAGGCTTTAAACTAATGACCTTATTGCCATTTCTGAGGTTGCCGAATTTATTAGTGTTTAAAATGAATTGAAGGTAGTATAAGGTATGCACTAAAGGATAAAAAGTTTTAAATGCTGTGCACAGAATAGAGTTCAAGTTGAATTTCATGACGTGTGCTTTTTAGTTATTTTTTCCATAAATTTGCCAAGCCAATACTCATTGGGTTATTCTGATGTTTCTTTGACTTGCCTCTGAAGTATTTGGTACTAAACACTGCTCAAAATAGTATCTTGAATTAAATGGAGTTTAAGAGTGATCTTTCTTGGCAATTGTTTTCCCACTAAGAAAGTAAAATTGTATCAGTCAAATTGCTTCTCAGAAGTGTTTTAACCACCTCTCCTATCCAGTAATCAGGTGGTAATTTCCTCATGGAAAGGATCTGCTTTATTCTGTGTAAGTATTATGAAAAATGCAACACAAAATAATTTATTGTCAGAGAAAATAAGTTTTTAATTGTGGAAAATTATGTATAATGTTATATATTATTTGTAATTAATGCAACTCTCATACAGTTTGTGACATTAAAAAGATTTGTAGGAATTATTGCTTCCAGGTGCTGGCTAGAATTCTGAATTCCTGTCAAGTATATTGACAGTGATGGAACAGCCCAGCACAGATCTTCATTTGTTCTCATGGGTACTCACAATTTTCCACGTGTCTAGAAGATTTTCTTTGGAAGACTGATATTGCTATTACTTCCAGCACTTGCCAAGAAGACAATGTAATTACAGATTACCTCAAAATTATGATAGTGCAAGTGGGGCAAGCTGTGACTTTTTGGAACTCATCTCATCTTGAAGAAATTGTGACTCCATTCATATGAGATTCTTGTTAACAGGTGCAGGTTACAAAGAAGTGCTTAATTTTAAACTCCAGTGATAGACAAGGATCATTTTAATTCTCTGAAATTAGGTTTCTTAGAACAGGAATTAGAATTAGTAGTAATCTGTTTTAAAATAGAAAGAGAAAATAGCCAGTTGTGTTTAGTTAGATAGAAACTCTCCATATTTTATGGATCCATGGAAGATACCATACTACACCTTTGGATTTAGTGGCAAAACTCAGGTTTCCATTTTTAGAGCACAACAATGCAAACCAGCTTGGACTGTTTTTTTCCTATTCCAAGCCAGTGTTGCAACACTGTTCTGAGGAGTTGGGAGACTAAGATCTGTTCACTGTTCGCACTAAGGACAAGGGTTCCATTTTGTTCAATGCTTACTCTTGTGCAAAAATCATGGGCGCTCCATCTTGGTAAAACAGAGGAAGAATGTTCTCATAGGGAGAATTAATGCTTGTTACAAATTACTACAAAAATGAAGTGTTAGGCTTCTAGGGAAAACAATGAACAAAATGTGTCAGAAATCTTGAGTAAAAATCACGCTAAGTGTGGAGCACTCTATGAATACTACAAGCACCATAGCTTAAAGAGAACTGTGGAGAAATGGCAAACTAAGATGGGCAAATGCATATGACAGGGTTAACTTTCTGTGCTGTAAAAATGTGGCTTTTCTAAGATGGAAGTTTGGACACTTGCTGATCAGTGTAGCTTCTAAAACACTTTTTTCCCTTAATTTCTGGAAGGTGTGGGAAAAGTAGGGAAGAAGTTTTAGCTGAAATGTAGTTTGTATAAATATTCTAGACTTACCAATGAAAAGAAGAATCACAAACCTGATGAGTTGTCTAATATGTGAGATCTGGTGTTCGGTTAGAGAATAGGATAAGTGCTTGGCTAATTAACAGAGACCATGACTTCTAAAGATATTTTATGTAGAGGAATTACATCTCTATTTTAGTTGCAGATTTTAAAAGGGAACTACATAAGCAGTCTGCAAATAATAATTTTATGTGCCTATCAGTGGGATTCAGTGGGATTCTGGTTGAAACACCAAATTACATGAAGAAGCTAATTTAAATATTTGGATTAATTAAGCAAAGAGGAATTCAAACAATTCTGAGACCTTGACATATTTAATTCAAATCTTTTTAATATAACTATGCTAATTAGTGTCCACATTAACAAGAAGGAAATACTGCCAAGTTATATTTTTGCCTACTATTATTTAGTAAGGAACATGATTGTTAATTTGCTTGCTCAGTTAGTGAATCACCATTTGCTGGCAGAGTGTCATTGGTAAATTTGGTTTGTTTGATGCTGGCATTCATTCTCTGTAAATAAGGCCATTAATGAATTTTTCTATAATTGACATTTCACAAGTAAAAAAGTTATTACGAAACATAACTTAATTGCTGTTTTCTTTTCACTGACTGTATGACCACTGCTGATCAGACTCCATGTTTGCTGTTATGGCTGAACACAAGAAAACCTGCTGCTCCTTTTTTTCACGGAAAAAAAAGCATTAAAAATGAGCGTATCAAGTGTTGGTCCATGCTATTTATCAATATTTGTTTCTATTAATGGAGTAAAAGGCATAAAACATCCTGACATTTAAAGATGGTGCTATTGACTGAAAACTGTTTTTCTTTTTTGAAGGAGAACAAAAGATGAACTTCTGCATAGATGCTTATTACTATTTCTTGATTGAAACAGAAAAAAAAGAAAACCACAAACAAAACAATCTTACATTAATGTCAGCATTGATTATTTTCTTTCAATTTCTGTGTGTTTCTCATTATTTTTTTACCTTCAGCATTTGATAGTGAATCTCAAAGCCTCATATATCAGTAGATTGTAAAGAAAAAACATTAAAGTGTTATTTAAATTGCTTGTTGAATCCTGTATGACAGATTATAACTTCCCCATGAATTTTCAGTCTTTATCTGTTACTGCTTTTAGTGTTATAATTGATTGCTGGTGTTACTTTTTATATTTCTGTTGAAAATTTTAAAAAATCTCTTGAGAAACAGAAGTTTGTGCTGTGAACTTCTGTCTCAGGAATTCATAACTATGTTAAAAGGATGCTGTTAATATAGACAATGCTTCATTGCCAGCTCTATTAAATTAATTAAGATGCTGCTTCTCCACTGTGAAAATCAAAGTGTCGTTTAATGGTGGATTTGATTTTGGAGTTGCAGCAGGTACTTTGCCCCTGCTAACAGTGTTTTTATTTTGATAGAATGTTGCTTTGTCCACTGTTGCATAATTTTTCACTCTTCCTCCAAATCAAGCAGTTTTAATAGATAAATGCTGATTCGGACAGTGAGTAGTCATTTAAACCTACTGGTACATTTTAATGTTGTGAAAATACTATTGCTGTTACCCATGGGGAAAAAGGTTTGCAAGGAAGAATGCAAGTGAACTGCTTTTTATGCTATGATCTTATTGTTTCTAATAAATTGAGCTTTCCGCTTCCCTGGCTTTACAAAATTAAAATGTTAAGTTCTTTGTTAAAAGCATAAATTATGTATATTTACAGCATTTTTTTGTTTTGAAATATAAATGTCAGCTTTGATGGCCATTGTACATAAAATTGTACAAGTCTGGACGTTTTATTATCTTTAAATGTAGTGCTGGAATATGGGAGATTTCAGTAATTCCTTACCTGCTGTAGAATGGATTTTGGTTCTAGGCTTCTGTTGTCCAATCTTATTGAAACTGTTGAATGTAATAAGCTGCACTACGTAACGGACTTGTTTTTTCCTTCCAGAGAGTTTATGCAAACTTCAGTATTGGAAAAGTTGACTTCAGTTTTGTCTAAATATTCCTTAGCTTGATTTGATCTTATCGCTTCTAGTTACATCCCTTCAAAACTGACTTTTTTGTGATAATGAAGTATTAACCTATGAACAAAAGATAATATAATATTATATAGAATAGTCTGACATGTAGCTAGTTTACATGAGCTTCATAGTAGTATAATGGTTTTAAATTTCTCTTTCATGCGAAGTACAAAACATCTTATTTGGTCTTAGATTCATTATTTTAAAATAGCTTGTCTGTTTTTATTGTTTGCATTTTGTTTGCTGCATTTGGTCTGCTTATCAAGCTTTAAGAAATGATTAGATTTTTATTTACAACAAGTAGCGGTAGTTATTTGCAGTTGTCAATCAAAATATTTAATTAATGCCAAGCAACACACTATCATAAATCTTATTTACAAAATATCTTCAAGTAAGCTTGTAAAACAGTTGCCTGCACAGCTAAAATGGAACCGAATGTTCAGAATTGAGGGTGCTTTGGAACCAATTATATTGCAGTAGATACTTCTTCAGGGCTCTGGGGAATTAGGGTGAAGAAATCACATAAAATCTTTTTCTTCCTGTAAATTAATGGATCATTGTTGTAAAAGAAACACAAAGATGTACAGTTTGCTTGGTTTGTGTTTTGGTTTATTTTTTTGTTTGTTTTCTATGAAGGAAATGAGATTTTTATTTTGAAGATTCTGAACATGAGGTGTGATTAGGTAAAATGTACATACAAATGAATACGTAAAGCACCTTTGATCATACAAAGACAAAGACAAAGACTTCAAGCAAACACTTGATCCAATTCTTCGTTCTACTGCAAAAATAAATCTCTTTGACATGTTTCAGCTTCTGGTCTACAAGATTCTACAACTTACTTCCTTCCTTCTGTCAGAGTAGTATTTGGAACAATTATTTCATATATTGAAGTCATCACAGTTGAAGATTAATCTTTCTTTTCCCTTTCTTCTGCTGGTGGTCTTTATTCTTTTTTGCAACAGCCTTTTCACATATTGGACAAAAGTTGTCATTACACACAAAAGAAAATTATACACTTTATAGACAGAATATCAGCTTCAGAGAATTGATAAATCTTCCTCAAATTTAGTATGAAATTCAGTGTTTGCAGTTAATTGATGTGTCTCAGGCAAGCAAGTTGAGTCTCTGTTAAACACTGGTTTTGCCCAGGTTGCCACTTGACGCATGTTGCACTTAAACCGATATTTTACAATGAGCTACAATGGCAGAAAAATATATGTAGAGTCAAAGTGACTCTACAGAGAGGCTAATCAGGAATTTAGAATATATCTTTGTAAGCCAAAGTGACTGACTAGTGCATGAACCCGGAACCCAAGACCTTTTAATAAACTGAGCTTAATTCATCTGAGAACAGTACGTCCCATCCAAATACCTTATCTCTTCATCTGATTTTCTTTTGTAAAACATTTCTTAATTCTCACCGATACGTAAATCACAGTTTTCCTTTTGGTTCTCCTTAGATGTTTTTAAAAATATTGGTTTATACTTGTTAGTTTCACAGTTCTCGGGCTGCAGTGTGGCTGCACAAGTCCTCATATAATTCCTCCCAGTTGACATTAATATATAGCAAATGAGAATAAGGACCAAAATATTTACACTAAAGCCTAAGGGGGAGTGTGTTCTTTGTGGAACATAAACACATTGTCCTAATAATTAAAGGTCTTGCATGAGCTCTCCTCCTTTAACATAGTGTTACAGTTCTCTTTTTAAAAGGTCCTAGGTAGGCTGTAAATTAAGTAATAAGAATATTTTGCCCTGAGCTACAGCATTGTTTACTCTAAGCAGTGCTGCACAAGTGTCTAACGCTACATCTGCATGGAAGGATGCTGCATAGTCCTGTGCCTGCTTTGATGGGGAAGTACAGGATGTCAGAGCAAGAAATGATCATAGAAGTTATGATTATTTATTCACCACTTGCCTTTAAAATGCAGATTAAATACCAGAGCAGCAAGCTCAGATGCATGGCACCAAACAAAAGTCAAGAATCAACACCAGATTTCTTTGTAGTAAAAAATGTGGCATGGATTTAAGTTGATTACCTAAAAATACAAGTCGCCATATGCATCTACCAGAACTGCTGAACTGATCAATTGTGCACATAATCATTTGAAAGGCCTGATAGAGAAACCAAATTGGACTGCACTGCTGTGATTGTAGAAGTTGCTCGTTTTGATTACCTGCCGCTCAGGATGTCTATACCACTCATGTTTCTTCCCCCAAGTACTCTCTGACATAGAGCTGTGGTGTTGGTGGCGGAGGGTTGTTGTGGTGGTGGTGGTGTGTTTTGCATTTTTTACTTCAGTGGCTACTGCATAAATGATAAAATGTGTTGGTTATTCTGTCTGATCTGGGTACTGAATGAAAATGATCATTTATTGTAGAGAAGTTATATGTACGTTGATCATTCCTTACATTGTCTGCAGAATGACAGGTGCGTAAGATTTGCTTCAATGCATCTTAGATCTGTTGGTATTAATATGACATGTTGTTAAGTAGCGGATATCTGCTTATTTTCTGAGCTAGTACTTCATACATCTTTTTAAAGTAGAAATCTCTCTCAGATGAGTAGAACCAGTTACTGTTTCTTTGTGTGTGCGAGGTTTATCTCCAAAATGGACTTTCAAATGTACCTTAGAACCTCCTTATTTATTACATTTTACTGAACTGTATTAATACCGTATTGAAATCGGATAGTAGGGTCATTTTTCTTTCATTACAAATGGGAAATAGTGGAAATTAGCAGCTGATGATTTTTTTCCAGAATTGTAGCTCCTCTAAAGACATACAGGAGGAAGAGAGACTAGAAAGCTTTGATCTTATTCAGTGTTAACTGTGTTAAGAATTTGGTGCTTTAGTGATTTGCCTCTTTAAAATGACAGTCTCAGATTAACTTTATTCTAAAAAATATCAGTCAGTCTAAAGGAGCAACTGAATTTTACTGCATGACTAGCGTTTTTCAGATTAAGAAATAGGAAATCATAAAAATTAGAGAAGACAATATAGGTAATTTTGTCAGTCTTGCTATATAAACATTAAGTTTTTAAATTTGCAGTCCCTAACTGGAAGTTATTCAAGAACTATGGTATCCTATGAGAGAACTGAAGAAGAGGAAAGCTGAAGTAATTGTTCTGTAGAGTCTCTAGATCCCATAAGGCAACAGAGCTCAGAGTTCCAAAAGTGAACTGTAGGCTAAATGAGCTACGTGTACTGAAATATGGAAACTAGAGGTGTTCTGGAACCAAAAGAGTGATAAAGCTGAATCAGCATTACAAAGGAGAAGTACAGTGACCTGTATAACTGTAGATTGATTAGTTTTGATAATAACCTAAAATAAAGTAATAATGGATTTAAACAGGATTTAGCAGAAGGAATGTAATTAATGCCAGTCAGAATTTTTTCACAGAACATGTCTCTCTTTTCTTTTTTTTCCCAATCTTTTGAAGAAATGTTATGTTTATTTTATAAAAGTAGCAGCACAGGCTTTTATGGAACATCTTGTATGGTACTCTATGGAATTCCAAATAAAAATAGTGCTTTAGGATAGTAGTTAGTCACATGGATTTCAAATTTACACGAGCTGACTGATAGATCTTCAAAGGTATTACCTGTCAATGGAGAATCATTGAACTGAGATTTTTCTATCAGCTTTTTTTGGGTAGATTCAGTACAAGTCAACACCTTCATTATTTATTGGATAGAAAATTGTTACTCTTAAAGTATGTGAATTGTAAAACATAAAGGGTAGTGTAAGAATGAAAAAGTGGAAGATAAAATCATACAAATCCACATGTGAACTAAAAAGCTGTATTTTAAGAGGACAATGAAACATTAGAAAAGAAATACTTTGGAAAATATGGATTATTTCATCTCTTAGTGTCGTTAGATATAGATTGGCTTTTTTTCACATATTGTATTCTTTACTCACATGAAAGTGACTAATCTCAGTAAAACAATATTCCTTTTATTTAAACAAAATGATACGGTAGACAGTATATTTGTTGTGTTCAGCTCCAGTCCCAGAACTCTCAGTTGTTGCAGAATGGATATTATTAAATACAGCTGTGTTCTTACATGTGATTTCTATTAAGTACCAACCATACCAACAACCAGTACAATGAAAATCATGTCCTGGAACTTCCAGTCTGTTTATATTTGGAAAATGTGTGTGTATGCATGCTTGATTTTTCTATCTATGAATAATACTTCTGAGCTTAGGGAAACTGTTCATATCCACAAAATTATTTGCATATACAATTATAGCAGCGAGGCCAGAGATGCAAACGGTGAAAGATGGAGTGCACAGAGAAAGATTTAATATTGAGGAAAAAATAAGCTCATGTTTATGCGATTCAATAGCTTCATCCCATTAAAAAAGATTGGGCTGTGAAGTAATTTTTTTCCACATGCTATCTGCCCCTTTGAAAGTTCATGTAGCTACTCTATTATTTAGTATTCCCGAAAATATGTATATGTAGCTTCCATTAGTCTTCCTTACCTGATAAGAGGAAATAACCGTAGATTGCACTTTACTGGATTTGTCAGTTTGTTTTCTCAATGTGTGTAGCGTAAACATTTTTCTCTTGCATCCTGTGCATGGATTGTTTCAGAAAGCAACATTGACTATGGAAGATTAGAATCTGCAGGATTAAAACCTAAAATGTAATGTAAGACACACGTTTCTTAGATTATACCATGCAGTAGTTAGAAGCTATCATTTTGAGTCTTATAGATCTGTATTAATAAATTCTGAAATAAAATACATTGTTAGCCTTTCTGGAATTTACTTGCTTGTTATGAAAAAGTAGTGCTACATCCCTGGAACCTTGTAAACAATAAACCTCCACATTTTCTTAATATTTTTTTTTAATTTTTATTTTTAGTTCTGCAATACATCACATTACATAGAAATACAATATCCCTGTTCAATACTATACAGATTTTTTGGAAATATCTCATATAATAATTTTTCAGAGTGAAAAAGGACAGGTCATTTGGGTGTATAATGAGTTTTTGGTAATAGTTGGCTCCTGTGTTTTGGTGAAAATCTTTTCAAAGTTACTTGGACTAGATCAGTTTCATGTTTCATTTATCTGGCTGAAATAAAATTTTATTCAATTAGTTGAAGTTGTTTTCCCAAGCCTTAATACTTCATAGCTCTTGAAATCAAGGTCAAGTGAACTTCTGTGGAAACCAGAAAGAAAATGTCATTTGAGCGTAGTGGTACTACTGCTTTCCCTGCTCTTTTTTCTTATGCTTTCTTCACTGTTTTTTTTTTTTTTCCTGCCCAGTAGAAAGGCAATACTAAGGATATTTACTTATGGTATAAGTAGATAAAAGTTGGAAGAATCCAGTCAGGAAAAAGCCTCAGAGCACTGCGGTTTCTAAGTGAGGGTTTACAGTGGTCCATTTGTCCCAAATTTTTTTTGCACTACTATTGTAGAAAATAGAATCATGTAACACCTTGTGGATCATTTAAATTATCTCCCAGTAGAGCCTGGAGACCAGTGTTCGTGGTGCTGCCTGACACACAGCTTCATTATGATCTTTCTGCAAAATGCAGTTGGTACCTTCATGCTCTGTATGGACTAATAGGGGTGACTTTCCGTTTCAAAGGATTGAAAACTTTTTGTATGTGAGTGGGAAGGGAGTGATTTGTTCATGCATAGTTGCTATCGAGAAGTTTAAATGTCAGACCAGAGGTTTCAGGGTGAAGTAAAGCTTTGCCAGCAGTAAATTAGTTTGGCCTTGTTCCAGGGCAGTGTCATGAGGGGAGATTTGCAGTAGTTTACCAATGTGGTAAGAGAGTTCTTCCAAAGCATTGCATGTGTTTTTCTGTGTTCTGTTCCAAAAAAGTTTATTCATGTGTGTACATTATAACTGAACTTACTCTGGTCTTTGATTAGAGTAACAAACCAGAAATTCTGACAGCAAATCCCTCTTCCACTTTAAAAACCTGCCTATTCTACTTGTCATACCATGTTCATTTGTATATGTGTCCCCTCTTCTTTGGATATTGCGGTCTTATGGGTCTGTCTTGCCTCTGTGGGAGTTGTTAGAGATGTGCTGTATGATTCAGTAGGATTGTGAGGTTCTAAAAAAGACTTGATATGATATTGGAAGTGTGTGGGGAGGGATAGGGAATATGTGGCACTTCATATGTTCACTTGTGTGACAGGGATAAATGAATTTTTCTTTTTTTCTGGTGATACATTTCAGCTGATGTTGTTTTATAAGTAGCAGATTCTAGATCTGAGCGGACTGAAACACTCCAGTGCATGGGGAAAGGGCAGCAAGTTGACCTCCACTGCAGATCTGACCCATCTGTCTTTCTGGGTCACCTTTATGACGAGGCAAAGAAAGTGGGATGATCTGCACTTTGACAATTGTTTTGGGGGGAGGTTGTAGTGCTAGCGAACATTTCTGGTAGAAATACTACAGATCATGAGTACTATTTAGTTCAGAAAGTGTGAAATGTGAATGCTGATGTTTTGGGAAAACATAGAGTTGTTACAAACCGCATTTTCAATATTACAGCTAACGGTGAGCCTAACTACTATTATAACATCAGGTGCTGCAATGTAAATACAGATTTTGTTCTGTGTCTGATGTTGGTTTTGCTTTTTTGGGGGGCATAATGTTTGGTTTGTTGTTTTTGTTTTGTTTGTTGATAAGTTGTTGTTGCTTTGATTTGGTTTTAAGTAGGATAGAGTGGTGGGGTAGTTTGAGCTTTCTGGTTAGCTAGCTGAGAAATACAACTTCTGCAGGTGTGGTACTGTGCATAATAATGGGGCTAGTGTCGACTATTAAAATAACCCAGTTACTTTCACAGTTTACTTTTATAGGTGAGCCTTAATTCACTGTTAGTGGGAAGTATGTAGTGGGAGCTTTCTCTCCTGTGGTGTTTGTTTGTTTGTTTGGTTTTTTTTTAATTTTGTGCAACTATATTAAAGACCAGTGAACAGTATGTTATGGCATATTCTTCTGGCATCTGGCCTCACAATGAGTGTCCTGCTTGGGACATTTTCGAAATCTTGGAATAGGATATATTGTAACTCTTCAAACAGAGTGAGTGTACCATTAGAGGGACGAGTAACTTCTCCTTTTGATTCCTGTGGGGTATGGAGAAGCAAGACTGTCATCTCACTGGCATGAGATGACTCCGCCTCTGCCCTGGTGAGACCACATATGGAATACTGTGTCCAGTTCTGGGCCCCTCGGTTCAAGAAGGACAGGGAACTGCTGGAGAGAGTCCAACACAGGGCAACAAAGATGATTAAGGGAGTGGAGCATCTCCCTTATGAGGAAAGGCTGAGGGAGCTGGGTCTCTTTAGTTTGGAGAAGAGGAGACTGAGGGGTGACCTCATTAATGTTTATAAATATGTAAAGGGTGAGTGTCACAGGAATGGAGCCAGGCTCTTCTCGGTGACAACCAATGATAAGACAAGGGGCAATGGGTACAAACTGGGATACAGGAGGTTCCACTTTAACATGAGAAGAAACTTGTTCAAAGTGAGGGTGCCAGAGCCCTGGACCAGGCTGCCCAGGGAGGTTGTGGAGTCTCCTACTCTGGAGACATTCAAAACCTTCCTGGACACCTTCCTGTGTAACCTCATCTGGGTGTTCCTGCTCCGGAGGGGAACTGGGCTAGATGATCTTTTGAGGTCCCTTCCAATCCCTGACATTCTGTAATTAATTAATATGCATTTGGAGGGTTTGAATGACGCATCCCAGAGTGGGAAGCAGTGCAGAACCTGATCATCACAGAGTTGGGCTACACTGAAATGGATTCACAGTATTTCCGTCTCTACGTATTATAGAATAAGAGTGCCTTTAACCACTTAAAATTATTTACAGCCACAGCTATTTCCATGGAGTGGAACTTTTCAACCATTTGAAAAACAGGTCTTGTTGACAAATCCTAATCCTTTTACTTACTTAAGCAGTGGTTTTATATTAGTAACAAATGTTACTACAGCACAAATTATTAGGGAAGTCATGTGACTCTTATCAAGTCCCAATTTACCAGTGTTTTATACTAAGACCGGTTAATTTACATTTTGTTAAACCTAGGTTTCACATTATCTCAGTATGTCTGTGACAACTAATGCTGACTGGTGTTCCTGCTACTGATTAGCTGGAAGAAAATGCCTGAACACCAGTAAGTCCAGGAAAGCACTACTTGTTACATAATCAAAACCCAGTTTGACTGCATCCTTTAATTGCGAATGCAACCATTCAGTGCTCAAAAAATAGTTTGGGTTAAAAATGAGATTTAAAAATAAAAGTTCTAGAGGAAAAAAAGCCACTATGTTTTCAGTGTTTTCAGAGCTGGGTGTGGAGACAAGTTTCCTCTGTTAATATAGTATTTGCTGGGTGTTCATCATAATATAATACAATCTTAAGCTGTTTTCTGAATTTTATCATAAATAAAAGTAGTACACTGAATATTGAGGCTGAGCCTATGTTCATTGAAAATAAGTCTTTAAAGTTACTTTACCTGAGGGCTTGTGTTTGTCTGCACTGATGGAAAAATATCAGAGAAGTTTTAATAGAGGACTCTGTACATTTTCTGGTTGATGAGTATAGGAGTCTGGGGATACTTTGGAGACACACAGCTACCATAGCTATGTTCTGTAACGTCTTAATTACTTTTCTTAAATGTTGTAACTCTCTATTTTTGAAGTATTGGGATATTTGGAACTGCTGATGGCATTCTAATTGCAGTCTTACCACTTATATAATTTATGCTATGTAATTTTAGCTCTAAATATTTAATTGCTCTGAAATTCTCTTATCAAATGAGAGCATACCTGCTAGATTTTTACCTCCCTTAAAAAAGCCATTAAAATTCCTAGCTGTTTGTACTGGGTGTTGGCAACGAGTACATCTGAGTTAATGAGGCATTTAGGTATAGGAAGGATAAATGTAATTCAGTATCATATAAAAAGCATTGGGAATCAGAGAGAGACTGTCAGTAGATAAAATTAAATGAAGAAAAAGTCCAGTAAAGGAAGTTAAATTTACACTATATAATTTTTTACTACCTTGCTTTTGTGTTTATTACCAGTTTGATGTAAACTTTGAATCTAAAACGATTCAGTCTTGTGAGGTCCCATTCATTCTAAAGGCCTTACACTGATGGTCATATTAATTTAAAAAATTATGCAATTATTTCAAAACATGCAAATGCTGCTTATCAGAAAACAAAGCCCTGAACAAGCAATACAGGTTTATGCTTGTCTCATGTTGTATAGCTGTAGACTAAACAAAAATAATTTAAATGTGTAGAGTAATGCGACATAAAACAATATAATTAAATGTTTCATACCAAGAGTACATATTTCTCTATGTTTTCTTTTATAACCACTTATATTATAGTTTCCTGATTTTGTTAGGAAGTCACCATTAAAGTGCCAAAATTATTTTACACTTCATGGAAAGTGAAAACTGGAGTTTTAAGTATGGCACCTCGTGTTGCAGAGTTAAACTGTATTTTCCTTGGTTCAGTAGAAATCTGTATACAGTATCAGAACTGAGTTTTGAGTAATCTGTCTGATCTGACCTTTTGTAAGCATTGGTAGTTATCACAATTTTTAGTTACCTTTTCCCCCCTGGGTGAAAAAGGTCTTCCCTGTCATGCAAGATACCTGCCTTCATTTTCAAAGAACAACTCTTTAAAGTCTTCTGGTTTATCTGAGAGGCAATTTTTACTTATAAAAATAGAATATGCTCTTCCCACACAGGCTATAAACCAGTTTACTCTTGGAATTTCCAGATGCAGTGCTTTTGTGTAAAAAGACAGCAAGTATATTGTGGAGGAATTTCCAAGGGGCTAATACTGATCCCTGGCAGCTTTCATGGTCCATTTGAGAATCACCTGCACTGTGATGGTTATCAGCAGGATTTAAGGAGATGCTAAATTCTTTGTCCCTGATGTCTTTAAATGTTAGTTCTTCTGGGAGTTATTTCTCCCTAGCGACAAGATTTTCCTCTCAGTGAAATGTGTGTGTGTACAAAGAACTTATCTCATTTTATTGCGCTAATACTGAAAAACTAAAACTAGGGAAAATTTCCAAGTTAAATGCATTTTTCTGTGACTGATTTTGCAGCACTACAGAACAATTTCACTCGAAGTCTTCAGATTGCCCTTAAAGGTCAATCATCCTCAGATTTTAGATATTTTCAGTAAAGCTTTGGACATACTTAAATGAAAATATGTGTAAGATGGAAGGAAATAATTGCTGAGAAAGTAAAGATTTTATTCCTTTTTAACTAGTTATTTTATTCTAAATATAAAATTCCTTAAAAGCAGCAGGTTTTAGTCACTCTGTCTCAGAAGGTTGCTTGGTGTAGCTTTAATCGTATTAGTAGTCATTGGTGTAGTTTCATTCATATTGATCTTACTCTCAAGATTTACAGGCTTGGTCTTCAGAGTGATCATTTTCTCAGTTTTTTTTATTTCACCTTCTTATAAATGTTGATTAAAATATGCTTGACAAGTAAAATTAGCATCATCAGACAAAGCTGTTCAAATGTGTTTCAGTGTCTCATACAGCATCAAGAAGTAAAAGATCATTCTGAAAATGGGTTGTATGTGCTTTTAGTACTTCGCCATCATGGCCAAAATAGATGTTAAAAACATGCACAAGCATTGAAATGACAGCTTTTTACAATATTACTGTCTATAGTAGAACAGTATAGTCTGCCCATCTCTTCTTTAATATTTTTATTATGTCCCTAAAATAGTGGAGGTAATCAGGTGATTGCGTTGTGTAAGTAGGCAAATGCATCATAGTAGTGGTGTGTAACATTTAGCCTATATAAACCACAACTGTTCTCTGTATGTAGCATATTCAGTATCATCAGCACATTTATATATTTTCTTTTTCTCATGCAGAAAATTAATGAGTGGATATAATTTAGAATTATTTTACTGTGTGTACTTGAATCATGACAGTTTGATAAGGCTCAGAATTTGGGAAATTTCACGCATTTAACAACTATTCAGTTGTTTTGCTCTGTGATGTTGGGTAAGAGTGAAGAATTAGGTACCTTGATTGCCTTTAGTTGATTTTAAAAGGTACTTTGAGGTCAATAGGGGAAAGAGCTGAATTAATTCTCCCTAATAATTTACTAAACAGCTGATTTGCATTAATAACAATATATGTGATCAGTCAGCAAAGACAGAGAGCAAAGCAGAGTGTTTATAGCCAAACCAGGTAATTGGATAGGAGAAAACAGAAGTATGCTTGCCATAAAATTAATAGAATTCCTGGAAACTCCATGATTTTTTTCAGTAGAATTTGGTAGTCAGACCAAGCAAACAGCTGATAATATTTTTTAAGAGCTGTGAAAGCTTCTTTCTCTAATGATTTGTTTGTCAGTGTAGCAGGGTTTTATGGATGAGAGATACATACTTGTGAATCCTTTGCTATGCAGCTTCTCTGGCTTTTCCTACCTGTTGACGATGATTTAGCATAACACATTTATAGTAATAAAGATGCTAATCTGTTGCTTTCTGCATTTTTTACGTGGTCTGTGATTAATACATTTTGCAGCTCTTTGTCTAGGTAATTTTACTTGATCTAGATGGTCTTACCATGCGGCTGCTTCTTAAATGCATTTGCCTTGTACCAGTTACTAACGCAGGTGGCAATTCAGCTCAAGAAATAGAGATTGATTGTTCATGAGGAATAAGCCTCTTTGCTGTAGTTCTGAAGCTGGAGTCATTGATAGATTGTAAGAATAATTGGTCATTCTTTATTTGTCCTCTTGAAAAGTACTTGGACATTTTAATCCATTTTCAAAAGCTGCTAAGGTTTTAACTTCAGCTGGAGTAACATAAAGGAAGGAGGATGACCAAACTAACTGACAGGTGCATGTCTCCAGGTGGAAGGTGAGCTGTAGAAATGCCCAATAATTTGTTAATCTATTATTATTATTTTAAAATATAGGCTTTTACTTGTTCCAGGATCTTATCGTTGCAACAAAAGGTACCTATGAATGCTTTGCTCTAATTAGGGATATAATAAGGTCTGCAATGAAGTACCACTTGGTTATACTTTAGATGTGTCAGGTCTATTTTATAACATTAATCCAATTTAAATGTATTTAATGGGCCATATGGTACTCTTCATTTTCTCGAATTTGTAATATAAACCTATAACAAGATGCTGAAAACCAAAGTGAACTCCAGAGAGATAAAATTGTTCATTTACAAATAGCATGTATGTCCTCACACTGACATGAATCACTTCTTGATTCCTCCCTAAGCACATGACTTTGCTTTCCTTCTGATCTGAAGGGAGGGTTTGACTGACACAGTGGAGACCAGCCTGAGGAACTGAGTGATCTAAATAGCACTATTATGTGTGTTTTACTGTAAGACTGACTAGCTGAAGAAATGCAGTTTGCCTGCTCTACAGTAGGGAGTTAGTTCTTATTGCTGATAATTTATTCTAGATGCATTTTTGAATATATATATATTTCTATTTACCTATTTAAAGCTAACATATAAAGGATCATTAAGTAGGGCCTAACTGCAACTGGTGGAGTAATGCATAGCAACTGAACTTTTTTCCAAACTGGGAACTCACAAATTGTTTTTTTAATACATATGAAAGAAAAGATATAAGAATTAAAATGGATCAAATAGTTAAGTTATAAAGAAGTTCATGTTTTTTTAATGGTAGCGTTTTAGATTTAAACATGCCTAAGTAACAGATTAGTGGATGGGGAAAAAAAGAAGGAAATGGAAGGCAAAATGCCAGTGTGATACATAGGTGCTATTACATGATGATCAACAAATTATTTGTCATTGAAAAACTTTAAAATGCTTTAAATCCTGTGTTTGTGGACATTGGCATTGGTGTAATCTTCTCCCCCACCCCCGTGAGTTCTGTGGCCTGCATTCCCTAGTCTTTGTCTTTTCCTTAGGAGTGGCCGTCATTTCCTAGCAGCAGTGATTTGTTCACAGTGAGTCTTTCATCTCTGTCCTGCATTGACGCCTGCTTGGCTCACAGTAAGGACCAGGCATTCTGCTGCCGAGCATGGAAGCTGTCCTACTTGTCAGAAATTGCAGTTACACTTTCAGGAGCTGATCTTTTCCTGGTTTCCTGACTGCTGCATATGGAAAGAAACTTGAGACAGTGCTTGTACATTTTGGTAGGAGAGTGCTTCACATGATACAAGAAGAATATTTCCAGTTGATTAACTAAGTAGGCTTTGAAAGTAATTTCTGTGTCAGTAACAGTAGTATCTTCAGTGAGGGAAGGTAGAACAAAAATTTAGAATGTTTCTTCTGGGTATGGATGAGGAGGGAAGGGAATGAAAGCAACAAATACTGACATAGCCAGTATTTGTGGGTAATTGTCCTGTAAGAAGGTATTTTTAGGTATGGGTGGGCTGCTCTTGCATTGACTAAGTAAAAAGCTTGCCTCTTAGTTTAATAACACTTTATTTATGGGCAAGTTTTATTAATTGTAGCCTATTATTATTATTATTTATCTTAAAGTACATTAATTTGGGGAAACATTTAGTTTGTTCAATTACTGCAAAACACACGACACGAAGTTTGCAATCACTCCCAAAGACTTGAAGAAGACTGATGTCGTACAGTCTGCATAACAATAAAAATAAATCGGAAGAGTGAATGGTGAATGTTGAACAAAGCAGGTGAACTCTTAAGATGTAGGTAACTCTGGGTTTTCACGTATCTTATTTCAGACATTTTTCTGTTGAACCCAAAAGCTGTGTTTTGTATCATTCAGTAAAATTTAAAACATCAAAGGAAGAACAGACTACTGATCATTATAACTAGGCTCAAACATGTATTTATTGGATTTGTATGTCATGGAACAGACACGCTGTGATCTTGTTAAATGTCTTCTCAATGTGATTGAATCCTTCTCAAGAATGATGTAAAAGGGTTTAAAAACGTTAAAAAAAAAAAAGAAAAACCCACACAAAACCCAAAAACCTTCTTAATCTAAAAAATCCTCAGAAAACCCTGATTTAAGCTTTTTTCTGCGATGTTATAACAACTATGACTTACAAATGACATGTAAGATTAATGTTATGGTAATGTTTGAATGTTATTATTCTTTTTTATTACTACACCATGGAGAGCCAGAATTTTGGCTGCTGTGAATTTTCTTGCTCCATGGATATCTTTAAAGGGGATGGTATTTACTATGGGTGGAGTGCACATACAGAAATGATCTTTTGTTTCTGTTTCAACAGTAACTGTCAGTCTTTTTAGACAGACCTTGCACAACTGTGAGTATATGTAAGAATGGTAGGAGCAGAAACGTTTAGCAACAACAAAAAAAGAGTGATATAGCCACTATTCAAAACCACTTTTGAAGTGGAAGCTATTTCTTGAAGATATTTTAAAATAGTTTTCTGTGAGAATCTGCAGCCCTTATTTATACTGCGTAATATGCAATTGTGTTCTTCATAGCACAGAAGTAAAAGTGTATAGCAATAATTATGCTAATTTTAAAATGGAAAAATACCAAGATTTGTCTCTTTCTAACTCTTAAAACATTTTCCTGCTAACCTCAGGAACTTTAATATACAGAATCTAGTTTTAGTATTGAAAAAGAACTAATCTGTACACTGTTCATGTATCAAGATAGTAATTTAATATATAGGTCTGAGGAAGTTATACTGTAGAAACTGTCAGCTAAATGTAAATAATGTATAGTACTTCAACTTCTTAACATTCTTAAAAAGAAATCTAAGTATCTTATTTGCTATAATAGATGTTGAAAGCTTTTGTGCCTAATGTTTATTAAGTGTTTAATCAACGAATGTATTTGAAAGCTACACTAGCATGTCACTCTGTCTTGGACTTGTTTTCCAATTTTCATTTGTTTTTATTGCAATTCTGTTGCTAAGATTTCACTATTAAATACTTATGAGAAGGAAATACAAACATGTCACTGACTAGAACTGGTTTTAGCTGTTGACCCTGAAAATGCGTATTTCTCTATCTTTAGCCTTTTTATTGTTTTTTCTCTTATCCCTACTCTGCAATTGCAGCAAATTCTTCACATTGCCAGCATTTCATAGACCATAGATATGTTGAATATGATTATCTGATTCAGCTTCTTGCTGGTAGAGAACGTGCTATTGATTCCTTAGTAGCCGTTAAAGACCTCAGAACACACTTCTAAAAGGTACCATGGTGATCTCTAATCTGCTGCCCAGTTTGGAATGTTTCGTGTGCCTACCAAAGGCTTCTTCTCTTGCCTGTCCCTTTAAATTAGATGTGACTTTCACATTGTCCTTTGAAAGACTTAGCCATGTTGCAGCACAGTCTCCATTCTCTGCTATGGCCGAACCAAAAGACCCCAGTTATAAATCAGTACAGGATGAAAGATTTGTAGACTCACTACTATGTATGAATCAGCTAATACCTGTTTGCTCAAGGGTGAGTTCCAGCCCATTTTTAAATGGTAGCAACCCAAAGAATGCTGTGTAAATGAGGTATTGATATGAGTTGCTAAGAGTTTGATTGCAAATAAATAAACAGAATTTTGATTTGTGTTTGTTTTTCAGAGCCAGAGCTCCAACTGTGTGGAAAAGACTAGATGTCCAGGATCTAATGTGAGTTCTGTGCAGATACAAGGAGATTCAGATTATTTCATCAACCATCTTGGAGTACCTGCCATGCAGTTTTCTTATGAGGACATCAAAACATCAGAGGTAGTTATGAATAAAAATGGGCAAACTGAAAATAGCAGAAAGATAGAAATAGATTTTCTCAGGTTATATCCTTACATGACAAGCATGCTGTAGTGAGTTTTTTTAGATCTTCAGAGGGAATACCACAGAGCTTAAAAGTGACTGATTTTATGGGGGTACGACATTCAAACAAACCGACAAATGTTTAGTACAAATGAAAAGCAAAAAAGAAAAAAAAAAGGAGGACATGATGTTAGAAATGTTAATATTGCTGATAGTGTTAAGGGTTACATATTATCTAACCTAACATTTCAGACTGCTTTCAACATAGAGGAAACAAGTTTTAATGTGTATTTTTTTTTTCCTGCACAGTAGAATGAGACAGCCTTCAAAGTAAATTTTATATCAATTTTCACTCTGTAGACAAAATATAACTCTAGTATATATGTTGGTTATAAAGATCTGTATGCTCGATTGGAGTCTTCAAATCACCATGTTCTTTTTCAGTCCATTGTCCTGTGCAAGGTAAGTAGAAGGAAGAGGCATGTTGTGCTGTTTGGAGACCAAGTTGGAATTGAACGCAGAAACTGTCAACCTCAGCCTTCACTACTGTAGGTTATATTTGCACCTGGACAGCTCAGACTGACCCGCAGTTGGTCAGTGGAGGATCAGGAAGCCTGGCATTAATTATTTCAAGATACAGTGGCCATGAGAAAAGGTGTGCATTTTCTTGCAAATGTAACAATGCATTGACTTCATATTCCCCTCCTTTCTTTCCTTGCACTGTGCTTATTTACATATGTGTGTATCTTTCCAAGTTCTAGAACAAAGCTGAAGCTGAGTTGAACTGGAATGCTTCCTGACACTGCATGCTAATATGCTTCTATTTCACAAATGAAAAACAGAATAGCAATATGCCAAATATTGGAGTGTTGTTGTGATGATGTTGTGTAAATTAAATTAGATTAAGTCAAAAATATATAAAAAGGAGACTTCTGTTTCTGAACATCACTACAGCTATTAGACAAAGCATTCTGTTTCAGATTAAACACAAGACAATGGCTGTAAGAAAAATGTGAAGGCATAAGTTATATGAGTGCAATGTTTATGACAGGCTTGTGGTCCAGTGCAAATTTTTGTTGTCAGCAGCTCTTCCATACAGTTTTCCTTCCAGATCTGTGTATACAGGACCTATAGAGCATGAGAAAGAATCTTCAGGCTTCAGGATATCAAAATATATGTATTTCTCAGTAACATTTACAAACTGAACACTGAAGGTTCCTTTGGCTTTTGTCTATTTCAGTCCTACCAAAGTTATTCTTTGTGTTCAGATAACTTTGCAGATATGTATTTTTTTCTCAGCATGATGCTGGAAATTACTCAACAATGTAATTAAAATCTTAAAAGAGAGTATGTTTATATTTGCTTAAATATGACATAGCAAATTTGAGTATCTATTGAAAACTCAGCTTTTGAATTTGTGGTAAGTGTGATGTGCAGTGTTGTAGTGATGTACTGCACACTGACTATAGAAGATCTTGACCCCGGGAGATCTATTTCAAAATTTGTAAATTTCTGTTTTCAAGAGGCTGGAGTCTTTTCCTAGAAGTGAAGTTACACAGAATTATTAAACTTGGATTGCTATATTTTTGTTATTTATTGTACTGGTTATCAACAGTCCATCAAAACAGGATCATTTTTGCTCCCATTTAGCTATGTTCTACCAACCAACCTGCTTACTGTTTATTGCACTTGTGTTTTGCAGATTCTGTTTATTGTATCAGGGATAGTAGTACTATTGGGCAAACAGAATTTGTTCTGGGTTTACAGTTGTATTAATAAACATTGTAGGAATTTCTCTTGTGCAAGTTAGTGACTAAAAATAATCTGTTGAGTTGTAGGGAGGGATTTTTGCTTGTTTGTTTCAGAGCCATTCAGCTTTTTAAAGTATGCCTCAGCTTTGTCAGCTTCATTGCAAAACAAGATATGGATTCAGGAAAACGTTTCAGAAATGAGATGTTTTGATGTGATTTTGTAGCACCAGGTTGATTTCTTCAGCTGTCTCTTTCAGTGCTGTGACCTACTCAGGAAATTCTCTTCTTTTGGACTATCTGTTAGTTGTTTATTTTATCCACCTGCCAGACAGCATGCAGTGTCACGTAAAATTGATGCTATTCCACACTCAAAAAAATGTGTGTTAGAGCAGAAAAAGCCCCAGACCTGTGCCTTGTAGTGTCCCTACACAGCAATAGTTAATAGGTCAGCTTTAGACATGTATTTCTTACACAGTAAGTGTAATGTCAGTCCTCAAAGCTTTACACTGGCAGGAACCTGAGGAGTAAATAAGAGGAAACAAATGTTGTAAGAGGAAATGTTCAGACCAGAAGAGTAAGTAAAACTGTCGTGCTTAATATGATCTAATACAGCAAACCACAGCTTCAAGGAGGCTAAATCTGCATGGCGATAGCCTGTGGTCAGGTCTGTCAGCTACTAAAGTGTGTTCTAAGTAGTCAGACATGAGTATCAAATGCAGTGAGTGAAATGCAGCTCATTTATTTACTAACAGAAAATACGCAGCATTTTAGTCTGCAAATAGGAAGTAAACTTGGAAGAATTTTTCAAGTGGTACAGGAGTATTTCGAGCTATTTTTCAAGATGGAACTAGACTGTTATTGTCCATTTCTGTGTGATTGCAGTTGACAGTTTCATGAGGAATCCAATTTTTTCAATTATAGCTAGATGATTTCCTATGTTATCTGGATATTATTCATCCTTCTCAGTGCACCCTGTTAGATAATGATTCCTGTCTCATAACACAAAATCTTAAAATCCTTTTGTGATAACGTGGTAGGCTACATCAATACTAGCATTACAAATATTGTTTTGAGAAAAAAAAAAGTTACTGTATATTATTTGAAAAAAAAAATACTACCCTCTTTTTGTTATTTACTGATGGACACATACTTAGCATGAAATATTTTATAGTAGCTGTCCAGGTTTAGGTGTGCAGGGCTTACAGAACATTTACTTTTACACCTAGACCATAAAAGTTGTTTTCCGTATCTTCACTCAAACTTAAGTACAGGCAAGAAGTATAAAAATTACCTGTCACATTATTCACAGGCGAGACCCAAATAGTGTAATACCATGGACCACTAAGCTAATTTAGAAGAAAAATGAAAAGAGGTTTCTTTATAGAAGGCATTTGTATGTAATATATGTAGAAGAGTTTAGAATTTTGACAGTTTGAGATTGTATCCTCTTTAGAGAGAATGCATAATGGTTTTTATTTCTGTTGAAATATGCATAACTTTTTGAAGGTAACTTTCAACTTTCATTAGAGCCCTTAGAAGTGATTTTCACCCACACTGCTGTATAACAGAGGCCACTAAATCTTAATTCTTCAATGAATGTGGCTTCTCAGTTGTTTTTACCATCAGCCTCCGCTTCCTCCCTTCCCCCCGTCCTGCTCTCTTTTTTCTTTCTTTTTTATCGTTCTTTGGGGAAACTTACTGCAGTTTCTTGATTTCAGTATTTACATGCTTAGGCTGACACATCATGCACTTCTTTCAAAAGAAATCAAAAGCTTTCCAAGTTTTCTTTGTTATGAGAAAAGAAACAGGAGCTGTCCTTGATGGAGAGAACTTAGGGTCTAGTTTACAGAAAAATAACTCCTGTGTTTTGTGCTGCTTTTCTCTTTCATGTGCTGATGTTAGTGTAGAGGGAGGCTTAGGCAGTGTGGTGTGCTCTTCAGTGCATCTGGCTTGTGTCTTTAAAAGTGAATGGGAATGTAGTGATTATACCAATTTTTGTCTGTATGGGGACAGTAATGAATGTCTGTACGTTACGGAGTTCTGGTGTAAGTGGTTAGGTGTACCAGCTTAATCCTGTGTTGTGAGGACCTTCAGCTGCTGGGGTTTTTTGGTCTTCTTTTGTCAAGGTAAAGTTTTGAACTGAACATACAAATTCATAGACATCTGGGTGGCATGGGGAAGTTCTGGATGGTGGTCAGGACTCTATCCAGTCAGCCAGACTGGCCACACTGGGACCTTACCAGGAATGACTTTGTCACACTGATGACTGGGAGATTCTGTTTCCCATCTTTATTTATGTACTGAATTGGTTTCACTTATGACCTTGACGTGGTGTTTATATTATTTAATTTTAGTTCAGTGAAAGTGTCTAAGTAATTAGCCTCTGTTAAAAGTTTAATATAATTTCAGTGGACCTTGTAGAAAGCATTTGGAGTTGTTTTTTTTTTTTTTAATTTTCAGGTTTGCAGCTGCCTTATCAATCACTGCAGCATAGGTAATTCAGCAGTGTAGATGGCCACTGGCTCTATTACCACATGAATAGCTATATCCATTACCATTATAACCTCCAGCACACTGCTGCTTAGATTTCACAAAACAAGCAATGAAAATAAAGTTAATTTCTACCTGTCAGTGAGCTATTACCCTTTCTCTGGCTGCAATAATTTATTAAATGCTACTGTCTATTTGAAATAACAGTTCTGTGTATCTCTGATCCAGAATGGACTGCATTGTCAACAAAACTGAAAACAACCAGTAAACAATTTGCAAACTGTAGAAGGATAGATAATCCCCAGTGACAGACACAACCTCTGTCTTCTGACTACAATGTCTGAGCTGCAACTTATTGAGAAATGTAACATGTATTGTGATGTGAAGCAGTTCGATATATGGTGAACAAACTCTGGTAACCCTTACTGTAAATTTCTGACCACTGTTCTCTTACATTCTCTCTTAGCAAAGTTTTGTCAATGATTTTTTTGTATAGATTATATATACATGCACTCTGGTTTTATATGCATATGTTTATATGTGTATATATATAATCAAGGTGGCAATACAGAGGGCAGCAAAGTCTGTGGTGTAGTTTTGTCAGCACATTCTGGGTAAAATGAGAAATTTAACTTCACAAACACAACCTTGTATCTGTGTGCACACATGACTGGTCTGATCTATGATATCCTTTATTGAGACCAATTTTTGTATTGCTAATGTAGTTCACTGGTCAAACAGTTACAGTGCTTGAAGTCAATCAATTTTTATGTTCTTATGCTATTAATCTCACTGTTACTCAATATACAGATCATTTTCCCCTTTACTTCTGATATGTTATCCAGTCCCTTTCCAGACAGGAATTAGTTACTGTCTTGAGATGTCTTGAGATTTCTGAGTGACTACTTGGATGATCCACAGCTGACCAGGCTGTTCTGGTAAATTTTATGCTGTTTTGCTTCTCTCATTATTTATGTCCTCCTGGATTAAGCGTCACCCAGTACCCAATCAGTTTCTCAAATCCGAGTATATTTATCAAGAACTTCAATTAGAATCATCATGGCAACATTTTCTTAGGAGGAGCAGGGTAAACCATATACGAAAACATGGTGTACTTGCTTCAGCCTTAGCTGCTCAAAGCAGAACTTCCAGGCCTCTGGCATATGCGTGAATGTTCTTAGAAGATAATTAGCACCAGTTGTTTGACCCTGATATTCCAGGGAGATTCCTACTCTAAACAGAAGCAATATTTCCCCTTCTGTATCTAGATTAATATGGAGTTTGTATAATAGCAATATGTTACTGTGATGATCTGCAATTTGGTAGCTTTTCCATCTGAAGATAAGGCTCTGCGTGCCTCCCATCTTTTCCTCTTTCACTCCTCCTCCCCTTTCTTCCTGGTATATGTTAAATCTTTTAAGGAAATACACAGCCAGTGGCTGCCCATGGCGAGTTAAGGGAGACATTTCATGCACGTATAAAGGGATCAAAGTACTTGTGTGCTTAGAATACCAGAGAACACCAGAAATTCTTTGCAAAGGAGCAAATGTGTATCAGCCTCAGAATGAAACGTTGCTTGGGAATGCAGGATTTTGTTTTTCTAACCTTTGGAGAGTTTGGTGCTGTTGCATTTGCTACTGAGAGATTTTGTGAACTTTGTACTAGAACTTTCTGGTCAACAAGGTGTAGCAATGGCAGTGAGATGTGTCAAGGTGAAGAAAAAGGTTTAACTTTTGTTTATGAACAAATGATGAACTGCCAGTGTGTAAAAAATATAATTGGAACAGTCCCCAGTAGATTGCTTTGGGATGACTTGTGAAAGTAGGTCCACACCATGGCTGCTTGTGTGTCTTGCCCTTCTCACTCATCAGTTATACTGTCTCTATAATAGCTGTGCTTTTGCTTACTCATACTGTCTTTCTTCTGACCAACATGTTTTATCTTTTCTGTCTGTCTTGAGCAAAAATCAGTGATTTTTTAAATTTCTCAGTACATTCAAGGGTTACTCATTGTAGTACTCACCAGTACTACATTAATACATTAGTCCATCTGTTCACTTGGATGCTAATTTAGTTGAATTTGGTAGTGAGAGCATGCTGAAATTGTTAAGGTTAATGACTCAGTGTTTTACAAGACAAAATACATTTGATTTTCAATTGATAGCTTGAGTTGTTTTATTGAATAATATGAATATTTAGCTACCTAATTTCATGGAAGAGCATCTTTGTTATTCCACTGATGTTAGTGAAACTGATGACACCGTCTTCGGTTGGATACATTACTTCACTCCGGAAGAATCTGTTTGTTCTCAGAAATCCTAGTGCTTTGATGTCACAAACATTCCATGGTGCATCCAGGTGGGGAAAGTTGTGTCTGTAAATCTGCTGTACAGTAACAAAAATGAACAGCTTCTTTAGCATTCACACAAGTATCAGAACTTGGTTTATAACAGCAGATATTAGTACTGTAGCACTCAACTTTTAATACTTAAATACTTTTAATACTTAAAAAAAAAAGGTCACTGGACTATCAAACAACTATTATATTATTTGAGTCAGTGATACATTCTCTCAAATAAAATTTCAAATGTTTGATTTATTATGGCCATTAAGGAACTGATTAATAAGGCTGTTAATAAATAAATATTGTCTTTGAAGACATTATTTTTGTTCTTAGAAAAAGCCAGTTCTGATTCTTACTGCAAAATGGCGAGCCTCCCACCTACACAGTATCTGTCTGATGCAGAAAATCAGAAATCTTCATTCAGTGTAATAATTTAAATATTCTTTTAAAGCACTAAAAATAAAAATTGTAAATAGGAAGCATCCAATCAGGAAAGAGAAGTATTGTGTTTTATAATATTTTTGATTGTGAAAGTCATTGTCACTGGGATGCATGACTTACAACAGGACATAGGATGATCTTACTGGCACTGTATGCTATCCACGTAATTCGAATGATCATAATTGATCATAAAATGTTACAAAGTGTTCTTGCATCCTTCACACCACACATCCCTGCAAAGGTGTCCTCTCTTACATGTAGTGAATCTGAACTGAGCCTCCTTTTCCTGACCTTTGGCACCTTTGTGAAGACCCTCTGTGAGGTTCCGCATTTCTGGCTTGGACTGTTTCCTCCTCCTTAAACTGCTGATTCTGCCTTTGGTTTTAAAAGCATCAAGGGAAAACTCTGGAGAGGAATAAAGCTATGCAAGCGTCCTGATACCTTAAAAGTTGCTTTCATTCTGCTGCAGTCTGTGAAATTATAGCTTTACAGTGATTATTTTAATTCACTTAATAATGCAAGGAAGAAAATGTTAAATTAAAAGGGATGAGAGAAAAGTACTTTTACCCTTTGCCTATCTGATGACTGTTGGCTTGAGTTTTTCCAGCTATAATTGAGTTGAATAATAAAATAAACTGTGCAGCAGTGATTCCAGTTATGCCTCTTCTGTTCTCTGTGGCATCTGATTTGGCAGGCATTGCTTATTTTGTTCAACATCTGGTGACATCACAAGGTCAGTCCGCATCTTTACCACAACATTAAAACAGAACATAGATTTGGTTTTGTTTCTTTTCTAAAACTGAAGTGGTGAAAATACCAAAGAAAAGCCTCTTGTCAGAAACTCTTTCTGACATGCGCGTTTTCACAAAGTAAGGTCATTCTCTCTTTGAATGAGATTTTTTTACACACGTTAGGCTGTGTCAACTGCAAAGCTTTGCTTTCTAAAAATAACTTAAAAGCATGCACATTTTATTTCTTTAGTTTCATTTAAGCAATAACCAGTAAAAACAACTTCTATATTGCTTTATAATCCTTTGTGGATTTTAGGGGGTAATATTTAACTAGATGTCAAGAGCATTTGCTCGAAAGGGAGAGTCAGCCCACTAATGAGATGGAGAAGCGTGCACTCTCTTCTGTGATATATTTGCAGCTTTAAGGGCCTTTATTAGTGAGAAATCCTATATGCCATACATTCATGCCTGGTGTTATTTCATTCATTTAGTTTAACCCATACATTAGAGAACCACACTTTGCCTTTGGTATGTTCTTTGCTAGATAATCCACTTTTTCAGAAAATCTATTTAAAAATCTGCTTCAGTGTGCAGCACCCTCCTAAAATAAAAGTATTCCAGGGAGCTGATGCTAAGCCATATTTTAATCTATGACATACCCTTTTCCATTACTTCTTTTTTATCTTTCTTCCAGTCAAACCTCTGGTTCGGTCTCTTACATCCTGCCAGGAAAAAAAGGGAAAATGGAGAAGAGATGATCTTTTAGCCTAGCTGAGGTGAAACACCTGTTTCACAAAGGAATACAATTGTATATTTGCTGCCAAGACACCGTATGCCAATTGCTTGACTTGGGGTAAAATGGAAGAAGGAATTAGTGAGAGCCTGCAGTGCAGATTTCAGCAGTATTTTTGTTCTGCTCACTACTCTCTTTATCTTTTTTCTGACGGGGTTTTCTCCTTCATGCTATGACAAAGTTTTGGCAATGGGTTTGAATACAGATGTAGACAAGTCCTGATGCAATTGTAAGCCTCTGGATTACTGGGTAGTAATTTTGGCACTAGTATAACTTTATAGCTCTGCAGGTGAATTCAAGCTCCCAACTAAGCTTGTTTTGCAGGTTGATTCTGAAGGTAAGCGCTGACCGCTTGCTTTGCGTTTTAGTGACCAGACACTGCATGTTTGTGTGTGTCCCTTAGGTTGCTGCAATTCTACTCTTGATACTGTTGTATTACAAAAAGGCAGAAGGAGTGAAATAGGTTAATAGCTCATAGAACAGTCACAGAATATATGTATGTATGGACAGGTAACAGATTCTATTCTCAGTCCTGATGCAGCAGAGGCTTTATACCCCTAAATTCTCCTCTGCTAGACATCATTCTTTGGTCTATGGGAAGAAAATAAACAGCTTTCTCTTGGCTTTCATCCTTCTTTTTTGTATTTGCTTTGCAGACTAGCAGCGTTAAATTAGTATGTTTATACTGTTTGGCCTTCCTGTACAAATTTCAGAAGGATTTTTGATCTCGCTGCTTGCTTTCTATTGTACCTTCCTAAGACTCTTTGAATTTTGTGCAGTACAAAATTAGTGGCACAAATATTGTGAAGTATTGAAGGGCAAAGCTGGCACAAATATGAATAGTACTGACAAATATTAACAAGGGTGAAGTTTAACTAGTTAAAGAACTTCAGACTAAAGACTAAATATTGGTCATTGTCGCAGACTGGAGAAACTTCCACTGCATGTTTCTTTGAAAAGAAAATAAGAATGAAAGCAAAACAAAAAGCCACAAACCCACGTATTTTGGAGGTATCAGTGTATTATTCACCAGGTTAAGGACAGATGGTTGTTTTCTTACAAATGCTGGGGAACATGCAGCAAGCAAGAAAAATCTGTTCAGGTATGGAAAAACAGCATATGATGGTAATTTAGCTGGTTCTAAAGTAATAGTCAAGAAAATAGGACTCTGTTGTGGACCTAATGTTGTCCTGGCCTAGTAAAAAAAATTGTTTATATGTACCACAGAACTATTTTCAGTTCTAAGTGGGAGGGGGGAGGTTTTGTTTGTTTTGTTGTTGTTTTGTTTGTTTGTTTGTTGTAGGGTTTTTTGACAGCAAAATAGATCTTTTAATTGTGTCTTGGTATTTATTCTGTTTCACATTAAATCGCCACAAGCGCTGTGGGATTTTATTAATGATTTAAAATGCGTTGGTTGATAACTGGCATATAAATTGGAGGTATGCTATAAGACGCTACACAAAGGATGGTAAATTTAGTACTTTTAGAAGGTGAAGCGTTCTTTTCATTTAATTAGTTGAAGAAGGGTAAGTTAGAAAAATGAGTCTAATAAATCAGAAGTTAATTTTAGTCCAAGTGTCCATCATAAATAAACAAGAGTAAGCCAAGTTTGGGGATTTAAGGGATTTTTTTTTTTCTGCATTTTCGATCCTCATTTAATCGATTCATAAATCAATTAATTACTGTCATGAGACCTGAGGGCAGCAGGAAATTGGGTTCAAATTAAAAAGAAAAGGAGGCAATTTGTTTTAAGATTGAAAGTTGGATGTTCAATCGAAGTTTAATCAGAAGTGACCCATTATTCGAAAAGTGGAACATCAATGTCTTTCTAATTTCACAGAATGCTTCATTAAATGAGTATTGAAAAGATGAGGTTAACTGATCATACCAAAAGGAAGATGAGACAAAGGGGGGCTTTAGAAGCCCGCTTCCAAATACATGGTATGTCATTTCTTTTCTGAAGTGCTTGTAGAGAAACCAAATCATTACACTGGGAATTCAAGTATTATTGGTGTAGTTCTTTCTAGGCTGTACAAATCGTGTGATAACAACACCTTCATATCAGAAGTGCAAATGTTGTAATCCATTTGGGTAGCTGTATACCAACAGAATAATTTACGAAAGGTGATAAACTTTGAGGAGAACATTTTCACAGGCATGACTGGACACCTAAAATCCTAAATTTTATGGTGTCTCACAGTGGTTTGACCCTGAAAAAGTCCTTCCGTATAAGTTGATACCATCTTGAGAGCATTCAGGTGCGTGTTGTACAAGGTGGGGTGGTACTGGTGCCTGACCAGAGGTGAAGGCAGATGAATTTTGTTTAGCAAGTGAGAGTGGGAGAGTACGATGACAGCAGCTATAGCTGGAACTCCTACTGTGGGTGAAAAACAGGAAGGAATAATATAGCTGTTCTTAGGGCTCTTTGGATTAGCATGTCTTTTTCTCAGTGTGTATTTGCTAGAAATTTGCCTAGCAAATTGCTATTTAAAAAAAAAAAAAAAAAGTAAACCAACACTTGCTTGTTATTGTGAACTTGCTGAAGGAATAAAGGAGGAGTCCGATTCAGTTTCTCACTGTTGGAAAGTGTTGCTCTTGCTGTTAAATGCTGAGAGGAGCTCTTGAAACATCATCTGGACTCATATCTCTGCCATGTGCTCCGTGGGATAAAGAGTGGGCTTCTGTTACTTGGAAAGTTCATGCAGCTTTTCCTGATGAGCCTAGTGCTCGGAAGACAATAAAAGGCAAGAGAAACAGAATATGTTTGCCTTTCTAGTAGCTCTTTATGGAGGGTTCTTTTATGGAGAGAAGAAGAAATAAAGGAACAACAACTGTTTTAAACATTTCCCTTTATAAATGCAGAGCAAGATATTTCACATCAGGAAGTTACTTTGGATAGTAATCTTGGATTAACTCTTTACAAGTATTATCTGTCTATAGCAACATGCAAAATAACACACACACACACAAAATAATAGATGTCATCTATAAATATGTGCAAATATATGAAATTATATTAACTTGATTTATTTCATGTGCAATTTGTTTTCTGGGCAGAAAGCTTAATCATGCAAAAATACTCAAGCCTGCTTGACACAGTGACTCTGTATGACTCCTTTTTGAGCTCTTAGCAAGTAGAGCCTTGATTCCATTGTGAGTTGCCACTTGTGATGACAACATGTGTTTTGATTTTTTTGCTTATTATTGCTTAGTTACGTTGTGTTCCTTTGGAAGGCAGTGGTTGGGACAGTAGCAAAGATGCCTCTTTACTCTGCCCAGCTGCTGTGGTCTCAACAAGGGCTGGAAGGCTTTGGAAGGAAGGTTGGTTGATCAGTGGCTTTCAGAGAAGGAACGTAGTGGTCTGGGAGAGTTTTCCAGAGCACGGATGTGGCAAACAAAAGGGAGAGCAACTGGGCTGGTGTGAGAGGGGGACAGTAATAAACTCGAAAGAACCCTAAACCTTTCAATAGAGAAGGGACTGGTGAGAAGAGCAGGGAGCATATTTGTAGTCTGACCACAAGATGGATTTAAAAAAAAAAAAAAGCGAGCAAACAAAAAAACCCCCACAAACTCTTTTCCTGGGGATCCAAGAAGGGGCTGTGCTTAGTTTGTTTTCAGGTGGAAAATCGCTGAAGGGTTGCTGGGCTGTGGAAGAACCTAGAGAAAATGACACCTTGTGCAAAGAAACAACACCAAAAAGTTATTTAGAAAGGGTATTTTACTTTGTTGTACTTCTGCTTTCTAACAAAGGCAGTTTTCATAACACCTAGTTTTAAAGAAAAATAAAGTTTATCTTTTCAGATGTTTGCCTCCAGAGAGATTTCAGGACTGATCCATATCAGAACTCTAGCTGACTTGAGGTTCAGTGACACCCTCACCTGGGTCTTTCAGATACAATTTAGTATTTCTTTCTATTTCAGCTGTGTAAGGGGAGCAAGACCTTCTGTTTCATTAAGGCACCTAGATTAAGAGAATGGGTATGAATGCCTACTTTGTACCTCTTGTTTGTATCTCTTACCATTGAATGTGAGATGAATGGAGGACTGTGAGAATCCTAACCTGTGCTCTGTGGGTGTATGTCCAGAGTATGGTGAGATAAAAGCTGGTTAAGTGGTTTTTCCTGCTTTACAGGTGTCTGGTCCATCAAATCTTGGATTCCAAGGAAAGAATATTTGTTTAGGTGGAGTGATAATCTGATCTTGTGTAGCACATCTAATTCAGTAGTCATTCCCTTCACTGACTCTCAGTAAGGTACTCAAGAATGAATATAAATAATGTAATTCTAAGTTATTGATTGCAATTATGTGAACGATGGTGAACAGCATTAGCACCACCGTGGCAGAATGACAGTGTTCCTCAACCTCCCCCCGAGTCAAATAACATGAGTCTGTAAACTGGTGCACAAACTTAAAACAAAGATGAATAGGTGTTATGAATTAGTCTTGAATTAGTCTTGAAGCATGTGTTTTATCTTATAATAAATGACTTTGTGCATCATCTCCCTGAGAACCAAAAAAAAAAAAAAAAAAAAAAAAGTTTTCTGAAAGGAAGAATGACTTAATTTATTTTTCTGATGCTTCTGTGACAAATTATATAACACACAGATGCATTGCTGAGCACAAAAATTTGCATGAATCTATGCTAGTTATATATGCATATATATATATAATTTTTAAGAAAGTGTTTGGAGCTTACTACCACAAATAATCTTCTTAAGTATTGATCATGGAGACATTAATTTGTAGAAAAAATTAACAAGCAAAATTACAAGCAGTGTAACATAACTTTTTGAGACATACTTTTTCCTGAGTTTTCTTGAACATGTCAGAGAGACATGTCAGACTTTTCAAAGAAGGTTAATTTAACTGTGAAGTACTAGCTCAGGAGGTGAATTGAGCATCTGTAGGGAACTTCACCTAAGTTGAGGAGTTTTGAACAGAGTGTATTGATGTATCACATCACTGACACGGTTTTAATGCGTGTATCCTACACTTGTTCAGCAACAGAGCTACTGATGCTGTGTGCAGTTAAGAAGTAGCTCGGACCCACATGATGCACTGCGTTGTGTAGTATAATACAAACAGAATTCCAATTCAGCAGGCATAGACCAGACACCACCATTTTAACCTCCAGGGGTTCATAAGTAAGTGACTTTATATTGGGTTTTTTTCCGAGGAAGAGCATAGGGGATTTCTTTTCTCTACTTAACTTCTTTTGTTTGAATTGAAGTTAACAGTTCTTTCAGCTAAAGTGCTATTTTTTTCAGTCTTTGTATGGCTTAGACCCCAGCATGTGGAAGAGCAAAGCTCAGTCACATAAAAAGACGTTGTACTAGCCAGAACAAAGCATCTAAATTGTTTGTGTCTCTCATTTGCTCGCTTCCTGATGTTTAAAACAATAAACCCTACCGATTGTTTTTAGCAAATGAAAAGGTAGTGGAGCGCCAACCTTACAAATCAATCCTGTTAACACTCATTTCAGTTTTAAGATTTTTTTAACCAAAGCTTTATTTGGCCACTGCTCAGCATGCAATTTCTGAATGAAAATAACTTTATGGCTGGTGTGGAATGTGTTGAGCATCATTACCAGATTTAATGCTCCTGAAAAGGGGCCTCACTTCTTGTGAATACAGAGTATGAGACAGAAGCTATTGAAAACCAGTATATATCAAGATGCTTTTGTATTGAACTCATTGTTCTTGGTGAGCAGTGAGTGTATTTAAAGTATGCTTACCACATCAAGCGTTTCAGTCCCTCAAGGTGCACCTCTACACCTATTTTTATGCCAGGTGGGGATTAGGTGGGCACTGGATTCTTGGCTATTTCAAGAGGGGCAGTTCAGGTCATGCCTAAAAAGCAAAATCAGAGGCACTTCACAAAAGGAAGGATAATTCTAGGATGTGCATCTCAGAAGTTACAGGGATGGAGAGAAAGATTTTTTTTCGGCTTAGTTTCTGGATTATTATACCAGGTTCAGGAGCATAGGTTTAAAATAATTCCCATTTTAGGCATATGTGCACCTTTGAGACTTGAAGTTTTGTATTAATTTGTTTTGCTTTTTTTCAGTTCACACCTGGGTATCAGTTTGCTCTTTCCTTGTGACAGTAAATATGCAATAAAACGTATTGATTTCTTACAGTACAAGAAGAGACAAACATCTTGTACAAATAATATATTAAGATATCCTGGTGTTAAAGAATGATCAACCTAAAGGATATAATTCCAGAGAATTGACCAAAACCCCATATTATGTAGATGGCATTACTGTACACAGAAGTAGGATAGTCGCAGAAGATAAAAGTATCTCTTTGATTATTGTGTTTGCCTTTCTTCTGAAGACTAAATCATAATGTATTTAATAAAATGTCTGATTGCTGCCTAGCTCAGAATGAAATCTGTATGGTTATTTTTTCTTCCTCTAGGCAAGATTTTTTAGCTGCTTTGGGAAGAATAATTACAAAGGCAACTACCATTCTGGAAATAAAGTAATAAGGCTTAGGGGGTTTTGTTTCTTTTGGAGACTTGGAATCAGTTATTTAGATCAGTGAAATAAGTTCTAATAAGTAGGCAAAACTTAGGAATAATTTGAAGGGTTGTTCAATATCTGGACAAAATCCAATAAGCATTGGAAGGAGAAAATCTATGTGGAATCCTAAAAGTCGTCTTCTTTCTTTCTCACAGAATTCTAGCTTTCTCTCTGAAGCTCTTTTTCCTGTACATACAACAAAAACTGAAGAGATGGATCCCTCCTTCAGCCTGCACGAGACCATTGCAAAGGTAACAGAAATGGAGATCTCATTTACCTCTACTTTCTTTCACATGGACAAATCTGAATTTATTAATAATTGTGAAAGATAATTTATTTTGTCCTGTGGATACTTCGAATGTAGTTAAAAGTAGAGGATTTTTTTTTTCATTGAGATTCAGCTTTGGATTATTCTTTACTGTTATATTGTTCAACTGAAGTGATCAAAACACTTTTATGAACAAATGCTTCCTCTTATGTGTTTCAGTTGCATTTTGCGGGGTTCATATTAAACTAATTGGCATGAATGCATAGTGTTGAGCCCCACTAGATGGTAGGAACTAGCAATTTTGTTGCTGTCAATTTCGTCAGTGAAGAGGGTTCTCTGAGGGCACCTTCCCATGCACGGATGGTTGGTTTTGGGAGCTGGCACAGTGTGCTCACTTGAGAGGAAGGTATGGCCATCCCTCTTGTTGCTTCTATATAAAACTCCCTTCATATTATTTATTAATACAATCACTCCTTGCTCTAAAGTGCTCTTTCCTCACTCTGTCTGCTGAGCAAGCCCTATCTCTACAAAGAGACAGGACTACTTAATGGATTCGTATACTTCTTATAATTAGTTTTCTTATAAATAAGAGCTATGTAGACCTCACAAACAGATTTCTTTGTTTATTCGGAGCGACTTCTTTTGGAAAAGCAGCTGCTGTTGAAACATTTCTTTTGGCAACAACAAAAATAAATTCACAAAGATCAGCATTGTGCAGATTTAGCATGTAGGCGGATCAGCTTCTCTGGCTAAGTAGACAGTGACTGATCTTGGGATTTTTAGGGGGTTGGTTTTTGGTTTTTTGTTTTTGTTTTTAAAAGTACAGATTCCTAGACATTCTTTTGAAGCTTGGCAGAGTCTGACAGTTAAGGAACAATCACAAGACAAGAGTCATCTGTGAAACCCTTTTAGGGAATTGATGGGTTTTAAGCCATCCTTGATGCCAAAGTGACTGAAAAGATTCACTATATTTCTTCCTAAAGACTGAGGGAAGTAGCTATGTGATTATTTACTGCATAATTAATTTGTCATTTGCTAATTAGTGTGTGATGGGCCATGTGTAATCTGAATAATCTGTATTTCAGTATTTGCTCTATAATGTTGACTAACACATAAAAATATTTATTAGATGGTTGACTTGAAGCATTTTGATGCTGTGTAAGTCGTTACAAATTATTTTAAGTAGGTTCACTGAACATTACAATTTTCTTTGATAGAACTTAAGGAAGATTGCACTAGGATACAACTATATTTTCATTTTGCTTTTCAGACGGTAGCCCAGGATGCTTTTATAAAAATGAATAACATATACAGCATTGGAGTGAGTTCCTTAGCTGGTGATTGTGTCAACTTTAACTTAGCTCAAGTGGTCTTAAAGTAGCTTTTGAAGAGCTTGAACAGCAACATGGCAGTGCAACATTTCTTAGGCTCATAGTCACATTTCTACACCAATTTCTAGCTCTGTTAACGTGTAGTTATCTGTGCCCTTTTTTAATTCGTTGGCATTTTGACTTCCGTAACATCGTATAGCTACATTTTCCACAATTTACTTCCCCTCCTACATTTACTTTAAACTTGCTGCTTTTTTATTTCACTAGGTCTTTTCTGCCTTTGGCATGAGAAATAATAAACAAACACAGTCTATTTATTTTTCCATACCCGTTGCTTTCCTTTCTAAGCTTTTTTTGTGTCCCAGTGTAGTAACCACTTTGAGCTGTCCTCATAGCTCAGTCATTCCTGCCTAATAATGCATTATCTCTGTACTTATGCAGCTCTGTGACATCTCTTTCGCTTTGATGTAATTAGAACTACGTACCATATTCAATATGTTGGATCACTATTGATGTATAGACTCTCTATAATATTTTCTTCCCTAATCCTTCATCAATAATATTCCACATGCTGTTGGTCTTTTAGACTGTTGTTATCCATTAACTGTTCGTGATAGCTTGAATATTTCTTTCTTCAGTGATAGGAGCCAAGGCATACATCCTGGTTGTCTGTGTATACTCAGAGGTTGTTTTGTCCCCTGTGCATCACTTCACATTTTCCAACAATGAGCCGTTTTGCAGCCCAGTGCTCAAATAATGTGGCATGCAAGTCAAGAAGGACACAGAGAATTGAGTATTTTTCAGTTTTGGTAGTAGAGCTGTGGTTAGTGTTCAGTTTGATGAAACTCATTTGCCACTGCATGTCACTCACCGTGTGCTTCGCCTTTACGGCCATTGAAGGTGGTGGAAACGCTTATGCTGGTTTTGGCAGGAAATTATTTGAGGCCCTTCATCTATCTGAGGGAAGTAGGGCTTTGATTTTTTTTTCCTATGTGAATGGCTTGATACTAAGTAACGATGGAAGAATTTCAACACAATTTTTTACACGAGGTTTGGTGTAAGAACAAATAACCAGCTAATTGTGGCTTCTGCTCTCTGAAGACAGTAGTTACCTGAATTTTGTGAACACTTTGAGAAAGAGGAGATTGCTGAATGTGGCAGGTAAAATGAATGAGAAATGTGCAGCTGTTAAGGAGATAGATCTGTAATCTGAGTGCTTAGAATATCTAATTTATCAGAACTGTTGTCAGATCAATATATCTCAGATCTTGGCACTTTAAAGGTGGATTTAGGGTAGGTTGCTGAAAGACCCAGTCTGATCTGGAAGATTCAGAGCAGAGAAATACGTAGGCTTCATTATGGTGAAGAACCAAGACATTCATTACAGCAGTGTGTTGCAGTACAAAATTCAGTGGTATCTTAAATGAGATTTGCAGACCTTGTAATTTCAAGTGCATTTTATAATTCATATATCACGTATTAAAATGGAGAAACGTGTGCCTGTGTGGCAGAGAATGGGTTGTCCCATCAGACCAGAAGTTGGCTGAAACTCCATTGTTATCAGATGCATACTCAGAAAAGTCTGCTGTTTTTCAGTAAGTTTTATCAGTGTTATTCAGCACAGTGTTTCATGGTAACTAGTCAATTGAAGTTATTAACAAGTTTGAAAATACTTTTGTGTTATGAGGTATGCTCACTAGAGTAGCTTAATAAAACTCAGATTATGCAGTTCTAAAAGCTTTAATGGCAGTCCCCCAACAGGGAGTGCCACTGGAGCCACTTACCCAGTATCAGCCATGGAATAATAATAATCTTTTATTGATTTTTACTTTGGCAGGCATCACAGTGTTGAAAGGTATGCCAAAAGTGACATAATTGGTTTTATGACAAGTTATGGGTGCTGACAGATAACTCTTGAGAAAATTATTAGTGATCCTGATTATTCTGTGCTTCAATTACGGAGTTGCATAAAGAACTAACTGCCATAATGCAGCTCCATAATTGAAGCATAGAATAATCAGGATCACTAATAATTAACTTCTAAACATTAAATATAACAGCAACAGGGAGGAATGTTTCCATTTCAAGGGGAAATAAGGGTTTTTTTGTAACCTATTGTGGGTATTTCCTTTTTATAAAAAAAATATAAAGACTTCCAAGATGATGACAAGCAGATTCTTTTCTTGAAGCAAGTGGAATGAAAACTACTGGACTGCAGGACTGTTGGTAAATGAAATTCACATTTTGACAACAGATTAAGGTGTAGCACCGGAACATTGATTTGAGGAATTCTCTAACAAGACCGTACTGTTCTGTTCTTTTGAAGCATTGAGGGATGTATATTCCTATTTACCCATTGTCTAGATCCATTAATTCTGTAATACAAGTTTAGGGAATACCCATTCATCTTGGCAGTGCAATGATATCCATAACTTTGGTAGTTTTTCTCTCTGTTATCTTCCTAAAAATCAAAATTTGTGGTTTGCTGCATACATCTGCTAAATATTTTAATCTTCATCTATGGTATCTGTGAATGAGCTCTTTTTTTGTATGCTTCTGTACTGCAAAAGCTAAAAGTAACTATGGAGAGATATATGTATATATAAGTGATATATGAGATTTACACATTTAAAAAATATTAGTTGTACAAAACAGAAGATAATACAACATATTTAAATTAACTTGTAGGTGGCAAACTCTTACAATTGCAAAGATTGAGAGTGCAGATTTTGAATCAGTTGAATAATACTGTGAAGAACTATATTAATGCAGTTTCCTGCCAGGGTTCAAAACAAAATCTCATTGTACTCAACCAGCTTGAAATTTCTTTGCATTTCATTGAAGCATCTGTTGTAGTTTTGGCAGGGTTGCAGTCTCCATAATATCCAGTGGAAACGTTTTCACAAACCGTGTACAGCAAGTCTATGTTGCAAAGTTTTACCAGAAACATTTCTGGCAGCGTGTTATTACTGGCAGAGCTGTTTTTGGAAGAGCACATTCACACCCACGTGCTGTTCCCACGACAGCATGTGCTTTTTGGTATCAGGTTGTTCTTGAAAAAGCTGTGTGACATTGTGCTTAGATGTCCCAGTGGCCTCTGCATCGTGCAGCTGTACATCTGCATTTCCATTTATGCATCTCCCTTTTTCATTTAAAAATGCCCTCTGTGTAGAACTAGAGGATTTAGCAGAATTGTTTAAGATTTCCAAACAGCAGAGACAGAATATTACTCTAGTCAGAGTTACAGTACTTAAAGTGTTAAAGAGTTTGTGTGGTGCATACAGAATGGATCTTAAATGTTCAGAAATCGAAAGTCTGATGCACCCAAACCAAGCCCAGAAAACCCTTTATCCTTGGAAGGCCCAGGAGAATATTTGGCAGCCTTCCCCCATGTCACTGTGTGGTTTGCTAACTGGAAATTCTTGACATGTGCCTTGATTTCCATCATGAAAATGTGACACGTTGGCATGTCAGTTTTCACAGGTAATTTCTCCAATTAACTTTCTTCAGTGATGTATTCTTTTTGATGCAATTTTTAAAATTCCTGTCTTCAATCATGTATGTCGTTCTTCCACATAATTTCTCAGTCTATTCATCGTCATACTTCCAAAGACATGAGTTCTGCACAGACCAATAGAGCTCTCATGCCTTTTTAAAGAGAAATTATGTTATGAATTTATACTTTCAAAAGAAGTTATCCAAACTTACAACCAACAAACAGGAATATGGACTAGGGGTAGGAGTCAGAGTTGCTGAATGAAGTTAACAAAACAAAAACACAGTTGTCACTGTATGAAGTGAGAACCAGGCTGGGGGACCTGATGAATTTCCATATTTGATACAATCCACTGTGATAGTGATTTTGAAGATGTGGAGTTTGACCTTATTTTGAAGATATCAGAATTGTATACAGTGTTGTTTGGCTGCTCTGTCACACATAAAAGCATCTGTGTGGGGTTCTTCTGCCTGAGAAATTGCAGAATGACTTGGGGCATCCCTTGTTTTTTCCATTTGTCCTCACACAGCTGGCAGCAATCCATGGTGTTTCAGCAGGTCTCAGCTGCCGTATGGGCACCTGTCCGTGTGGGTGCAGCATAATGCACCAATTCCGTAACTTAAATTACTTGCTTTGCTTTACTTATCAGCCTCTCATATGCTGATAATATGCTGATACCGAGCATCTTTCTGGTATTCATGCCTTATTGGTATTTGAGGTGTTCAGAACTATATTGTCTGTGATGACAGTCTGACTGAATTAGCACAAAACCAATTTATCTAATTTTTTCTGTAGGTGTAGGCCAATTCACCGGAATTTACAGAAATGGTTTGATTTAGCACATATTCTCTTAAGCACACAAGTGAGAGTTTTAGTTTTACCTTTAGCTTTCGTGCATGAAGGAACATATAATCAGTTCAAGCAGAGGGTAAATACAAACCTGCTGAAAACTCCCTTCTGACAATGTGTTCTTTATTCTGTAGCTATTGTCAGCAGCAGTAAGAACAAGAGCAAATCCGACTATATAAACTGGCGGAGTAACTTTGGGGGTGCTGTACGAATTATGGTGAACAGGGAAGTAACAATATTTAATGGAAAAATAAAATGGGCATTTTCTCAGCATTAGATGTGAAAGAGGTGACTTTGCTGCTAAAGACGTAAGGTGTTCCGACAGAAAGTCATGCTGTGTTTGGCCAGACAGCATATTCTCTACCTGCTCTAGCCTAGTTAGGGTAGATTCGCTTGGATTTTTTCAGTAGTTCTTTGTTCCTAAAAGCAAGTAGCCTCAAGGGCTCTTGCATTTTATACTTGAACACTGATGGATAAAGACTGGGTAATAAAAACAAGTTGAGACTGCAGACCCTGGTAAAAATTTGATGAACCAGCTGCACTGTCCAACACAACTTTGCTTGGTTCACTCAGTTATTAAAAAAGAACCACATTCCACTACCCCCTGAAATTTTTCACTTCTTTCCTGCTAATAATGCCTTCAAAATGGAAGAGTTGCAGGACAGAACTAATTCAGTTTCCTCCTGTGACATTTATTCATAAAGTTGTGGAAAGATGTCAAGACTTGAGTATTCAAAGATTGTTTCTGGGCTTCTTTTTGAGTGTCTGGAATTTAATGTTTTCAGCTTAGAGAACTCCTGACAATTATGAAAATTTCAAAATAACCAGGAAACGATGACTCCAATGAACAAGAGAAGCTGCATGAACAGGAAAACATCATCACAATTAGTAGCACAGTTTGTGTAGAAACCATTCCCAGGGCTTGTCTGTGCACAGTTCTAACTGTTTGATTCTCTGACTGTCAGGAGAGAATCATTTCTACATTCCTTAAATCTTTTTGATATTGCAGCAAGACTATATATTCTTTTTAAGAAGTTAGCATTGGCTTCTGTTGGAATGTTTCTTAACCAGATTCTGTTTAGAATGACACAATTCCTGAATTCCTCTTTCAGACCTAAATTTTACTCAGTTGGTCTCAAGATTTGTCTGTCAACTGTCAGTAAAAACAGGGAAAAAAAATCATTGCATCATTTTTCAAGCTAGACTTGTGATTTAATGGAAGTAAATAACTACATGTCAACTCCATCTGATCCAAACACGTGATAAATATATAAGTTCCTACATAATGAATCATTTTAAATCTTATGATAGAAACCCAAGATTGGTGTTTACACATCTTATAGAAGACTTTTTTTTTACTCCAAATTACAGCAGTCTGACTAAGCAAAAGGCAATAAGGTAGGAATGAGAGGAAACATTGTTTAATCCACATTTTATATATGAGAAAATTAAATGCCACGGGTCGAAAATGGTTTTTACAGTAACTGAGCAATTACTTCATCTCCTCGCCTGAATTCAGCATTGACTTGCAGAATCTGGTGATTTGTCTTACACTGTAGACAAAGACTGGGGCATATTTCAAAGCTGAAGTTGGAACTGAGCACATGTTTCGGCTATGCCAGAATTTCAACTACTGACTGTGACCAGCTGGGCAGTCTTCTACTATGTACTTGAGCCACGCGAGTGCCTGTGTTAGGGGGACTTACCTGGCTTGGGAGTAAGTCAGCAATACCTTCATTTACTGTGCCTTCTTTTGGTTATGTTGAGGTTTGTAAACTGGCTGCATCTCTAGCTGGTTGCTGAGTGCTGCATTCGTGACAGACTCTCAGCAAAGATGTTCATGATAGATGTCTATTTTTTTTGGTCTTTTTTTTTTTTTTTTTTCCTGGTGCTTGATGATGACAACTGTACAAACTATATTTATTGCACAAATCAAATGGCTGTTTCCAAGTTCTCCAATAGTGCTTTTTGTACTGAATGACAGGATCATTTATTTTATATCCATTGTTTTTATTTCAAAAATGTGTCTGTTATAAGGGTTACCAAATAATGGGACATATGGATGCATTTTTTTAAGAAATGTCAAAATATTTATTTTTATTCAACCACTGAAATCCAGCAACAGAAAAAACAAATCTGAAGTTTTCTGCTTTAATAGGTAGGAATATGCCTGGGGTTATTTGAATTTTCCCCTATGTTTCCCACTATTCTATTCTTCACACATTATTTTCTGATCTTATCAGAGTATTATTTTATTAATCCATTCTTTAGCATCAGTACTACTGTAGGAATTTGTTATTGGTTAACAAATACTTTGTCTGCCAAAGATTCAATCTTTATTCTTGGCACACATGTACTGACTTTGGTGCTGTGCAAGGAAGATGTGTTTTTCTTTAAACAAGGCACTTGCATTCGAGAGGAATAGTTCCTTTGGGTACTCTAAAAGTATCTTGTCTGTTGTATTAACTCACTGTATTAGCTCTTTTCTGTCTTCAGATCTTTTGACAAAGAAGTCAAATCAGACAATCCTTTCCCCAGAGTGTGCCTCTTAAAACACTAAGTTTCTAATAGCAATAATGGAGTAATGACTCTGTTTCGTTTTTTAATTTAACATAATCCAGTTTGCATATGAAGGAGTGTGAGGTCAAGGCAGTGGAACTTCAGTATGTGCTGAAGTGTTTTTTAGCAAGAGGTGGAAATAGCTGCTTAAGTATTATGAATGAATTAATCGGTTTTGCAAACAACTTGCAGAAATACCTGGGGAAATACAGCTGCTAAGATGTATGTTTATTTTTTCATTTTATTTCTTAAACCATTGTAACTTCCTTTGGTGTACAGTTCTACAATGTATTACTGACATGTTATCTTTTTTTTATTATTATTATTTTTATTTTATTCCGTGATATAACTTCAAACACATCAGAGCTTCACAGATGCTGGAGTTTCCTTTGTGAGCTCAGTTTTGAATTCAGAACCAGATTTTCAAGAGTTTGGTTTCCCTTAAGGAATTTTAAAATGTCACATTTTTCCAGGAGACTTAGCCCAAACCAGTGTTCTAAATCTTGCCTTTAAATGTCAACACCTGTTTTAGCGTCAAACACATAGCTGAACTCTGCTGGAACCATCCTCTTGGTGCTGAGCGTTTCCAGAGAGAGGAGTGTTTAATGTAAAAACCTTATACATTGTGGAAGCTCGCACTGCCACTTATCACACTAATTGGTAGGATACAGAGACACATTCCTCTTCTGTCATTGTTCTGTTTCCAGAATCAGTGATACTCAGATTCTTTGCTGCATCGTTGCTGTTCGGGATGTATGACAGATGCATCTAGAATGACCTGTAGCCTAGACACACTGTAGTTTGCTTTTGGGTATTGGAAATTGTAGATTTGATTACTTTAAGCCATAGAAGGAAAGAAACTGGTCCAAAGATTAAGCAAGCTGGAATAAAGGTGTGTCTATAAATCCTTCCAAACACTTGTCAGGTTAGGAGTAGAATTTCTGTTAAAAAGACGTGTTAAATTGTTGGCAACATAGTCCAGTCTATGAATCTGTGGTTTCCTCTTGTCCTTTGTTTTATTTTAATCTGTCTCCTAATATGTTGATATGCAGCTGTTTCAATCAGATATAACTAAAAGAGTACAATTATATCTTTCCTAATAGATTTCCTAAAATGAAGGATAGCAAAATTAGCATGAATGAAGTCTATATTTTCAAATACAATTGGTCAACCTAAAGAAATTTTGTAAAGTATACAGTTGTGAGACAAAACTAGTGAAAAATATGAGTTAAAAAAGTATATAAGCTAAAGTTATTACAAAATTTCAGGAAGAACTTCTTGTTTATTGGTCTGGTTTTTATTACAAGTGTGATCAATATCAATGAAACAGATACTGCCAGTTTGCCAAGACACTCTAGCATTAAAGCAGCTAAGTTTAGACCAATTAATGTTAGACTAAGAATAAATGAGTAGCCTTGAGCTAGAATTGTAAAATTAGTAGAAGTGTCTGAACAGAGAGTTGTGGACTCAAGATCCTATATCAAAAACTGTGGGGATGGTTAAACTGTTTCAAGTATGACCAGCAGAGTAGATTCAAGCCCATGTGTTAACGTAATGCTGTGAGATTTACTCAACTAACAGGAGTGATCACCCCGTCCACCAGCAGCTCCTTGGGCCAGGGGCTGGGTGTAAACTGTAGCAATCTAACCATAAAGCCAAAGCAATATAAAATACATACTTTCCTAGAGTGGAAATGATATTTCTATTTCATAAGCAGACACCATATACTGGCTATGAAACTGCTTTTTATTTTAATACCTTCTTGTAAAACTAATGGGCAGGAGTTTCATAAATTTTAGCCTAATTCCAACCATGCACATATAATATTGATTTTCAAAGATAGAGCATCTGTATTATCGATTGAAATAACTTTAGTTCAAAATTTCAAAGTACAGCATTTGGACCTAAAAATGTTTTAGGAAGAACTCAGTAACCAATAAATGAAAAGCAAGATTTCAGAAGGATAAAAAGAAAACATGATAGAAATTGTTCTGGAGTAATGTAGTAGTATATTCTAGTGTCCTGCAGTCCTTTCCTCATCTAAAATTAATATGATTATGTAGAAATGGAGATAAAATTTAACTGTTAATCGTATTTTGGAGAAATTTATGTCCTGAACAATACTTCCTTTAAAGAATCATTCATTTTGAAGTAGTGTTTTCTTATAGTTATGTGATAATTCTTGAATTTCAGAGAGTTCTTGTCTTTTCGGTAGATGAAAGGATAGCCCATTTATTTTGTTGCTTAGTAGTAGGTGTACATGGATCATGCATGTGCGTGTTCAGAGATAATTCTCAAGTTTAATTAATCTGTTTTAAATTATTAGAGATAAGCAGTAAAATAATCTCTGTTCTGTTACAATTACATGTGATCCACCAACATTTATGCTAGTTTTTAGAATGACACTGTGAAGGGAGAAAATTTACTTTCTTTTAACAAAGTAGTTCTGATTTTTAAATTATCAAATAAATAGCAATACTAGCAAATAAATAGCAATAGTTTAAGCCTATCAGATGATAAGACTATTCAGATTTTTTTTTATTTTTCTGATTAAGTTCAATGTGGAATTTGTGATTCACTTTTGTTAATAATTAATGATACCCTCCTTTCATTCCAATGAGGATGGGTGTGCGGGTTTTATTATTTGGATAATGAAATTGAGAAATATGTAAATGAATACTGACATAGTTCACCAATATATGTTGTAGTCAAGGAGAGTAATTTGCGCAAAGGTCATCGCCTGTCCAGCTGTTTATCTCAAACTTGCCTGGACAGGGAGAATAGCATGGCAAAGCCATCAAAATCCATGAAAGCTCACTGGAATTTCAGAGCATCCAATAGAAAAGTCAGCTGCACAATCAAGGTAAGATGAAAATTGGTATGTACTAGGAATGATGCAAGTCAGCATTGTCAGAAGTGAATGCTTGTTTCAAACATGTAATTTAAGTATGAAAATAGTTGAATACAAACTGATTTTAATCCTTTTAGAGTGAATGTGACATCTTGTTGCACCAAAACACACTCCCCTTCTGAGCAACAGCATTGTATCAGCACAGCTGCTTTAATTAGGAATGAGGCAGCCTTAGAATATTCACTTCAGCTTGGATAAGTGTTCAAAAGTTCTGATACTTAAATAACTTGGAGAAAGATTTGGGCAGTGACTCTCAGGGAAATAACCTTCCTTAATTAATAACTAGCCCAACCTTCTTCAAAAAATAACCAATTGTTACCTTTTTCGCCCTTCTCTTTACATGACAGATGTAGAAATATAATTGCTGGTTTGGGTTTTATTAATGAGTTTTTAAGGGTAGTGGTTTGTTTATTTTTAATTAAAGCACTTAGTTGGCAAAATCATGCTTTTACTGGCTTAATTAAGCTGTGTAGACACACACACTCTCTTCACAAAATGGAAATACTTAGGCAAGAAGAAAGAGATGTTGCTAAAGATGGTCTACTCAGTAATATTTTCTATACTTCTAATGAGATATTTTAAATGTAACAATTTTTATATACTCAAATCACAAAAGCTCAGCTTTCTAGCCTAACATACTTACAGTTTTACTGTATACAAATTGGCAGACCTTTTATCACAACTTTCAAAAATAACCAAAACAACAAAAAAACCCCAAAATTCACTGGCTTCTGCTTGTATTAGTTTATTGGTGCACTGCTTCATGATTCGATGCTGTTTATTGCATATCAAAACCAAAAAGTTTTAGAACACAAAGGTGAAGCTTGGGTAATTTTTTTTTAATTTCTTCTATGAGTTTTTTCTTTGATGTGTCATTTTGAGGAATCTAATTTTAAATAACATTGTTGCATCTGAGAAGATGCCAGCCTTTGTTCATCATTCAGATTTCACTTTTTAAAATGCATGATTAGTGCTCTCTGTCGGATGAGTATGATGCAAACAGACGAGCTCAGATCTAATTTCCGTCACAGTCCCAGTTCATTGTACTTCAGCGTGGTTCACTCTGACTTCAACCAGAGAGCAAGTGGCCTACATCAAGTGCACATATAAAGAAAAATACTGGTCAGATTTTTAGCTGCTCACAAACTGTTTAAGCCCATAAGTGCGGATGCACTCTCAGATTTTCTGGTGCAGAACGAGAGGCAGCAGCTGCAAATTTCATTTGTTATATTTCAGAATAAAAAGTGTGGGTTTGTTCTGCTTTGTGAATATAAGACCTATTTGGAAAGTAAATTATAAGCCATGTTCTGTGTCCCATCAGTAATCATCCAGTACTACGCCACATTGACATTGCTGCGCTTGAGAGGGTAATTCAGTCCCAAAGCTTAAAAGGAAGCAGAGGAACATTCTGAAGACAAAAGCATAAATACTTCTATTTATGCAACTGAAAAACTTGATTAGGCTCAGTGGAATAAATGCTCTGCTACAGAAGTCTTAGGTATCGTCAAAAAGCAAAGTTGATCAAATCAACATAAAAAGTTGCTTTTTCTCTTCCTTATTTTCCCTTGAAACATGGAGATCATTCCCTTCTATAAGCAGAGCTTGTGACTCAGCATGCCATGACCTTTGATTTTTGGATTCTATTCTAGGATGAGAGCATTTGCCAAATGAGTTTTAATAGAAAGTCCATATGTAATATAAGGAATTACGTAAGTATAATTAAAGTAAAAATTTATATAAGTACTCAAAGATGTGGTAACTTTAGAGGTTTTATTGCTGCACATCTTTTTTTAATATAATTTATTTACTCCAGAAGAACACTATTGTAATTTAAGTTTTCAGTTCAACTTTTTTCCTATTTTTTGAAGTATCTCAGGATAAAAAAATAAATCTTAAAATAACAAGAAGCGCTTGCTTCCTCACTTCTGATTTACTGCCTCTTGCCTTCGTGTCACGTATATTCCATCAAATTCTGAGCTGAACGTCAAGTTCTTAGCACCTGCTATTGGAATTGGATTTTCCAAACACACTGTAACTAATGTAATAATTGAGATCACCAGAAGTATCCATCAGTCGAATGTTGCTGACTTTATAGTTTCACAGTTCCCCTGAGCCAATCTGAACGCTACCGCAGTGAGCAGGATTAAGTTCGATCTGACTGAGAAGTAATCATTTGGGCTTGGTGGTGGTTTTACTTCAGAGGTTTGTTTTGTTTTCAGCTCTCAGATCTGATTCGCTAGACAAGCTTAGTGCCCGTGGAAGGATGACAGTGAGAATTGCATGCAGAGAGCAGCATAGAAAGAGTTATTTCAGTAACGGGCTAATTTTTGAGAGGGTTTGAACTGAAAGGGTATTAAAATTGCCCCAAGGAAGATTAATTCTGTATGTACACTGTGGCAAGTCGATTCTTAGATCTGCTTAAAATACGTGCCTTAAATTTTAGAAGTCCTTTCTGTGTGTGTTGTTGTTATTTCAGTAGAATTGTAGAAGCATCATGTCTAAACTTGACAAATAATAACAAATTGCTGCTTGAACAAGAAAAAAAAACCTAAAGTGTTTTGTGGCTGGAGTGTGATTTATTCTGAACTTTGAAGGAAGAGACAAGAAACAGATTACAAAGCCTTTTATGAAACACATTCTTACATCTGGACTTCAGGAACTCACTCTAAAAGTTCTGATTGAAATTTATAAAACCTAATTAAGAGGTAATGTGTAAAGGTTATCTTTTAAATTTTGATGCTGACAGCTGAGACCCAAGATTGTGATTCAGAAGTCTCAAATATTCCTACAGTCTCAAATATTAAGAGTTGCCCTTGCTAATTTAATAGTAATTAAAAAAGGAAAAAGAAAAAAGACAACATGATAATAAATAAGAGATTGTAAAATCCTATGAGCACTTTAAAGCAGTTATGTCTCTTAGAATCAAAGACCTGATACAATGTGTTGTTTAGTTTAGCTGCTATTGCACATAGAATAAAAACACAGCTACATGAAAGTTAATATGAAGAGTATATCTTTACTACATGACTGTAAACAAAGCAGTAAATTTGAAAATAAATGAACAAGTCTGCAGAAGAACCTGAGCTAAATCACCAGAACTTTTGAGATTTAATAATTTTCACACAGCTAGGTAAGAAAATGCTTTAAGATTGAGCGTCAGGTCTGCTCTCCCTGGCCAATTCAAATTTGAATACTATTTATGTTTTGTGAAACTGTGATACTAAAGAAAGTAGTTCTCAACTAAAAAAATAGCACATAAAGAGAAATACATGTTGGATCATTGACTGAACATGTTTATATAGCACAGTTTGATTTGGGGGTAATTGCAGGGTGAGGTTAGGCATTGACATAAATACCACATTGTCTAAAAGGGATAAAGAAAATGGAGCCATGTGAAGATTCTGCTTTAACTGACATGGATGATATTCTTCTGAACTTAATGTTCCAGCTAGTGCAATCCTTTTGATTGACATATCCAAGGAAAATTTTGAGCTTTCTTCTTTCTTTCTTGATATAAACTGAACAAACTTGCAGCTGACAGGAGCCTTCCCTGAGATCCTAATGAGACAAAGAGAATGAAACATTTCTTTTTATGCTGAAGTACCAAAACCATAATGACATTGTATCATGGCTTCCAAAAATTTATAAAAATACAAAAACTTGCTTGTAACTCAGTAGATATTTTGCATAATGTGGAGGACTGAATGATGAATGTTGAGGATATGAGTTAATCAAAACTTTTCTGTCTCCTTTTTTCCTTTTTCAACACCAAGTTGGCAGTCTTTCATTTGCATTCCCCTTGCTTGAAGGAAAAAAATCTGTGTGCACACTAAAATCTCACAGGACAGGGAGAAACAAGTATTCTTTATTTTATATGGAACTTTTTCTAATTTTTTTCTAAGTAACAGTTTTCGTTCCAGATAAAGTGTGGTACAAACATTCATTCAAGTGTTTTTCTAAACCACCTTATCTCAGAAACTGTATGTTCTAAATACTTCATTTCTATCACAGCATTACCAAACAGCACTGCTATAGCAAACCCACATAAAGTAGCTAAACGTGAAAAAAATAAGTAAATTAATATTTAAGTAGATTTGATTTAAAACATTGAAATTATAAATTTCATTCACTTTAAAATTTTGAAACATCCTCCACTGGAAAGAAACAGAAATTATTAATAATTTATTTTAAATTTATTTAAGTGGCAGTGCAATAGTGACATGATTGTTAGATACCCCACTAAGAATATTGCTATATTTCTTTGAAAGACTCTTGTTCCACTGATTATCTGTTGAAAATTGGATCACTTCTATTTATGTCTAAAGATTTGAAAGGCTATAACTCCATACAGAAATAGTACCGCATTATTCTCTACTGTATTAGAACTAACGAGGCTCACAAACCACAGGCATGGTGGGAAAGAAGAGAACAAGAGTATGATAGCATTTATGTCTAGATTATGAACTTTCCATCTATTTCTAAACATTAATACCAAACTCCATAAAAATGCCTACATTTGTGTAGAGTGTATCCAAAAGCAGATAGTTCATGACATGCACTGCACAAATTACCTGTTAGAGCAGCTTCTCACCACACTTCTGAAAAAATACGGAATGGGAAACAATGTGATAATATCATGGCATCCATTTTCATAGTATGTGCCACATTTTTGTGGATGCTCCCACATCAAGTATGACATTATCACTCTATAATGATTACAGTCTGCCTCAGAGAGCTTATTTGTTTCAAATAACAATATCTGGTTAACAGATAAGATGAATTTTTAATGAAATAATTCCATTTAAAGTCTTATTTCTTTTTAAGTGGCACATTTTTAAATTAATATGTATTTGCTGGAGAAGGACAAGGTTACTGTAGAGCCATTTGCTTTTCTTAGTGAAACAAAAATAAAAATAAATCTTAAGATACTTGGGTACAGTCAATGTCTGAATCTACAGCAGATGCTTTTATCTCATCATACTGTTAGAGTTATTATGTCGTCAGTCTCTCATTTACTAGCTGTCCGAGAAGAGATTCAGCATCTTTTTTATTAAAAAGCAAAACTCTACCCATACCTGGAACGTGTAATTTTTCTCCTCTTTGTGCCTCTTGCTGGACTCTACTGTTGCTGGTTTTCCAGACCACGCTGCAGGAGAGGAAAGGCTTGTTCAAGGTACTTGGCTGATGCACATCAGCCCACAATATTCCATGCTGGAGGTGACGTGTCCTCTGGGTTGGAAGGCCTTGACTTCTGACTTGCTCAGCAGTCCTGTGCTGACAGGAGAAATTATTTTTTCACTTGCTAGAGAAAACAGGTTCTAACATTGGCAGAAGCACCCAAATTCTGACAAGCTTTGGACAGTTGTGTAGAAATTATGTAATAGAAGACAGTTGCTGCATGGGCACATTTTTAAAAACTGAGCTCTAGTTCCAAAATAAAAAGTTATAAATCTGTGTCCCATTTAAGATCCTACGCATTCCACCTGCCCAGAAACAGATCATGTGTTAGTGTTAACAGTCTGCTTTTCATCTCGCATTTATATGCACAATAAATTGCTGGTAAATTTTCCTGGTGGACTTTTAAAAGCAGAAGAGATCAATACTTACAAATATATGCAAAGTTTTTAAAATGGCAAGCACTCAGAAAACATTTGAGTGCATAGAGTTGTTTCCCAATATATTCGCTAGTAGTGAAGTGATGCTGTTGTATTCATGGGCTTTTCTCTCTGTGACTCTGCCTGTCTCAGGTCTCTAGGGGAAGGTGAAGCTGAGGATGAGGAGTGCTTTCTCCTCAGGACTTGAACATGGTCATTTTGTTTTGTTTTATGTTGATGAAGCTGTGCTGACTGCCAGATTCTAGTCTTGAGCGCAGGCCTAATATCCACAAATGGCCAGAGCTAAGACACTGAACTTAAGTGAGCTTGTATACGGTACATACACTATTTTAATAAATTTATAAAGCTGAAAGGCATATGATGCTTTCTTGTATAGTGATGGGTGGTATATGTGCAATTTTTTTCCACAAGTAGCTCCTGATTTTGGTTAGCATACCATTAAGCAGACTGTGGTTGCCAGCTGTTTGAAGATATCAGCTGTCCTAGATGCATTATTTACACGAAGCATTGTGAAAACCCCTATTATTTGCAGTAATAGCAAATTTGGAAGCTTTGATTATTTTTGCTTATTATTCATTTTAATGAAGATTATTGTATATTTTGCCCATGAGTAAGTTGCGACTTCTCTCTTAATGATTCTTATAGACACTGAGGTGCTTCACAATTGGATTAAAATCCAAAGCAAGGAAGCAAGAATCTTAGTGGAAACGTGTGGTTTTGTTCTGTGCATTTAATTTTCAAACTTCTTTTCTGCTTATAGTTTAGGCTATCTACTTTTACTGTGCTCTAGCATTTTGAAAGTATATTAAAAAAAAAAAAAAGGCAGGAAATGATAATAAGAAATTCACCATGTTCTTTCACTAAATTGACAATTCAGTTGTCCTGCTTCGGTGGGGATATTTTGCCCAGTAGCCTACTTCTTGTTTAGGGATAATTATTCTACACAATAATATACTATTTGATAAATCTAGTAGTTATGCATTTGGGTAGATATTCGGGTTTTGCTGTTTTTCAGAAGCTGTCAAGAGACATTTTTTAAAGGCCAATGCTGTCTCTCTTCATATTCTGTAATTTTCACTGTGTCACCATATTGAGAGCTGGATGATTGTATTTGCTGCTTATGCTTTGTCTCAGTTACTATTAAGATTTACATGTAAGTTTGAGATAATTATGAGCATAAATGAAATGAAACGCTTGCTTCCATTCAGTGGAGAATGTATATGTGCTCAGTATATTCCTTAGAAAAGCTGTGACATATGCTGCTGAAATATGTTTCATTTCATTAAAACCCTTCAAAATTTGTAGGTTTCAGCTGTAATTGATTCACTGATTTAGATCATAGATATAGAGCTGCTTCTCAGAATATTATAGGAAGAACAAAAAACACCTCCTTGCCTTAAAACACACCTTTTACTTCTCACGCCTTTCCAGTATCTCATATCATGCCTTTTATTGCACTTAAGAAAAAGGGATTTTAGTGAAATCTCCCCTTAATTTTCAAACAGCAATTTAAAAGGGACATACACGTAGAGAACCCTTCTCCAGAATTTCTCTTTTAGGAGAGGTTAATTTAATTTACTGTTAACAGCTTAAGATGTAAGTTTACTTTTGCATTTACTTTTTTTCTTTGGGACATGTCTGCTCACAGTCCTTTTAGTGAACTTGATGCATTTCTTCTATTAAAGGCTGTTGGCAGGGTATTAGCCTGAGGAGCATGCTACTTTAGAACTTGGCTTTTCCTCTGTCAGAACATAGGTCTTCTGTGTCACTCTTAAAAAGTGCAGAAGAAACATGAAAAACTGTCAAGTAAACATGAAGAGATATAGTCATTTAATTTACAGGTTAACACTTGTCATTTTCATGAGAAGGCAAAGAAAACAGTGAAATTCCAAAGATCATAAGAGTTAAAGACAGTACTTTTAAAAGTTTCTATTCTCAGCTTGGACAATTCCCTAATTTTTCACATAAACAATTAAAACACATCCTTGATATTAAGCTAAGTCTTTCTACTAACTTTTCAGTTTTATTGAAATGCATGAAGCAATTCAAGCTGCTTGGAGAGAAAGTATCCAAAGTATAATGCTGACAGAAGAAGATACTTTTTCAGCCTGACATCCAGAGTCCTCTTTGACTCATCGGAATCTTTCTTAGAAAAAAAGAAAAAACAATTATTAAAAAAAAAAAAAAGTAACCTTTTATTCTTTGCAATCTTTGCCAGAGTTTTTCCAAACTACTTGAATCTAAGCTAAGCAACTCTTTACTAAAGTCCTGTGCGTGCCCAAACCTTTTCATTTATGATTTGCCTGTATTTTTCAAAGAACAGAACTAAGCAAAGCCATTGGGAAGTATATATTACAGTAAAATGCTGCAGTCTCCTCTGATCTGTAACTGTGTTTCCTGGACTACTTTTACCATATTTTCCATAGTTGTAGTGGACTTTGAAGCTTTCATTCTTATATGACTAGTTGTGTCCTAAAAATGATTAAACTGTGACTTAGAGAATGAAAAGCTAATAACTTTTAAATTACTGCCTGCTCCAATAATCTTAGCTTTCACGGTGTCTCAAAAGGCAGCAGAACTAGAAATCTTGCTTCTAGAGGTCATGTAGGAAATACTTAAGATGATCATGAGTCACATGGTTTTAATAGAAACATTTTTAATGTTAAGAAAGAAGCTCTTGCTCACTTTCAGTCTGGCTGATTTAGTCCACTGAGACTGAGCTGTGTTGCTTTTTTTGCAAAGCTTAGTGGGTTTAATTCAAATAAAGTAATGAAGAGAAAAATGCAGAACATCTTTTACACAGCAACAGTAATATGTTTATTGTGTTTATAAAATGTAGTGAACTGCCTAACCAAACCTCATTGAAACCAAATGCAGACTGACAGCAATGGTATGTAACTAGGCTTTGCTGACTGTTTTTTTAAGTCTGTGAGGTAAATAAGATCACTTTTCGAGTGATGGTATCAGAGCTAAGAGCTAAGGTTGCCTGGTGTCCACTCACATCTATGAGCCAGTAGTTGCTTTTGAAAGATCCTTCCAAAGCTCGGTTTCCATTTTCAGAAGTGACCGGTGGTACCAGTGGATAAGTGGTCTGGGATCTTGCTGACTCTGCCCCTTTTACTTACCAGTTTTTTTAGTATGCATCACCTAATCTGGAGTGCGGAAGCATGTACTCCAATTAGCATCGCCAGTGACCCAAGTAGATTATTCTTAGCAGACTAAAAGCCAAAATAAATTCTGGATTTTTTTTTTTCCTTTGGTTTTTAAAGTCAGATTTCAGTCACACTGTCTTTAATCAGTAAGCCACAACAGAAGAGACTGTGTCTTGAGTTCTACTGACTTTAAGTATGTAGGATAATGCTTGTACATAGTGTAGATGACTACACATATTTCTTTTTAGTTTCATTGATTTAGATGTACTTCATGACATAACACATTGCTGACTATCTTTTCCCTCAAATACGAAATCAGAATGGAAATTCAATATCATGGGTGAGATACTACGAATCATTATGATAACCCTTGCTAGCTGAAGATAGATTTCAGGTCATATATGTCTGTGTTAACTTAAGATGAAAAATTTCCTGCCAGTACAGTACACTTCATTCCTTTCTTCCTAGATTGTATTCAACTATCAAAAATCTTTTGCCACTTTACTTGATAAACTGTTCCACAATCCATAATGACTACTCACAAAGTTTTTTCCTTCTCCTTTTCAACAAAAATAGTTTTTCCTTAATTACATTACTTTTGGTTGTTTCTTTTAATTCTTACTGGGAAACTTGAATTTCCTGTTAACTATTGTATTCTTAATTTCTTTGGTAAAAGATTCCTTTATTTTGAGATCAAAGAATTCTGATATACATTAGCACTTTAATTATAAACTACAGAATGATAACTGAATGAATAGGAAAGGCACTTTTAGACTAGCAGGGCTGACAATTAAAAAGGCTTTTCTCCTGGCTTGCAGCATAGCCGAGTGTTTTGTTGTTTTGTTTTTAAATATGGCTATTATTGTAATTGAAGATTAATAATCACTAATAGCTACTGGGCTCTTTTAATGTAATATTCTGCGCCAATAAAGCCCTTTGTTTAGATGGCAATAGTCTCCCCCTTCCTCCCCTCTTTGGCAAATATCTATTGTTACTTGAGCAGAATAAGCAGAAAAGGCAGTAAACTCAACTGAAGATGTATAGTTAAACTTCTGTCTCAGGGGCATGTGGGTTTTGAGCAGGGGAATGCTGGAGCAGTGAAGTTAAAATAAATATTACCCAAGTCAGCATGATGCAGTGGTCTGATCCTGTGTCTAGTGTGCTGTTCCCAGTATGAACGTTCTAACCATTAGGGAACAGGCAGACACGGAGATGCCCATTTGCTGTCTCATGGGGCCACACTCCCGATGGTGGACTGTGACCCCTGAGCAGTACACAATTAGCAGCTCCTAGAAACCACAAGATTCAGAGTGCCATTTCCATTTTTCTTGTTCCAAATGTTTTAAGAGGTCACTATTCATAATATGAATATTAAAAGACTTACACTTTGTTACTTCCTATCTACTGCTTTTGACTACTGAATAAATTCTAAAATCTGTCTTTTTCATTAGGTCCGTAAGTAAAAACTATTTTTTATTTTTTAAATCCAGTATCAAATGTGCATTCTAATAAGTTAGTCACCCCAGAAATGCCTCAAATTCTTATTAGTGGATGAAGCTTGGATGAAAATATTGTTAATAAGGGTTCAGAAGCTGTAACAGTAGCTTCTCTGAATAGACAAATGAAAAACTTCAAAATGTGTTTTGTATTTTCAATGTACGATGTAGACACAGTGCAAAATATTCTAGAAATTTCTGATATCAAAGCTCTTTTGAATTCATTTAGATTTAGTTTAAAGCTATTGAGAGTACATCAAATGCCTATATACATTACATTTCTACTGCAGAGGGGAAAGATGGAAATTCTAAGAATCTATGAAGTCTTAATTTATTTTTAGGTCTGTAAATCTAACTTTATCTGTAACTGCATCTGTCTTCAATTTTAACATATGGAAGAATTTTGAGATTAGTTTTTCTCTTTGATCTGTGTATGCATGTACAATTACGTGCATGAATGTATGACTTTGGATATTGTCAGCACTACCACTGATTTGTTCACTATGTATTGATACCATATTCTCCGGTACTTTTTCTGTTTGAGGGACAATTTATTTGGAATTTTACATAGTATGGGGAAATTACGCTGAGTACACACCGATGACAGTATGCTGAAGGACATTTTTAAGTATTTTCCTCTGATACGTTGTCATTCTGTAGTATTTCTAAAAATCTATGCTTTTCTCCCTGGACTCATGATCAAACCACTTGTCTGCAATGTAGCCTTCCCTTGTCTTGACATATTTGCCTTGTGAGTCTTTTTTCTCCATGCAATGTCTATAGTGTTGCTGCCAAAATGATCTTCCTCAACTGTCCTTTTAATCTTTCCATCTCCTCTTTCAGAAATTCCCCAGGCTCCTGTTGATGTTGTGCAGCAAATTCCTACTTGTTTTTCTTTCTAATTCTCCTGTCTTTCTCAAACCCCATCTTTTCCACTTTCCAGTCTCTTCAAGAACATCGCTTTCATCATCTTCTTTCAGTGCAGGCATAAGATCTCCATCTGTGTTGTCTTTATAGTTGGAATACTCAAGCAAAACTTGTCTCCTTGTCCGTTTACCCATATTGAGATCTCTTCTGATTAACTCACATGTTCCAGAAAGTTAATCTAAAACTGGAGAAAAATAGTCATTCAGCTAAGCCAAAACAAAAGGAGTTGATAGCAAGACCAGAAGCTAACAAATCTATGATGCTTACCAACAAGGTGAGTCCCAGCCTTTGAGTTGTTCTTACAAAGAGACTTCTCAGTCCAGAGTAACCTGTTCCTTTCGAGTCCTGTACCCCCGCTTCTAGGTTCAATTCTATCAGATAGGCTTAAGAGAGGTGACAAGTCTTTTAGCATAATGTCTTTCGAATTATTTTATGGGACATGTATTTTTGGTGCTTAGACACTAATGATGATTATAAATAAGAGATATTTTTAAAAGGTAGTACCTAGAGCAGCCATGGTGCAGCATGGTAGGTAAACAGTGATTTTTTTAAGATTTTTTTTTCTTAACAGTAACTGCTGTCGTTCGAGCAGCTAGTAACATTTCCTGCAATGTTGTAAGATTATATGTTTTTAAAATGTGCTTCTTTATGTAATCTTTGTTGTTGCCATTATATCATGCTGGCTTTATCATTTTAATACAGAGCCCACATAAAGATAGGTTGCAGTGGAATGAAATGGCCATCATCATTTGACTATCTTAGTAACAGGTGTATTATTACAGCCCCAGATGTGGCAATAAATCTCAATTCTACCTTCAGATACTTTGAGTTTTATTGCTAGGGTTCCTTATGAATTTTGAGGGCTGTTCTATAGCACAGGTCATTCTTCTGAATTTTCTTTCTCTGTTTATATAAATATTCTGTGGCGAGAAACATTATTTGTAAGGTCTTTATTCATTGTTGTTCAGGGAGAAGTTTGAGAGGTGAGAGAGTCTCTTTTTCAGGTAAATTGGTAGCCTCAGGAGCATGCCAGCTAATTATAAAGTACTTCAGTAGGTTCATCAAACTGACCTGGGATTCCCTAAGGCTCAAAGAGTTTGTCAGACTTGGCATTTTCCCCAAGCCTGAGGGGAGCTTGCTCAGTCCCAAACATATTCATCTTTAATTAATCTTTTCTTTTTAAAATAAAACAACCAATCTCCCACCACCTTTATTTGTTAAGTTACACTGTTTAATTACAGGAGGAGATATGAGATCTCCTTTTAAGATTCAGATTTCAAATTATTAATGAAAGTCAATTGATTACTTCTGTTCTATGTATCTTGCACAGTATATATTGAAGACTGAATATTCCAGTTTGAAAAGTAGTGCAAAAAAATGCACAGAAATTGCATCCTTGAATTATAATACCTGTAAGAAGCTTAAATAGCTTTCTGGCTTGGTAACTACCATACAGGTATATCCAAGAGCAGAATCTAACCCTAACTGAAGCAATTGCCTAATAAGGAGATTGAGCCTCTTTATGGATATTGCAGTATATGCTGGTGTCTGGGGATAGCCTCGGTATAATATACATCTAATTCTTCCCTGACGTGGAACGTCTCTATTAATGTTTTTGGGTCTTTTCTATGGGCTATATACTATAGATCTCTGTATTTTCAGCTTCCCTTGGATCCTCAGCACTGTGGTTCATGAGTAACCCTCCCTCAGGGCTAGTCTGTCATGTTTCATGAACTGTCACTGCTCCAGTCCTGACTGATTAGGGTGACCTAAGTGGAAAAATTTGAGGTACCTTTGGATCAAGAGGTAGCAAGAGAGAAAAGAAAAATATTTTTTCTCTGTAACCAATTAATATCTTAGTTTTTCTGAGTTTGAGAACATAGGGAGACTTGAATATGTAATGTTCTCATGGGTATTTTTGAAGTGCTTATTCTGTTGAGTCTATGATGAATTGACTGCCCAAGTTTCCCAAGTTCCTCAGCCCTTCATTGATGCTTTTCCTCAGGGCTCTCCTAGATTCACTTTCTTCTGTCCCTTGCCCCTGGTTCTCCCCAAATCCCATCTTTCTTTCTCTAAGGACTGACTGCTGCATAGCATACTTTCCTCTTTCAGTATGGCCATTTAGAAGACATTTCAATTGTAAATAAAATTCAAGCAAAACAGGGCATGGTTTTGGGCTCCTGTTATAGCATTTCCTCATCTTCTCACAAATTCCCATAGTCAACTCTGACCCATTTTGAAGGTCATGCCGTGCAATGAGATTTAAGGATGGCGGCATATTAATGCATCTCAGTGTCCTGATATCATGATTGTTAACACTGAAAAAAAGTGTATAAATGAAATGGTGATAGGTGAGAAAAAACAGAAAAAAAAAAAAAGGTATTGTCACAATAATGGAAGAATAATGAACAGCAAGGAGAATAACTGTTAGGTACTGAAGCAGATTATATGCATTTTTTTAATTAAGAGTGCCTAATAGTACATATGATTTCCTTTGAATAATAATTGCATGCTGATGAAGTGTGATTAAAGACTTTTTTTTAGGAGTTCAATTAAATCAAATCCATTTCTGTAAAAGGGGAGTGATTAAAAGGATGATCTCAAGGTCTAAACTGAAAGCTTTGGTAGAAGCTTCCTATTGTAGATTTCTTTATTATTGCAATCCTCTGATGACTATTATCTAGTTTTTAACAATGCCACAAGTTTCAGACTTAGTGCTGCAGATTCAGCATGAGAACTGGCTTCACAGATCACATAGAAACTTAGCAAGTACTTGGATGTCCTTGAATGTATGACCCTGGGATTGGTCCTAATTCACAAAGATTCTTGATTTGTGCATTTATCTTGAAGCATATGAGAATATACTTTGATTAATTAGGATTGTAAGACAACATACTTTGCTAGGCTGATCTATATTTCTGTAGAGTGCTTGTGAACCTGTGTGATTAAAAGCAGACTTGCACTGCTGCTTATTTTATCTGCTAGTCATTACTGTCTGACTTGCAAGGCTCAGGGACCGGCAGGACCCAGCCAACTGTCTGGCAACTGTTAACACAATTATCAATTATCCGTCTGAGTCTTATCATCTTGTGCTTTGATTATCCTGTATCGTGAGTAAGGAGGGCTAGTTGTGCTAATGTCCTGATTGGAGTCAGGAAAGGTACTGATACTCATTAACTGGTAGCAAACACAGTGAAAGCCTTTTGGAGCACAGAAGAATGTGATGATTTCTGTAACTATGTACTAAATGCTCAAGCTGTTAATCACAGCATCCTGTGTTTTCATACCAGTACACAGGAACCTAAACTTGTCTATTACTCTGAGATGACATTTACTTTCCTTTATGGCTTAAACCAGGAAAGATACCTAAAATGTCTTGTTCAAAACTGGAATGGAGTGTGCACTGTTAGCTAGCTGCATATTTTATGCTTTGAATGTCTGCCTTATACAGGCAAATAAAGAAAAAAATAAGCTATATAGTTTTGGTTTAAGATAGTAAAGATCTATCCAAGACGCAATTTCTGTACATGATCATTGTCATTAGATATCTTTGCCTCGGATATGTGGAAATAAATTTTGCTCCACATTTTATTATATACTTCTCTTTCTGCTGGAACAATAGCTTGATCTGTTTCCTCAAGACTGCCTGTAACCAGCTTCAGGCAGTTAACATTGCTGCTTTAAAAAGGATCTAGCCCTAGTTTCCCCCTCCTCCTGTTATGCCTGAAGTGGGTCAGAGAATGAAAGCATTTAAAAGGTCACTTTCTGTGCAATTTTGGCATCTTGGTTTGTGGGAATGCTACATGCAAATTATTTAGCTTTAAAGAAAAATTTTCTGTATTTGTCACTCCCAAAGTCTGCAGCTGGTAACCAGAGCAACCTGGCTTTAAAGTTGGAGATAAAAAAGAATTTTAACTTTAAAAGTTTAAAATTCTCTTTAAGAAATCTACTGTGAGGGTTTGTAATGATCTAAAGATTAGCATTGTCATGGTGTGACCTCTTCATATAGAGCTCATGAAATGCGGAAGTTTTTTCTGTTATATCCTTTTGCATGCTCATAACTACACATATTAGGGAAAGTCTGGCTGAATTTTTTTAACAAGAGGCTTAAATGTAGTGGCCCTTCTAGAAGTTAATTTGATACTTTATTTGCATCTAGATACCACTAGAATTTGATATACATATATATGAAATAAGTAATTAGAAACTTTTCCCAAGGTTATTGCTACTTACCTGCATACTTCAAAGAGGTGCAATTTCTGTTTGTGTGGCGGAAAAAAAAAAAAAAAGGAAGAAGAATAAAGCACTTGAGAAACTCTTCCCTTTCCAGTTAACTTCACGGCACCCTTTGTAAGCATTAACCCTATGTATTCTGCACAAAGAGTTGCTCTGCCTCAGTCCCAAACAAACCAGGTTGAATCCAAGTTCACTTACACAGTGCCAAGCCTAACTCAATGAAGGTGTTATCTTGGAAGCCGAGTTAATAATCCCCATTCTCTGCCGCTGTGGTAACAAGAGCATGAGAACGGCCATCGTGGGTCAGACTTCAGCCTGGTTCCCAGGCTCTGGCGGTAGATGGTGAGGAACACCTCGGAAGAGGGCTATGTCTCCCATGACCACAGGTGAAGGTTGACTCTGGAGCATCGTTTTTGATCGTCAGCAGTGCGCTGCTCTGCAGGAGTCTGTGTGCTCCCATCTGAAACCTGTTTGTGCTCCCGGTGCCCGGCATGTCCCATGGCAGTGAGCTCCAGAGCCCAGCGGTGGCTCTCAGGACACCAGAGACCTCTCCCTGGCCTGTGCTGGGCCAAGAGAGGAGGATTGCTCTCTGCCGTGGTGCAAGGAGCAGCATCATGACCCCGCAGTGTCCTCTCTTACAGCCCTTTCCTTGGTGGTCTGGATAGAAGGTAGAAGTGAGTGGAAAGAAACTCTGTATAAAAACCTATGGTGTTATAACCCAGGGCATTGGTATAATTGCTGACTAAAACGTAATACAATTTAAAATACATTTTTTAGTGTACACATATTACAAGAATCACATAAATGCATTTAAATATACACAAAATATAGATTTCCATATACTATATTAATATAATTTCAAATGTAGGAATTTCTACGTGTGCACAGAAGAAAAGCAGTGATCAGTATGAGTGTCTCATTTGTGCAAGTAGTCGAAGACAGTAGGATGAATGAATTCCTTCCAGCTGTGAATGAAATCTATAGGAAATGTACTCTCATCACTATAAGTTGGCCAACAAATTAGATTTTAAGTAAATTAATCACTTAAGAAAATACTTCTCACCTTAATTTCTCAGTGCCTTGGAATCTCATCCTGAGCCATGCAGAAAATGTAGCATATGATGATGTGAATAGAGATTTTCTGTACCCCAGAGGAAGCCGCCCAAGTTACCATGATTCTGGCATCCTAATCTGTAGCTTTCAGAATGCCTTATACTGTGTGCCACCGTAATACAAGTAGTTAAGTGTTGTTTGCTTTGCTCACGTTACCTCCAAATGTTTTGTTCACTATCAGCTTTCCTTCCTAATCAGTATTTCCTACACTGAAGATAAATAAAACAACATTAAATGATGGAGGGTGGTGTTGAAATAAAATTTTTAGTATTTGTAAGACATCAGATACAATTCATACATCTCTTGTTCGGAAACAGCGGTCTGTTCTGAATTACTGTGCTCTAGTTCACCTACTGTAGCCATTGACACGCTGTACTCTTTTCTCAGAGAGCCCTCTACTGACCTAAAACACCGTATGTTAAACTGAATGTCAGATTCCCCAAAATATCATTTGACCTGTAGTGTAAATACATGCCCTAGTACCAAGATAGATTTCAGTAAGAACAAAAACACATTTGGTATTACTGAATTTTTGGGAAGTTCTGAGTTTCCAGAAGCTGACAGCTTTAGTGCAAAACAAAAATGTTTGTGACCAGATTTCTATTTCTTTGTGTAATTAAGGGAATGTGGTTCTTCAGAAAAACAGAGGGTCAAAGAAGTGGTTGTTTTCTCATGCTCCTGCCTCTGACTTCTCTTGTATGAGTCAGTTACATTTTTTGAGAGGTGATGAATATAAGAACTCTGTAGACTGATTATGCAGGAAATTTTTCTATAGCAAATTGAGATCCTAGTATTAAAAATGCTTATTAATTTATCATGAGTCTCACTACCTGCTGCCATTCATACAGTAACACTAGATGCTGAAATTACATTATTACCAGGGAAGCACAGATTTCATTTAAATAGACTCAATTTCTCATGCTTAATTAAAAAAATCTGATAACGTGAAGGAAGTTGGAAGGTGGTGGGGGAACCAGCAGAAAGCAAATTCAGGAAATTTGCCTGTATTATCAGAAGTATTTCTCTAATTTTGCAGGGTGGAGTGATTGGCAAAGGCTGATTATTTTAATGTTTGAGATTGCTAACATTTTGGTTCTGAGATACGATCTTAATATATGCAGAGATTGATTCCTTATTTTGGGGGAGTGTACACTGAAACCATTGTTTTTGCTTGGGTTCATGTCAAATGATCTCAGCAGGTCACTCTGCTGGTCAATAAGAGAGGAAAGAGAAAACCCTTGATGCAGATATCAACACCTGAGATTAGACAATGCAACAGTCAGCCACAAAAGTCAAACGTTTTCCTTCACCTTTAGAAGAAAAAAGAGAGAAAAAAGTTTGAAGTCATCTTCAGCAGTCAGTTACTGATCACCCTAGGCAGCACGTATCCTTCCATGCTCTTTCATCATCCTGAACTCCATGTACAATATGTGAAGGGAGAGGTGCAAGGTGTGCGGGGCAGACACGACTCCAAGAAAAGTGTGTCTGATGTCAAAGGAAATCTAGACCCAGAGTTCAAATAAGTTGTCCAGTGTCCCACACTTATGAATTACAAGGATTGTTTGAGTCTGTAGGAGGGAGTCTCACATACAGAGGTCTCTTGTGTCTGTAGTTGGGAATTTACACAGATGTACTACAGCACCTTGTTACATTACCTGCTTTCTAATATGATTTGTCATGGTTTTGGTAGATTAGCTGCCATATGTGGGCTTCTTTTCTCTAGAAGTGCACAAATGTCAGTAAGGTGAGGTGGTGTTAATATTCAGAGAATAAAATTAAATAGTAAAAATTAAATAGTAAAAGTTATAGAATGCAGGAAAGAAGAAAAACTATGTTGCAGAGGTATATGGCCTGAAATACAAAGGAGTTGCCACTACACAATTCAGATTTCAAGTAGCTGTGTCTGATTCATTCCAGCAGGTAAAATTGGAGTACAGCACTACTGAAGAAGAGTGTTCACAACAGGATAAACATGGCAGTTTACCTGATTTGTTAAGTTATGTGTTTTGTAACTTGGTGTGTGAAGAGATCTGAGATGCCTGTTTACATTTTAGCACTCTTAATGTAACTAAAAATGTCCCAAAGGCTCAGCACTTACACCCACTGAGGTTTACATAGCACACAGGCTAGATATAGTGCAGAGTTCCAAACTTCAGCAGATAAAAATAAAAACAAGACGGGCATGTGAACTTCTGTGTAAAAGAAACTGCCTGCACACTGTATGCTGATGTTTGTTCTGGCGTTTTACATTTTTGTATACTGGATTGTTCTTTGAATTGTGCCAATAGACGTTCTTTGAGTTGTTAGTAGGCAGCTTAGATACTCAAAGAAGGAAGTTGCCTTAAAAACTGAGTTTACCTCAGATTAACTCACTGGAAAACCACATGTGACATACTTGCTAGAAAAAAAAAAATCAATTATGAACCCCTTCTAACTCCATTTTAATTAGTTTCCTTATTAACATTGTAAACCAGCTTAATAAAGGATATTTATGATTTACATAGATGAACAAATTGTGTGTGTTTAATCCAGTTATTGTACTGTCAGAGTCATTTGGAGAGTGGTACAGATCCACACGATGTCCCTGAAAGCTGACTTTTGTAGTGAAATTAAGTTTATAAGCTGGGTAGAACTGCAAGAAGGAATGGTTCTAAATGAGTAGGCTTAGCAGTTTAGAAGAGAATGGAACCTATGTCTTATTTCTTAAGAGCCATGTGGTACTGAATCATCTTTAACACCAGCACTTTTGGAAGTCGGTTTTATTTTTGTTTATTTGGTTTTGCTTTGTTTTTTTCTTTTGGGATCTGCATGGAATCAGAAACATAAAGGCAGGAGAAGTAGTTATTTCCTTCCTACAAAGATGTTTACACTCTAAGGTAAAAGGCCTTGAAAAAATGTTATGATACTTTGACATAAACCTATTTTGAAAATTCAGATTCATTTTGCAGTATTAAGTATAACTCTACAGTGGTTGTTATGTTTCATACTAATATTTATCTTTAAAGTAATTGGATGTTCATTAAATATATTTTAGTTTACTGAAGAATACCTTTCCCAAAGCCAAGTGCAGTGAAAATATTACTCATTATTTTTTCATTTTAAATTGTGTAAGAAAAGCATTTCAGAATCAATTAGCATTTGAACTGTAATTTTCTTCTTTAGATTTGATAATTGTGCAAATGCTACATCAATTATTGTGTGTGTTGTGTGTGTATTCATATGTATAAATGTTATTTGAGAAGTTGTCGTTAGTTAGAACCAGTTCAATATGGGAATAAAACCAATTATGCTGCTTTAGCATTTCAGTTTATGAGAAAATTGTTGTCTTTACTCTTTGCTAAGTTATTCTTGCATTTAATAATTCAATACTCAGTTCGAACCATTTTTCAACAGGGAAAAGGAGGCAGAAGCTTGTCTTTATTTTCCATGTATATTCAGTGTTGTACTCCAGGGAATGGTATATCCAAAAATAAGACTATAAATAAGAAATCAGCAGCCTTTTCTTTCTTGCTGCATTATGTAGGTTTGATATATGCTTCTGCAGCATTATTATTTACTCTGTTCAAATCAATGCTCTGAGCTTTCCCTGATGTGATTGATTTCTTCCAGATTAGCCTACGGAGTACGTGATTTAATAAACACCACTCTTACCTGTTTGCTAACTCACAAATGTCTGCACTAGTACATACAGAGAAACCATAAAGTTTCCAAAATGCTTCAGTCAGTCATAAGATTTTGATGATATAACTTTATTTGAATAGAAAAGAGAAAACAACTTTGGTCTTACGTAGTCAAAAGCAAAATAAAATTGCTTGGAAGAAATAGAAATAAGGCAAGGACTGATAAAAATTAACCCAGATTTTGTAGGAGATAATGGTGAAAAGCAAAGATGCTTATTTGGTTATTCTCTGTAACGCCACTTTCATACCTCAGAAGAGAAGCATTTTTCCATACTTCTGTGTTCTTAAACATTGTGGTAACAGATTGAAAACTATCAGTAGCACTATATAGCTGTTCATGTCCCTCCCTAAAATATACCTGTGAATTTGTAGTGAAGGTTTTTGCAGAAATGGAATGTCAGGAAGAATTCAAATGTTTTGTGTGCTACAGTACTATTTAGGATTCAATGGGTTTGGGCTTCTTATAAAATGCCTCTTCTTTCATAGGGTGTTATTTCATTACCACAGTTGCTTTACCATACCAGCTTCCAGCTTGTGAATGTTTTGGACAACTGTGTCTTGATATTGGAAGAGTTCTGTGCCAGACAAGGAAGGAGTTTCATGGCATTTGGACCTTTAGAACCAGATTTTTACAGTTGTTTATGGCTGGATTATATGAACCTGGTTTATGAACCTGTTTTGGATGCAGTTTTGTATGTATTTCTGTTTGTCCTAATAATTTAATTTTTGTATTTTTGCAATGCCTCTCTGATATTCTCAAGGCAAAGGTTTTCTAATGTGTTTCAAGCCAGAAACTTTAGTGTGTGATCACCAATAGAAACCGTAATGGCCTTAGAGCATTAATGGACCATGCAGCTGGGAAGTTTGGAGAAAAGTTTCATGAGAGGTTACTGTGTTATATTTTAACACAGGTGTCCAAATATAGCATTTTTTTCTTCTTCTTTCAAGTTCACTCTTAGTTCTTTAGTTTTCCTGATAACAGCCTGACATTTTATTATTACTCCCTATTTTTTCTCACCGTATATATGGTAGGTTGTTTTTTTTTTCTTCATGCCTTTTGCAGTATTGTATTCTCTAGAGGTAAATCTCAATGGCTTCGTAGTACGTCTCTGCTCACATGTGGATTGCAGCCTGATATACAGGACAATCCTACGGTCTCTGTAGCCAAATCAGTCTGTGGCCAGGTCATTTCTTTAAGGCTTTCTTAGAAGTGTTGTTGGGGTTCTATTAATCCTTTTCCAGGAAACTTCTATTTCTGATATTACCCTGTTTTCATCCACTTTCCTGGGAGATTGTTTTCCTTTTCAATTGCTGTACAATTGCTTTCTAATATTACTTAGCATTGTTGTCTTTTCCTACTACTTTGTATGGTAGAATTAAAATACTGCTTTCAGCACAGCAACTATCATATTGCTTTTGAAGGACAGATATTATTCTAACTCCCCAACACCTTGGGAAGTATTGTACAATATGATTCTATTCAGTCCACATTTTTATCAACACGATCACCGTCACCTGCAGCCATCATTCCATTTTAGAGCGCAGCCCTACAGCTATTTTTTCCCTTTTTGCAATATCAAGATATGAAGAAGATGAATGAAAGTTTCTTGCATGTTTTTGTCAGTGGGTTTTTATAGCTCCCATGAACAGTGATGGACTTGGCAGCCTGGAGACTGAAATCCTCTGTTTAATCACAGCCTAGGTGCAGTTCAGCAAAAAGACATATTTCTGTACACAGCCCCTCTAGCACGTCTAAGCCCTGAGCTGGAGAGCTTGTCTTATGTAAGTGAAAGCAAGCACTCAGGCCACTCAGTCCCTGGCCTTTTCTCTGCAGCTGTTGAAAAGCAGCATTCATGCCATTGAGGTTTGTGACAGGTGCTGATGTCTGGCCTGGAGTGGACTGAGAAATCTCTTTTACTCATTTGGGAATTTCTTTTTGTAAGTTACTGAGAGAATATAGTGTTCTGTCCCGTCTGGAAGTTGTACGTCTGTGTGCATCAAGTTGTCAGGTCTCTCTTCAAAAGGCAGCAGGTTTCCAGGTCAACTTGCATTTAGCCATGGGCTTGATCTGAAGCTCATTAGTGTCTGTGATTTTTTTCTTTCTTTTTTACTTGTATAAACTCTCAAAATCCAATAGCTAGAACCAGAGACCAAAGTAAAACAATAAACCTAATTCATATTTTTAGGATGTTGAGGTGTTTTATTTGAAAACGAAGCAAAACTAAGGCCCTTCAGAGACTTGTGTGGTATCCTAGATCCAAAGAATAAGTACTGCACAAAATACTTGTGTGTGGTCATAAGCTGTAATCTCTTAATGTTTTTCCACGTTGTATTAGAAAGGCAATGGTCTAGGTCATATTCATTTTCACAGAGATGTGTTTATGGGATTTTATTCATTTTTCCCTAAAAATCCAATGTAATGAAATATGTGCTATTCCAAAAGAAATGCTGGCTATTAAATCTGCTAGAAATTATTTGACTGTCTTGTGGGTTTTTTTGTATTTTTCAGCTAACAGGACAAGTGACTTTGCAAATTGCCAGTGAACCAGTTTTGCCGTTTAATGCCCTCGACATCGCATTAGAAGTTCAGAACAGTCTTAAAGGTAATTTTGTTAGAGGAATATTGTTCTCCATTAATATAGTGGAAAAAAAAAAAAAAAGGATCATCTCTTCCCTGGTGCAGATTTTCAATTTCCACTTAAATGATAGCCAATGATTTCAGTAGTTAAAAAGTGTCATTTTATAATGCCAAATAAAACACAGGTTTTGCTGCTAAATAAAGCCATAAAATGTTTCTATTTCTTCTGTTGTTACTGTGTCAATTAAGGAATAGCTAGTACTAAAATCTCATAATTACTGTCAAAGATAGCAACCTGTGTGACCGAACTTGATTTTAATTCTATTCAAGGCTTTGTTCAGTACAAGGAAGAGCGAGCTTCTAATCCTGTTTCCATTTGGCTCCTTAATTTTCACAGTCATCTTCCTGGTTTGGTTATTGCACTAACTCAACTTGTTGGCAGTGCATGTGAACTTTTCTCCTTTTTCAGGTGTGAAAAAGCATGAGAATTTACCAATACGTATTCTTGATTAAGCGCTGAGACCCTGGAAGTTTCCTAGACAGAAAGTGAACAAAAGCAACTGGTAACTTGGAAATGATACAGATATAATTCTCATAGACTCGGAACTTGGCATTGTTTGCAAGGTGTAGGATGAATGCCCTGATACGAGACTGCTCCGTCAAGATTGTGGAGTCATTAGCCATTATTAATATTCTGGTGTCACCTCATTTCTGGCTCTTTCTGTTGTCTTGTGGCCTTTTAGGGCTTGATAAAAGAACAAGCATTCTGCAGGCTTTTTGTGCTGTGTTGATAACAGAACCCAATTAAGCTGATAGCCTGTGCCTTGAGCTGTTTAAGGTAACCCAGTTAAAGGGTGCAGTTGTGTCTTACCAATGATGAAAAGAGTATCTCTCTTAGCTCCAGTCCTGAGGACTAAGGAGATATTCAAATGAGATGCAACTCTCTCCTTCCTTTTCTAAGTGACTAGTTGAAAGTAGGCGGGATGTGGAGAGCACATAAGAAGCTTAGTCCTTTGAGATTATGACTTTTTGATAGCTGCCAAACTCTAAGATAATTCCTTGAATGTGTACTAACTGAGATATTTCTGAAGCTGGTATTCTGATCAGAGTTCAGTGAACTTAAAAGGAATATTAAAAGGCACATGCCTGAGAAGAACCCCCCTGAAATTTGAAAGACTACTCCAAGGCATGATCTTGGTAGGACCTCACAGTGGAAAAATGTGAGATAGGTAAAAACATGTTGTTATTTCCTCATCCATCTCTGATACAGATTACCTGTAGTGTGCTAAGGCCTTTCAAAAATAATTTTTCTGTGTATGGGTTTATGGAACTCTCAAACTGATCTGTTAAATAAAGATGTATGTTCTATAAAATCACAACAAAACTAGATAGTTTAACAGAATGTGAGATCCTATCTCAAAGATTTTTTGCAATCTTGAGGTGTTGCACCTGCTTTTCATTCACTCCCTACAGTATAAAGTATCACTTGTTTGTAATACACATTCACAAAAGTATGATCCCTTTTCTTTAATCTTTGCCATCCATCATTGTCAAGACCTAGAAGTCAGTAGGCTGGCAGTGCTCTGGAATCAGTGAGCATCCAACAAGACAAGCAATTTGAGCTCTGTTGTGCCATATAAACATTGGTTTAGTTCAGCCTAAACACAGCAGGGAAGGATCATCAAATAAAAAGTGTGGCTCAGCTGGTATTCCTTCAACTGAACACGAGATGTCTGGTATCGTTCTTCCTTTTCTCTTTACTTTGAGTAACAGGGAATGTTGATTTAAACTGACTTTTTTCCTCTAACTTCAGTTAGATCATTCATCTCAGCCACTTCAGGGGAGGGAAAATTATTTTCTAGGCTGTAGGGCCAGCAGGATAAATTTTCTTCCAGCTGTTCACTTTGGAGTTTTCTTTAATGGCTTTTCTCGTGACTGTCATGTTTCATCTATCTCTGATTTGTGACAAATAACAGTTTATTTTTATTTTGGAAACCAAGAAGACAATGGTCTTTTTTTTTATTACTTGGAGTAGAAGTTGCACTTTTTAACATGGCTTGTGGATTTCTTCATTTCTGAAAATATTTTATGTTGTCTTAGATTTCCAGTTCAAAGATACATTGAGTAAACTGTTTTCCTTCTCCAACTTGATGAAAACTGTGAATGTAGAAAAGTTGAAGGGAAATCTGCATGACATACTTGAAGATTAGGCTTGATTTTCTGTCTCGCATATGGTTCAGCCCATCACTTCAACACGTATTTTATTGCCTTTTGGATTTTCTCACATTCTTGAATTCATAGGTATAAATACTTGAGTCACAGTTTTTCAGGCTTCTGGATGTCCTCATAAAAAGATGTGTGCGTCTTGATATTTGCTAATATTGCATTTATTTATGTTTCCAAAGGATTAATTCTGTAATGGATGTCTGTACTGTTAGCTCTGTTAAGTTCAACAGGATGTTGCTCAGCACTTTCTAAACCATTTCTTACCTTCAGGATAGGCTGGATGGCAGGTTGTAGGGAAATGTCATCCACAACATGTTTCCATCTGGCTCGGGGCCTGTTCCTCAGAAAGGTGGGGAAATGGCTGTTCAGCACCATGTTCTCTCCATTTGGAGCACTTGGAAACAAGCTGCTGCTTTTGGGTTTACCTGAAAGGAACGATTGTGGCTGGAGAGTCATTTCTTTTTGTGTGTCCATTGATTATCTGATGTTTAACAGGAAACCTTGTGGTCATAAATTATATGAGATGGGTTCCAAGAGTGAAAACCAGGTCCCTGGGGCTATTCAGGCTGTTATCTATCTGATCACAGACGTGATGTCTTAGAGTAATTCATAAATAAGCGATAGTTTAAAATATTCACATTAACTACACATTGCAGTTGTGCAGTGTTTGTGCCGGTCATGCATTTAAAAACTAGACCCACTGCAACTTGAATCAAATACAAAAATATCTTTGCATAATATGAAAACCCAATTTATCTTTTGAGGTAGGGCACAAGCAAGATGTCAGATCTGGTGTGTGAATGATACAAATGGTTCTTTTAAGTACTTCTATAAGTACTTTGTATGCATATGCAAGTACAAATGTATAAGCATTTTCATGTAAGTATTTTGTATCTCTATAAGTATTTTTATTCAAAACATTCATATCATCTGCTAAATGCACTGTGCATTCTGGACTTGCTCATTGCGGCCTCTCTTACACTGGATCTGAGCCTCTCTACATAATCTAGTATTTATTACAGCAGACTTCAGGGATTGATGAAGGTGTTAAAAGTGGATCAAAAAGGATCAAAAGCCTTTCTGCACCTTTGCACCTGATTGACTCAGCACGAACAAAAAATAAAGACAACCAGGTTTGTTGTGAGCCGTGTCTTTTGCTTAGGTGCTGTTGGCTGTGGAAGCTGATACCGTTTCATTATTGGAGGTCACTGGGCCTACCTGGACTCATGCAGAACTTTCAAAAATTGGTATCTGTACCTTTGAAAAATCAGTATCTGTTGCCCCAGCCTTAGGTTTTGGCTGAGTAGCACCAGACCTGCATGCCAAGATTCCCTAGTTGTGGCTGTCATCACAGGCTGCTGAAGCTGGTAAACAAATCAAATAAGCTGTAAGCCGTGTCTAATAGGTAGTGGCTGAGAAAGGCCTATGAAGACAAATGAAGTGGGGATGAGATTTTCTGATTTTCCCCTTATAGGGAGAGCTAGAGCTGGGACTTAAAGCTCCTTGGCTGACACGGTGTCGGTTGTACGTTGCTTCATATCAGTTAGGCCCTTTCTTCCCTCAGAATGGATGTTTTACAGATGTTACAGCATCTGAAGTACTTGGGATGATAATAGTAAGCAGTGCTAGCAGAAGTTTAAAAATAATCTGTTTTATGATAAGCCTTTTCCAGGAAAATCTGCATGACTTTCCACAGCCCTGGATCAACTCATACATTTCAAAACATCAGTCTGAACTCTTCATCCTTAGAAAAATCAATACAGAAATATATCTCTGTCATTTACTTGATGGCTGCATACTCAGTGCCTACAGCTATCTGCTAGTCTTCAGCTTGCATCATTTTACCTGCTTGACCGTGTTTCCCCAATCATTTAGGGCACTTTTCAGAGTTACTTTCTGTATCTGTCTGTAATGTTCAGAAAGTTTCCTTCTTTACTGTTCCCACCCATTATTCTTGACTGCTACAGAGATGATAGAGGATAGAAATTCTGTCTTTGCCATGAGACATTGACATCTTGTCTTCAATATTCTTTCAAGGATATTATATATTAGTACTGACAAACCTTTCATCAGCCTGAAAAAAAAAAAATAAAAATAGAAAAATGGATTTTCTGTGGACAAAGCATTTGGTACGGAAGGGAAAGGATGAGCATCTGTTCCATAGCAGTAGCCCATATATGTTTCAGCACCTCTGTACAAAATCATTGATAACTTGTGCTGTATTAGCACATATAATATGTCACAGCATGCCTTTTTAATGGTTACCTTTTTGAAAAGAGACTTCTAGTAGCAACACCAGATTAGTTTGCTTGGTCAGTAGCAGTCATGGTAGCAAAATTGAAGCTGATGGCAACATATTCTTTGCACTGAAGATGTCCATGGATTTGTGTTTCTGCCCCCTTTAGGGTACTTTCTACAAAGCTTTCCCATTCAGATTTTCCACTGCCAGGTCTGATCATCCAATTTTGCACAGCATGAAAACTCTTCCTACTGAATACAACAACACACCATAGCTGATCCTGAATTTGCAAGCTAATCAAAACCTGAAGCAATTTCCCTTCTCTCTTCCATGCAAGCACATGCTCACATGCATGGAGAGTGAGTGTCATGCCTTAAACTGCTGATTTGTCTGTGCTTATTCTCCTGTAGGTACTGGTAGGCAAGTACATGCATACCAGAGGGCACAAACACAATTTAAAAATGTTAAACCTCTAGCAGTACTTTTCATAAGAGCAATCAGTTACACAGGAAAAGGCTTTTGCATTCAGTGTCTGTAAAATAAATTTCTATTTGTTGTAACCTGTTTCTGACTAAAATCCAGTTACCTTTAGCTCGTGTAATGAAATTTGACAGTGTAATTCTCTGATCAAGAGTATAAATACTCTTGATTCACTTTCTTGTACTTGAAATTTTATTTATTTAACAACTAAAGAACTAGCTTAGATGATTCATCATGATTCATACTAGAAACAAAAGGACAAAGAATACAAAATGTAGTAATGTGGCATTGTTTTCTTAAGTGAATTAACACTTGCAGGATTTTAAAAAGTTTTCTGTGAAGGAGGGTTATGAGACATTACTAGTTAATGCATCCTTTTCTTTAAAAATCATTTACCCTTCCCCTCCCAGCTTCTCAACTTGAGAAAAGCATAAATGACAGTTTCCCTTGGCAGTAATGTTCAGTGTGTTGTGGTAAAAACTTCTGATGTCCTTAAAACGGTGTCCTTCATTCTCTGTGGTACCACTAGCCAGAGACACTTGCCAGTCTCATCCTGAAGTATTAAAAAAGGGAGCTAGGTGTTTGTTTCATAATGAGTGCTGATTTGGAGTGAAAGGTAAACAGTGCTTTTTACTCATGACTGTAAAGTAAAATGTGGTTGGTTTAGGGGGAAAATGCATGTTGTGGAGAAAGGAGTAAAAGCATTTACAGGATTTTTATGTTACAGAAAGGGTAGTCTGGTTGGCTTTGTTTCCAGATATAGAATGAGGTATTTTCCATGTATCTCAACTTGCCTATTGAAAAGGCATAGCTAGCGTACAATTTTTTATGTAATATTCAAAATAAAAATGATTAATGTTGTATGTTACTTGGAATATGAAGTGCTTTTTCTAACAGGGTGGATTTAAACCTTTCCATACTGACACAAGTCCCTGGCTAAGGTGTGCACAGTGCCTGGACTGTGTGCATGGAAAGCACAAGTTCTTCAGCTGCAGGGTGTTTGCCTGGGATTTGAAAATGGAGGGTACGATATTTTGCAAAATGCCACAAATGTGCCAAGTTTATATGCTTGGAGCATATTTTTCTAAGGCATCAGCCTAACTTAATCAGACTTTAAATTACTCCAGACTGAATCAGAAAGATACCAGTCCTGTACATCAAGGTACTGCAGAGCCTGTTACCCGTTCTAATTAGGGAAAGGTGGATTGGGCAAGAGTCACTGACAAAGCAACCTTGTCCCAAACTAAGACAGACACAAACCATCTTCTCTCACTCCTGTTCTCACAAGGAGCTTCTGTTCATTGTTGAAATTCATTTTGATAGCTCAGGAAATCTGACAGTTTCTCTCGCACCAGCATCTGTCTTTCCATGTATTTTGGATCATTTCATGTTTTGCTAGATTGGAATGTGTTAGTCAGCTGAATGACAGAAGCACGTGGGGATCTATGAACTCCTTTCCTTTTGCTGAAATATATCCAATAGCAAATCTCTTCTTGCATAAGAGAGGGAGAATATGTTGTATTCAGGCATTTCCTTGAATTACTTATTTGTACCTATTTGCTTTTCCGTTATTGTTGTGTGATCGCCTTTCAGACTCCATCCATAAATAGTCTGAGAAATGGCTTGATATTCTCCACTTACTATTTCTGATCTCTCCATATATCTATTAGACAAGAAACTTTTATGTTCATCTGACTAATATCTTGAACCACCTTGTTGGATTAGCCATCACTAAGATACTGAACTCACCAAGGGTTTTTTTTAATTAAATAATTGTTTAAAAGATCTAAGGATAGTTAATTTCCTTGTCCTTAATAGGTGAAGTGAATCTTGGTCTTAAAGATCATTTCTACATCCTGGAAATGTTTTTGGTGACTGATGTTATTTTTGACTTTATATCAGGTTCAGAATCTGCTTTGTCTCTCCATGTGCTTGTAAAAATTAAAGAAGTTTATGCACACACTTGCAAAGGTGGGCATGCACTTCACCTGCACTGCAGGTTGGAATAGACGGCACGTTCACAATGCTCCAGTTCACGTGGCATGTTCTTATTTCTGAACCATGAATAGGGAAATATCCAAAACACAGTGTGCTCCAAGATGTTGTGGGCCTTTATTCTTTTAGTGTCTGTGTAGGACTGCAAACAAAGTTACAGTTAACATTCCAAGTTTTAAAAGTTATGGAAATATTGACTGGATTAGAATTTACATTTGGATATCAATTAAAGTGTTAGTTGGCTCATTGGCATACAATGTAAGTGATTAAGAGGAACAATTTTGGATCCCCTCTACAACTGTTGTTAACCTCTAGGATTCTAAAACATTGAACAAAATTCAATTAAATTCTGCATATTATGGTTTTTGGTACAGCAGTCATTATGGAATCTGAGCACAAGCTTTCAACTTGAGAGCTGTAGCATCAAAAGGCATTTAATAAATTCTGTCTCAGAAGGAAATGTCACAGTTGCTGATTTATAACCATTGCTTCCTGCATGCCCATTTTTTCAATGGTAGATTTCAGGCTACTTTCCTCATGGCTTATTAGATCTTAAAACGTCACATCCCAAACTGATCTTTGAAAAACAGATCAGAGCTTTTGATCAGCACAATGATCTGTGGCTTTCCTCGAGCCATTACATAATTCTCACAAGGGAAAAGAAACTCAGATTTTAATTGAGCTATTAATTTTGACTTGTAAGCAAAAGTAACAAGCAACATTCTCTTAATCACTGGCAACTGCCTTTGTCTTACTGTTCCTAGGTGATGACATAGATATTCCTCAGTTGCTGGCATTGGCATCACAGCTGAGGGACACTGCAGAATTGTTCCAATCAGATGAGATGCGCCCAGCTAATGACCCCAAGGAGCGGGCTCCTATCAGAGTCAGGATGCTCAATGATGTGCTACAAAGCTTGGAGAAAAGCTTCCTGGTTCATCGAGCTCCTCCAGGACTTTACAGGTATTGTGTTCAACTCATTCTTCATTTGTGGGGAAATGGTGATCTCCCATAGTGTGGTTTTCAAAGCTGTCATGCTCTCTAAAAAAAAAAAATCTCAGTGAATATCCAAGATTAAAGCTATTTTTTCTCTATCTCATCCATCCTGCAGAAAACATTAATTCGTTACTATACAAGAGGTCATTAGAATGCAGCACTGTAGCATTTCTGTCATGACACTGCTGCTAACAAGATGTACAGTGTGATGGCAACTCAGGCAGCATGACAGATACGTGTGTTAGACGGTACAATAAGCTTTCACAAGAAGAAAAGATTTTGAAGTCTAATACTGCTTGACAAGCTCCACCTATGTTTTATTTAAAACTTTTTACAGTTCATTGACGATTCAGAATTATACAAGATACTGTGTGGCATTATTTAATATATTTAATTATATAGCATTATTCTTGGGTGCATTTCAACCAGTCAAAGGCAGTAGAGTGGCGTGAACGAGAGGGCCTTAGTCAGTCACCGTTCATAACATCTTGTCTCTGGTTAGAATTATTCTCCAGTATGTATTCAGCTGCACTACCCAGGTTGATTTTAAGATGTCGTAATCACTCAATCTCTTGCTTTCTAAGAAAGAAATCTACAGGTCTGTATCTCTCACCATAAATTCCTCTACAAAAAAACATACAAACAAACAACAACAACAGCGACAAAACACCACACCAGAAAAAACCCACCTTAACAGCAATCAGTAGCTTAAAAAAGTTTGAAAAGCAAGAATTGGCCAAGCACGCCCTGAATAATGCCTGGTCCTCTGGCTGCTCCGCACAAGTAATAGTGTGCGTGTTTGCTTCAGCACACACTGGAGCGCTGTATTGCAGCCCATCAGTGTTCTGCTGCGTAGCCTGACCCCAGAGATGTGTTTGGAATGCCCTGGGCTAGGGAGCTGAGGCCATATGTGGGTTGCTGGACTTCACTGGGCCTACTGGGATTGTTGTGAAGGACCTTGTGGCTGCAGATAGCGAATGGCACATCCATACTGTCCATTAGGAGCCTTTCCCAGGTAAAACTGTCCCTAAAGCCATAGCCAGGTTTTACTTCAGGAGAACCAGTTGACATGAAAGAGAGCTCGGAAGTGAACTGACATACATACAGAGGAGACAGACAGGGGCCAGGACACAGAAGTGAATGAGGCATCTGTGTTATTTAGGAATATAAATGTACTTGCAACCAGAACTAACTAAAGTAATAAACGGATACTTTGTTGCAGCTGATAGGGAAAAAACTGTTAAATGTCTGGTGCTAGTGATTGTTTCAAGTGGGCACAAAATAGACAAGTGGCAGAAGTATGCTTTGGAAAAAGAGCACAAAGCCACAGCATCAGGAGGAAGAGATTCTTCCAAGCATCAGGAATGGTGTAAAATAAATGCAGCCATCTTTTAACAAAAAACAAAAGAAAAAAAAAAAAAGAAAATCTAGTTGTGGTGAACTCAATAGTGTTAATGAATAAAATTCCCACAGCTATAATAAAGAAAATATTATATTTGGGGAGGGACTAATTTACTTCATTCCTGCTGTGACTGGGTTTATAATATAAAGAAATAAACCAAAATGTGATTAAATAAATTCTAATATTCCAGGTTTAATGCTGCTGTCTGTCTTGTCTGAGCTGGTATGGTGTTGCAAAGGAGCCATAAAACTGCTTAACATAATGTAATGTGTCTGCATTGCATTGCAAAGGCACATTGTTGAAACTGGCCCAGTTCTTTATGTGTAAAAATAAATTATACCAAAACTCATGATCCAAATAACAGGGTTTTTGAGGTCTTCTAATATTTAAATTCTTGTAGTGCTTGCAGTATTAACTTTGTTATGCATCAGGATGTAATTGCTAGATATACAGGTATACGGTAAATTAAATGTTTCATCTGCCTTCTCTCAGCAGTACTTTGGTGCATAGCGCAGTGTTCACATTGGCAAAGTAAATAGTATGGAAGTGAAAATTTTGTAAATTTTACACTCCTGATTTTATTACATTTGATACAAGATTTAATAGTAGACAATAATAGAGTTTGCGTGAAAACATTGGATTTGTCTTTACTCTGAGCTTTTTTACCTATCATCAGGAGTATATAACAGTAAAGTACACCTTGTGTATCATACTTATTTAAAAGGAATGCGTTCTTCGTACTGTGACAAGGTGTGTAATTGTAGTGTAAATTTACCTTTAATGCAAATAGAGTTGAGGACAGTCATAGATTTCTGATTTCCTTTCCTGACATTAAAAATCTGCAGCGCAGTTTCTTTTCAAAAAAGGCACCTATCAGTGAATCTTTATTTGGGTCACTTTTTAGGGATTGCAAGCCCTTCTATTAATTGATACAGTTGTATGAATCTATTTTGTGTTCTGAAGCTATAATTGTATCACGGGGAGACTAGAAGTACTTGAAAAACCTGATATACTTTTTTTTTTCTTGTATAACTTTAAGCTTTTCTTTATGTAATTTGCCAAAGAAAACAAACAAAAAAATTGGTCTCGCAGCCAGGACCTTGCATGCCATGTTTCATCCCAGTCAGAAGATGGATGGGCAAGTTATAAAGCCCTGAAATAGTGGTTTATAATGGAAATACTGGCAGCCCTTTAACTATAGCAGCGCAAGCAGTGCAGCAATAAATACTATGCTTCATCTGTAAACAGAAATTTAGGATGCAGTTTGCAGCCTTGACCTTCAGGCTCCAACTGTGTTTAGATCATTAAGATTCCATAAATACTGTAATTTACAGCCTTCTGAAGGAAGAATTTGTGTGTACAGTAAAGCACGTATTCTTCATGAAAAAATGATTGCTTCCTGTATACCCATTTGGACTCATATTCTCAACCTCAATCAAAGTACTTGACAAATTTGCTGAAGTTTAGGCATCATTTTTAGGCTTATGTTTGTCCTAATTCACAGCTCTCCAGATCTATACTATGTTTTTACTTCTAGAACTTGAATTAAATGGAAAGGTGGATTTTTTTGCTTTACTCCAGGAGGAAGGTTGCAACTTACTTGTGTTTTTCCACTACAAGGGAACTATTGTGTATTTTCTCTTATCTCACTCATTGCCATAGCTGTAGTTTCTTACCATATATATGTAGTTAAAAAGATAGATGCTTCATTCCAGTCAATGTCATAGGGCAATATTTGGGCATAATTGATGCATTATTCATCTATAATGAGCAATAAAATTATTTAAAGTTACAGAATTCAATATTTTTTTTTTAGTTATTTTAGGACATCCTGACTAAATTTAAGTAATCATGATTCACATTGACAGGTTGTTCAATACGGCATCAGTAAACACTGTAGTTCAGATTTTTATCCTTCTTACCTAAACTTCATGACATTGAACTGAAAATTTGACAATAGCAGACTTTCCCCGTGATATTCTATTTCCAGCTGAGCTGGAAATACACAAGTACAGCTTTCATCTGTGTATTTTAGTCTTATCCAGAAATATAGGCAGAATGAAAAATAATAGGTTGGGAAATATTACCCTACAAGGGTTACCCTGGGGCTTGATTTGGGGTTAGGACAAAATCTCTGAGTTTTGTTGTACCTGAAGGATTTCTGTGATTTGCAATGGTAACCCTGGGTGGACTTTCTAAAATAAATCTTTAGAACCAAAGTAGGACAGCTATTGATATTTTTCATTTATCTGCCTTTGCTCCTCCTAATGTAGACATAATATTGATAATGTTCTGATTTAGATCTTTGTCATTATTTTAGTGGAATAATCAGTAGCAATTCATATATGTTTGTTTTTTTCCTTTAACAATTTTCTCACTTTCCACTCTTACAACGTATACTTGCACGGAAGATTTCTGTATATTTTCTGATGATCATATTTTGCTACTAGTACCGATAACCATAGATGACACTGCAGTGGCATGTACAAAGCTAAGGTAAGAAGAAAGCTTCTGTTACTTTAGGCACTCTGTGCAGACAGAGAAAGAAAAAAAAAGGATGATCTCAAGCATATTGTCCTCTCAGTGAGATGGTCAGCCTCAGCAAAGAAATAAGATAATTCTATAAATGCTGATATATAGTAAGAAAACCTCAAATTCTTACCCTCGTCAGCATTCAGTAAAGCATGTGTAGTTGCCTGCTAGGGACAAGAGAAGATGCTTTATCTCTGCATTCTAAACCAAGGGTACTTCAGCCATAAATAAACATAGATGGAATCAAAGACCTGGGGCAGTTTCCCTACAGTGAAAGCAGCTTGTCTGATAAGGGCGAGGAAATACCAGCTGACCCCTGTTCTGATGCTGATTAACCGGGTCTCTGCATGGCTTCTGAGCCATTTACATTTCTGTAAATGAATGTGAGTTAGGTGATGGGGTAAACGAGTCCATGCTGAGTTACTTGTCTCCTCTTTGTCTCTTTTGTCTTTCATGTATGAGCTAATCCTTAAAATTCTTTGATTTTAAAAGCCTGCTGTCATGCTTTTGTATCCTTTTCCCTCTACGAAAACACCTACCAAAACACCGACATGAGCAGTATCATGAATAACAAGACAGCTTGTATCTTCTTGGTGTTTATAAATATTGAGCTCAAATCTTAGGTTTATCTAGATTGAGTAAGACCATTCCCCCTTTTCTTCCTTGTATATTTTATTGTATTTCTTATATTTGCTGATCACCACAGCCTCTGACAACCTGTCAACCTAATGTGTCTATCCTGTGTGTAGACTCCTTAGGTGTTCACGGAGAGAGTGGTCCCTTTTTGTTGAAAGGAATAGCACTTCAAGTGGCATTGAAACAGTGAATAATAATAATGCAAATAAATGAGACAATAAAAAAAAACTTTGTGGAGTATCAGGCAGAGGACACGGTGCAGTGAGTTGTCCTCCCTTTCTGAAAGTGATTGATTTCTTCAGGTCTGTGTCTAGAACTCAACCTGATCTTCATGTTTGGATGCTGTTGATACTAGATGGGTCGAGTAGTAGGGATGCAGGGTTTCCTAGAATACCCTGTGCTGCTCCCACCAAGATATCCAAATCTAAGAGTCACTAAAACCAGACTTTGTGTCTTCAGTTTCTAAAAGTCCAAAAAAGGCATACAAGGGCTCAGACTGTCATTTCTGCTCCAGTTAGGTGGTTTTTATTCTTAATGGACCATTGCTTAGGGATCGGTTATGTCCTGATTGACAGTTCTTTTGACAATTTTTTTAAAAGAAACAAAGTCAAATTGTGTAAAATCTTCCCTTTAGGAAATACTGTATGCATCTGTCATCCACTATTTATGAAATTGTTGCGAGGGCCATTGTGCTATGTCTAGTAGATGGAATTGAGTGAATTGAGTAACAAGTAGGTGGAAAGTAACGATTTCAAAACCAATTTGTTTTCAAGAAAGACCTCCAGCAGTTTCTATTGCTCATTTGTACAAGTTAAACTTCTTCCTCTTGCTTCTTTTTATCATAGATACCCAGGTGTAACATTAACACTTCATTGGGCTAAAAGCTTCCAACAAATCAGTACATTATAATGCCCTGAATAAAATACTCGCTATAAGCGATGATATATTGTGAGCCCTGAATTTGCCATAATGAAATGAAAGAACAATCAAAAGATGCTTTTAGCACTGCACAAAGAGGTAATTTACCTCACTGCTAATCTCATGCCACTCAGGTGTTTTTTGCTTACTAGAACAAATGTTTTCATTTCAGACTGAGATTCATTATATACATTCCTGACATATGTACAGAGTGCACTGGATTTATTTCTGTTTTGGTGATAAACTGCAGCAGATTCTCAGGTGTCAAAATTCACATACCCTAAGACTCTAGTTTCTAGAGATAAGTTTAGTAGGAAAATTAAAGTCCTTATTAAATTTCCATGTGTAAACAATTGACTTTACAGAGGACAAGCATTAAATATGCAAATATTCTGCAAATCTTAAACAGTGACATGAGTAAACATGTAGTGCAATGTTATCTGAAAAAAAGAAAAAGACACAACTATCCCAGAATTTAAACAGAAGACGTTAACACCATCTCATTGTTCAGACTCTTTGCAGATTAGATTTTTTTCATTTTTAACTCCTTATTTGTGGCTTCAAGTGGTAAACAGGCCTGTATAGTTTGTTATAATACATTGTTGACCAACCTGAACCAAACACATGAATATTTTTTTTTCTGCCTTGTGTTATGTGGAGCAGAGAGTGATTTGATATGATGCTGCTGATCCTTGGTGTGGGAAATACAGCAACAATTCATGTTGCACTGTCAGTGGTAGATAAATGTTCTGTCTCATGTTATCTGCCATGTGCAGTTTGTAAATACAATGCTAGAATGATGTTGAGGGAGAAGTAGAGAATTGTGTACTCATTTTAGAATAGCGGACCTCAGATTTTGCCGTTCAGTCAGAATAAATTAATTTTTGTCTTACTGCACAGCAGTGATTCTCCATCTGACTTTTCACCCTTATATCTTGTATCTTTCAAAATTTGCATTTCTTTTTCTTCTATAATTGTTTCACATCTTTTAAGTGGAGTTATGATTAGTGGTATTACTTGTTTAACTTTCTAATCCTTCACTGGTGTTTCTTGGCTCTGCAGTTCTTGTTCTGCTCCCTTCTCTCTGATACACATTTGTCCAAATCTATTTTTTTACACCTGAAATGTCCTCTCATTTTCTTCTGCCTTCCTCCTTCCAACTCTGCAGTGTTTGTGTGTTCTGATTGTAGTTTCTGAAAGAGCAAGATAGAGATGACAAAGTCAAATATTCAGAACAGAAGTGACACACATTTTCAGTAAGACTTACTTCATTGTAGCTCACTTTATGAACAACTGCTGGGAAAAAAAATCACAGGAAATATTCCAAGGATGGTTTTATGTTCCTCCCAAGAATGTGGGGAGGCAAAAAGACGTTTCATGAGATAGGTGAACAGTAGTAGCTATGTGCTGTTGGAAGATCAGGGATGCTCTTCAGTGCTTGGTAAGTCTTTAGTTAATGCTTACTTGGAAGGTGATTTTTCTCGCAGTCTTTGGTAGCGGCCATTGAATGAAAGGATTATGTTCTTAGTTTGTATGCTTCTCTGAGTAGGTGTCATGTGTCCAGTGACCAGAATTTGTAAAAGTGGTGACAATCACGAGTTTCTAGAATTTTTAAAGCATAGTCAGTAGTGTTCTTTATCATAAAACTGAATAGACCAAGTCATCTGTGCAAGTCACCTCTGATTAGAAAATAATTTATAAGGATATAATTACAATCCCTAACTGCCAGGTTATTTTTTTTCTAATCCTAAAACCAGAGACAAACCAGGTAGTTAATGGCATGGAAAGCAGTGATGTGAATGCAACTAGGTTGGTACAAACTAAGAAATATTTCCAATCAAATCCTGAACACTAGGTTCTAATAGCACTTATACAGCTATCGCTGTCTTTAAAAAGATACAGTAACATGTTTGGCACACTAATTTCAGTTTAAAATAATCATTTGAGTCAAATTCATACACCCAAGTCAGTAGCAGAATCTGGAGAAACAACCTTGATATGAGGTGGACTGAAAGTAATTTATTCACTGTATTCCTTTCAAACATTGTACCCAGCTGTTGCGTGGGGTGTAGCATGGGTGGGAGGAAAAAAGGAACTTTGCCCTTGAGCAGCTACCAGGAGCCAGACATCATTAAGATCACATCCTGTTCATTCGGCGCAGCTACTCAAAGTGGGATTTGAGGGATTCAGTCATGAATCTGCTCATTCAGTGGATCAACATAATGTGTTGAAATCAAGCTGTACCACTGAAAAGCACAAGAAGCCTTCCACAGGGTACCTTTCACCACCAGTGCAGCTCCCCAGAACAGGCATAGTTAGGAAAGTAAAAGAACTGTTTAATTCATGTTGGACCTGGAGAAGCAATGTTTTTGTAGTATGAGCATTCTCTGTGCACTGGGTAACTTTGGGAAGGTTTCCAACCCCAACCTCCCAGCCCCTCTAGGCGTGACTGAATGGCGCTGTGGTTATTCATTCTCCAGGCCAGATAGATAGAATTCCATCCGCTGGGATATTGACTCTTTAACATTCATCCGTGTGTGCAGCAGCACATTTATCCTAGCATACATCAGTAGCAATTACTGGTTTGATAAGGCTCTTACAAATTCCTGCTATGGTTATTACTTTTCTCATGACTGAGAATCATGTTGAGTTATGTCCTTTCTTAATACTGAGAAGATGCAATAAAGTGAGTGTAACTCACACTCAAAACACCTGATCCATCTGAGTGGCAATTCAAATGTTTTTTCCTTTCGAATTACCAGTATATGTAATGACCATGAAGTAATGACTGTATTTGTTGTCTTGTAAATTTCTACTATTTAAGGAGCATTTGCTGCACAAATACTACTGAATTAGCCATCTGCAGAGATGTAATTATGGTTGACTTTAAAGCTTATTTAAACAGAGAACATGAAAATCTTTTCATTACACCTGCAAAAGCAAAAAAACACTATAATTAGGGATTATGTCATGGCTGGCAACCAGCTTTCTCTCTCCCCTGATATGAATGGTAAACTGGGGTGCACATACTGTAATTTATTTGTCCTTATGTACTTCTCATGAATTTTCTTCCATTCTTTTAATTAGGTTGATTTTTATACTTAGTGAGTTCTGTCTGTATTATGCATTAGATCCATTATGGTTTTGATACAGTAAATGTTACTGCGTATATTGTAATTTAACATAGCATTAGTGGCCCTGAAGACAAGACTTTATCCAAAACATGCTTTCCAGGAATGTGTATAGTCTTGACTTTGCAAAAGAAGCTGGGTTGTTTTTTTTTGTTTTTTTTTTTGCATAATGACATTTATTTGAATAATTTGCCTTATTAGATGTTTTAGTCTATTTCACAGCAGTTACAACTGTAAAAACCCTTCACAAAGGCTATTCCATGAGCTCCGTGCAGAGCTATCATGCCAACTCCTAGCAAGTCTTCAGATTAGGATACAATTTCCATTCAGTTTCCCTTGCTGGCAGACCTTGTTCAGGTCTGTGCTTATGATGTTTAAATAGGCCAAGAATATTTGGTTACAGAGAAAAGTAGTCTATTATTTCAGAAAGTTATACAAAGTATTAAATTTTGCATCTGTTAAATCTGACAGAAATGTAATATTCCATATATCATTTTCTTATAAATAGTAGGGAAGATTTCTCAAATATAGTACAAAAATAAGTGGAATTTATTGGAAAAAGAGTTAATATGTAACACTCCCTCCACTACTGTATTACCCAGGCCATATGGCTTAGAAATTTTGTGGTGAGATCATTAACAGGAAAATCACCTTAACTGTGATTTGAAAAAACATTAATTTTCTGTGTATGCATTGAAGGGAATAAAAGTACAACTTCAGGCATTTATTTAAAGAACAAGTTATGACATAATTAAATTTTTATCCATAGTTTACTCTTATGATAATGGCCTTTCTGATTTTGGATGTGAAGATAATCGTTTCACATCTCATGATATGGAGTTACTCAGTAATGATGATAAATTGAGTCAGGATCAGAACTGGAGACAGAAGTCAAGCCAGTTTACTGCATCAGATACTGGACAGTGCTTGCTGCTTTTTTTAGAAATGGTTAGTCTTCCTTAGGAATCGGATGTTTTATGTGGTTTCTAAATAACAATTCCTATGAAGCCTTTAGAACATCAGCTGTGAACCATTTGGAAATTATTTTATTAATTCACTTCCCTCAAGTCCTTCAAAATAGTATCACATCTGCTTTGAATTTGAGTATTTCAGGCTGATACATCCTTAAAAGAAAAATAGTTTCCTCTAAATTATTCAGCATAAGCATATGTTTCTTGCATTTGAAAAGCAAGTGTAGTATAAATCAAAGAACAACATGCCTACATTTTTTACCAACAGCTACATTATTTGAAATTTTACAAAGTGTATTTCATACCAGTTGATGCAAGCACATAATGTTTTAAAATATGGTTATATTAATTTTCTTTAGTGCATCATCACTCTTACGTATAGATGCAAGTCCTTGTTTGAAGAAATTACAGAAAAAATATTGATGGATTTTAAAGGAATTTTTGAATTTCCATGGAGTATATATCATTCTGTCATCAGCAGCATATAGGGTTTGAAAGCTCTGTGGCAAAGAGTCTGATAGTGTGTTTTGTGGCTTCTTCAGTGATGTCTAGATAAAGTTGCTTTATTAATTTCTATCAATCCCTAGGGAAAATCATGCCTAATTTTTTAGAGGACTATTCTTTAGCCATCATAAATAATCACGTGCAATTTCTGAAGATCAAATGCATCCTAATTTTTCTTTTTCTTTCCACCTCTGTTCTGTGAAGTCATTCTGTACTGATGAAGCTGTAGAATTTATTCTTCTTACTGATTTTATTTACTCCAAAGAAAGAAAGAAATAGGTTTCCTAAACTCAACAAATTTCCAACAGGGGAAAAACAGTGAGTGTAAGGTAATGCTGATGTTCAGCACTTACAAACAAGTATTTTATTGATGCTTAATTTTACTCAAACTCAGTCTTTAAACTAGTCAGACTTCTTAGCTCCATTTTGCTTATTTGAGGCTGTTCCAGAACATCAGTCTTCTCATGATTACCAGCTTACATCAAGCTTCCAGCTTCCATTTTTTCATGGTTATTTTATATTATACTAGAAGCTGGTTTTCTGTCATAAGCTACAGAAATACAGAAAATTACAGAATGAAATTAAGTAATTATTGTTTATTTCATAGAAGTGGAAAAGTTCCGGTACAAGTTGTCATAGATATAATATCCTGTTTGAAATCTTTTCCAGGCCGTCACAGAGCACTGTCCTATTATCAGAAAATCAAGATTAACATTCAGTTAGCAATATTTTATGTCAATCTTTTCTGTTGACAGTAATTATTCAACTGTCAAAAGAATCCTTTTCTTGCATGTTTCGGAACAGGAGTGAAAGTGAATATTTTCTATGAATGTTGACTGTTGGTGATAAGAAAATCCCCAGCCAACCTTTACTCAGCTTGATTTATTTTAACAGATCTTTCCATTTCTCTTTAGGATTCTGAATGCTTATACGTGCAAATTGGAATCTGGCAGATGAATCCGTAACGATGACCAGGATAGGTTTAAAGGCGGGAAGGTCTGTAGTTAAGGTTAGGATGGGTGTTTCCAGAACCCAAGCTGACGGGGTCACCTGTTTAGGTGGAGGCTGTCAGGGGGTGGGCAGCCAAGCACAATGCCATGGCCAGCAGAACAGCAGCCCCTCCAGCCATAGGCCCAAGCGATGTGAACAGGAGGGCCAGGGGGAACCAGTAAGGCTAGTCAGGGCCAGCGAGATGTATTAGTGCCCTCAAGGCCTTGGCAAAGATCTAAGGGTTGCAAAGTACATCAAGCTCCAACTTATGCTGGAGGCAGGGCTAGGCTTTAGTGATAATTCACTAAGAGATTAGTGGGTCTTACAGCAAGGCATTCATTACCCTTGGAAACATGCTGTAACCAAAGATAGCTGTACAGAAATAGAAGATAATGTATCTTGTAACCACCTATAATTCCAGTTTTTCTCTTTTTCCTTTGTTTGTTTAGCAGGCAATCAAGCCAAAGTAAGCCCTAAGACACTTCGCAGAGCTGCCAAAATCAGCATTTATTGTTTTAAAAAGCCATATTCTAAATTGGCCTTTCAGAAATGAATTCAGACTTGGAATAATTCTCTCCTTGCAGTCCCACATCCCAACAGGATTTTGTTAAATGCAAACTTACCATAACTTCCGTTTGCCAGATTTGACCCAATTAGAGGTGTCCTAACTCCTGTCTCCTATGCAATAAATTTCTGTCTAGCAGGGAAAGAATTTATCTGGTTTAACACTGTCACATAACGATGCCTTTGAAATGCCTTTCAGCTGGTTAGACTATTTGGGTTTGATGTCTAGATTACCTGTAGCTTATCAGCTGCTGATACCATGCAAATATCTGTCTTTCTGGCAGACTTTCACCTTTGAGTGTACATGATTTAAATATATCACTTTCTATATTATATACTGGTAGAACACTTTGCAGTCCTATAAATGAGAGCACTAAATTAAGGCAGTTGATGGCTCTTAAAAAAAGATAGGATGTGTAGTAAACAAAAGTTAGGAACAACACATGACAAAAAAAAAGGATCCTTAAATACAGTATGCTAAGTTTGTGAAGGAATAGAGTAACATTTACAGCTAAGCTGCCCTAAAAGGTTGGCTGCCATATCCCCACCTTCCCTGGTCACCTGCATAATGTTTGATCACACGGCCCCAGTGCCAGTGAGTTCCACCATTCAATTCAGCAAGAAATGAGAATGGTAGAAAAAAGTTTTTCCTCTGGATTTGCTATAATGACATGTAATGACAGTTCACTACTGCATCCATTTTGTCCTGATAAAAGTTAGTCTTACATGGCTAGGAGCTGTAATTTTATAATTATAAACCTTCTGCCACAACAGTGCTGTGAAATAAAATAGGTAAGATAAAATAACTGTATGGGGGTGTCAAAAAAGTTTTTAAAAATAGAGAGGAAAGGAGAAGCACTGTTGGAGAACAAAAGCAAAAAGGACCCAGAGGAAGAAGGGGAGTTTTCTCTACCTTCACCATACATTTTCTGAGGTACAAAGTAGTGTAAATAAGCAAGTATAAATCAGCTCATGCAGTTCCAGAGAAGAAAAATTTGTAATATTTCTGTGTCCTACAATGAATAAACACTCTGTGGAACTGGAAGTCCCAACATGTAAATAATATTATTAGAATGCATTTGTAGATATATATTTGCCAAGTTAATAACGTTTTATATTTTACAAACAGGAATGAAAACAAACTCCTAGATGTAAGAAAAAGTGTTTTCAAAACTGAACATTTTCAAGAGAAATGGAAATGCAGAGAATCCCTGTTCTAGTGTGCTTTTTTGTCTTGGAGAGTACAAGAAAAAATAGTTCAGGGTTTTATAAAATTGAGTTTATGAGGATGCTGAAGCAGCTCGAGTTGCAGTACGTTGTGTTATAACTGGAATAGACAGAGGCTGCCCATAGCATTTATCTGTAAGTAATTCTAATGTGATGCCACAGGAAAAACCTGCACTCATTTCATGTGGGACTGCGTACTTGCCATCATGTCCTAATGATTTAATAATTACTTTTCAAGATCTCAGATGCAGGCTCTTTGATAGGAGTCTACTTGTAAGTACCTGAATAATTCAGCTTGTAGTGTACATTACCTAAACACAAACTTTTCTTGTAAGCTAAAAAATCCCTTTTTATGGCAAGAATAATGTAGTAATCTAGTTCTATCTTGTATTGTCCAGTTGTTCTAATGTAATCTCCAAAATAGTTTGACATTGTATTAAAGTCAACATAGTGTGAACTGTAATTCAGGAATTTGTCAAATTCATTTTGGTCTGGTAGGGGTGATATTACATCCTTATTTGTGGTAATGCAAAACAGCATTTAACTCTAATGGTATTATTTTGATCAAGAATGCTTATTTTTTCAGGTCTGCAAAGGGCTCACAAAAGTTATAGAAAAGGTCCTTTTAGAATTAATTTTTATAGTTTCTTTGCTTTAGTTTACTAAGGCTGATTATTTTGTTTGGAGCCATTTTACTTCTTTCAGTGGTACTGCGTGAAGTTATTAATTAGGTTTCCTGCTTCAATGTTACACTTTTCAGGTCAGTGTGATGTGTCATTGAAACAAGCCCGTTCAGATAAATGATGTGTGTAGTAATTTCGTTAATGTCATCAATAATGTATTATCTTCTTGTTTTGTGTGGATCAGGCTGGCTGTGTGAATTATGTTTATAAGATGAAAATAGTTAAAGATGAAGGTAGATACTTAAGCAATTAGGCCAGAGGCTGGAATTGTTGTTTTAGAGGTGTAGCCTACAAAACCAATTTGTATTAAGGAATGTTTAAGTAATTGAATTTCACAGTACAAATTAAAGTCTCTTGGTATCATTATGCATATTGTGGTCACATAGTGATATCTTGTGCCAATGAAATAGCTGGGGTTTATTTTTCAGTCCATGTGTAATCTTTAATGAAAACACTTTTCTGACTTGTAAAGCCTTGGAAGTAATAAATGGGGTTAGCCATTTTTTTTCTTTTGATGAAGCTTGGACAGAGATAAGAAGTAAAACAGTATAACTTGACTCTCATGAACATGCATAAAGAGAGAAGTCATTTTATGCAACAAAGGGGTGGCGTGGTTTGCTAAGCAAAGATAAGTAATTGGAAAATGTAAGATCCTAGTGAGAATTCCTAGCAGAAAATCTGAAAAAATAGGTGCCGTATAATGTTACTTATTACTATTTGCATACATAAAAATAAAAAAATAGGTTCTTTCATGTTTTGCAATCAGCTACGCCAAAGTCATGTTCCTATTGCAAAATTTAAGATATTTTTTTAAATTATGACAGCAGACTGCTTATCTCTCTCCTCCATCAAACAAGTTACCTTTTCTCATTAGACATTGATTTGTACCATAGCCAGGTGGGATAGCCTAGGAATACTTGTCATTTACAGTGGATCATCTGCCTGTGGATTTACTGTGGAATCACCTCTGATTCAGAAATCACAGCAGTGGAGTTAAACTGCATTAACATCCCTGTATGTCTTTAGCCTGTGTGTCTTGTTTAGAGCACATTTGAAGATGGGATGGGAGAAGATATGTTCCTATTCACTACAGACGTTTCCTCAGCAGTCCCCAAATGTTCAGGTCCTCATTTCTTTAGTCTGGTTTCTAGCAGGCTAAGTTGGTGTTCCTCTGCTGATTGTTATTGTCTTATCTCATTTTTAGTTGTTGACGTTGCCCCCAATAGAGCAATAGAGGGATCCAAATATAGATCAAGATGTCAGTGTTGTAGGCATTTGGAGCAGAATTCTAGCTCAGTCAAACTCTCACAACCACCAGCAACCAGACAGGACCATCACATGCCACCTGAGTGGAGAAAGTAATGTAGTTATCTCTAGCGTTGCCCCTGCTGTTCAAGGGCTTTCAGAGGTTGTGAACAGGTTTCTGTCTCCCTGTGAACTGTAGAGGAGAGTTCTTCAGAAGCCTGGTTCTGCTCACACGGATCTCAGCAGGAGTCCCTGAATTGATGTCAGAAGGAGCAAAATCAATTCCTGCTTTGAAAACTACAGTATTTCCCATAGCGCAGCGTATCCTTAAAAATCAGCCAACCAATAATTTATCTGGTTCTCGACATAGACAGTTTTTGTTTACTGTATCACAGATACTTCAGGGACAGTCCATGATATAACTTCAGTCACCTCTGAGTGTACACTGCCTTGTAGTCTCAAGGCACCAGAGCATCAGCTCAGAACTGAGGGAGCAGATGCTTGTCCTCCTCTGGCTGCCGCAGTGCGAGCTGAAGAAGTTGTTGCTGCATCTGCTTGTTACTGTCCTCTTGATGGATGGAGGTTTCTGTCCCTGCTGAGCTATTCCTTCAGGTACTACTAACCCGTTTCATTCTAAATGGTCTAGGTCAGTGATGACCTACTATTTAAAGAGAATAAGCTATCCTTCTGCTGCAGTGTTGGATTCAAACTGTTTCCCTCCTCTGTTTAAAACTCCTAAGTATTGCATTGCAGAACGCTTGAAATGACTAGATGTATCGGTGTCAGGGGATAGAAGGGTTCCCATTCCTATTGCATATTGCTGGTTTTGGATGTACACCTAATATAGGAAGGTTAAAACATAAAGACTGAAAAATGATGTTATGAGGACAGAAGTTATTTCATATCTTTGAAAAACACTGCCCCTCATTCAAGGCATTTTTTCAAACTGCAAAACATGGCAGAAGATTTTAGATGTTTGTGGTGTGATTTATTGGACTACTTCATTACCATTCCCCCTTGCAGACTGGTAATTAGATGACATATAATAATAAGATGCACTTTCGTGGTAATTGATCTTGTAAGTACTTGGCAGTTTTATTAGTAATTTGGAGTTGCCATTGGGCCTGTTCTGTCACGCAGTTAGGTTACTGACAGAGTATCTAAGCTGACCTGCTCTATTGCTGTGGTTTTATTCCGTGAAACAACTTCTCCCCTACCCTGAACACCTGCCCTGTATTTAAGGTTAAGGTCCTGTACCAAGTCACATGTAGCTTTCCTGTTTCAAATTTTACTCACTTGTTTACAATCAAAGGAGATCCTAGGTGGAGATTTCTGATACTTACATGCTCTTCTAATTAGGATAGTGATTAGACCTGCTTTTAGATAACCTTGATAGCCTGCTTCTTAAAGTCTCATTGAAATCACTGGCCAGCTTTGAATTCTTAGCCTTCAGCACAGCATACAGATACCATTTCCAAGGAATCAGACCTTATCTTTGCATCTGTTTTCATACAAGCCGTTAAAAGGTCTTGCAGATATTATAGGAAAACACAGATTTTGTTTCATAAGGGTTTAGCTGTACATTCCATTTGTTTCCTTCCTCAAGTACGTGACATTAAAGATGGGTTGCTGTTGTTCTGATGCGACAAAGGATTATTGATGAAGGCAATGAGAATTTTACCATTTACTTCAATGCAGCTAGAATTTCACCTTTGAAGTGTGAAATAAATAACAAGAGCAGATAGGAAAAAAAAAAAATCTATGCCTAGGGTTCACAGTAATAATCAAAGTTTTTTTAGAAGGGAATAAATGGAATCCAGCTGAGCCGTGAAATACTTCATGAGGGGTGAGATAGGCTCATGATTTTGAATAAAATCTTAAATGGTCAAAAAGAATGTGAGATTTCTTTGATGGATTTTGTGAATGTTTCAACGTATTTACCCCTAGATCAATCAACAGGCGCAGTTTACAAAGCCGTAATAAATATGCCATTGTCTTTCACTTTGCCATGGGTCAGCTTTACTGTGCATAATATGTATCCTCTGTAAAGTGTGGCTGATGCTTCCAGGGTTTCTTGATGATTTATGATGATTTTTTTTGAGTAAAAAGTTTACCATTCTCCATTGTTCTCTTTTAGGAATATTCTTTACAGACTGGATGAAAGGACAAGCCAGTTTTCAGTATTGCTAGAGGCACGGGAGCACTGCAAACTACATCTGTCAAATGAGACCATGCAAGCAGCCTTGTCAGAGGTGCTGAACAGCATCAGTTCAGCTCAGGTTTACTTCAAAGCAGGACTTGATGTGTTTGAGTCTACCTTAGCTGGAAACAAATGAGAGGATTCTCTGCATTCTAAGACGTTTGTTTACAACTAGCTAAACAAAAGTTGAGCTTGGACCAGAATTTCTCTGAGAATGAAACCTTTCTCAACTTTTCTTTCAGTTGGCGCTTAAAGGTACCACAATGCGCGTTTTTATAAATATAAAACAGTCTTTTGCACTGTTCACGGTATATCTCAAATGTCTGTTTCTGAATGTAGAAAACATAATGAGAGGGAATAACACTTAAGATATGATTTTTGAAAGGACATCTGCTGTATTTTTTAATGTAAGATATATTTTTATGACTTAAGAGCTCAATCTTGCAAAATACCAAGCACATTCTGCAATATGCTGAAGACCTGGTTCTGAGACACCCCAGGTGCATACCCAGGTGAGCTTTCCACACCTACTGTCAGAAAAATGTGATTTACGTATACTCTTGTGTTTCTTAGCTTCCTCAGTAAACTCATCTTCCTACTCCTTTCAGAGTAAGCAGTTGAAGGATTTGGCATTTCTTTGGGTAACCAGCACCAGTGTTAATCAGGAAATGCACAAAACGCCCTTACCAGTGCAATCCAACAGTGCTGTGGAACAAAAAATACCTCATTTCTGAGAATATGGATAAAATTTGATAATCCTGTTTCTGTAGGAAAAATACTTGTTCAGTAATTCTTGGAGAGAAAACTTTTGTGATGATTTCAAATTATTTGAAAAGTTTGAATCAGGAATTGCGCTTGTACAAAAATACTTTAAATATTTGTGTTAAATAAAATAACTGCCTAGTCTTATAAGGCTGCAGGCCTTATAAGCTTATACATTCCCAAAACAGGCTCTCCCTGAATTTCTAGAGAACAGTAAATGAAAAGACCTAAAACTTCTGGGAACATTTTTGGGGTTCTACCACCTGCTGTTCCAGGCTGGATCATTCCATCAGTAGTGCCTGGCATGTAGGACATGGATTGTTGTTAAAAAAGCACAAGCAAAACATAAATTGGTTCCCTACTGCAAAACCAGGAATTCACCTCTGAAGGCACAAGCTGGTGAATCATATTGCAGGAATAAAACTCTAATCTGTTTTGGATTGGTGGAAGCGCTGTACAAAGGCTGTATTCACACCATTACCTTATTGACCTGAAGTAATCCGTGAATGAGAAGAACAGGAAGTGCAGTGTCCTAAAATCTAAGGGGGTAATATACACACTTGAGAATTGCAGGTCTGAATGATATAAACAGCTGAAATTGTTAAGCCCTATTGGGTTTAGAGTTTTAAAATCTCAGATGATTCTGGGATCAGAGCATAAAAAATTAATTTTATATAGATACTTAGAATTGAAATATAATTTATTTGATGGAAATATTAAATGTATTGTTACCTGTTTTGCCATGGAAACATTACAGAAACATTTCAGGTTGCAATGAAAATGGAAAAAGTATCTGCATTGATGTAAAAAAATTACCTTCAGGAAAACTTCAAAGTGCACAATTTGGTGAGAGAATGAAAGCTTATGAAACAGTACAACTTTTAAAAGTCCATGTTCACAAAGCAAGAGAGTTGTTTACAGATCTGAGTTTCTGTTTTCAAAAGTCCTTGGCAAATGGGTCTCTGCTCACAATGACCTGGGATTAGGTACACATAGCTGTGCTGTTGCTAAATTTCTTTGCAAGTTATTATTATAATATGAGCAAAAGCATCCCAGGTCTGACCAGAGATCGGTTGATGCAGTTGTACAGCTACAACTGAAGTGGGAATATGGTCAGCATCAGTCAGCGTGACTGCATGAACTTAGACGTGATTATCTCCTATATTTACTTGTCAACTGATAAGCAAGAGTGTATGTTTTATCTTCTGCTGATGCTGGTACCAATTCAGTTTACTGAAGAGAGAATTTGACTCTGAAAAGTGAACAGTTTTTCTGATATTGAAATGTTTGTGCATCCCCTTGTTTCCATAGTTTTAATTATTGTAATGTTTAAATGGTTGGAATAGCCACATTTGACTTGTGTGTTTATTTTGTGATAGTATTCGGGGAGTTACTGTGCACACTATATTTGAATTGTGTTTTCTAATAGGGACCACTCTTCTAACAGATCATTTAGAAGCATCTTTCCTTTAGAGTGCTGACTTGTAGTGGACCCAGCGTCTATAGTCTTAAATGATACAGGGTCAGGTGCCATTAAGAGACCAAAACCAGAAATTAAAACTTCCTTTAACTCTGCCAGGTGAATTTAATAACTGCTTCTTTAGTCTTAGTATGTATGTTCCACCAAAACCACTTCTGATGTGACCAAAGTGTACTCATGCAAAATCAGTGAAATCTGTTGGGAAGATTATCCCTTATGTATGATTTCTCAGCCATGTAATTCCTCACTAAAACATTTATCTTGTTTTCTCACTAATGTCCTTCTATAACCACTTTTAAAGTAGCAGACTTCAAAGTACTACACCACAAAAAGCAGTGCTACTATAAATGCTTTTCTATACTAGAGACAATCATAGTTCTTGTTGGTGAGATTAATCAGATGAGCTATTTAGGGACTTAAATGCATTGATTTTGATGTCATCTCACACTTCTAGATCTCAAGGCTTTTATTTCAGATGTTCAGATCTCATGTATAAGTGAGTGCTCAGTGATAATATTTGTACCATTATAGCTTCGGAAAAGGCACTTTTGAGCCATATCCTTCCATTGATTTTTAAATCCTATCTATTGACTTGAAAGAATTTATAGCAAGCTAAGGTCCTAAATACCTGATGTCTTTCTAACATAGAATTTTTGCCCAGCCAGCTGTGAAACATCTGCTAAAGGAAGGTGTTAGTAAATCATAGTAGCTTGCCCAAATTGAATTCTTTCCTGTATTGGGTTGGACTAAATGGAGCACTCTTAAAGGCAGAAGTTATGTTTGAAAATTGCTTGAATAATATTAAATCTGTTACCTTTTCAGAAACATCAACTGCCAGAGACAGTGTAACAAATGTGTTGATTGCTAGGTAATATAGAGTCATTCTCACAGTGACCAGAAAATCCCTGCAGCTTTCAGTATTTGTACATTGAGACAGTTGATAATAAAAGGCTAATAAGATTTTATTAGTGAATATTTTAAAAAGTCTATAAAGCAGCTAAAGTACAGTCAACTCAGATGAATAATAAGTACACGGGAGCTAGATTTTGAGTGCTAACCTTAAAAAAGGCAGTTAATTGTCTTTATCATCCAAAAAAGAACAGTATGTGTGCAAATATGCAAAAACACAAATGCCTTATATCTTCAAAACACTGTGCAAACATTTATTTACTTGTAGTGATATGCTACATCTACATAAACATAGAGATAAATAATATCTACATCAGAAAATTAGCAGACACTTTGCACTGCTTCACTTTTTAGGAAAGTTTTTAAGTCTGGAGGTGTAAAAGAAGGAACTTCACCTGATGTCAGTTCTTGAAGCAGTAGGTGGGGAAAGATTAAATCTCTCAGGTATCACCGAAGGGACCTCTGGAGGTCATCTAGTCCAACCTCCCTGCTCAAGCAGGGTCTCCTAGAGCCAGTTGTCCGGTGGGGACTATGTCTAGATTTCTTTTGAATATCTTAAAGGAAGGAGATTCCACAACCTCTCTGGGCAACTGTGCCAGTGCTTGGTCATCCTTGCAAAGAAGTGTTTTGTTCTTCTGTAGATATAGTTTCTCCAAATGTCTCCCTCTGCTTTTTAGTTGTTAAGTTATTGTGATTCGTCTAATTACAAGTGTTCAAAAGAGGACTATCATTCAGTGAAAACTCTTGGCCAAGGTCCGTAGGATTTCACGCTTGATATGTTGGAAAGTTCGTATAAGGAGATTTGTCCTTTAAGCCATGGACTTTATTTTAAGTTGTAGAGACTAATGTCTTTTATCTTTTGAGGTCTTTTTGTATGGTGTCTGATTTCCAGTCACAGTATTTCTATATACATTAAGAGAGTGACTGAGAGCAAAAGATGCTTTAAAAAAGGCAGGAGGAAAAATACCCATCAGCATATGCGTAGCTATGTGCTATGAATGTATCTATTTTAACCAAACTTTGGAAGCTCAGTGCAATTCTATGGCTTTTGTTATGCAGCAAGTCAGGCAATATAAATGTGTATGTCATTCTGGCTTTAAAAGCTTTTAAATACCATAAACATAGTTACGTCTGGGCCTGTACTTTCAAGGGAGCAGTTAAGAGTTTCCTCCAAAGCCTTGTGTTGCAAACTGCTCTCTGTGTTACTCAGAAGTAGGTACCTCTGACATACGTTATAGTTGCTACCTCAGGAAACAAAGTCTGGAAGATGTTCTTTCCCTTTAGCACTCTCTAAATTTTAGCGGTGTTGCCAGTCAGTCACAGAAAAGTGAATGATAGGAAACAAAGCTCATTTAAGCTGCCTGGGACCTGAATTTTGAAAACAGCCTTATACAGCACAGTGAATGTTCAAAACTCAGGTGTGTTCTGTTGGAGCTCTGAGTCTACCAAACTTGGAATAGAGGCTCCAATGTGGCAAGTTAATGTCTCAGAAATAGAGTACACAATTAGTTACTGTCTATTAAAGGTTATATTAATGGTAAAAATTACTTGTCTACCAATGCAGGGATAGGATTTCATCACCACGGATAGTTTTTGGTGGCTTTAATCATCAGACTGTCGTCTTCTCCTCTACCACCATCTTCTCCAAGCCCCTGCATTCAACTTCTCTCACATCCTCATGTCATGTGATGACTTTCCCCATTCCTCATGACCTTTTTCTCAGTCATTTCCACTAGCTATCTGTCTCCCTTCTAGTTCCTTATTACTTCTTAATCTTCTCTTTAATTTGCCAGCCACCAAGTTAATCCCCCTATTTTCTCCCTGTGATATCAGTCACACGTTTTTTTCCCCATCTGGTTCTCAACTCACCTCCCTTATGTTTGGATTCTTATTCCTGGTACAGCTGACAATAATGAAGAGCTGAAAGTAATGTAAAAGTCCTGCTCAGATCCAAACAGATAAAATGTAAGGAGACATCATCTGCTAAATTCAAAGTATTCTCTTCTGAGAATGTGTAGTGAGCAGTTTTTTCAATTATAATTTGATTGAATGGAAGCAGATTTTCTTGGGGCCTGCGAAGTATTTTTTCCTAGCTTATTTCTCTCTACTGTCTAGACTGGCCAATTCCCTCAAAACTATCAGTATAGGAAGCTGTTAATCTTGGAAGTTTTGAAATAAACTTTCCAAAGTTGGATAAGAAATTATAGGCATAGAGTTGGAGCTGCCTACTATCTGCCTACAAAATAAAATAAGCAGTACATAAGCACATGATTTTTTTCTGACCTTATGCATGCCATCCAATACTTTCATTACATGATGTCTACACGTAAAATTTATGTGTGTAAATATCTGAGTAAGGAAAGATTGTTAGAGCAGAAACAGAACTTGGTTACTCTATTGCAGTATTTTAAATGTTTGAGGATAATAAGGACTGAAGCCATATGCACAAACCTGTACTTGAACATGCACACTTAAACCTAGGACATGCCTAAGAATAATGAATGCTCATCTAGGAAGCAAAGGATTTAAGAATATCTAAAATAGACTGCATGTTTACTAAATCTATGGTGCTATCAAGTATAACTTTTTTTTTTCCTAATTTTAATCTCATTGCCCCTGGTTATTTCTAATATTGCTCATACACACTTGTCATCGCTGGAGAATATGTACACCTGCAGATTTAGATTTACTGGAAGATTATGCTTCCCCTCAGGCTTATGGATTTGCTCTGTTTTTTTTCAGCAGGGTTGACTTTACTATGACTTCTTATCAGGGTACTGTTACACGTGAGTGAGGTCAGCAGAATTTTACCACTATTTATGGGCTTTCCCAAAAGATTTGGTATCAGAATATTGTTTATTTACATTTAGTCTGTTCTCTTTAATCTCTCAACATAGATTATTACAAGCAAGAGTATATTTTTAAAAAAACAGGCAAGAGTCTCTTGGTCAATGTTAATTAAGCCACAGCAGAGAATACAAATGTTTATGTACAAGTGATATATTATAATCTAGTATTAACTTAATAGTTATTATAAATATTGGCACGGATTAATGCACACATTCTCTTGGGAGCTTCACAGATTGGAATTAATACAAGGACTTAATTTAAGAAAAGGCATGAAACAACTTTTTTTGCTGTCTAAATGTAGTATATGCTTACTCATCTGCCTAATCCATTTGGTTGAAAAAGATTAGGGTTTTGTTTAAGCTACTTTTCTCTGATTTAATTTTCAACAAGCCTTTGAAAATGAAGTCTTGTTCTTTATTTTTCTTTCAAATGTGTGCTGCCTTAAGTGTTTATGAAAAACTTACCATGTGTTAGTGTACCATCTTCTTGTCTGGTCATTCCTGGATTATTTGATAGAATTAAAAATGATATTTCAAAGCATGGTCTTTGGAAGGAGGTTCTTTACTGACCAGTTAATATATATATGATACTATATGCTGGGGTGGCTGCCTTTACAATGCAGTGGTATAGGTATGAAATATGATGCTTTGAGGCACTAATTTAAGAGATAACCTTTTTTTAATAATATTGCAAAGATCTGCTAATTTTCCCCCATTTGAAAGTCTTCTCTCCTGAGCATACTGGTGATATAGCAGTGCAATACCAAGTTCTCTTAGCACCTGCTACAAACTCTTACTACAGGTGGCATGCTAGAGGGTTGCCTGAGCCATCAGTGTATTTGTACCATTTTTAATTAGTGTCCCTTATAGCCCCACTCAGCTTTTATGTAGCACAATCCTGATACTCATCTGAAGGACACCAAGGTCTGACTGATGGGTTAGCTTGCTACAGAAACTGTTTCTCCCTACCCTTAAAAAGTAAATAATCATTGGTAAGTGCTTCCCAAACTTGTGGTGTTTTCAGTCTGTGTACTGAGGATTCAGAAAAAGTACTGGAACAATGGGGTTTTTTTTCATGCAGTCTCATTACTTGTTCTCAACAGCTGAAACATCTTGTAGTCTGTGAATCCACTACAGTAGAAAAAAGGAGATGCTCGATTTTCATACTTAAAGCAGATAAGATGAATACAAATTCTCTTTGTTTTCCGTTTGCAGTTTATGCAAGTTAATATGCATCACACTCTCATCACATATATAGTATGGTTTGGTCTTCTGAGACAAATGGAAAATGAATGTGATTCTGTATCCAGAGGAAGTATGATGAATTCAGGGAACACTTCACATTGAAGTATCTTTAACTGTGTGCATAGTATGAGAAGCAGCACAAGATACTCAGAACAGATACTTTTGGGGGTTTTAGTACAGGTCTGGAAAATAATATTCTTCTGCATAAGGCCAGATTTTAGCATTGCATTCATACATAGCTTCATGGTAATGCATTGTACGTCCTCCTTGCTCTGCCTTTGAGGATTAATGCTCACATGCCTGTTATCAGTGATCATGTTAGTGTCAATATGAACTATTATTTTTATGTCATGTTACACCTTACAAAGTTTACCTAATCAGATGGAATATGCAAGTATTTCTGCCTTTTGTGTGCAAAAGAGCAGCTGTCAAGTTCTGTTATCTTTGTCAAGCTTTGAGACAGAATGTGAGATGCTTGAATGATGACTGCTTCATTCCATCTATTTCCAAATTTCTGTGTAGTAAAATCAAGTTGCCACAATTGATAGCTAGTCAATTCAGAATATTAAGTAACTAGGTTTTCTTGAACATGCAGTAATAAAAACTTGATGCGGTGATTCCTGAAAACCAATAAATATCATGTTATGTGGAAATGTGCAATGAAAGGTTGATTTTTATAACACATTATAGAATTTTGAGTCTGAATAGAACAGTTTATTTGCAAAATTAGTTTACTTTGTATCAATTTGTACTTTTATAACAAAGTGTAATAAAAAGGTAACATTGGCCATTAATGTAAGTAGATTCTACATACTTTGATTAAGAAGGACATTTTACTTTTTGTGCTGTGAATATAATTTTGCAGTTTCTGAGAGTGTTTGTACAGAAGGTGGAACTCAGACATTTTGTGGAAGTGGTGTTTTTCCATAGTTACATTTTTGCTAGAAATTAAACTGGAATATGAAGATGTGTATAATGTACATTGCACTGACTGATTTGGAATTATATTGATTTGTTTTTTGTCGGTTTTGCTTTCTTTTTTTAATTGGTTCTGCCAGTGAGCTGTAACATATGCCTCTCAAGCTGCTGATTCAGTAGGATGGATCCCAGGGCAGTAAAACATAATGAGAAGAAGGAAGAAAAAGAATAGCTAGACAGAACTTCAGAACCTGGGGTGTGATAATTTACTGACAGGTAAATTTTGGATTATCGACTTTTTTAGGTGTTGGCATATAGAAAGCCCAGATATTCAGATAATTTGTCTTTCGGGTAGGAAGAAATTGTCCTTGTATATTTTTGAGAATCAAGAATTTGAAAAGTAGGCAGAGACTTTGGATCAAACTCAAAGTATTCAGGATGAGACTCTTATTTAAAAAAAAAAAAAAAAAAAGCTGCTGAACAGCCTTAATGCTGTAATGCTGTCTGAAGAAAGAAACCAGTCAGTTCTGAAAATCTTGATATGTAAAATTCAGATGATATCAAATTCAGATGATCAGTCTTTTTCCTGTAGTTCAGAGGTCTTGAAATTATAAGGTAGTTGTTATCTCAGAAAAATACGAATTCCATGTTTTGCTTATAGTATATGACAACTTGGAGGCTCTTTTGTACTTACAAGGCACTTGAGAGGTGTAATGAAATAGTTTCATTGTAAATGAATATGTATGTCCAAAATTTATTTCCATTTTTTGTCGGGTTTTTTTGAAACTGCTTTTCTGTTCACCAGATTAAAAGGAAAAATAAAAGTGATACCTTGTTAATATTTTTAATCATGGCTAGATCATTAACCTAGTTTGATAAATTAGCTCCTTACAAAGTGCAGCTCTAACTAGAATATCTCATGTTGTATTGAAGACTAATTTGTGAAACATATTCCTTCAGAATATGTTTCCTTTAAGCCATGTAAACTTGTGCCATAAAAATAAAAGCCAACTGTATATCAAAAGTTTTATACATGTATCCAGTTTTCAGTTCCTGCTGACAGATCTGTGGAAGCTATTGTTACTGAAAAACGTAATTGAAGCTAAATGTTCTTTGCCTGGGCATGAAAATCTTCTCTGGGAAATTGGACCATTATCCTCTTTCACTAAGTATCCATCTGAGCAATATAATAATAATAATAATAATAATAATAATAATAAAATAAATGTTTATTTAACATAAGTGTTCCAAGTAGTCATGTTTGGTATAGGACAGATTTGTCTAAGAAAATGGAAATATAATGAATCCTCTCCACTGTTTTATTTAACCTTGAGATTGTTATGGCATTTCTTGCACCTGTATTTCTTAGCAAGTAGTAGCACAGAGATCCATATGGGAGTGAAATATAAAGGATCATATAATTATGAAGGCATTTGCTTTTATATGAAGCGTAGGTGTGGTAACCATGCAACTGAAGTAATGGATAATTTGACGCATCACAGTGAAGTGTTCACATACAAGGCTGGTGAGTAGGATGGGAGTAGATACAGATTCTGGCCAGTGGCAGCTGCCTGATGAGGCCAACAGTAGGCTGAAGGTCCTGAGAGTGCCAGAAGTGGGCACTGAGAAAGGCACGTGCTGGTAAGACGATCCTGTTGCACCAGGTACCAGAAAGCAGACAGTGGAGATCTGGCTCCTGCCCAAAGAACTCTGATGCCAGTTTAACCAGTTCAGAGTGAAGACCAGTAAGAGTGTTTCAGCCCAACACTGATCTGTTTAGTTTGGAAAGGGCAAGATGTGAAATAGCTAAGACTTTTATTGCTAGAAACAGTAGCAAATCCTGTCTTGGAAAGAGAAACTCAGGGGCTTGTGAGTTACTCTCTATATTCCATCAGAAGAGAATATAAAAGCGACTATGAGAGTGGTGCCGTAAGCTGAATTAAGATATTTGGTAAAAACAACTGGATCACCATTTTCTCCCTAACAGGCAAGAAGAAGAGTGGGTGATTCTAGGACTGGATAAAGTAAGCTAGGTCTGAATATCTGAGTTGAAAAAGCCTTAAAGCCTTTGTTGAGTCAAATACACAAGGATTTCTTTCAGTACAGTGACCTTGAACAGTCCACTCACCTTCTTTCTAACAAGCTTCAGTCTTTTCCTGTTCATAGTCCTCCTCTCAGCTGCAGAGGCGCTGGGCTGTATCTCAAGTGGTGTAAACCGAGATCGCTGCTTTGAGGCTGTCAGCTTACATCAAGTGAAGATCTAATCAGCTGTTTGTAGCTCAGCCCCAAACAAATGGAAGCACTTTCTGACATTGCTTGACTATCTCATTTCATGAGAAATCTAGTAAGGTTTGTAGGCAATGCCTCCAATTCATCTCTGGGTGTATTTGAGCTCAGGTCAGTGCTATGCCAGAGGTTAATTATCCCATTGCTTAAGAGTTTCTTTTCCTGCACAAAAAAAAAAAAAAAAAGAACATTAATTGGAACTAATACCATGCCAATATTTACTTCCTTTTAATATATACTGTTGGTTTAATAGCAAGTATTGTACTTAAAATGGGACTTCTCCCTTAAACAGTTACCTGTTATTCCTTAAGAATAAGCTGCTTTTATACTGTATAATACAAACCAGTTTCATACAGTATCACTTTGTGTCCGTTAGCTGTGATTAGAGAATAAGATGATGAGCACAGTGCCCCATCAGAACTGTGTGACTATATCTTCTCCAGGAAGAAGGAAAAGTAATAGGCAGAGATGTACTATAAGAGCTGAAAATACAGAAATATAAAATTTAAAACAGTAGAAGTGTTCACATGATGTTGGTTGCACAAGTTAGAATGAAAGTTAAAGAACTAATATCTAAAGTTATACAAAATGGGTAAATATTTTGTCAATATTGAAGAGACAAAATGACTGAGAGACGCCTTTGCTTTGATAGTATAAACCTGTGGAGGTTGTTACAGAACACACAGGGAAAATCTTAAGGTTTTAAAACTGGTCTAATTCCAACTTACATGGATATTTGTAATTTGTAACTTGAGAAGACGTACTGCCATATAAGTAGTCAGACACTGAAATTCTAATACATATCAGAAAGGAACTGTTACATTCCAGACTGGAATATGACATCCAGAGAAACAACGAAAAAAATAAATTTCCATCTGCATCTACCACAAACAGGTTGACATTTGTATTTCTGTGATTTTCTTCTGAATAATAATAGAGCCCAGTGTAAGAATTCATAAAGATGAATTTGTCTGTAGCCTGGGTGACAGGCAGGTGTTTGTCAGTGTGGGACTATATATGAAAGATGGTCAAATTACCTGAGTAAGTTTCCACATATGTCATGTGTCACTGCATTTCCTAAAGTGAAGGATCACTGCATTATCTAAAATGAAGATGCAGAACTGTGATGGGAGACCTTGATATGTAGGTGTTACTTATACAGTGAATGTGAAAAATTAGCTCATACCCCAACGCATGAAGTTCACATTTTCAAATTCTAGGAGGATGACCCTATAATGAGCACTGACTGAGTTCACTTTCAGGACTGTGCCATTCATAAAGCGCTTGTCACGCTCTCCTAGCACAACATAATCAGGGCCCTGTGAGTGGGTAATAGCCTTGTATTCATAGCAAGGCAATTTATTATCCTATATGTAAAATGACAACTTCATTATCATTCACTATTATAAAATAGCAGGGCAAGTAGCAGTTGAAATAAAAAGGCAGCTTTTTAAATAATTCTTTTTACAGTATGAAAATCCAATACATAAATTCATGGCATGTAACATTTTTATTAATCTATGAAGAATTTAACTTGATGTTCCATGGCATACCTCACTGAGACTTCTTCATTACATTTAGAAGAAAAATTTGTAGTGATTGGCTGTACCATTATGTGGTTTTTTTCCAACCAGCTGTGCACCTCCTACTGTGCATTTGTAGACTGGCAGAATTCTGCCTCAGTTACTTTGTTAGCGATCCAATGAATTGCCTCTATGCTGTGCAATTTGATGCAGCTTTGTAAACCGACTGCAGATACTTAGTTCTGGTCACAATCGAATGCTAAATATTGGGGAGATTATAGGTCTTTTCATTGTTTTTGCTGTTGTTTCCATGAGGCCTTCACCATCCGTATGCAATAAGCAACAGTTCATTTAGCTCCTGCTGGTAATACTGCCTTTTCAGAATAAGAACAACTCTTTCTTGTCAGAATAATTATATTTACCAAACTTTTCCATCATCTATTAGTATTTCTGAGAAAACAACCTTTTCAGAATACATTAATTTGCTTCAAATCAGGTGTGTTGATGCCTATAATTTTATAAATCTAGAATAAATGAAAATGAATGAGCAACCATGATAAGTAACTAATTAAGCAGACATAAAACAGATGACTTCATAACATGTGATCCAGTTGTGGGTTTGAAGATCCTTCACAGTATGTCACGGTTGGCATCATTAACTGTAACTGGGAAGGAGAGCAAAATTTGTTGGAGACAGAAACCACGAACCATCAGATGTACAGAAGGACTGAACAGCATGAAGGTGAAAGGGCTGATACAATTCTTTTTCTTTCTTCTTTCTTTTTCAGAAAATATAATTATGTTATGTTAGAAACTTTTCTGCTCTCTTCCCAGATATCTTTCAGACTTATGGCCAGGCCTCAGCCAGCACAATTCAGGGATCTGTAATGTGTCCCTTCTGATGGATTACATTACAAGTTTGTTATTAATTTAATCAAATCTCATAAGTGGGTGCACTGGTTACTGCTGCAATGCAATTCTTTTTGAAAAATGTCTGTCACAGAAGGTGTTTACATTCCGATACTGTTAGGACTCAATAATGAGTAATCCATATCATGAAGGCTAAGTAAATTATACTCAACCAGTAAATAGATTTATTGGGGGCTGAGGGGCAGGGAGGAAGACTCTTGTCAATCTTACACACAAATAAATTGCCATGTTGTATGAGCACCTCAGGGTCTGTGAGCTGGTCGATGTCACAACACAGGTGTGACCTAGAGAGTTTTTCTGTTTTCCTCTTTTATAGATAGTGGGACTGAGCTGAAGGGAGTTTACAAAGATTGAGGAAGGCAGCATTACCTGAGACCTCCTGTATTCCAGCAGAGAAATGTAACTGCTGGACCGTCCTTCTTAAGCCTTTATCAAAGACATGAGATTTTTGCCAAGATAAATTTCTCTAGTCAGAGAACAGTTATATACTTTTTTTTTTTTTTCCCAAGAGGATGTACAAAGATTTAAGAATTCTCTCCCTGACCAATCGTATGACACTTTGGATAAATCTTTATATGCAATAATACTCAAGGACCTAAGTAATACATCATATTTGATCTGACCAGACATAAATCATTTATTCATGATATATCATTCATAACTTGATTCATTGACTCATCTTCAGACAAGACAAGGTCAGTAGAAAAAAAATGATTAAGCGTTTTGCCTGCAGGAAAAAGAAGCTTAAACAACAAATTCATCTTCACATCTGACCTCATGAAACTTGACAGAGAAGATTTTAAAAATAGAAATAGACTTTAAAAGCCTACTTTTACTCCCAATTACACTAGTTTAAATCCACAGTAACTCCACTGACTATAGAGGAAATGGGAAAAGCCTGTACAAGTCAGTGGGATCATACTATCAGGGAAGAACTTGACTCTGAAAGAGGGGACTTGGACATTTAAAGCTGAAGATAATGTGCCTGAATATTTTATTGGATCAAAGATGGCAAGTCAGACTCTGTACCCAGTCATATCATTATAAATCTGGCCAGATGACTTGAAATTTCGAAATAGTCTGAGCCTTCTGGCAAGCTGAACTAAACAGCCTCCTTGATTTACAGTTAATGTTTTTGCCTGTGTTACTATTGGGAATTTCATTTCAATAGACCTGCTCCCTGTGGAGTGTCCTTGAGAGCAGCATCTTTAGAACAGGTTACTGTTTTGTTAAGTAACGCAAGGCACAAGAGTATGTCAGTTGCCTGCAGTGTATCCGTGGTCCTAGCATTCTAATGTTTGCCAAGCCTTTGCCCATAGAAGAGAGCAAAATCTTCCTCATGTTCTAGTGCAGCACTGGTAACATTTGTTGTGGAATAGTTGTTTTAAGAGGCAATCATACCACACTTCAAATAAAGGTAAGGCAGATTCTTCAAACTAATTTAAAATTGTCCGTGTGCTTAAGTGTCCAGAGGGCACAGTAATATTCAAATAAGCATCTACACATTTATTCTAAAATTAAGGAAACTAAAGCTAAGTGTCAAAATTGAATTTGATTCCATTTGGAAGAACTCTCAACTTCTTTGCAGTTCTCAGAGTGATTGAATGCCTTTATCAACAAGTGAAACTGATAGAAATGAAGGGTGATAACACATTGTACCCACTGGAATTCTATTTGGTTTTAAGAAAGAGAGATTGAAATGTATAATTGTGAAAATACCTGGAATAAGCATTTTGTCTCGATGAAGCTGGAAATAGATACAAGGAAAAGACGATAATACATAAGTAAAGAAACAGACTTTAAGATAGTTGAGGGGGGTTTGTTTGCAGAGGGATTGGGGGGCTGGGTACTTTCATTTTGGCTGTTGGATTAGAGAGTAGCCACCAAACGTTACAATTAAGAGTGTGACCTGGAGAGTCCTTGAGCTCTACATTTCCCCTACATATCACTCTTAAAACCTATGCTAAATAACCTAGCACTGATTTCACATCTCCAGTGTTCAGTAGCCTTTAAAATTTCTCATTTCTTTGTTCTGTGATTGTGCTTTAGGCAGTAGCATAAAACAGAAATATATCAGCTCAAGGCATGTAATGGTATTTTCTTGTATCACAGTTCTCATGCTGAATACCAGCTGTATTATTTCATATGAATAAACAATTTATTCAAATTAATAAATTTAAAGGTAAATTCAACGTAAGTAGCTAAGCAACACCCACAAGAAAATGAAAGAATAGAGCATGACTAAAGCAAGAATTCAGAGTCCACTCTTACTATAACCTGTTTACTTTGTGAACTTGCAGCAGCAGGTCTTTAATAAATAATCACTTAGAATACTCATGACGTATCCAAACCTAGGCAAATAACCATAATGGTGTGGTTTGTTTTTTCTTTTTGAAACTATAAAGAATTTAACTTCTTGTGATATGGCTAATGTGATAGCCTCTTCAAAGCTTCCAAAGACTACAGTGTAGTAATTCACTCTAGGAAGTGATTCCAGCCAAGGCAGCAATGATCAAACTTCATGTGGATGAACTGTGCAAATTCCAGTGTATCAATGTGAGTTGTTGTTCAAATGGAAGAGGAGAACACAGGTAGGGACCCTATCCAGCCCTTCGGGGCTGAGACAAGAGGAGTTCAGAGCCAGTTCTAGAGAGAAACTGGGAAACGAACCAGAACTGAATTGGAAAGGTGGATTCCTTCACCCTACCAATCATGATTACCTATACACATAATGACCCTAAAGGAAGAGGAGAGCAGTGGCTCCCAGTGCCAGCATGATGACCTAGCAGTTCCTTAAGAATGTGGGATGGGAGGACAACACACTGATTTTGCAGCAGAAAAAATTAGCCAGAAGGATTCTCTCTGAAAAAGAAAGGACTTTCTCTGAAGCTTTTAGATTTAGATTTGAATACTGTATCTCATCCTGCATAACTGTCACTTTTTATAGAACCTAAACTTATCCTGAAGTCTGCTCTATTTTAAGCAAGAGAGACATAATCATTTGCTCTAAGCTAGCCTGCTTCTTTTCTTTGTAACTCCTTATGCATAGATTTCCATTCTGGTGTCACTTAAACTCCTGCAGAAGATTCCTAATTGCTTTCAAGGACATTGTGGCTATACACTTTTCTGATGACACCTTCCATTATTGCTTTTCTGTTTCTCACCCATTCAAATGAAGCGTTACACTGATATTGTTAAACAGTTTGAGTGAAATTCCAGATAAAACTCCACTGTTTTTGGCTGAATAAAACATTTCTGTAGTATTGTCCAGTTAAACTTCACTGTTGTCTCATGATTAATTTCTCCAGCATAAAGCCTTTCCTTGTGCTATTCTTCTTGTCAATGCCTGAAAATATGTTGGTGAACGGGTGCTGAATTGCCTTAGCAAATGTGTTTCTACATTCCAGTTCGTTCCTATTTTACCCATTGTAAGATATCCCTATTGCTCACTTTCTTCCTGCTGTAAAAAGTGCATGAAGTCACTCTCTTGCTTAGTTAATTAGCAGTATTTTACAACACTAAAATTTAGACCAAAGCCCTGTTTGCTTAAAACTGAAGACATTACACTTCCTGAAAAACTACCAATATACTACACTTTAACTTGATATCTTTTCTTATTTAGAGTCACTCAGCTATGTATTTACTTTATTTTAAAAAAGACACCAAATTGAACAAATTGCTGGGCTACTAACCTTAGTCTAGAGATGCATAATGATTCCTATTCAAGCCTTTTCAACCATATTAGGTGCATAGAGGAAAGCAGTTTCACAGGTCAATATTAAATTTATAGAATCCCAGAATTAAGCACATCTATATATTAATAACAATAACAAAAAAAGCTATTAACACACTTTTTCATATTGCATTTTTTGAATTACTAAAGCCATGGTGTAAAGATAGGAATATATCATTCAGCATGTCTGGCCATGTTTCCCAACTGCTGTTAAGAACAAAAACTATTAATACTAGAACATGGTGCTCAACAGATAAGGTCAAATTCGTTCTGCAGCTATAGTGACATTATAATTAATGAGAGGACTGTATATGGCAAGAAAGGAGAATATTGACCCATTAATACGCATTTGAAAATCAAAGACCATTTATCTCCTGGTAATTCTAGCATGTGTTCAATGTTACATGATTTTTTCCTTTTAAATGAAGGACAGAAAAGCCATTTAAAAACTAAAAGTGGCTGAATCTATAAATGATACCTTAAAGTTTGAAACCTGTGCAGCATTATGTCAAAGCAGAACAGGAAGAGCACAGGGGGACAATATCTGGCGCAGCTGGAAGGCCACCAAGATATTTTCTGGCTTTCAGGTTGGCTAAGTGCTTTATCATATGCACTAAGTGTTATTGTTCCATTATAGATATGAGGAAATTAAGCATAAATCCAATGCCTGGACTCATTCATGAGAACTCAGAAAAAAGTCAAGATCTTTGTATTCACTAGAAAACAGTGCTTTTCTGTGTGCCACAGGGTGGCCTGTGCAACAGAGAGAAACTTCTTAAATCAGCAGGAAGGTGCCTGCTGCATTCTGCCAGCAAGGGCAGCGTGGTGTGAATGCCACCCCAGAGGTCCATCTCAAGTGGGTGTCAAATTGGGAGAACCACAGATTGCCAACGCCACTGCCTGGCAGGTTAGCATGGAAATCCACAGTGTCATGTGGAAAGAGACAAGGAAAGTAACAAAGCAAACAGTGGTGCCCTAAAACTACTTATGTTCCTGTTCAAATGTGGGAATATCACAATTTTTGTTGCTGTGGTTCTTCCATAGGGAAAATATTATATTTTTGCTATGCTGAGTTTCCTCTGTTGTGCTTGCCACGGTTGTATTTCTGTACCTCTGTCCTGAAGATAAAAATATTAACTCTTAGAATTGTTTACTGTTTTACATGACATAAATGCTTGGGGTTTACATTTATTTCTAATTGACTATTTGTTTGACATGCAGTTAACCCAAAAGTGAGCTCATCTCAGTCACTACAGAGAGTCTGGAAATCCTTTTCTATATAATTTATGATCTTTTTTCATTAATGTATAATATTTTTCAACATTTCTTCAAAAAAGCTAATAGATCCGTTATGTGGTTATACCAAATAAAATAAAGTTGTCTTTGTCTACTTCAGAGATTTTCTCTTATGTTTGCTGTTAGTGTTCCCTGTGGTAAGTTCAATGAAAGTAACAATATCTCCATCTTTTTTTTAAGGATTGTTCTGTACAATATCTGACTCAAATATCTAACTCAAAAAAATCTTTCATGTTACACCAGCAAAAATAATAACAGACATCTAAAATCCTTGTAAATGTCTTCTGCTAGAGTCGTATTGCAATTCTTGGGGGAAGAATGGTTGTCATTTTCTAACGGTGTTTCTTTGTTGATAATGTTTAAGAAAGAGATGTTTTTTATTGGAAAGTAATCAGTCTTAAAAGCCTTTAAATTCACAACTTTCAAGAACTCTTCAAGCACCTGTATGGGATCCAGTCAGTAACAAGTATTTCTTGATCCATGCTGTGAGTATATGCCGCTAAGAACTTTTTGCATTCCTTGATCACAATATAAGCAGAAGCACTGGCAACGTGTTTTGGTCTAGCTCAGAAAGAGTAAAAGGAAAATTTGTTTTTATTTAATTTCCCCATCATTTTGGATAAGTAATACAAAATCATTTCACTGCGTTCTCTGTGCCTAATTTCATATTGAAGCTGTTCTGTCACATTAAATATTTGCTGACCTCACGAGAATTGAGGTGTGCAATGAATGTCACAGGGAAATAAAATATCAGCTGCCCAGGGATCCGTTTGTCATTACCAAGTGCCAGTGAAGAACTGACTTGTGGTCTACAACAAATTGTAATTGTTGGACATTTTCAAGCAGAACAAAACAACCAATATTGAGTAGCAGGTGCCCAAGAGATCCTGGGGAACTCACCAGCATTCAGCTTTTGTCCTTCAGGTCAGTGTACCCATCTCCTTTGTGTAGGTCTTTTGGGAAAACTTCAAAATAAATTTAATTTCCTCTAAAATGTACAGTTAAACGTGGATTTGGTGTGGTACTCTTTCAGATGTATTGCATATTGCTAAGTCAATGTTGATAGTATAATGAAAGTTGCTTCCCATGGCAAATATGCATATAGTGCATGTAAAATTAAGTCCTTGCTATCTTTTTTTACCATGAGAGACATTAAGCCGCGTAAGTGCAAGTTGTTATCTCTTTATCAGTTGTTTTGTTGTTTGTTTGGATGGGTTTGTTTGTTTGTTTTGTACTTAGAATCCAGTTTCTCCATCCTGTAACAGAACAGCCACAACAAGAAAAAGAGAGAAAGAATGAAAGAAAATAGCTTTGTCTGGTTTGCATTCCTTTTCTGTTTCTCATTGTTTTCATGCAACATATGTAATTAAGCCAATGTAGTACACCCTGCAGGTTAGTCAGTACTGAAAAACAGGAAGGTTATATGTATCTATTAAGTATGATTTGTTTCATTAAAAAGCTACAATCTGTTTTAGCTCCATCTGAATTGCCCTGAGATGCGTAACATTCTATATGTAGTCTGTCTTGCATCTTCTAAAAAGCAGGTGTAACTTTAAAGTTAAATTATCATAGTTTGGACCATGTTTGATTTTGCATTTTTAACTTGACCATCCTACAATTTACAATAAAATGCAAAGAAAATATGAATTCCCATTAAAGAAAATCCGATGCTGTTCTCAGGTTCTGTACAGTCAATCTAATGATAATGAAACATGTTTGTCTAGTATCTTTGAAAATTACCACTACGTGGTTTCTATCTTTCAACTCAGACTGTGACTCCAGTGCTCTTGAAATGAGTAAATTTTGTTCCCATACATTAAATTTATTTTTAACAGGTTTACTTTATAATACTGACATTTCTGTTGTAGGAAGAATACTTGTATGACATTTTAAAGCCACATTTTTTCCAAGTTGAGAAATGAGCTACAAGATATATGAAAATATTCAGATCCCTAAAATATTCCTAAAATATTATCTGGATTTCTTCTCTAAAATGATGGCAGAGTTAAATACTAATAAATACTTTGCTCAGTACCTTGGGTAAAAATGGTGAGTTCCATATACAAAGCTGTTAGAGAGCTCTCACCTAATACTGTGTCATGGCTAGTTGGCTGATGTCAGGATGTCGCATGCAAAGGCCTTTCTCTAGGCATAATTTGAATTAAAGTTGAGAAATCAAAGGCTGAGAAATAAATCAAAATCAAGAAATTAAATTATTTCTCTGGCTGTGAATATACCTGGCTAAACAAATAGAAGCGCTCAGTTTTCTAAAGGAGTCAGATATCTCAGATTTAAAATAAGATTTAGTAGCATGCATGGACAATCTCATGCCATGTGAGAGAAGATGGGTAAAGCAGTATCACTGTGTGAGAAACTAGGGTCCAGTAATTGGCTTTCTTTCCATTTGGCAACAAATAGCTGTGCAGTAATATTAAAGAACATTACTGAAACTAATTTTCAGTAATGTGACTCCTTGATATTACAAATGCATGAATCCCATTAAATAAAGTTAATTGAATTTTAAAAGGCCATTTACAGCTCACACATCAGGTAGTTTTCTGTACCACATCATCAGAAATATTTCTTTATGAGAGAAAAGCAGAACAAATACAGAGTAACAGAAATGAAACAACTCCCCTCTGCCCCAGACTGATTACATTTTTTTCCCAAGTATCCCGCACACTCGCTGTGTTGGCACTTCTCACTGGAGAAGTCTATTCTGACCCCAGTTAACTAATGAAGTAGCATTTCATAAGAAGAGAACCAGCTGTGTGAAAGACCAGGAAAGGATTCCCATATCAAACCAGCAGTTATGGAAAGAAAATCTCACCCTCTGTATAGTGCCAAGGAGAAATCAGAGAAGGACTAAACAAAACCCAATGTAAGAAAGCTGGACAGACTCTAATCTCATCCTGCATATAGACCTGAAGACAGTTACATTAGGACAGTTGACTAATGAGGATCAAGAGCAGCCATGGAGTTGCCAGTCTACAAAGGCGGATAATATCAGCATATATGTCTGCAGAACTGGGACTTCATAGAAGAGGAAATAGCCACCCATTTGTACAGTGAAAGCAAATACTGAAAAGCTATCTGTTGCAACTCACTTGGCCAATAGGAGTTTGGACTAGGTCGTGGCTGATTCAATATGGGTAAGAAAATGGGGTGAAAAAGAAGATAAATATTCTTTTACCTTTTGCCCTAGGGAAAGGCCAGCTTGTCACTGGTATCATTATTTCAAATTCTTCCCAAAGTTTATTCCCCAAGACCCCCCCACCAGCTGATGTTATGGTTCAACTGTCAGTCTTGTCAGCTCCCATGGATTTCAGAGGTTGGATCTGTGGTTGTCTCAAGCCCACATAATCACAACTTAACCCCAGTAGCTGTTTTTCAAAGGAAATCCCTTGGGAGCCACAAACCAGTTAAAAAGGCAATCATTCTTGTGCTGCAAAGGAGAAAAGAAAAATTAATAATCAAAGCTGCATAATGAACAGAATGGCAGCTTACTTATGGAAGGTGCATTTTCATCTCTAGCAAGTGAGGAAGAAATGACTTCTGAGAATACAAATGAGGAAAATCAAATACCTCAAATTCTTTGGGAGGAAATTTTGACTTATCAGATAATGAGCTAGCTTTTAGTGATGAGAATGATAATGATTCTATTACTAATACTGATAACAATAACAATGGCTGTATGTGTGCTTAGCAACTTCAAATGGTTTGCATCTGGTGAGAGAATAAGTAGTTAATATAAAAAGAAGAAAGACATGAAAAGATACAGATTTTTTTAAAGCAGTAAAGCTACAAAGAAGCCTAACAGTAATAATAAATTATATGAAAAATAGAATATAAAATGTGGGGTTTTTATTTACAGAAACTGGAATAAAATTCTCAGGTTGAAGAAACCTTTCTAACTTGAATTCAAGCCCATCCTACTGCCATCCTGAAGTTTAAGTGCCATGATAAATAGTCAGATGGCCAGAAAACTTGTTAGATGTACCAGGTGTTGATATCCTAACTACTTGGAGCTGTCTGGGAAAAAAAGAAAATAAAAAAGAAGTCAAAAGCAGTGTCCTTGGTTTTTCTAGAGCTGAGAACTTTCTGCTTCTTTAAGATGATCCAGTGACAGCTATTGAAAGCCAGTTAGACTGAAATATGACCTCCTTTCCCTTGATAATAACAGAGCTTTCTCATAGACATCAATAGATATTGGAGTGAAACCAAAATTATCAAGAAGACTGATAATGATTCACCTAATTATGATAGTTGGTTATCAAATATACACCTTAAACTGTTTCATAAATCACAGCCTGCCAGACTTAGCCTCAAGGGAAGGTTCAACAGAGTCAACATGAGAAGTTATGTTGATACAGAGAATATTATCATCTGCTGACATTTACCTTCCATCCCTTTATCTAAAATTGTGCCTCTATTAATTCATAATCTATGATAAGTAAAAGATACATCATAGGAATACATTATGTAATAACCCCAGCATTGTAACGTCTAGCCAAGCTAGTCAAAGCTACAGTTTTAATGAACTTCAACTTCTCACTTACTACTCTGCAGGGAGGGAATCGGTGGACTGATTCCAGTGGACCTCAATGACAGTACCTGTGATCAGAATACCGTACCTCATGCCTCTCCTGTCGTCTCTCACCAGTAACATTCAGAGAGGAGACAAATTTCGTTAGACATGGGCTAAACCAGTGTTAGTTGCCTGGAAGCCTCAGCTGATGCCATCTGTCACCATGGCTGCAGAAATGGCTTGCCAGTGACGATGACTCAATGACTGCTGTGCAGCTCACTGAGAGAATTTGGTCCTAAATGACCAGCTTCAAGGCAAGTTTTCAGGACTGGCTGGTGGGAAAAAAAAAGGTAGTTTCCTCTAGTCTTTTTCCTTGTTAGTTCATTCTGACAGACTGGAGACCAAGGCATGGCAGAAAACTGGTGCTTTCTCTGCACTGAGTATTTTCAGCTGCTCTCAAGACATTCTTGGTGTCAGTTTTACTGAATATTATACAGCTATTCTAAGTGTCAGACTATTAAAAAACAAACCCAAACAAAAATCAAACCTGATTCCTCTTTATTTTAGTTTCAAAATTTCATATCCTGAAGAAAATTGGTTTGGGTGCAAATGTGGAAAAAGTAGTGTAACAGTTCAGAGGGTTTATTCCAGAACAGTTAGCCACACTTTTACAATACAGTTTCCTGTGGCTGGAAATAAAATACTTCCTTCTTTTAGTTAAAAGGTTTGATGGACTCCTTGTATAACAGTGCATGAGAGTTCGTTGTTACAGTATGGTAGGTTATCTGACTCCAAGTGATATCTCAGGTTCATGCAAGCCTTTCTTTCCCAAGTCTCTGTGCCAACACGCACTCTGTGATGGTTGTCGTGGTGGTGGGCTGGCCTTGAACTGTGCTCAACGCCCACCCAGCCCTCTCACTGCCCCTCCTCAATGGGATAGGGGAAGAAAAGGGGGTGAAAAAGCCATGGGTCAGGATAAAGACAGGAAGATTGTCACAGGCAAAACAGATTCAACTTGGGAAATATATCACTAATTAAAATAGAGCTGGATAGTAAGATACAATGACAAAAAAGAAAATAACACCTTCCTCTCACCCCTTTTTCCCAGGCTCAGCTTCCCTCCTCTCTCCTCACGTCCCCTGGGGTGGTGATGGGGCTGTGATCAGTGTGTCACAGCTCCTCCCTGCTGCTCTCCCCTCCTCACAACTTCACCCTGTTCTGTACCTGCTCCACGGGGCTCCCGGGGATTGGGGGGGACACCCTGCTCCAACACCTGCAGCAACTCCTGCCCCAACCTCTCCTCACAGACGCCCCTGAGCTCCCACCCCAACCAACACCCAGTACAGGTGCTGGCATTCCAAATTTTACAAGATACTTAAATCAACAATGACCTTTCTTGTTCATGACTGAAGTCATTGCTTTCTAAAAAAGGAAGAGCAAATGGAGGACTTGCCATCTTAGCAGGAAAAAGGGAAGGTCAATCTTCCAAAACCGTGGTGAAATCTAATTTGCTAGTCTCACATGCAGAGTTTGTTATAGTCTCTGTCTATAAGTCAGCAATGAAAATAACATAGCAATATATACATTTCTTTTTCCAAGACAACCTTTCTACTAGCCTCTGCCTCAAGATAGAATCATAGATTAATAGAAAGTCCTGAGTTGGAAGGAACCCACATCGAGTTCAGCTCCTGTCCCTGTATGTGACAGCCCCTAAATTCACACAAATTTGGTGTCTCTTCCTGCCACTGCTCAATGTGCAAAAAGCTACTTTTCCACTTTCCTACTGCTCCTCAAATGTCCTCAATATACAGCTTTCCTCTTCCTCACTACCTCGTGATTCAAGCCAGTCCCCCGCCAGACTTGTTAGACTGATGTTAAAATAGATGTGACTTGTGTTTCACATAGTTCAACTTCTGTTGGCTGAAACCTAACTCATTCAGTGACCTGTGGGACCAGAGTCTTAAGAAATACATAGTGACTCTTACAATTCTTATATTATATTCTTGCCTTGTATTCCTGCAGCTGTCTCCTGTGTTAGTTCGAATTTTGATCACAACCTCTTTAGCTAGGAATTTATCTTTTTTTTTCTAAAGAGCATCTGACTGGTGTAATTTCCATATGCAGTGGCAAATGATTTTGCCTAATTTGATCTGTAAGTGGAGAAAGAGCGGGGTGAACAATGTATCATGAAGGGAATAAAGGTACTGTGACTACCTGGAGTATATAGGAGAGCTTTTAAAAACTTACATTGATTAATAGTTTGTATAAATTTAAGCATGGTGGTAGCAAATGCAACTAGTATTTATCAATATTTAGCTGTGAGACAGATAACCGTAAGTAATCAATAATAACATATTATTAGGATACGGAGGTAATTACGAGAATGGCAGTGGATGGCAAATGGCCCTAATAGTCTTACGAGAAAACTCTAATGACGATAATGGTAATGGACAGATATAGAAAACTACTCGGCTTACAGCCACAGAAACATTAAAGGCACATTTATTCCACCTTGGTAGTTTTTTGAGTTGTCTTTTATCCCCTCAAGAGCCCATAACCTATTGCTGTCTGTTCTTTACTTCCTCAGTTTCCCAGACTGACAGTTCATTTTTTCTACTGAGTCCATCTCCCAGTACAGGGGGGTTTCTGTTTCCCTGGGAAATGATTCTCTGGGAAGCTGGTTTCCTGTAACCAATAATCTGTATTGACTTTTGAATTCCACTTTCCAAAGGCAGTGTTCCTTTCAAATAGTTCCTTTTCCCCTCATTCTACAGCTGTCTTAATTATGCTGTTACTGCATTATTTTTCCTATGTGCTATTTATTGTGTTAAATCAGCCATTTGTTAGTTCAGCAGTTCCACCACATTTTATAGATATTCTCAGGCCTCTTAGTTATGCTAAATCAGCAATTTGGTTAGTTCTTGTCTCACCACAAGTAATGCCAAATGTATTTTTGCAGGGTTAGCAAAAATTATAGCATGGCCCATCTTGGTTTAATGATCCCTTTTTCTGCTACTCTGGTACAATATTATGTTAAGGCCTATCCCAGCTCATTGGTTCCCTTCACCTGAAATAGCAAATGATGAGAAAGCCTATCAAGCCTGTCTTGGCTCGCTGGTTCCCTTCCCTGCTATGGAAACAAGACATCTACATTCCTAAATTCCCCCTTACATCATCTACATCAGGAGAACACTTAAAGAAAACTTACTGGCAAATTCCTCAGCTCATACAAATTGTTTTAGCCTTACCGACCAACAGAAAATTAGTCCCATATCTTGAAAATTGTTCTTTATTCTCTCATATAGGGGGATTTTGCTGGACATACATTAGTTTTAGATATTTTTTTCAGGCAAATGAAAAAAAATCATGCCTGTAACCATAATTTATTATTCTGTTGCATATACATAAGGTATTGGATGCTTGTGTGATACAGCAGCACATTAGATCAGAAAACAGTTGTAGGAAAGAAGTGTATTTTATGTTCTAGCTGATAAAGTAGCTACTGACTAAGTAAAACAAAATACCATTTAGCAATTTGTCTGTAATTGATAACGGAGATCTTTGCACTTTTCTCTAAAGAATGTGGCCATTGTTGGGCACAGGTAAATTAGTCGTTCTTATGGTCATTTCATTTATGCCAATGAAATGGTAATCTTAGTATTAAAATATTATTATATTTTTACTGAGGTATATTTTCATTATGTAAAGACACAGTCAAGGCAGCCAAAATAACTGCAATTTTAAGCAGAGCCTAATTTTTATTTTCCTTTGAAAGCTCTTAGTATATTTTGTGACCATGTGGTAGAGGTTTTTTTCCAGAGCAAGGCCCAAGGGAAGAATGATATGTCATTATTTTTTGTACAGTTCTCTATTTTTGTAATGAACCTGTTCTACCAAACCAATAAGTACCAAACTGATTTATATACTTATAATAGAAATGACCATAAACTAGTTCATATTTCTTCAGCTTGAGGTAGCTAACTTGTTTAAAATCTATTTTATTATGGGGAAAGCATAGCCTGGGCAATTTATGGATTAATAACAAGTGAAAAATATTGGTTATGGTTTAAATGAAGAATCTGTCAGCCTTACTAAATATCATACACTTTTACTACAAGAGAGGAAAGAAAAAACTTGTGAAGAAACTGTGTATGAGGACCAAATATTAAATTTCGAAGACACTTAAAAGCATTGCTTTATAAGGTCTGGTTTAACATTAAGCATAAAATAGGGCAGGTTGTTTAAAGAAATGTGTTCTCTATGGAGAAAGATACAGGACAATCTAAATGTCCCTCACATGTGTTAGTGATATTCCATTTCTTTTTAGATACAATTTTAAATATCCAGTAAGTCATTTGCAATAAATAAGTGTGCTGGGAGTAAAACTGTTCTTTACTGGTAACTTGGGAGTATGTCATAGTTTTTACCATTACAGACATGATCCTACCGTGTATTGTAGGTGAATCTCTGATTAAATTCCCTACCAAAAACTCTATCAGTAAATGAAAAGCATTTAGTAACTGAGTGCTTACAAAATCTGTTTTAATGAAAACTCTGGAGGATTAAAATGATCAGTTAATAAATTGTCCAGATGTTGTGCAGACTTGTGGGTGGTATTCCTGTATCAGCAACAGCTATTGTCACCAGATTTAGCAGCAGGTTACCTGCAGCAGCTGGAGCTCACATGGCCAAGGTATTGAAGTGAGAACAACATTTCTGCTTTTCCAAATTATGTCTCAGAAAGAGCTGTAAGAGTGACAAGATAAGGTATTTATATATGCCACTGGATAAAGGGTAAAATGTGCATGGGCTTTCTGACTTATCTCCTTGAGAAGATGTATAGATGGAGTTTCTGTCTGATATGGACACACAAAGCAGCCCAAAAGGACATCAGATGCTTTTGGGATGTCCTCCCTGTGGCGAGCTGGTGTCAGTGATCTACTGCTTCCTTTTGAAGGGAGTTTGGCCCATTCAGCACTGCAACACAATACCACAATTTAGCAGATGAAAGCTGAAGACTTCCTGCTAATCAGAAATAAAGCAGTTCATGTATATATAATATTTTCTTTAAAATGTTTGAAAGAAATGATCTTGCACTCCTCAACAAAATGTATTTTGAAAAAAGATGTTTAAGCCAGCAGATATACATGTATATTATGTGTCTGTGTCAATATATATGTTTATGTGTAATATATACACATATACATATACATATACATATACATATACATATACACACACATATACATATACATATACACACACATATACATATACATATACATATACACACACACACACATCCAGTGCTTTTATTCTGTGATTTTTGGTTTCACAAGGCAGAACTTGAAAAAGTCTGAGAATCTTTTTGAAGCTCTTTTTAGGAAGCTTCCAACCAATTTATTCAAGATTCTTTAATAAATTTAAATTTTAGCATCCCATTAAAGCATAATTATTTTGAACAACCAGGGAAGGAAACTTAGTTATTAAAAACAGAGCTAACATTTAAAGCACTGATATAAAAAGTTTGTTATTTTCATGTAGTTATTTACAACTGTGTACTGGCTGAATTAATGAGTTGATTTATTACATATATATGAGTATTTATGGTTGGTGTCATTATTATGTGACTGTAATTTTAATTAATTCCTTGGCAGAGCGTTTGTGATTTCTGTGCAGAACATTAAATGTCAAATTGACTTTCTTTGTTGCCTCATTTGTAAGTATTAAAGTACCTATATACAGGAAAAAGAAATTAGAAACAATTATTGTAAGAGATCTATTGCATATGCTAAATGAAAGGAGTGCAAAACTCCACCCTATTAAGATTTATACTGGTTTGGATTCTTTCTTTTTATGTGAGCTTGCAAGTAGGACATGATCAAATGCAAACAAAAAATACATATATCATTCCTGTATATGTGTGTGTCTATTTAATATCATAACTTTAAAGAGTACATTACAGAAGAGTACTTTCTACAGAGGTACTGAGGAAGAAAGGGTCTGAGGTGGGCAGCTGCAGTCACATCATTGCTGATTGATTCTGTATGCTTATTTTATTTGTATGTAGATTAGTGAGGATCAGCTCCTCAGACTGGGTTTATCAGAAGTCCTCACTTTCTAATGTAAAATGTCATGGGCATTTCAAAATCTGAGCATATGAATCAGAACTTTTTTCTGCTTTTCAAGGATGCATTATGTCAATAGAGGAAGTTCCATGTAGCTGGATAGTTACTGGAATAGCACTGAAAGTCTGAATACTACCCCATGCCTTAACAGCAGGAGCAGCAGCAGTAATTTTCATCTTAAACTCATGCTAATTCTTATTGCATAACTGATAAGCCATTTTTATGTATCCATGCTCTGAAAATCCTGTTCTAAAAATACTATAAATGAATATAAAGAAGAAAGGTGTGGTTTTCTTTCTGCTGAAAAGGTCGTTAAATCACTTTCTATTACTTCAGTGCAGTTTAGATAAAAATTTTGCTTTTTGTGATTTTGAGGTTAAATTTTCCATTCAACAAGCAAGTCTTGAAAAGACCAGTGCTAAAATTTTGCGTAAATTTTGAAGGTGTAATTACTACACTACGTTGACACCCTCTAATCATTGTGAAGCCTCTTGTATTGGCCAAGAGTAGTATTTTACAACCAAATTAAATAAGCTCTTAAATATGCTGCAGATATTTTAGCAAAAATGTCAATGTCACTTTCTGAGGTTGTTGAAGGCATTAGGAAGAACCTCAAGGATAGAGCTACATCCAGATTTTAGGTGGAATTATTTGTTGGTGAGTTATAATAGGAAATTCCTAATTTCTATTCAGAGTGGTCGTCCTTCTTTGATTGATTATTCTAACTCATTAGCATTTTTATTATCCAATTAGAATACTGTAGTCTTACCATCAATCAAAATTTAAAATAATAGATATAAAATACAGGTTGGCTAAGGCCATTTAATTACACAAAAAATTGGAAACATACATACTTTGAAGTCTAACTATCATTTTGGGTTGATGAGGTAACCTGAACTTTTTTTTTTTTTTAATTCCATATTTTAAATCTTAACATAACTAAAATAGACTGGTTTTTAATCTTTGTATCTAATTTTCGTTTTGCACTTATATTAATAAACAATCCAGGAGATGCCAATGGCTTTATATAATGCTGATAGCAAAATAAAACCTTATTTTTCACAGCAGAAAAATCCACCCACATGGAATCTTTTGAGTGGTGCAGATAAGGATCTTTTGTATTAATAAAGCTCACTTGCATGGTAAACATTCTTATTTTTTGTTTTGCTTTTTTAGTGTCTTATCTCAGCCTTTCATTTGCAGATTAAACAGGCAACTGAACATGGGATTTTTTCCTGTAGGAACTTTTTTTTTAATGCAAGAGCATTACAGATAAAAATGCTGATGTTTTATGAATTACTCCATACTGTGGTTCATATTATATTACTTAGAAAGAGGCCAACATGGGTATATTAGAACATTAAAGAGAATAAGAAGAAATTTCTTTAAGCTCTCTCATGTCTCTTCTAAGATGAATGCAGTGGTTAAGACCTGTATGTTGAGTGTTCAGTCCACAAAGTTGCCTGCAGTTCTGGAAGAGCTGATATCTTTGCGCTGATTTCAGTGTAACCACACACTGAAGTATTTACTTCATTTTTCAAAACTTGCCAAATCTGAGCCATAGCTCTTTCAAAACTTGCTTATTAAGTGGCAAGTTTTATCTACATGGGTGTATAAAACCACACATGTACACAGAGCCAGATAAATTCCAGTAGCAGCAGAAAATCAGAGCTGGTCTTGCATTTCACTGTTTCCCAGTTACCCTTATTAAATTCTAGAGTGAGAAGAGGAACCAGTCTGGTGATTTAGCCTGGCCCGCTGCACTGTGTGGGTCTTTGAGCTCCCTTAAATTAAGACTGGTTTGACCTGGAGCATAATATTATGGTAATACTTAGTTCCCTTCTAGAGCTGGGGGACTATTGTTCTGTGCACAGGACCTGCATATAAAAGACAGATCTGCCCTAAAGAATTTCTAGTCTAAATAGACCTGACAAATAATAGGAGGAAAAAGCTGTTATTCATATTCGCATTTTATACCTTGAAAACTGAATCATAGAAGATGTTATGAAAAGCTCATAAAAGTCAGGGAAAGGCTTCCAGTGACTTCAGTGGATCTATGATATTGTATCAGCAAGGCACTTGGGGACATGCTTAAATGATTGTCTGACTCTAAGGCCTGTTCCACACAAGGTTTGCAGAATAGGCTGAACACAGTACTTCTGGTGCCAATACTGAACGACTTATCCACAAATCCTGTAATTTTGCCAAACAGTAAATCTATTTATGGAGGCCTGTTTGGTCTTTCATCAGTTAGATGATCCCTTATGTATGGAAACATGCACCTTGCATTTCAGTTAAAGACTGCAGATCTGATTTGTAGCCTATGAAAATCAATTTGGTTCTTCAGTAGACTTTTCACGATGACCCCAGGGAATTTTAATCATTGATACAAGAATTCTAAAATTGATCTAATGTTTAAGAAAACATTTCTTCCTTGCTACCACAGAAAATACTGGTTTTGTATCAGCCTCAGAAATGTCTTACTCATTCTCTCTGAGTAAAATACAGTAAAGTAGGTCATAATCTGGGGCATCTGAAATATCAGTTGTAGTGAGTCATGCATGCAGCAGCCAAGGGCAAGTTTCTCCCCACCATTGCAGAGCCTAAATTCAGACTCTCTGTTGATGTCAGTAGAAACTCAGCCTGTGCTGTAGGTACGGATTGTGCAGGGATAGAAATGGACAATTGGGAAGTGGGAAAGGAACAGTAATTAAAATGAGAGGGTAGAGAGTTATTAAAGGGAGGCTAGCCTGTTCCAGCATACTAGAACACCAAATTCATGTTCTGTTATGGTGGCCTTTATTAGCATCACTAAACATTATTAATTATGTGAGGAGCCGGAGCTCATGCAATGCATAATCACACACACAAAAAGGTCCTTCTTATCCCAGAATGTTTATAACCTGATATTTTCATTTGGCCAACCAGATGAGATTGGTCTGGAGTAGAAAAATAGGTTTCTAAGGCATCAGTCAAATTTGTGGATTTGGCTACAGATACCTACACAGATGCTGTAAAAGAAACAAGAAAGGAAAGGAAAGCAAGGTCAGAATCCATTGGCATTCTCACAGGGGAAGGGTATAGTGGATGCTCTGGCAGCCTTGCTGACAGAAAAGGTGGAAAGAAAACAGGCAAAAACCAAGCCATGGCCATTGGCTCAGATGGATTCAGAGCACACTGCTCTGTTGCAAATCATTTCATGAGAGGAAGTGTCAGAGAAACAACTACATGGAGGGCAAGGGAACAGAGATAAAGTGCCCTTGCAATTGAGCAGCCACAGTTTTGAGTTCTGTCCCTGAATGAGAAATACTTTTTCCACTGGGAGCTCCCCATTGTCAGTAGGAAGGAATCCATGAATGCCTTTGTACAGCTGTGATAGCATCAGGCATCTGATCACCACAGTAGTTTAGAATACCTGGCATTCAAATAACTCACCAATCCTTCAAAAATCTAGCATCTCAAAAATATGTATCACGTAGGTGACAAATTACTTTAATGGAAACTCTTTACTAAAGTTAGCAGTAAATATTTAACTATCCATGCAAGGCAGGAAATTGTAAGTTTAGGACTATAACTCTATTTTTAGTATGTTGTGTTACAAGTGGCATCAAACATGAGCAATCTGAAGCTCTCAGTGCAGTCTCTGCTGCAACGTGTAAGCAGAACTGGTTGCATTACAGGTGCAGCCTCAGCAAGGACGTTGAATTTTGTTGCTGTTGGGATGGAAGTGCAAGACTGACTGTCATTATGATGTTAAACGTCTTGTTACAATGTCCAAAGCAAATGTTATCTCACTGGATGTACAGCAGCTCTTTAAGAAAAGCTTCATCTCGCATGTGATGCTCAGAAGTAAACACTGCAAATTTAATTTACTTAAAAATCACTTTCATTATTGGAGACAGATCAGTGGGAATGTGTAAGTAAGCATTTTTTTTTTCTGTTTTACAGCAGGTAAATAAAAGAATCTTTAATGCTTTTGTTTTGAAAGAAATGTTGTTCCTGTGGTTCATTTTTTACATAATGCGAATCTCTCAGTCTTGCCTCAGTTTGTATTGGATGTTTCTCCATGTCCAGATGACAGTAGTTGGTCAGAACACCACCTGCAGCCAGAAGCTCTGTCAACTTGTTTTGGCAACTCTGGCCTGCACGTTTGCTGTTTCTGGTTTTGTGGTTCATTCTGCTACATCTTTGCAGTTAACTTAGGTTCACTACTAAAGAAATGTGTAATTCCCCTTTTCTGAAGGCTTTATTTTCTCATTTGCTGACACATCTCCCCTAATGTCAACCTTCATTAAAAATCCTTGACTTTTTTTCTGGATTTGGATAAACATTAGTGAGTTCCAGGCCCTTTTGCTATCTTGCATTTCGAGCATTTCTCTAGAACATGCCATAATGTTCAGTGACAATAATGAGCCTCTTGCTTCTCAACCTCTGAAGAAGAACTGGATAAATGTGCTCTGAACTCGTTTGATTTTTATGGGTGCCACTGGTAGGTAAAGAAGCACTGCTGAGTAAGAGTGGAAAATGCCCCAGTTCTTGTCTATTGGGAGTGTATTTGGTAGGATGCAATATCTTGGGTCCACAAAGTCCCATAAGGTTTGAATGTTACACACTACAGAGTCTCCAAAAACTACTTGAGCATATCTGCATTGCAAATAACCATTGATAATAATTTGTGTTAATCATGTGGAACATTTGGCTTCTAAAGAAAATGTAGCAGAGATTGGAAACTTGGAATCCTACCAGTTTAGAGACCATCCCTATTCTCTACAAGGGAAAAGCCATCTGTAAGGATGGAAAAAAAATGCTTTCTATTGACATTAAAATTAATAAGAACCGGAAAACAAGAATCCATATTGTTTAAATATTAGGGTGTTCAGATATTTAAATGAGTGTTGTATATTTAATCCTGAGGATTTATGGTAACAAATATGCAGTGTGATGGGTCAGATGATCTGATTTTTGGGTAAGCAGTTGTGAGTATGCAGCCCTAAAAGGAATTCCATCCTATGTGGTTTTTCCTGGGTAGCAGCACAGAGACCTTTTGCTGGAGGAAGGCGCGATGAAGCAGTGTGTGATAATCAACACTGCCATCTTGTGAGCAAAACCCACCCTACATATTAGTACAAGAATTACAGTAAGAGGCAGTAATTTTATATATATATGCTGTTTCATTTTAGGAGTATGTAGGTCTTTCTGAGCAGCTATCTGTTCAAATGCCAGGAATTTAGATCATTTCTTTATATGAATAGTCTCCCATGCTAGCCATATCCCTTGAACTTGTAGGCAGGATTGCTTGGCAGTTTATTCTGTAAATGAATCCCAGCTATCAAATATGGTAGTTCATAGCAGTGTTTTACCTTCTTGTGTCCCCCGTGACCTTTCCTCTTTGCTTTCTTATTGTTATGCAACAAGTAAGAGTTTGCAAATTCACCATGAAAGGCATTTTAGCAAATAATAGTAAGCCCTACTTTAGAAATAATGATTTCTGGTATTATTTCTGTTACTCGTTATTGGCTTCATTCCTTGAGACAATGAAGGAGCTATCTTTATTAACCTCAGCTAGCTGAAAACAATCTATGAGTATTTTTGAAGAAATGCACCTCAGTAATGCATGATGGAAGACATCTGTGCTGACCCATCAGCATTGCTTTCAATATACTTAATAACAAATAAACATCCTTAGCCAGAAACACAATCCTGCACTGCAGCTTGATTACATCTGCAAAGAGCAATGATTGCCCTGACAATGTGAATACAAAACCAGTGAGTGATGGCAAGCAAACATAATTTATTTAAAACCATACTGGTGAAATACCTTCAATCCAAAACACAAGGGTTTGTCATTATTCCAAGATGTGTGATTCCCATTGATTGTAGCAATTGTTCCTAATATTTCCCTCTATTTGGGGAGATAGTGATCTGAACATTTCAAAGTAAAAATGAGGTAAAATGTCTTCATAAAAGATTACCAGAACATGCAGTCAAGAAAAATAGCCTTTGTGCATTTCTTCATGTCAAGGCTGGATACTATCTGGAACATGTTGTTTGGTCAAACAGAAGTGTTGTGTTCAAGCAGAGTGAATGTGAGTAAAAAATTACTGTGATACATTGCTGTTATTTGCGTTAAAGCCATCTTAAAGAACTAATTTATACTTCTGAATTTACTTTTAGGGAAAAATCCTTACAAATGAACAAAGGTGTTGTAAAGCTTAGTGCAACAGAATGAACTCTTTGATGACAAATTTATTTGTACCTTTGTTACATTGATATCCTCTGTGTTTTGAGGGCCTATGTGATTCTCAGTGATATTGATTTGATGCTCTGGAGATGCAACAGGTCAGACTAGCTGGATCTCTAGTAGATATCACCTGGGAGGTCACAGCTTGTATAGTACATATAGTAGCATTCAACTTCAAAGGCATACTAGAATTTTAATGTGTAAATATCACAATAATATTTTTTTATGGAATAGCCAGATTCTTCCTCCTCATAAAAGCAATTCATGTGAAGAAAAACAGGAAGAAAAACAACAACAAAAGCCTAAAAAGGACAAAAGAATGAATGAGACTGAATCAATATATGAGTTGGGTTCATTAGTAGAATGTTTTTCTTGGGATTTTGTGTAGTTGTCAAAATGAACTTGAAGTTGTAACTTCTTTCACAGCTAAAAAATACGTGACCTTGAAGCAAGAGACTACCTGTACCTTTAATAGTGGGTGTCGAAAACTTAACCTTGGCTAGCTGAAGGCTGCTCTGAGGTTAGGTACATTCCACATGGCATCTGATGTGGTTCTGAGCATCAGCTCAAACTGATCCAACATCTTAATTAGCATTCTCCTATGTCCTTTGTCTTACTCTTATTTTTTATTACCTTCATTTTCTTTTTGCTGGCTTGATTTAGTTTTCATACAAATCTCTTAACAAGTAACAGAATTAGAATGTTAAGCAATATTGAACTGTGAGACCATTTCAAATATATTTATTTATTTATTCCATCAGTCATTTTGCCAGTCATTTCCTATGCTTTACTCAAATGTAGGATAAAATTGCCATTTCCTTTAATGTGTTCTACAGTGGAGGTGTTTACTGTTCTCAGATACATTTTCTTTAGCTAATTAATCTTGTTTGATGAAGTTTCATGATAAAAATGAGTCTTCTATGAGACTATAATGATTATTGTTTGTTTATGCCATTGTAATGATCAAAATTCATAGCCTTTCTGAAGAACTTATTCAGTTGTTTCACATGTTCTTCACTGTTTTTCTTCTGACCAGGATATTGTTATGGTGGTGTTGTGTTCTGATGTAGACAGCAAAGAATATTCTTCATTAGTGCTTGATTGATTTACATGCAAACACATACATATAGAGTATATATAGCTGATGCAACACCCAAAGGGAAACAGAGCAGCAAAACAGATATTTTGGTGCGTTTGTTGTCAGGAAATGTCATGATTCATCTTTCATGAGCATCTGTAAATATGCATCTGCCAAATCTATTTTACTAAAAGCTTCTTCTCAGCCAAACATATTCTCACCCCAAGAGTACAACACTTTTGATTGACAAGTAGGAAAGGATTAATGATTACTTTAATGTCTCTACAGATTCACACATTCCACTTTTCCACTCTACAACAGGAACAACTATCATGATTCACTCTCACTGTCACATAGTAGGAATGACTTAAATGTCTCTCCAGTTCTGTACATGTTCTTTTGAAGTGACACAGGGGAATAAAAGTCGCCTTACAGGACAAATACTAGGACCCACCCTCAGTGGTTGGCTTTGCCTAAAAATGTGCTTAGTTCCTAACTGCTATTTAAGAGCATTGCATCCTAATCTACGTGAGGTGTTAGCAGTGTAATGAAATTTATGAAAATCGGTGTTGTTCTTCTCTGCTGTTAAGAGGCTCTATTCCAGTCCATCACATGAAAATGTAGAAATCATCTGGGGTCATCAGGCCACAGTTTCTTGTCTTTTTCTCTGATTTCATCTAGCTTTTGCTCTCACACCCAAAGAATCACAGAACCACAGAATGGTTGAGTTGGGTTGGGTTGCGTTGGAAGTAGTGGGGGAAGAAAGAAAAAAACACACCACCACCAAACCTAAAACAAATACCACCCCCCACTGCCTTTCCCAATAAGGCTCAATAGCAGGCAGTAGGTAGAAAAGGCAGTCTTATCCACTGTAATTGACATGGGCTAATGAAAGGTAGAGGTCTAGCAAGGGTGAGGGATTTGCCGTGTTAACATATATTAACAAATTTGGATAATTTCCAAAAGAGGTGGATATTACAAACTAAGTTTTCTGGAGTGGAACTGTAGCTGACATCAGTTACCATCTGTAAGAAAAAACAGAGAGAGAACTATTCCTCACCTGGTGAAAAAGGCAAAACCTGCATGCTTGTGGAACATGTGAGCACACATTTTCCGACTGAAGTTTTTTCTGGTCATTGAATCCCACCTGGCCAATAAGATCATAATTATTAATAGCTGGTAGTATAATTCAGAAGGAAGTTGTCCCCAAGAGCAAAAAGGAAGGAAAAACATGGGATAACTGAGGGAAGAAATAATATCTGAGGAAGTACAGTGTCCCTTCTGCAATGAAAGTGGTATGGGATGTATAAATCAAATGTTGCAGTCCACAAAAGCCATTAGAAAGATTGTCCCTTGTGGTTTTTTTGGTTTGTGTTTTTTTTGCTTGGTTGGTTGGTTTGGGATTTTTGTTTGTTGCTGTTTTGGGTTGGCTTGGGTTTGTTTGTTTTGTTCCTTTATCTAGACCAGAAAATATTCAAAGCAACAACAGAACTGTTGTGGTTCATTTCTTTTCTAATGTGGGGTGAATTGCTGAATGTACTTTCTGTACTGGAAACACAAATGTCCATTTTGGCTTACTCCCTTATCATCCTGCAGTCCACCCTTCTGGGTTACATATTAGAGAGATGGTCTCCTGCATAAAAAGGATAAGTGAGTTAATAAAAAATAAAGTACATAGGAGGCCAGAGTAAATGGAGCATATAATTTTTTCATGAACTGGTCTCTTAAGTTTCATTTTGCAAGGCATCATGATTTTCTACATATTTATGAAAATATGAAATAGTGAACTTGATGCTTAATGCAAAACCTACTTAGCAATTTTCAGCAAAGCTGTGTCTTGTTTTCTCTGTTAGAAAACTTCTTTCACAGGCACTATCACAAAAGATAGACTATGATACTTTGCTGTTACCAGATTCTGTAATACTGCAAACCTTTCTTCAAAACTGTTTGTCTTACAAAACAAGTCTACATGCCAGCTTGTTCTGTTTGGCAACATGCAAGCAAAAACACTGTCAAACTGACTGTTAAGGATGGAATATGGTGCTTCAAGAATAAAAGTTACTTAAGATTAATATCACTGTATACATAATACAGTAAAGTAGAACTATTGAGAAAGATGGGCGAATATTATCTTTTGAAAAACTTTTGAGATAGAGGTGTTTTTCTAGCATCTAAATGGTGTTTTCAATCTTGAGAGCTCTAAAGCGGTTTATAAAGATAATTAGGCATAAATGTCCCCATTTCACAGCTGTGCAAACAGAGGGAAACAGTTCTGTAACCTACTTACCAAAATCTTACAGAGGTAAGTGAATCTTGAGCCACCAGATTGCAGGCAGTGGTTCATTAAGATTACTTTAATATGCCTACTGTTTTTTAGCTAAATTAATTAATATTGACATATCAAAGGAACAAAAGAAGTCCTAGATCTCAAGCTCTTAAATTTACCTCTTTCAGTTCTGTGTCATTTCTCTATTTCTTAGATAAGACATAAACTACAGAGTAATTCAATATATTTCAGTTCACTTCCTCATTATGGTCTTTGAATACAACTAAAATTTCCAGTCTAATGTCGAGGCAGATGTAAAGTGAGAGATCCCTGCACATATCACTGTGATAGCACAATATTCAGGCATAGTGCAATGAACTATCCAGGTAATATCGCAACCACCAGTTGCAAGACATTCAGACAAGGTGCTTGTAAACAGATATGGTCTGCAGTTTTCAAAGTACACAGCGTATAGTCTCCCGTATTAGCAACATCTCCATGACAACTGCTTTATAATTCATGCCACATAATATATAACTTTGCTGTTAAAAAAAAGCTCTTGCAACATAATAACAAGGCCCCATTCTTGAAAATTAAATGAATCTAAAAGATTTTTTAGTAATCAATTAACCATTAAATAAAGCTTAAGGGACATTAAAACAGTAAGAATGACAACATTTGTGGCTTTGATGTGATCATGAAATCTCATTCTCTGCTTCTCCACCATTCTCACCATTTCAAATCCCTGTAATTGATACTGATGCAGCATTTTAGTCAATAGCTATAAAAGAGAATGAGGAGCACAAAATGGCTTTTTGACATTTAACGAGTAAATAAGATGGCATGGAGCTTCTTATTTCAGAATTTTTTGCTAATCAGTCTTGTTATAACTTAAAGACTTGAAGTGTTTGAGGGATATCAGCAGGTTTGAGGCTTGGCAAACAATAGAATGAGAACAAAGATAGTGAAAAAAAATGTTTTCCAATGTGATGCAGAGAATTAAAACTATTAAAATTCCTTTCCCAGTTATTGGTTCAAAGCCAAGTTAACCAATCAATAAAAATAAAACTGCTGCTGTGAGACTAACAGACATTCTGGCAGGTATGAAATCCAGTGTAACTTTAGTGCTGTAAACTTACCAAGACCACAGATGTATAGATAAATATGGAGAAGGAGAAACAGATAGCGGGGTACCAAGTATTTGCTGGCCAGGTCCTACTTTTTAAGTTATAAAAAGGAAACAGGTAACAAGATAAAGCATGTCATGCTTAATGGATTGTGAGCTTCCTATTATTTTTTTCTGGCTTAACTGATCTCTGCTTGTTTTAACCCAGTACTTTTATTTTAAACATCAAGGGTAGGAAATAACTGGCATGCAGCTCTTGGCTCTTTCTGTGGCAGAAGAGTATGAACCCATCACAAGATTTCTCAGCTGTAAATAAAAGACTTCTGTTGTGGTACAAACCTTGACCTCTGTTAAAGAAATAGCAAAGAACCATATTCTGAAATGAGAAGCACCGGTTACAAAATATAGGGACCTCATCATGAGACTTGTTATTGACTTAAGCTTACAAGTTTAACTTAGTAGCTATCAAAAACACCTGATTGCCAGGTGAGACCTATTTAAGAAACAATGTCGTTAGTGACCAAACAAAAACAGCTGTGTGGAGCTAATCCCAAAGTAGTGTGTGGTTGTATCAGAAGCACATGATGGTTTTAGCTGTTTTCCAGGTATCTTTGTTTACTGCATCTCCTCCAGTGGATGAGAAGAGAATTAAAGTGAAGTAAAATATGCAGCAACAGTTCAAAATAGGACTGAAGTTTCACTTTTTTTTCAGGATTCCAGGTATGTAGTATTATTTTGAGATTTATGTGGCTCTGGAGTAGAATTTAAATGGTTTGATTTACAGAGAGATAGAATTTTGGGTTGTAGATAGACTAAATCCAGTGCTTAAATCTGAATTGAAGCAATTCTTTATTTAATCTGTTAGGGAGGGTCAGGGAGTATATACTAGTGTATACTGTGGGGGTTTTTTTTTGTATTGGCTGTCATGCTCCTCAGTTACTGGGACTTGTGCTTTTGCAGAGCAGTCAGAATTTAACAATGGGGGAGTGGAAGAAGGGCAATGTTTTGTACAGCATAAGGACAGCTTAATTTTCCACAGCTAAAACTGATAAAAACTTCCAGTGGGGTTGAGCTGCATTTTTCTTTTAAACAACAACAAAGGTTCTCTTGGCAGATTCTATGAGGTCTATAGTCAAACTTCTCCTTTCACTCCTAGCAGCAGGTTGCATGAGAAATATTTAAGTAAGGAAATAAGGAGGCAGTTGTATGCAAATATTGATGCTAATGGAATGACAAGGTGAGGTGGGGGACGAGTTCATTGTTGGCAACTCCAGCCAGAGGGACTGGGGGTCTGAGTTTAATAAGGGCTGAAGTTTGGGCCTTCTGCAGGTTAACCTGCTCATTAATAACAATGTGAATTAGGGAACTCTATTTTAATTATGTTGATTGTTGACAAATATTTCTCTTTTTCTTTTTTTCTGCCTGTGTTGTTCCATCTTTCAGTTACTCATTTAGCCCTACATATCTATTCCTTTCCTCGTATCTGCAATCTATATCACTAGCTCCGGTCCCCTGTTCAGAATATTTCTCCACTTGTACGCTCAGTAATTGTTCCATTAGTTCTTCAAAGAGCTATTGCCATGTTAAATGACCTTTCTATCTCCCCCTCTTCAGCTCATCTTCCCCTTTGACTTCTAGACTCTGTGCTGTCTGAACATACTGATATTTGTGCCTTGTACAATGCCAAGTATACCAGAGTTTAATAAATAGCAGTACAGGAAATGCACAGTTGCTATAAGAGAATTAAACGGCTGAGACAAAAATTGAGATACTGCTGCCTCTGTAACAGCCACTGCCTGCAATAACTGTAAAATGTAACTAATAACTAAATTGTCAGTTCTGGTCTGTGCTAAAGAAACCAAGCAATGGCACACACGCAGATGTCGGCTTTCCATTATCCTGGTAACCCCCATATATATGTCCTTATGGTGCAATGTAAATTCCTTTCAAGATGCCATTTAAGAGGAATTGAATCTGTACAGAGCACTAACAAACTGAAACACAGTGGATTTATTCATTTAAGAGAATTATTCATTTAATTTTCACCATTTAGTATTTCTATTCATTTATTCCCTTCATTTTTATTCAGTTATTCATTTATCAAATATTCATTTTAATGGCTTTCATTATCACTAGAGTAACTGTAGGGACAGATTTGCAATAATTTTAGTCTTTAAACAGGTTTATTCTTGGAAAATCTACAGAGCAGGGAAAGGCCACTTGTTCTGTTGGGTTCATTCTCTTTTCCTTTCTCAGGCCTGTTTGTTTCTTTATTCCCTTTATTTCTTACAGCTCCCCTAGGTTTCTTTTTGAATGCCCTTTTTAATTTTCATTGTTTTATGATAACAGTTCAGTTCTGTGATATTAGACCGAATTCTTGACTGATGTGAATTACTGAAATCATAGTATGTTATTCAATGCTTCAGACACTGATTTAATCTGCATGTTTCTCCATATATATTTATTTTCTTTTCCCTATAGGACAGCTTTTTCTCTAAAATGCACCTCTTAACCCCTTTTAATGCCAGTTCCATTTCCCCTACAAATCAGGGATCAAAGATCTTTTTAGCAACAAGTGTTTTGAACTACGACAGAAGAAAGTCTAGACCTCTGAAAAAGATTAGGTTCTGTGTATTAATTAATTTCCATTGGAGCACTGAGAATTTGGGTATTTAAAAAAAAATGCAAGCCATTTTTTTTTTCTCTATGTTACCTGTTAATTCCAATAGGCATCAGATTGGTTTTGATGAGGAGAACAATGGGTCATCTGGGGTATATGACCAGTGCTTTTTGAGTTAGAATTACAGTCCTTCAGTTTTAGTTATATAAGCTGAGAAGTGCTTACACAGTTCAGCTCCTGATGCATATTACCAATCATCTTAAATAGTATCTTCTTTATCTGTAGTGAAATTATATCCCAGAGAGCAAGACATTCACAGATGAACACAGGCTTGTTCTCGGTGAAAGATCGAGGTGTTTGTAGTTTTTCCCCTTCCATCTTCTGTTAACCCCCAATGTCCTATGAAACTTCTCTGTGACTATTTTAATGCTGCTTTGCATTACAAATTTTAAATAGTGACAGTTTCTCATCTCCTGTATATTAAACTTTTTTTTTTTTCGTAAATCAAACAGGGTATTTGAAACTTAAACTCAGTAATATTTAGGTAACTCTGAATTCAAGCCATTCCCACCCTAGAGTCTTTCACAGCATATCTGCACTCAGAGTTGTGTCAGAAACTTTTGTGCTGTTTCAACACTGGAAACCCAGCTGAAATAGTTTACCACATCATGATTGGTTGAATAGTACTTGTATTTGACACTTGCAAAGTTGTTATTTTGCATTTATAACATCAGAATAGAATAATTTCCCTGTCCTTGTAGAAAGCATCATGAACTGGGTATTCCTTACTATTGTATATTCAATAAACCAAACTGCTTCAGATATTTACATTCTGAAGGTTATCTTTGTTGCCAGAAGAGCTAGAAGTAATTTCCTTTACAATGAGATCTTAAGTTTGTAGAACATGTTGTGACCCTGAAGAAAACCCTCTTCACATCCCAACCTGCAACTCTAATTTTGAGAACCACTGCTCTGGAGGTTTTTTATCAGCTCAAAAAGTGTCTTATCTCTGGTTGCTTGCAGCTGCATAATAAGAGGTCATTTGAGATAGTTAATGTCTTCTTGAGGGTCTGTAATCAAAAGGCCCGCAGTTGTCAATGGAACATCCATTGAATTCAGTTACTTTGGGTCTAGGTATTTATTCCATAATATGTGGTGTTTACTTAGTAAATTCAGTAGCAGCAAGATATGAGGAAATGGGGCTGCCTAATGAACCCAAGCATATTCTGGTGGCACTTACTTTGTCAGACAAAGCCCTGAAATTCCTGTGAATCTAAATATTTTGCAGTAGCATGCCTCTTTAATTAACCTCTGCCTGAGAAAGCAATTGTCTTTCCAGTTCACCTGCCCAGCCCCTCAGCATCCCTGGATAGGAAAGCCCAGGGCTCCTGGAGGGCTGCAGTACCATCTCTGGCATTAAAGTCTGCAGGAGCCTTGGCTTCCTATTGCTGAGGCTGACTCCTCTGAGGGTGAACCTGAAAAACTGGGACCAGGCACAGTGTAAAAAGATAGGTAGGTAGGTACATAGATAGATATTTATGCTCCAAATAATTTTCTTTGAAATATTGGAACTTCCTGGAGAAGGATCTATTTTTTTTTTAATTGATCAGCTCTACTTACAAAAAAAAAAAGAAGTCAAAACCTACATTCAAGTACGAGAAGAAATAGTTTATACTTTTTTCCATTCCATCTTCTCATGCAGCATTTGAATGAGTCTTCTATTTGACCAATTTCCACTCTCTGCCTTCAACACCCCCCAGCAGAGACTTAAGTCAGTGTGAAGAGATCTGTTGTATGCTTTAACCTCTTGATTTATGTACATTTTTTCATTACATCTGAATGTAAACCTGATGGCCTTTAGGCACAATACCTTCTGAAAATCTTAAGTGAGCTGTTTATTGCTTGCTTTCCAACTTCAGTTCCTCTTGCAAACAGTACAGGAACCTCATTAAATTCTGGGGGTATTTCTTCTTCCTTCTTTATTAAGTTACTTCAAATATCCTGCCATGGTCTAATGTCTTTTCTTGTCAGCTTCACTCCACTTTGTACATCTGAAAGAGATGTTATTGTTTTTATTTCCTTGCTCTGAAAACTTCATTCATAGCCAGTTTTCACTTCTCAGGATCTTTTTTAGCTCATCCCTCCATTGTGTCAGCTTTTGTAGTCCCTTGATAATATTTTGTGTTTTTTAGGCATGACATGCATTTTTTAATCATTATTTTAATTTCCTGATTTAAATAGGACAAAAAACACAGTGGAAACATAGATGGTCTTTAATATTTTCTCTTGTCGTTTAAAAAAAAAAAAAAAATTAAAAAAAGTATAAAACTTGCAAGAGCATGAAAAAATAGGCTCAAGGCCTGGAGAAACCTCAGCTTTGTTTTTAGTAAGCTATTAGACTAGCAAGTAAACTAGTGTCTATAAATGGCAGCCCAATCCACTGGTGTATCCTAAAAGCTGGAGCCACAGCCACTCGGTGCCTCTCAAATCTGGCCACGCTGACTTTGTATTGATTCCCTCAACTGTTGCTTGCACTCTAACCTCTTTCGGCCTTCATGGCAAACAGTAGTATTGCAAGAAAGATGCTTTTGTGAGTGACCTCTGCCTATCATATCCAGTCTTACCCTATATATTATCCTGTCTACAGAGACAAATTTAATTCTCTTTTTTTTTTTTCCCCCCAGTTTCATGAGAGTTTGTTTTACACACTTCACCTGAGCTGACCATTACTTCCTCACACTAATCTGTTATTATTAAAGAAAGACTTGTTGGATTCTATATCTATGTCACTCTCTTGAATAAATGAACATAGGAACATATCCAGTAAAATTCAGGATAATGAAAAATTTAATATTAAGTTGTTCGTGAAAAATTGGAACTTATACAGACAGGAAAAAAAAATCCAATAAAAATATAGTAAAGGAATATGACAATTACCTCATGAAGAGCCAGCTCAAATCAGCATTTTAAAGAAGTCTCCATATCCACGTACAAGTACTTATGCCCAGTACAACCTGTTAAATAAAGTCAAGTATGCAAGACTAATACCAAATCAATTACAGCCACTAATGTGTAATCCAATGAGAGAGCAGAAATATTCTGAGTTGTACATAGCATTCATTACAGGTAACAATAAATTCATAATTTGAACTTCTGAAATTAAGTAGTCTGGTAAAGTTCAAAAGAAGACCTCATCATCTATTCGAACTTTCCAGTGTTAGTGTTCCTACCATGCTGAAATTCAAGTCAAATTGTTACTGTATTTTATAGTAACTTGAATACCCAGTGTCTTATTGGTCTACCAGATCTTCGTTCTAATTGCTGAAGATCTGTTCCTGTTGATTTCAGAATGTTTCTTGCATAAATTGAAATTAATTATGGGATGTAGAACTCAGCTTTTCAAATGATTCACAGGGGTTTATTAGAAAAAATAGATTTAAACACTCAGAAATAATGAGAGCAGCTGATAGGATGTTATAACCAGTATTTCAGATCTTGTGGAAATCTCTAAGATTATTTTCTCAGTGAGGAAAATATTAACTGATACAAGTAATTTAAAACTACATCTTTTAAATTGTAATGCATTGCTCCAGCATCAATGCATTGCAGGGGCAAAAAGCACTGAACCAGAGCTGGCACCAGAGGCAAGACTTTTGCGTAAAGCATAGAAGAGAGCAGGTAGAAAACTGGACTAGGAGCTGATGCTTGTTGTATGACCCCTCTTATTTGAACAAACAGACTGGACCTAGGGATACAGAAAGGCCTAAGGGAAAATGAATTGCTGGGTGGGTGCTCAGGGTGAACCTTGACTTCAAGGGAAGAGGTAATTCTGGAGAAGGTAGATAAGCAAAACAAGGGCTGGGTATAAGAAACCAATGGAGGAAAACAAGGGACAGAGTATGGCAGTAGGGATCCTCTGCAGAAAAGCAGCAGAATGAGTAGAAGTGTGGCTAGAAGACAGAAGAGAATCACCTTGGTTGCAAAATTACTGTTGGTACCCCTGTGTTTTTCTCTACATGCACACCTGCCCACTGGCAAAGCTTAATTCTATTGTAACACTGATAATTTTAAGGAATCGCCATTGTTACCAAGAGTGTCATTAGTTCAAATCGCAGAGGTCTGTCCTATGCAGCCTCCCGCTCCCAATTCTGCTTATGTGAGTAATAGATTTAAAAATTATAATAAAAAATGAAATCATGCACAGAAAAACATCTTAAGAGAACCCTGGCAGATGCATAAAAACATTAAGGTACAACCTGTTACAGGCTTAAGTGTTATCTTTATAGATATATAACGTTCATTTTTATAAATGAAAAAATAATTACCTTTGTACATGGGATAAGTGGCCAAGGCATGGATTTGGCAGTGCATTTGTTCTTACCTATGGAAGGTCTCTACAGAGAGTAGCAGTATGATTATGTTTTCACAGATTGATAAAGAGATAATCAGATGAAATGCCTTGCTCTAGGATGATTTTAGATCAATTAATGGGTAATCCCAGCTGTCCTGTATTGTACTATACCACAATATCCTGAGTAGCCCTTAATGTAAAGGTGGTACCAACACCACAGTTCTCACCTCTGTATCTAAGCTTTTAATGTTAAAATTAGATGCAAGCAAAATGTGTCCCAAATCCTATGTTTTGCATAATACCCATAAAAACATTGATATGTATTCTTCTTTTTTAAATAGTATTTGTTTTTCTTTCTGTCTAGGTTCTCTGAAATCTTTAGACTAATTTTTGCTGGTTGGTTCTTACTGACCACGTAATATATCCCATTCTGGCTGTGTGAACCCAAGCTCACGTAAAGAGCTCCACAGGCAAGAAACCTGCAAAACACAGCAATACTTTTCATCTGCATTACGTATTTACAGAGCTGCATGTTTTTGTGTCACAGTAGGTACTATTGCTCATATATTGACATGTGGAAGTCAAGTCCAGCAACACCATGTATGTATGATTTGGTATGCACTCATAGGAATCAGACTGAAAACTTGCTTTTTCAGTTAGTTGCTTGTTTGTTTACAGGGAGCAAGACAAAGGATATGAGCAGTGGAGGTGAGCTCAGGCAAGGGCAGATCTAAAGCAGAGGCTAATCTGGGTCCACTGGGTGTGTCAGCCCACATGGAAAATCAGTGACACCTACTAAAAATTGCTGATGAAGAGGGTGATTTTGCTGAATTTGTTACTGTCTCTGGATGTATTCCTGCTGTAATTGGTCAAAGAGAATGAAAAGAGCTCCTAAACACAGGTTTTTTGGAAGAAAATAAAATATTTAAGTCTTTTTCATGGTTGTAGAGGACAGAAAGTGGAATTAACGTTTGTTTTTAACAATTTATCTTATAAAACTGGAGGGTCCCATGCTGCAGTGCTGATGCAGCAAGAGCACAGTGATGAAGATGTGCATAAAATGAGAACTGATGTACTACAGTTAATGTAATCTGAATACTACACCCTGATGGCTGTCTGTATAATTTAAATGCTGGATATCTTAATCTGAGCAGTTATTCTCTAAAAATGAATTCAGGAAAGATACTTTCTTGTTTTTCCACTTGTGTTAGAACATTTTACATTTTGGAACAGGAGTAATCATATTTCCAGCCTGTAGTAGTAATGGCATTCATTAAAAAAATGCCTATTTAGGATTTGTGTATATGGAAAAAAAAAAAAAGAAGAAATATAGCTAGTCTCTAAACAAGATTTTTTAAAAAAAATATTGTCAACTAAAATGTGCTCTTACAAAAGATACTACTTTCAGCTATTTTAGTCTCAAAGGTTTTCCAATAGAAAAGCAAATGGAGTTGGACTAAAAAAGTATATACATTAAAAAAAAAAGAGTAAAGGGGAAAAGTTGTTTGTAAAACCCTAAACTTTTCAAGGAGTTGGAGAGCTGACAAAATAAAAGTGCCCAATATTACAGCTGTATTAAATGAAGATGAAGTCAGTAGACATGATGCAGCCTACTGTTATTGAAGTGGCCATGCTTACCGAAAGACTTGTTATTAAAACAGTATTTTATACCTGAAATTATATATAAATCTTACAGTAAAATGTGGGTGGCTGAACCCTGGGAACATTTTGAAAGTGAACTGATGTTAACTATTCATCTGAACACAGGGCAGATGCCGAGATGCCACTACCACCTTCTGCCAGGATAAGGGGAGAGCAGCTGATGATGGGGCAAGTGGGTGGCCATTAAAACTCCATGCTATGGGTAATTTATTTAGAAGCTTTCCAATAACATCAGTGGGAAATTCTAGAAAATTGTTGAGAGTCCTCTGCATGGGCAGCTTGATAAGGTTTTATTTTTCTTCTTTAATTGCTCCATGCGGTTTAAAGAACAAACATTTAGAACAGCCTGAATATAACTGTGGAGCCACACAGACAGATAGCTACTCCTCCCTTCCCAGTTTTGCACAAATAAGTTTTTAAGAATATCCAGTGATATGGCTTAGATCATCCTTGGGTTATCTAATGCATCCAGAGGACTCACTTCAGATAAAACGTTAATACTCAGGTATCAAAATCTCTGGGCTTTGATGTTCCATTTTTTTCCAAGGCCATATCTCAGGGTGGAGCTTCCAGTCTTGTGCCTTTAAACTGAAACATTAAAGCTTTGGCCACAGCTATGGCTTTCAGGGTTTCTAGACACAGCTGATATTCAGGCCCTGGGTTATCTGAAGCAAGCTCTCACCATATGCAACTGTCTCATGCAGTTTCTCCCACTGCTTTGACCAAGGAACCTGGGAAAATACCTGCTGAATATGCTAGAAGCCCCAAAAGATGCTGTCCAGAATTGACATCCCTTTTGGCTGTGGGTCCCAGGAAACTGATTCCATATCAGAAACATGATGTTGTTTGAGGAGTCTTTGAAAATTTTCAGAATTGCTCAATTGTTTTTAAAAAATCTGTTTAGGAGGGGGCTGTGTATTCTGACACCTTATTACTAAGCTTAAACTAGACTTTTGTTGTTTGCACATATGATTATTTTACTGTTTGTAAGAAGTCTCAGCTTGCTTGTCAGTTTTGCTGCGTTTTACTTTAGGATTTTCCTACATAAATAACTTAGCATATGTGCACCATAACATAAGCTTTGTAATATGTTTTTTTTAGATAAACTCTTAGAAGGTATAAAACATACTTTGAATGATTTACATATGTATGCATATCTACATCTTTGAACTTACTCTCAGGCTAAAGGTCCCACGTTCTCTGTCTCTGTGTCCCTGACATGAAGTTTGGCACTTCGCTGTGGATAACCTGAATCTGTCAGCCCTGTTGCAGTGAATGTGTGAGCGCGTGTTTAGCTGGTCCCCTGGCATTACATACTGGGCTCCCTAACAGCCTGTCAGGAATTCAATCAATGATACGTGTGAATCTAGGAAAGAAAGAGAGAAATGTCGGAGAAAACATTCTGGGTTTAGCGAATGGCATTTCCCAACAAAAGGCTGCTGTGTTGAAAACGTTTTCCAATCTAGTTCTGCTTCTCATGAAACTCAATTTTTGTGGCCAACTGATGTATAATAATAAATTGATGTAAATTGTAGTTTACATTAGGGTGGACTGTGGAACTGCAATATCTGTTCCTAGAGAACAGAGGAGATGTGGACAGAACAGGGGAGTGCTCACATCGCAGGTATTGAGGCTGACTCTCTCACTCCTTTGCTGTCCGTGCTGATGTGCAGCTTTGCTGGACTCCAAAATTCTGGCTATGAAAGAAAGCAAAATCTAATACATTCTCATGTACTGTGTTTCTTATCTTCAGCTTTGTAAGATATGATTGTCCTGCACTATTGAGTTCTTTTATACTGTAGCTGTCAATGCAGATTCTGCTGATTATTAGAACAGGAGTTCACTTTCCTTTTATGCCAATGTAAATAAGGAACAACCTATTTAAAGTCAACAGAATTGCACTGCTTATTTTATCAATGCAAGTAAAAAGAGAATCAAGCCTCGTATTTGTTTTATTCCTGGTTTAGCTTTCAGTGAAGTTCTACGTGCTGTAAATACCATAAAAAGAATATCCGTGCTCCTACATTTCCAGCATACAAGACAGCAACAAAACATATATTTCTTTCCTAGTTTCCTTGTAGCTTATGGTATATTTGAAATTAGTACAGAGCTCCAGAAATATATGAAATGAGAGAGCTCTACCCAGGGAGCACATAAACAGTGCCAAGCAATTGGTGTTGTACTGTGCTATTTGCTGTGCCCTATTTTCACAGACAAACAATTTCTGCTGCCAAAAATGCATGAAAGTTCAGAAATTTCAAGAGCCCCTGTGGTGCTGTGAGTTGTTTTTTCTTCTTCTGTTGTTTAGTGGTGCTCTTAGTTTCTCCTAAGTGGTCCTGGCATAAATCCTTTTTTTCCTAAAGGGGAGTTCCATTCTGTGAGAGAAAGTTCCTTGAATTTGAGCAGGATCATATTAAAAAAGCTGTTACCTGTTCCTATTTTGAGTTTCTTGAAGGTATAGCCCCTCTAGCTTCCAGTGTTTGGGGTAGCGGGAAACCTGTCTTTAGCTAGTGCTGAAGTATTCCTCATTTCCAGTAAAAATTTCTTCAAGTCAAGATCAAGGATAACAAATTGGTAAGAGATGTTTTCTTTTGTATACTGTCCCACTAGCTGATGATAAAGGGAAACCTCTTCTTGAAATACATTCTTATTGGTATAAATGGGCCTTTCTTTCTTCTGTCCACTAAGTACTTCTATTTTTTACTCTTTTGACAGATAAATAGAGGTTTCCATGCCTGTAGAAGAGCAATGTTCCTCCAGGCTTATATTACAGGTCAAATACCTCGGTGTTTCCTCTGAAATCCTAAATAGTCTTTTGTGTAGAGTATTTTGCAAGATTGGAGTCGTACTGATCGATACACTTCTGCCCCACAAACAGCGAGAAAGAAATAAAAAGAGTGAAGATTCGGGGCAATTACAATGCAATTTGGAAGACTACACCCTCCTTTTGAACATGTTTTTGTTTTAAAACTCACCCAGCTGAATCCAAGGGGTGAAGTTCCCAAAGCAGTTGATGAAATTGCAGCAAAGATAGAATTCTCCCCCAGTGTTCAGTCCAGTTCAAAATGCACTATTTCACTGGATTCCAGCATGCTCTGAATTTAACTCAAGACCCCTAGATTGAATATGATACACATGAGCAGACTCTTACTCACCTGTAGCATTAACACTGTAGATTTGCACAGATCTGAGACTTGTCCTACACTAATTTAATCACAGATTGATTTTATTTTCTTGTTCTTAGTAAGAATTAGTCTGCAGTAAATTCTGATTTTATTATACAAAACTGCATCTTTGGGGAAAAGAATTTTTCCCATTTCTTTTCACTGGGAAGAGTTAAAACAAAAAAGGGGCAAACAAAAAACTCCCTGCCTCATTTCAAAGACTCTGTGTCTTAGATTTCTAAATGTAATTGTAACCTTGTAGCTTTAATGTAAGAGTTGGTAAATTTCACAGATAAATTATATAATGTAAGACCAGATATACAATATATAAATGTTATACCTTCTTGTAATAAGATTTCTCACTTCTGAAAAATAGCACAGGGAGTAGCAGGAAAAATAAGATATGGAATTTGACCCACTGATATAGTGGTTTTTCCTCCTAGTCACTGCAGTAAATTTCATTACCAGGAAACTCATCACATCTGGCACTGAACATATTCCAAGGCTCATGTGTCAAATACCAGAGTTAAGTCCTGCAAATGTATCTACCAAAATCTGTGTACATCGTATGAATAAGTTTACGGAAAAATTTGTAGCAGCTTTAAAGTAAGTGCCTCCTTATAAGCTGTCTGGGGTCCCCTTGTGTCAGGTGTCTAAGGTCTGGGACATGTTTCTGGTTTGGATATAGTAACCAGAACAGTGATTAGATCCAAGATTATCCTAGTTGTTGGCCAACCACATGATAAGTCTTCAGTAATTGAAATTCCCTCTCCTCTATAGCTTTACCCCTCAAAGTAGAGCCGTAAGAGAATTTTGGGAATGAAAGTGAGCTGAGTAACTTCTGCTGTCACCCACAGCAACATCTTTACACCTAGGCAGTCAGTCTTACACATCTAGGAAACTCATTTGCCACTTTAGCTTTCACTTAAAAACAAATTATGACTTTTAAAAATTTTGTTTGTTGTTATGAGCTTGGTACTGCTGGTCCTACTAGACATTAGCTTGTGAGTGGAGCAATTTAATCCCTCAATGTTTTCCTTTAGTTCCTGTCTTTACCTAAAGGCAGAGATTTTATTATGGTATATGCCCATGCTGAACTGTATGTTAACCCAGCTTCTCATGTACAGTGTATTACATAAATAATGCAAGACTTACAGCCTCCCAAATCCTTTATCAGCTGGTAGCACAATTCTTTGAAAATCCTTTCCTAGCTTATGGTAATATGTTAGTTTTTATGATGAATCCACTCAGGGCTTTGCTAACAGCTTTGAGGGGAAAGACAAGTTCTGAATATAGAAAGACTGGAGTTTTTGTGGGGGACATAGATTAGATGGGTCTTCCATAAAATTCAGTGTAGAAGATGCTCAATGAAGGGCCGAGAGGTATAGTCATGGTTTGCAGGTTGGACTACATGACAGCACTTCTTTCAGTGATAGTATTTATCCCAGCTCTGCTGTGGGGATGTCAGTGCAGGACAGAATTGTCTAAACTCTGTACTGTAAGTGAGCTGAAGTCAATAGAGTAATGTCTATGTACCACTTCTGAAGATTTCTGTCTATATTAAAATAAAGTCTACTCTTAAGGTCTTTAGCATTAGTCTTCCAAAATCTCTTATTTGTTATTAGCAAGTTACTAATGGGGGAAGAGTCATTTATCTAAAGAGGAAACTTTCTGATAGAAGTTCAAAATGTTTGTAAGGAAAGCTTGTTATTGAAACCATATTTTTATATTCCAACCAAGATTTGGCTCAGCTCCACCTAGCTGGGTGTGATATGTTTTGCCGTTGTTGTCTGGTCGCTGACAACCCCCAAAAATGTAGGAAATCAAATGAGGAGTAAGGAGTCCAGAATGAGCCAGAGTCACTGCCTCCTCAGTAGTAAAAAGCTTGCTACTAAAATGTGGAGTATTGATACTCTATTGCATTTTGTCCTGTTTTCTTTGGCACACCTTTATTAATTATCACCTAAGTACTCACAGTACAGCAATAGGGTTCAACACAGGTGTATAGAAATAGAAGAAAAATATACGTATATTTGTATATGCTTTAAGTGAGCTCCAAAATCCCTCTATCCTTACATCATCCTGCTAATAAGGTGGGACAGCCATGTGGACAGGCCTCAGTACTTCAGCAAATTCATGGAAGAATTTGATTTTAAAATGAGCAAAAACCTAAAAAAACATACATAAACCCTCTGCTGTTACAGTGGGGAGATCTAGCCAGAATTACTTCTTCATTCTCTCCAGCATTTAACCATTAAGCAGTTCTCTTGAACCAAAAAGGAAAGAGAGATTAGGAGATTAGCATTCCTCCTGAGGACTGTTCATCATCCTTCCTAATGTTTAGACAGTGATGCCCTTCGTACTTGCCTGAGTGGGACCATTCCCTGCCTGGGTGGCAAACTGCACCTTGTCAATCAGCTTGTAAGCTTAACTGATGACAAGCTCTTCATTAATTTACTGTGAGGTAAACTTTCTCCCATGCCACGCTGGTGGGAATTTATTATATCCTTAGTATACGCTCGAAGTTACATCTGAAATTAATGTAAAAAATGATCCCTCCCACAGTTTATACAATCATAGCATGAAAACAGTATTATGCAGTTCATTAATAGATTTTGCTTTTTCCTACGTACAGTGATAACTGACTACTCCAGTGGCACAGAGGGAGTGACTTTTGGGAAGTTCTTTTCAGGGGTATCATAGTTGGGGGTAGGAAGTGGAGAATTTTTTTGGTACCATTTTTATAACTATTTTCAGCAGAAAAGCAATACTTTTTCATAAATATGCATTGCACTGCAAACATTCTATAAATACCCTCGCATGGCTGATTTTTTTTTTTTTTTTTTTTTCTGATGCTTAGGAAGGAGTTTAGGGTATAGGATAAGAGGAACTTTTAAATTTTTTTAGGTATATCCCAAAGGGATTTAGATATCTTGTTTGATCTGCAAGTGTTTTTCTTTCTTTGATTGGTCACCACCACTGATTAATAAAAGCAGAGCTGCAGAAATAGTAACAATTACTACCAATAGTGTTGTGCATCCAAGTGCATAGCAAATGTACCATTTATCTTACTATTTACCCATTAAATAGTTCCCTTTTTCAGATTAGCACAGCTAATCAAATGGCTTGCTAGATCACACAGTGAATCAGAGGCAGAGCTGTGGAAACAAGTTTAAGGGCATGAAGCTACAAATACTTATGACTATGAGTAACTTTACTCTTGGGAGTATTTCAGTTGACTCCAGGAGGGATTATCTAGGGTAATAAGCTCTGAACTTCATGGAAAGTGTTTGCAGGACTGGTCCCCAAGCATATTCAGTTGCAGTCTTCACATAAAATCACATAAATCTGTAGCCAGGGACTTTTAATAAACATATTCTATGCCATAAATTACTTTCTGAGGAGGATTTTTAAAGCCGTAATTTTACAGCATTGACCTCCAATAGACTCATAACATTCTATCATGTAAAATGTAGATTTAATAGCTTCAAACCTTTTATATTAGTGGTCCAATGGTCCTGAAGGACTTGGGACTGCAAAAACCTATTGTGTCAATGGATATTTACAGAGGTTTAAAAAATGCAGATTATTGACTTCATTATTGATGCAAAGGAGCCTTTATATTCTATCAGACAATTAAATGCCCTTTAATAAAGAGCTCATTGCATGGAGACTGAATTTATGGAAAAGATGAAACTTAATGGCTCCATAGGAATCATTACATCGGGTCTGAAACACTTTTGGGGATATTATTGTTATTTATTTTCACATTCATACTTCTAGTAATGAGAAGTTGAGGAATTTTATAGTAAATTACAAATATAAAGATGTAGAGGTTGCTATATTAATTTAAAAAAATCCTAAAGACAAATGTACTTGTATCCTTTCCTCCTTTCTTTAAAGGTACAAAGTTAAACCAGCCCAGTGAAGAGATGGCTGTATTTTGATAGCTTTTGTAAATCCAGTATGTGCCAGGTTAAAATTTACAATTTCAATATTCATTTCTACATCTGATTTATGAACACTTACCCACACTTCATCCCTTTCTATTAGAGCCATAATTTTACAGAGGTTATTCTGACATATATTTTATAGCTAATGAAGGATCTTGGATGTATCCACATACAACATGGCATTGAACCTGGAAACTGTAAATTTGTAAACTTAGATTCATTCCTAAATTCAGCCTCCCAGCAAGGTCTCTCTGGTTTGCAGGTTTTTTCCACATGTAAGGCATGTATGTGCATGTACTAGTCAGATATGTTCCTAGAGCTTTTTTTAATTTTTTTTTTTTTAAACACTAGGTATTTATTTGATGTTAGACACTGAGAAGTAGAAAGAAAAGACAAGTGTTTCATGAGAAGCTCAGCACAAGAATGCTAGTTTTTAGCAAGAGTTTGCTTTCTGCTCACTGTAACACTATTCACTTCTGGAATTGAAGCTGCACCCTTGCCAAAAACAACCGAATCATTAAAACCCCTCAGTTGGCACTCACAGATGCTGAACCCATCCGAAGAGCTGTATCTTAGTCATCTCTTAGAGTATGGCCCTTCAGCTAGTGGATTTTAAGGGTCTAGGTGATTAGGATTTTACACTGTGTGTGGCAGGTATGTGCATTTGTGTTTTGAGATTGTGTGAAGCTGCAGCATACCTGTTGCTTATCTGCACATACACACTGTTCTTTGTGGGCAGGCTGTAACAAAAGGTCTGCACTGAAGCTATGGGGTAAGACATACAATCTCTATGGATGTTCACATTTTATCTGGGTCCATATAACCAAAAGCAGCAGTGACTATAGGTCCAAGGAGCCTGTGTTTCTCTGTTTCATAGAGTTCAGAGTACAAAATTCTTGTTGTATTGTGAGAAGATTATCTGCTTTTTCTTATGGTTTTACCAGAACTTTCACTGGAGCTCCATTCAGTCTTTGCTCTCTCATCTCTTCTTATTTGGCAAAAGAAGAAAATTCAAGGTAGATCATATTACTACAGCATGGGCTGCATAGTCCCTGAGTAGACAAAATGTTCAAATTGATTACCTATAATTAAAATTAAAATAAAAATATTTGCTAATTTTCTTGGATCTCAAACACAGCCTTTGTCTGAGATTGTGCATTTGGTGACAGCCATCACATGATGTGCCAACAGCACTATTTTGCCCCTACTTGAGTAAAGTTTTCTTAAATATCCTCACATAGGTGAAAACAGGTTTATGTACCAAGTTGCCCTGATTTTTTTATTTTTAACCTTTCAGCATGTCTTCAACTCTGTTATGGCTAATGTATATGCTGAAAATGTGGTGCCTGTATACATCTCTTTAGTCTCAGGGGGGCACTCATAAAAGAGAATCATTGAACAGAAACAGACCTTCATAAACCACTAATTTAAAGGGAGTGCTTAAGATCACAGTTATACTTCAGGAATCTCTTTGTTTCCATTCAAGTCAATGAGACTTAACCTTAAGAATCTTTATATTTAAAGGCTGCTCTGAATAAAGTCCTTTGTAGAATAATAGTTAAAACACAGTTTTTAAAAAGGCATTACCACCTTGTCCTCACCTTCTTACTGTAGGGCTATATGTAAGATAGCAATAATGCTACAATACAGGCAATTTCTCTGGTTTTACTGAGAAGAAGCTTTATAGACTAGTGAAAAATGATTAAGGGCCTTTCAGATACTTGTTTTCAAATCTTTAATTTTAATCCTTTTTTTAATCCAAGATCTACCATAACTATAAAATAAATTCTTTTGTAGAAGGAGACTGTAGAGAGGTCCCTGAAGTGCTTCACTTGGAGGAGTTTTGTTAGTCAAGGTAGAGGGCTCTGTGAGCCACAAGCATTATAATTACCTGATTTTACTCTTGTTGAAATCAGCAACAAAACTCATAGGCTGCAGTGACAGCAAGACTGAAAGGAACTGCTGTGCCTTAGTTTGTTGTTCCATTTTCTGATTAACATCTTAAACTACATTTTGATCATGTAGCTCCTACTGACAGGGAGTTGTTGTTCTTCTGAGAGGACAACAGCTCATCTTGATGCTCAGCCAAGGCATCTATCATTTAGCCATCCTTTTCAGTCACTGCAGTGAGAATGCAGTACAGCCCTGGCTCAGAAAGTCTCCACTCCATCTGGTGACCTGTCAGAAGAGCTCTTAGGCCTCTTTCCTTTCAAGATCCAGCAAAGACTTTTTCTGTACAAAATGTATTTTTAATGTTTGTGTTGAGAAAATTTAACAGGTCAGACTTAAAATAAAGTTACTATCATTCAAAAAGTTACTGGGCACCAGCTTGGCCACAGTAATTGTCCAGAAGAGGTATTCTTAGCCCGCAGAAAGTATCATGTCATTTAACCGTCCCAAAGGTCAATGTTAGAAAATAAAAAATGTTATGTTACCTTATGTTTGCTGCAATGAGTAGTAATGGGCAAGTACTGAAGTCTAGCTAACGTACATCAATTTGACTGAGATTGAGCCACTTCGGCATTTATTTCTTTTCATTTTCCTAAACAGATGGTTTTACTCTCACCATGCAATTTTTTCCTCCACTGTTTTTTTTTCAGGCTCTTTCATCTAGCTTTTATTAGCTTTTGTTCTCTATATAGCATTCAGGCTAGTGTACAGCACATAATCTACAATCTCAGTTGAACAGAAATGGGAGCAGGGAAAAGAAATGGAGATCTGTGCTAAAGCTTCTGCCAAAGATAACAGTAGACAGATGCAGAGATCCACTCTTTCTGCTACATTATATGACCCTTCATTATGTGTAGGTATTAAACAGAGGTACCTTCCTTTCTCTCTGAGCTGAACTTTTCCCTTTCATCTCTGCCTCCTACATGTGTCATATGAAACCCATCAGTCATACAAAGGCAGTGTCATGTGCTTAGTTATTGCTGTCAGTAGTAATATAAAATCAGGCTTGTCTGACGTGTAAAAAGCAAAGCCTTCTTTATTGCAGGCCAATAAAAGTCAGCAACAAAAAAGACTGTGGATTTCTAATGGGAAGCAAGCACTAGTGAATAAGGCATTAATTGAAATTAGGGCATGAAAGACAGAGAAGAGCTAAGACAAATCAATTGCTATACCTATAAGCCTGAGCTGACAGTAAATCAACAGCAATAGCAGCAAGATGCATTGGACCAAATTAATCACAGATGCAAACAGTTGAAAGTTAGTGTGAATAAATTAATTTAAGAAGGGTCTACAAATGCTAAATAATTCCACAATTGACCATGAGTGGCGTAGCTATACAAAAGGATTGGAGCTACTATACAAAAAGGATTTTAGCATATACATCCTGGCTCTGGTAGGAGATGTGGTGATTGATTGTGGGAGCATAAAGAAACAAAAAATATGTGGCTCTTGGCTTGAGAATAGTAGGGTCTGTCCCCATTAAAGGTAATGCAGAGGAGGCAGGTCCCAGTATGCTGGCTGGCAGGTGATTTCGTTTGTGGGAAGAATTTACCGAGTAACTCTGAGCCTCAACCCTCCTTTTTATAATGATGAATGATTTTTTTGCGTGTTGAAAAACAAATTCAGTAGGTGCGCTGCAGTGTCCTCTTGCATTAATTTCCTGAGGAATAACCCTAAATATTTTGTTGGCTACTCCCAAGCTTAGAGACAGGCATTGGGAACTCAGGCTGAACATGAAAGAGAGTATTCAGGATATTTAGGAAGAAGTTACAAGGTCCTTTACAAGATATTTGTTTGTTGTTGTTCTTTTGTCTGACACAATAAAACTAGTTCATATTATCTGGATAATTAATAGCTTGTACTCTTCTTGCTTTGTACACTGTTGTGTATTTAACCTACATTGTCTTATGCCCACATGTGTATGCAATAGGAGTGAAGGATGTCATGTCAGCATTAATTCCAGTTCTGAATTCTTCAAAATTAGATTAAAATAATATTCCTTCTCTGCACTGGCATTTCTGACACCAACAAAAAACATTAATTACATGACAGATTTGGTCCTAGTTAAGCATTTGTTAAGAGCTAAATATCCTGATAAAGCCAAACATGCTGCAGCTGGACAGCAGAAGTGAAGCATTCTAGAGAGTGCTGTCACCATCTATCCTCCTTCCCTGGTGATGATGAATGTGCGCCATGAAGAGATTAAATCATTTGCTTCAATTGAGTAACAAAGTGTTCTGTACAGTTTCTTTTAGTCAGCTTGTTGATTCTGATCAAGTGGGGGACTCGGTTGGTCTCGGGATTCAGCTGATAAGAAAATACTAGAAATTTTGAATTGACTGTGAACTACATTGTTTCATGCATTCAATTATAATGGTTAAAATATTGTGTGATCTTAAATGTATTGCTGTTCTTTATGATAAAAAGCTGAATCTGAATTTAAATAGTCAAACTCATTTTTCACTCTAAATATCCTCAGGCACTGGAGCTCTTATTTTACAGTAACTATTGCTGGTTCACACTGGAAGGCTAAGCCACAGGTTTGAGACAATACACTGAAAGCACTTGCCTGTGCACTGCTGTGAAAACTAGAGTCCGCTTCCTGTATCTAGACGATATTAGCTAGTGGATATATCACAGCTTCGAATTTCAGATACCTATAAGTGAAGATTTTTGTAGAATAGCTGATATCTTTTCATCTGATCTGAAGCTATTTGAGAATTCAGAGTCAAACCCCATTTAATTAGAATCTAAACAGGCCACTTGTTTTGTAGAACTGAATTTAAACTCCCATTTCCTGGAAAAATTCCCAAATAACTATATCTGCAATATCATATTCTAGGTGCTGTATTTTTTCTCCTTCAGATGAACCTCTCCTATTTATCTTTGTAGTGAGTGTTCTTTCTAGGTTTTCAGTCTTCACTCCTGTTTGTGACGATCATGTTCAGTGGAATAACTTCTGGAGGAAGAACTGAGACCAACCCCAATATGTCTGCAGTAACCAAGATACATAACAACATAATCATTAGGGGCATGTATAATAAATGTTTGCTGTGACTTTTCTGGAATTTATTGTGTAGTTTTGGGGAAAAAAAATCCTTGGATGCCTCATTTTAATCTAAAGTACAGATATAATCATTAACTACCGTAATTATTACCTATATTTTACTGCCCATTCACTTCAGACACAAACTAAAATGGTTTTCTTTTGTTTGTCTTTCCTTTTATTCTGTGTGGGTTTGGTCTTAAGAATGCAGGAAGCAGCTGCTTGCTGAAAGTAGAAGAGAATAAGCATTTGTTTCAATGCAATGTGCACACATGTGCTGCCTCAAACAGGGCTGTTGCTTTAGCATTTTCCTGTACTGAGAACTTGCTGTATTCTAAAATAAACTATGTAGTCCAAAAGTATATGACTATCATTTAAGCATTACACAGAAGGACACAAGGTAATCAGTATGAAGAATAAACAACACTGTGAATTAATCATTAAGCTTGTATGTTCTCAGACAGCTCAGCAAAGGTTTTGAATATCATTCAAGAAATAATATGGGGCACTGCAGTTTTCTTAAAGGCAGTCTATACATTTCTGCCCAATGCCTACAGCATTTTTTTAATCCACATCCTTACTGTGCTTAAAATGCCTGAAAACTACTTTTCTGAATTGTGCTTCAGTGACCTGTGTATGATCAAATGGCACCAAAGATATGTCCCAGATCTGCAATCATTGATGTCCAGTTAAGTCACTAGGCCACTTGTCTCAATGCATCTTAGTTAACATCAGGAAACAAGTATACAGCAAGTGTACTTGCATCAGCAAGACAGTAACATTATACAAGCGCTTTGTCCTATGATGGAAAAGTGGTTTTCTTGATTCTGAAATCTATTCCATAAGACAGTTGGCATGACCTTTATTGACTTAAAATGGCTTTAAGTGCCCTGTGGGCTATATTCTTCTTAAACCAGAGTGCTAGTGCCTTTCCTGCACAGTTCTGTGTCTAATACACAAGTGTGCTATAGCTCTTTGTTGTGGTATCAAGAGTAAGCAGTGCTGGCCAGGATGTAGTGGCATGGTGTGTTGATCTCTGCAAGCTACCTTGTATTTGTAGTCTCTGGTCAGCAGCCTATAAAACCCCTTGCCTCAACTGCTTGCTCGGGTTTACAGGGTGTGTGGGGGAATCCGATAAAATATGACAGGAAAACAGCAGGAATCTGTCTCTCTAAGCAAAAGATGGTGAGATTTACATTTAGAGATGAGAAACTTCTTTCAAAGCTTCTTTACAATACTGTAGTTTGGGAAATATATAGCAATGAAGGCATGTTTACTTTGTGTAGAATTCGTGGCATGATGGGGATAATAAGACCCTCCAAGGCAATAATTGCTTCACTGTAGGGTGCTTCTGCATGTCAAATTGCTCAGCATCTGGGTTTTAAATCATTTGTGTTCCTGGTGGGTAAAACTGCCAGCTAAACAGGCAGGCAGACAAGTAGCATTTTTAAACTTACACAGCATGATCATGGCATGTGTGCATTTAAGGCTGAACTTATTATCATCAGAAATTGTTATCTAAACCATAGAGACAAACACCAAAATAGATTCTTTATGATAGTCTCTTAATAAGTTGTTTTCATTCACAAGGAAACCATTCAGCCTATGGTTATAGATCTGGTATTGGTTTGGATATTCTGGCAGACTGTCCAGCAGGATAGCATTGTCTGCTGAGCTCAGAAAATGTGCAATAAATTCCACAGTTCATCTGTGCTGCGGTGAGCAGGTAAATGTCACTGGATGTCATGCTGAAGATCATGTTATAGCAGGAAGAAGTTTTGTTGTATTCACAGAGAAATATGTTATTAATATGTAAAGTAGACCTCAACTAGGTAAGACATGAGGCCATTCTGTATACAGGAATCATTTATTGAAACTAAATCTTTGTTTCATTTTTACTGGGGAAAGGTTAGACAGTGTCAACAAATATTCTGCCTTTGGCATGTCTTCTTCTATTGTAGTGTATGAATACTTACTAGAAATTTCCTGATGCAGACAATTCCTTCCATACCTTAGCCTAAAATAAAAGTGCATATAGGGATCAGTGCTTTGATTTCTGTTTTTGAAAATTCTGCTTTTTGGAAAGAAGTCCCTGAAGTGTTGGTTTGGAGATGGCTGGAAGACCAGCTTGAAACAGCAGGTCTGTACCTCAACTATCTGAATGGTTGAAGTGCAGCAGCAATGGAAGACTTGCACCCATGCTATATCCATCTCACTTTCTGGTTTATCACCCTGTGTTCGTGCTTTGATATCCCAGAGTCACAATATTGGTATTTCAGTCTTTCTGTTCAAAACATGCTGTTGCCAATGTCAATCATGGCCCTGTGATAGGACAGGATTGTGTGCTGCTGTCTGTCCAGGCTGTAGGTCACAAACACCATGCCAATCTATCCATTCTGCAATTGTGGGTTCAGGAGAAACCCTGATGAGCCTGTGACTTGGGTTACATTCCTTTTTGGCACCAGTAGCAGCTGCTTTGAGGTTGTGGGTTGTTATTGGTTTTTGTGGGGTTATTTGTTTGTTTGTTTTTTCCTAGGTTGTTTTTAACTTGGATCAATTGCTGATCTGATTCACTTCACAGTCACATAAACAGTTGTACTGGCACAACTGAGGGAACAGCAAGAATTAGCAGAAGGAGCAGTGACTGCACACAGCAGCCCTCGTACAAGAAGAAAAGCACCTTAAAGTCCTCTATGCCGTGTCAATTTGAAGTGCCCTCATTCTCTCCCTGTTACAGTTGCTTTTTTTATTGTGGATTTTCCTCCCTTTGTTGCTACACAGTCTTTTTTTTCCCCCATACAACACGCTGTTACAACTCTGCCAGTACTCATCTGCCACCTCGTTAGTTGTCTGCTGACTACTGAAGCACTTAAGAAAAAAGACGAAAAAGTCTCCATGGACTTCTAAACTGTCTTAGCAGGCAATTGAAAATTAGCAGTAGGATGAGCATCACCTGATTTTTTTCAACATGCAAAAAGAATAATTACTTTCCTGGTAAGCATGCAATTCTGCCTAGAAAGCTCACTTGCTGACACAGTCACCCCTGCAGAGTGATGGTTCTCATCCCTCAAGGGGCAGTTCCCCTCTGCAGTCAGAGAAATAAAGCTTTGCCAAGCAAGCCTGTACCAGTGCTTGCTGCTTTCTTGTTTTCCTTGGGACTTTGTGCTATCTACAAGGTAAATTGCATCACCATGTTATTTGATGATCTTGAAGGTGTTAATTACGATTTCACCTAGTGGTCTGTTTTTTGGCTTTTTGCTCACATGCCTTTTCATTTTTTTTCTCTTTCTATCTAATGTCATACTTCTCTTCATGTCAGATAACCTTCTGAATTTACCTGAGATCATGCTTTGATAGTGCTCACCCTCAATTTTGGGAAAGGGGAGAAGTTATTACCAAAAAGTGAAAACAGGCATTTGACTATTACATTCACTGGATTTCAGACAATATTCCTAGTTAGGAATTGACTTATCTTGAATCAGTAGCACCTTGAGGCATCTTTTATACCACTTCAAAATGAACACAGAACATGATCCTGCATCTCTTCTTCTGTCATTTGAGAGTGATATAAAGAAGTGGATGATGTACAGGTACCAAATCTTAACCTTACAAAATGCTCTAGTAAAACACAGATTTGCTGAAAACTCCAGCACTCCTGGTGCTTTATGTTGCCTTCTGCTTTGGTAGTATGTGGATTCTGGGCAACATGGATGTTGCTTGGTAACTGTGAAAAATTAGGGTTTATAGCTCAAATTGTGGACTGGAACCTGGGCTCCATCTGAACTGTATTTGGAAGTCTGCAATTGAATAGGGAGCTTGAAAACAGTGCTAGGAGTGGGAAAAGTGCTCAGTTCTTCCCTGTGTCCCCACGTAGAGCAGAGCAGCTATTGTTGGTTTATCGGGCACAGAGAAGCCTTGTTGATACTTAATGTCCAATAATGTGTTCACCAGGGAAACAGGAATCAGTGCTGTAGGAGCTCTTATAGTTACCTTTTGTCACAAAATTATAACTTTCAGCAAAGGGAATTTTCATTCAGATGGATCCAGTAGATTATAGACTTGTACCTGAAGTCAGAGGAGATTCACTTCTTTAAGATATATAGTACACAAAAGAGTGATATCGTTTCCACCAGGTGAAGAAAGTGTCTGGAGCTTACCTTTTGAAGGAACTTTTTTCTGCTTTTACACATATAGGTCTAAAGCAATTAATCAATAAGCAAGGACACAGGGTGAAAACATATGGTCTTTGATATTTAATAAATGGATTAACAGACTCCACCGCTTAATATTCAGCTTCTGCCTTAGGAGTATAAATTAATAAGCATTAGGTCCTTTTTAATGAGGAATTTTCCCTTTTAAAACCTGAATGAATTATCAAAAAGAGCTCGGCAGAATTTCAAAGACATTTTCTGACCTTCTAGAACTCTGGCCTGCATGAATTTTTAACAAGATGCTATATATCTGCAAGGTCTATTAGAATTCATCTGCATGAAATCTATCTGCCCTCTAGCCCTTCACCTCTTTTCTTTTTTTTTCTTTTTTTTTTTTTTCTTTGATAATCATACAACTGAAGCAGAAAAAGGAAAAGTATCTATAATAGCAAGGGAATGTTTAATTTATGTAAATGAAGTTTTAAAGAAGAGTCCCTATTCGAGTTAATAAAGCCCCACACATCGCTTTTAAATATTAATAGTGCCTGGCAAAAAAATCTTTATTTATAGTGACATTTTCATTTATATTCATTTTTGAATAGTATCAACAATGTAAAGTGTTCCAAGTTCTGTTTGAAAATGCATATTTTAAAGTGCATAACATGCATAATATAATTAAATGCACATGGCTACACTTTCAGCCCTTGTAAAACATTCCTTTTTTTTCTGGTTTCTGTTCCAGAAAACCTTTAAGAAACATTTTTGATACCTAAATCTGTTCAGAAAATAAATGTAATAGAACAAAGTAGATGTTTTAAGTATTTGTCAGCTGATTTTCAGCATGATGGAGAAAGCTTACTGTCATTATTACTTGCTTTGGGTTTGTATTTTTTAAAGGGTTGTTCTGTGACATTTAGAAAATGCACAACACCCTTTTTCATAAAAGGTTGTATTTATCTATGCAAATTTTTACTCATGATACTTTGTAATCTAAATACCATTCAGAAAAATACTGTATATGTTAATGAACTGTTTCACTTTTCAAAATTAGGGTATCAATTGGTCCTACAAATGGGATAGTCTATTAGCAGGTTATTTCTCTGAACCATTGTAGCAGATTCCCTGCTTCAATAGCTCACTTTTAGCTTCTGTTCAGTACCATGAATTAGGTATCTCCTCCTGGAACTATCTGGGGTTTTTGATCTTGCCCAACTGGAATCTATTGAATAAAAAGCACTTAGGAACAGCACTTGCTCCTGGAGGTGATTAATGTACTGCTCATTCGCCACAAGGATCAGTGCCTATGTGCACTAGGAGAAAAGCAACCTTTAGGTTTTAGTAAACAGATTATTAAAAAGTGGTTGTCTTTAGCCTGTTAATCAATAATGGCAGGAACCACTAATAGGATTCTCATGTCACTATTTCTTTTATTTCACTTGTTTCAGGGGAAAGTTCTCATCTGAGTTAATCCTTTTGAGCAAAATACATCCCCAGGGTAAATCCACAGGAGCTGCTGTAGTCAATAGAATTGGACCTCAGATAGAGCTGAGCCACTGAGAGTCACTGAACATAGAACTGGTGAATTCAGAATGTGCCTCACACATTCAAATGTGAACTGATCTCTTGAGTCTGTGGTTCACGGACATTCCCCACCCTGGCTCTTGTTTAGAACCACATGAGAGTAGAAAATGATGCTAAAACACATGGCTTAATAAAATCTGTCTAATTATTTGCTCGTGTTATTTTGTCAAGACAGTTTAATTCCGGAACAACTTCACTGTGGCTTGGTTTTCAATAGGCAGCGTTGAGCAGACATAATATCATGTTTGTAGTTTTGTTCATGGGCATGAGGGAGATGCAAAGTTTTAAGGATGTATTGATTTAATTGTTGAGACTAAGACCTGCAGTAGCTTGTGCTAGTGCTTGTCTACCCATGTCAGATACTTTCAAGGACACAAAGCAAAGCTGGATGTGTCACCGTTATCAGAGGGCAGTAGAGGACTGTATCCCTGTTGCACTTTTCAACTTGTCATCATTGGCTCTGTCTTTTCATCTAGTCCTGCACATGCAATAGGCAGCTTTTCTGAGCTTACTGTCTCCCAGCAGACAACCTGACAGTTCCCTTCCAAGTCCCTGGTGGAGGGTTGACAGGAAAGAGGGGTGGCACTCTCCACAAAGTGCTTTCCTCTAGAGCGAGATGTGATACCTGGTATGAGAGACTCCCATGGGGGCCATTTGTGCAAAACCAAATAAGCAATTGGACTGACAGACGAGAGGGGCTGTACAATGACAGTATCCCTGAAAACTGAGGTAGGGAAACCAGAGAAGATTAGAGTAAAGACTCAGGGTGGTAGGTGGCAGGAGCCCTAAGGGTATGTAGCAGCACAAAGGGGAGACCTTTGTCTTGGGCTTTCTTTAGCTAAACCCACGCTTTTTGTTTTTTAAAATGTATCACTTGATCTTTCTTTGCTGAGGCTCAAAGTAAACTAAGTTTGAGACAGCTAATAACATAAAAGTGCTTTGGCATGGGCTCCTCATTCAACACTGAAATGGTACATCAAGATGATCAATGCTTATATCCCAGGCTGTTTATTGTTTGGGGCAGGATGCACAACAGAGCACACCATTGCCCAGATAGATGGGCAAGCAAACCTTTGCATAATTCGTGTTAGAACTGATATATACTGTGGTCTGGAGGTGACACACATTTGATGGTAGACAGAAAAAAGAAACATTTGGTTTGGTAAACTGGAGTTCAGACTGCTCAAAACAGTGCTACTTGGTGTGCAATCATAATGAACAACCAGTTCTATTAATAAGGTTTGCCAGAGGCTTATGTTTCTGACTTTTTTTACTTCATTTCCAAATATCCTCCCACTTAAGAATAAAGGATAAGTGTGCATGAGAACAGAAGTGTGCAAAGGAACAGAAGGACTGAAGGCAGGGTCCATATCTCCTGATTTTGTCCTAGTGAAGACTGTTAGACCAAGCTACATAGAGAAAATAATGGTGGGATTTTTGAAAAACACGTGGTGATGTTAATCACCACAATGCCATCAGCAGGGCTTGAGACATACTTCCACATACCTCAATTCAAACAAAAAGACTGTCAATATCTACTCAAGTAAACTGGGTCTCTGTGACAGTGCTTTTGACCATAAGGGAGGGGAATGTGTTACATAGATGATAATTGGTGGAATAGTTAATAAACTGTTGATCTTCAGACAGACTGTTGTATTCACCCCAGAAAGAAATAAATGTGAGACCTTTTATGATGGAGGTATTTCCTGAGTATGATATCAGTGGATTAGAGACTGGAAAAAAGGATAATTCAGTGAACCATCATGCTTATCTTTAAGGACATTAAAATAAAAATATACTGTGCCTTACATTTGCATGCTGCATAGGACTACATTTTCAAATTATATTTTTTCTGAATAAGCCACTACAATTGCAAGGACTAATTTTCATTGAGTAAGTTAAATGAACAGGTACCTATTTGTATGTGGAGAACCTACTCTGAAAGGAACTGGGGAATGGAGAGGACTGACATTTGCATACTGAGCCAACAATTCTCAGAGGTAGCCAAGTCTATAGCTGAGCATAAACAAAATTAAAATGATGTTTTCAGGTGGCTAGCACAGCTGCTACCTTTCAGTTTGCCTCTTCCTTTGTCCTCTCTACTGATTTCATAGCATTTCTTTATATGGCATGACTTCTGATTTATGCCATGTGACAGGGGGGCTAATTGTTTTTTTCTGAAGTTTAATGTGGCTATTGGGTTGTATGTTTGAAAGAGTAAATAAAGCCTGGTGGCACAGAGAAAGCTGTCTGCAGTCTGTTGTCTCAGCTGCACTTTGCACAGGATAGCAGGAAGGAGCTTTTCCTGAGAGCAACTGGGTGGGCTTTGGGACGGTAAAGTCCCTGTGGTGCTGAGGTTGGGCTGGTCAGGCAGGGCACGTGGTGGGCCCTGGGGTGGCACCCATTGGGGACTAGACCTTCTTGGGAAAGTGCCACTGCGACAGATGGAGTTGACGGAGAAGAGAGTAGGGGGTGATTTGCTTTAATGTAATTTGACTTGCCAGTGGTCCAAGTCTTCTGTATTGAAAGATGTCCTCACGGAAGAGAAAGGAGTGGCTTCAAGTGCTTGTTTGGGGGTCACGTAGTGCTGCCCCAAAGCCACCCAGAGGGAAGGTGTGTCAGGTAAGGCAGGTCAGTTTTGGGGAGCTCACAGTGGCTTAACACCACTGGCTTTGCACTTCTTCAATGATACTGTTTTTTTAATCTCCCAGCACTCTCCTACAGATTTCAGTAGTTTAATACAGGTGGGGAATTGCACGTTCTCTAACCTCTTTCAAAATGCTGAGTTGATGGCTAATTGGGTAAATGCTGCTATCAGAAACTCTCTAGCCACTGCATTTCTAGTGCTCATTTGTGCTGTTGGGTGAGTAAAGCTATCAGTTGATTTAGATTACTGGAATAGAAAAATGAAATATTTCTGGAGGGCATATCAATAAGTAGACATTAGAAGAATAAACAATGACTGAAGGAAATGTATTAGCTGTTAAATGCAGGAGTTGAATCTAAATGTTTTGGTCAGCTATCTTGTTTTCCAATTTGTTTTGAAGTGCCTCAGGGGAACAGTGCAGAGAGGTTCTGCCTCTTGTATGGAGCCCTGAATCATTCAGTAGCTTTTGTACAATGAAGTACAAAAAGTGCACAAAAGTGCATTTTCAAACAGCTGTACTGTTCCTTCTGAACGTGGTGAGACAGATTGCAGTTACGCTCCCTGCCAGAGCGATGGCAGTGGGTAAGGAGCAGGTGCAAGTGAAAGCGTGTTAAAATCAGTTGTAAATCCACCATTACCTGTGGCCTTTCTAGTGATGGCTTAAGACTTTTTGTCACAATAAAATGAAATCACAACTGCGTGTTACCTTTGCATTGTGTGCTGGGTCCCTTTGTAGACTCTTGCACGTACTTACCAAAAGCATTTATAGTGTGAAGACTTAGGTCTGTGTTCACGCAAAACATTCACAGGAACACAAGTGAAGATACAGTTCTGTATCTGATACTTCTGTGTATTGTAGTTCATTATAGCTTATTGTATATATTCATTATATATATATATATTCATTATGGTTTATTACTGTGGCATGTTTTAGGCCATAGCATAATGTCTGTGCTCATTTGTTGCTCTCTTTTTTGTTTCTCTGATGAGTTTTGGCTGATGCATCTGTCCACACAATCCTAAGCATCTGTAATGGAATTATTGTGGTAGAAAAGAACAAGTGCATCTTTAAATGTTTACAGAAACTTTTCTTTTTTTTCATCAGGTAGACTAACTCTTGTGTTGTCCCAGGACATTTGGAATGCATTTTATAGATTTTAAATTAATGATATGTAATAAGAATGCTACTGAAAAGTTAGGCCTACCTGAAGGGAGTTTAGTGCCCTGTGTAAATAAGGCTGCATTAACTACATATGGAAAACCAAATCCAGTTAGCAATAACTGGATATCTGTGTTCTCTGTGCATGCAGTAGGAAGAAAGAGAGATTTTGAGATGTTAGGAAAGAGACTGGGAATGACAAAGTTACCTCTAATTGTGACTCCATATGTGTTAACTCAGAAGCCAGTACGTGTCGCTCATTCAGTTTGCCATCATCCTTCTTGCCTTTTTCATCATCTACATGGCAGATGAATCCTGTGATTTATCTTTTTTTTTTTTTTTCCCCTCTTTCTGCAAATAATGATTTGAATTTCAAAAGGTTTTGCTTTGAAACTGCTATCACTTTCATTGGTTTTACTTTCTGCATATGTTCCATGATTTTGCTGGCAAGGAAATTTATACAGAGCAAGTTTTAAATAATTAGTGAATATTAATAGAGGATGAATTTCAAATTAGTGTATATGGCATTTCACACAATCCATTCTAAGTCATGTATTCTTCCATTCATGAGCTAGAAATGCACTGTGTAATTTATGATCTATGTCAAATGGGCTACTACACAGATTTTAAATATCAGCTCATAAATTGTGAATACTCATATTCAGAAATATTATTTCTGGAAATCAATTAAAATTCATAATAATAGATCTGTATACTAATTGTTGACCTCTGGTGGCAAAGACTATGCATATGGAAGAAGAAACATTTTTTCTCAATGATTTGCTGCACAATTGCTCTAATAGCCACTCTGACTATGAACTCGAATGTTAAGGCTTAAATTGGGTATTGAGTACCAAGCACTGGGAAGGTAGGAAGCTGCATTTTTTGTTTTGCACTATGGTGACAAGCATGCTGCGTCGATATATTTAGTTCCATCATAGAAGAAACACTAAATTTTCCATGAAAACATAAGCAGTTTCTGGATGCAGAAGCAGAATAGCTCCACGCTAATTAAATAAATGCAGAAATTCACATATAAATGACCACACATGGTCTTTAATTTATTCCTATTGATATATGATTATGTAAACCCTTGAGATTTTTGAAAACTCCAACCAAAAAAAAAATCAAGGGTAAAAGTATATATTCTTTTTCCATCTGAAAACTCAGATATCCTTTAATAATTGGTCTTAACAATCTGAAAGGAAATTTTTCTTCAGGAAATTGGTTTGCTGCTTTACTAAAACCCAGTTAAGGACGCCTTGCCTGGGAGGAGCTCTGCATTTTTAATTTTGTGCAGGTATTGCCAATTGTGTTAAGAGAAACTATTCAGCTGGCTAAGAATTACCTGTGCAATATGAATGAGTGGAGCGAGTTTTTTTGTAACTTTGTTTATATCAAGTTCACAATGTGATTGAAAAACAGAACTAGACTCTCCTATTCAGACAAAAACTTCTTATCATTGAAGAGGTTAAATACATGGCAAACATAAAGCATGTTTGCAAGTCCTTTGTATTGACTTCAGTCTGTTCATGCGTTGTCTCTCTTATCTGTAAAATGCGGTGGTGGGAGGGAATAGATATTGCCACTGTTTCACAGGAGTGCAAGCAATGGTTCTGAATCATTATTTGTGGGCTGTTTGGAGATGCTTTGGTGACAGGATGTTGAGTAGTGCAAAGTATTGCCTCTAATTAAATTTAACTATTATTTGTAGGGAAATAGCCAGGTACATTCTGAGAATTCTGCAGTTTGGAGAGTCTTGCAGAGTTATGTTTGTTGTTCCCTTAATGCTCAGGGAAACACCCGTGGGACCTTTCCAGGATTATGGCTTCAGGTCTGCTGCTCTGGTAATTTCTCTGTCTTCTTAGAGCTATTTTTGATATAGCTGCTTCTCCACACTGCTTGTTTTCTGACCCTGAAATATGTCTAGGAAGATGAGTTTTACAGTCTGTATGGTCTATATGTTTCATCTATGCATAAACACTTTTTCTGATGAACACTACGTCATTGGATGACATAGTATTGCCCTTGTTTTTCTGATGGTTTTCTAGTGTTTTTGTATGATGCTTTGGTTTGAGAAGTGTGTACAAGTTTCCCTAACAACTGGCAGAGACAGCAGTAGTTGACATAAGCTTCAAAAAGAGAGGAAAAAAGGCAGAGACAGGGAATGGACGTTTCCTGTCTTTGTTTTTTTTGTTACTCATAGCGACATACATACTACAGCTGTACCCACTTGGCGAAACAGCTGCACAGCAAGATGAGAGCAGCTAAAGCACTTCCATGAAACAGAAATACATCCTGAATTCAGTCTGCAGTCGCTTAAATGAGCAGCAAGGTTTTTGCATGGGGGAGGTGTGATTGTAAGGAGAAAAACAAGGGAATCTGAAGGTGTACCATAGACATTTGAACATGGATTCAGAGTACCAAGGGAGAAAAAAAAATTCGCCTGCTCTGTTGTTTTAGTCTCTCTCTACTGTAGGGAGACTTCACTGTTCCTCTGCGCTTGAAAGGAGTTCTTAGAACACCTAATTGAGTTGAAGTTGGTCTCTAATAATGTATATAGATCAAAGATTTCCTTGATAGTGGCCATTATCACTTTTCAGTGTAAGAAAATTTATCTTCAGCTTTTTTTTTTCTTTTTTTTTAATAAATCAGAGGACGCACCTTGGCTAATATATTATTATGGATACATGCATTTGCTACCCGGAAATTTGATTTTTCTTTTTTGTTTTCTTTCTCTTTTCTTTTCTTTAGAGGATAGCTTAGATTCTCCGCTGGTACGTGCACTTTGGTAATTGTAGCTACTCAACATGTAGCTCAATATTTTTTATTTGGTTGCAGAACAAACTTTTTTCTTCCTGCTAAAGAGAAAAGCTCTGGGGATCCAGAGAACAAATAAATCATATAATACGTTTGCTGGTATTGCATAGTTTTATTATATTTATATTTTTTTTTAGCCATGCTGTTTCTTGCTAGAAGTAGCTCTTGTTTCAGGATTACACATAATCCATTAGGGATAGAGAAATAAGATATGTATGGAAATAAACATCTTTCTTTAGTTACTTCACTGGATTAAAGAAGAAAAAATGAAAATCTGAAAGGAAAATGAAAATAAATGCTTATTTGTTCTAGAGATAATGTTAACACTATCCCATTATATGTATTTATCTCCAATCTGTATGACTCAAAAGATTTGAATATAATACAACTCTGGTACACTAAAAACGAGATGATAAAGAAAACATTTGTCAAATACATTAAATTAGAATAATTACCTCAAAGAAAAAATAGTACTGTGTGTGGGGTTTTTTTAATACAGAAAAAAAGCCCGTATCTTTATCAGATCACAGTTCCTTAGCATTACAAACTTTTTTCATAATTAAAAAAGTCTGTGTATCACTTTTTCCTTTTTTTTTTTTTCTTCAGATTACAGTTCAACTTGATTTATGTTGTATCAGGGAAAAACAAGACTTTGCTGTTCAAGACTTTACAACTGAATTCAAATGGTGCTTTACCTAAGAACTGTCAGACTGGTGTGCTGCCCATTTCTACTAGTGCACTTAACTGATTTTTCTGCATTTGGTGTAGGTTCTGCAGTATTTTAATTGGAAAGTATCAGGGAAAGCATCAATCACCTCATAGCTAGGGAGAGAGTATTCACTTCCACACAAATAATTTCTCAAGATGAAGTTTAAAGTAATTAACTGCGACTGACTTGGGCAGACCAAGGACAAACAATTTTAAAAAATCCCACAATGATAAGCCAAACTCTTTTAGTGAGATTTTTATTTGAAAACTTCATTATCTGCAGAAAACCCATATCAGGTCTGTCCTTGGCCTCCATTTTGTGTTTTGATTTAAACAAGGCAAGCTTTTCAAATTGACACACAAGCTTAAACATGACTTTTAAAATTGTCCCATTAAATTGAAAAACATTTGGGATGTAAAGAGACATCCATTAGGCATTAGGGATAATTGCAGTACATCTGCTACATAGAACTGTGACCAGTGTAGCAAAAACAGCCACCACTGAAATGGCTGAAATTTGGTGAGTGTAATGTGGACACCTAGGATTAAAAAATCAGCTAACAAAATTCCATTTCCCCAAATAACCTTGTGCATTTTGGCATAGGTTTGCAACAAAGATGAGCCTGTATTAGATTTGATATATCAGATATCTCAATGAGTTAAGAAAGCAGTTTTCTAACCCAAATGGAGATGTAAGAGTATCTAAAAATGTCCCTATTGAATGAACCGGCCAAATTAAAAAAAAATCAGATCAAGTCAGTCATCAGTTTAGCTTTTCAATTAAAACATTCACTTTGGCGCTTTGACATACTTCTTGCTAATTTGTTCAGTTTTGAGTTTTCTATCTTTTATGTTGGCTTTTAGGCTGCACAAATTGAAAGACTTTTCAGCCTATGGTGACTTGCAGGGTGGTGGTCAAAATACATCTTTTGACTAGTCCATGATATTTGGATGTTCAAAGTAGCTATTCATACAAAGGTAATTGGAAGAACCGCATTTTTTCATATCCCTTAGATTTGAGCACAGATGAAGTAAAGGAAATAGCTTATCATTAAAAAGTAAGTAGGGGGGAAAGTGTATTCAAAATAGCCATTTTAAACCAGGTTGAATAAAGTATCAGGTGGCTAAAACAGGCATCTTCCTAGTGTGCTCTAGGACAAAGCACAATAATAACAAAAAACTCCAAAAATAGCTCTTATCTGAGCCATTTAGGCACAGGTAGTGCTCATGACATGCTTTCTGCCTTTCTCTTATGGTTATATCTCAACCTGTGACTCCAGAAGAAAGAAGATAAGAGCAGTGTAGATGAGGAGTGCTGGAATGTACCATCAGTTGACTTCTCCCCCCGGTGTTACCAAACCTCTCTTGAAGAGTTAGATTTGAAGAAAATTCAAAGAACTATCATTTCTTTGTCCTACCCTGTTGCCTGTAACATGACTTCTTAGTTTGGCTAAGTTCCTGGAAGCTAAAAGTCACTTACACACACAATTTCTGTCAAGGACGTGCTTAATCAGCTGCACTCAGGTAGGAGATAACAGCAGCACTCTCTTGGGCTTTGTAGTGAGTCTTTGTGTAGATAAGCAACATGGTCCACTGGCAGCTTAAAAGTGTCTATTCTGATTGAAGCAAACTCCATGGACTCTAAACTACATTCAGAGTTACTTTGATAAAAATACATAGCTTGAATATTCTCAGCTAGAGACAAGTTTTTAAAACTGGTGGACCACCTTCCTCAAGCTAGTGAAAGCTTCATGTCATTTGCCTTTTCTCTTTCCATTATTTCCACATGCAAGACTAAAGGAATAAAGCCCATTATGCTTCATGAAATGTATTTTGATTCCTTTTATGTTGTCTTCTTTAAATATTATGTTATATGACAGTATTATTGTAAATCTGAGAGTGATTCTCTTTCCTTTGAAGCTGAGATCTATTCTTCATTTTCATATGTCTACTAGCTTCATGTTGCCTGCTCTGCAAGATGCCTGTGAAGATGTGGTGCATCTGCTTTTGCTAACTCTGTCATCTTCTTCTCAAATGTAGAGCTGAATTTAACTTCGATACGAGGAGGACTTGGAGAAAAAATTACTCCCTGTCATGGGAAGTCCTTGTAGCTTTTGTTAGCATCCATCTATTTATAGACTGTGCTTCAGTATTCCTGCATTCTGTTTGACTCTTGAATTTTCCTCCAAGATGTAGATGTTTGTTTGACTAACTTGGAACAGTGCTTGTACTTAAAATGTTACTATATCTTCATAAACATATCTGGGTAATGCAGGCAGCGGAATCTTATTATTTTCCCTTTCTTCTGCTTAGACTAGGAAATACCACAGGGTCATTACTTTATAACTTTGTGCATATGTATCAGATTTTGATAGCAATTTCTGTGGGCTTTCCAATTTAGTAAACTTGTATCCATTAGCGAGGATTTATTACATTATTTAATTCCCTTCATATTTATCTAATGCTGACAATTTTTATTTGGTACACTAATTGCTATAATATCACTATGGTAAATGTGGGAGTGAATAATTCTATTGTTACTGTTACAGTCTCTCTTCTCCATCCTGAAAAGTTTATCTTCCAGAAAAAAATACCTAGATGGGAGTGTAAACACATTAATCACTTATTTTTTCAATACACTACTGTTAATTGACTGTGAGGAGGGGCAATGAATTTAAAAGGTGTCTTCTAGAAAAACAATTAAAAGCAATATATTAATTTGGGCCATTTAACTGAGCTTCTGTGTGCAGGGATGGGTATTATGTGTCTGGTATTACCCAGGAAATCCCTGCAACAGAGACCAGTGTGATGTGCATTCTTCCACTGCCTCGTAGTCACTGTATCTCAGGCCAGATGAAACCAACATGTGATGTCTCTTAGGAGTTTAGCACCTTCTCTCAGAAATGGCAAAGGCATGAATCTCTGTGCTTGGTGGGTTTGGGATAGCTTGGGGAATGAAGAAGGGGGGTTTGGAGAAGGAGAGAAGAAGGTATCTCAGATTCACTCTGCGTTTAGAAGATGAAGTTCTGAAACCAAAAATGTTGCAATGAATGCCTGTCCCTCTTCATTTTGGGTTGATCTCTTCACAGGGGTTTAGTAGCAGTTGTTTCTCCCTCGTCTTTTAAATCCTTTAATCTGTTTATCTGATCAGTCTTTGCTTTCACCGTGTTAACTTGCTTTTTCCTCCTTGCTGGTATTTTTGTTGGGATGTCAGCGATCCAGGAAGTGTACTGCCTGCTCAGGATGACAAGATAGTCAGCCACATAACACAAGTGCACTTTTGATGCTTGAACCTATGTCTCACTGGACCTCTACTAGTTTGATAGAACTGTAAGAAATAAAATAACAAAGGGGAGAGTTTGAACCTATAGTAGGACATCCACCATCAACATTTTGAAAGGCTATTTATCTATGCAAGGAAATTTCTTTCTCCCAGTTAACTGCATTTGTGAATGGTCTTACTCCTTTAACTGTTTCCTAATCTGAAGTGCATTCTGCTGTAAGCAAGCCATAAGCAATAACAAATTTGAATTATTTTCTTGGAAATCATTGGGTTAGATAGATTGACTACTAATATCTCTTATAACATTATTTTAAAGAGTTATTAGAATATCTGCATTTCTCTATTTCTCTATTTGCTGTATGAGTTTACATTAGCCAATGTCTGTGATTTGGTGTTTAGACTTTTTTGTTAGGTGGTCTTCTGCCTAACTGCAGTACTCCTTGAAGTTCTTCATGGGTATTTTTCACATGTGCTGTGTTTTGCAACAATGATTTAACTTGGTTGTACCAGTAACCAGCTTCAGACCTATACTGTACTACGCTGATTTCAGTCTAGTAAAGCTCTCTACCAGTTATACATATTTGAGGGCTGCTAATTTTTATCCTTACCTCAAAAAAAGCAGCATTTACTTTGTTCAGCCTACAATTCTGTCCTCTCTTGGTGAAAGAACAGGTTGACTTTTCTCCCATCAGCCTTTTAACTCATTGTCATACTTAAGCATGAATATTGCTTTGATGAGAAGACTTGTTTATTGATATTAGCGAATGGCAGTAGCTGATCATTAGGGATCAGTGTTATTGATTGATCCTCTTAGGAAAGTTCTAACTGTATCAATCTGGTTCTGTAAAGTTACTAAAACATACCTTAAACCATATTCTAACAGGTGAGGTAGCATGTAAAATAGCACCAAAAATCATCATGATTGATTTGATTTTGTTACTATACTACTGGAGGTATTTTGTCCTGACCTTCTGACTTGTATAATAATTTTATGTGCTTTTGAAGAGTTTTTCTCAAATATTTTCCACCACCCTTTTAGGACTGAAGCGATCAAGTGTCTAACTCACTAACTTCAAACCACCTATTTCCCTGGATACAGAAATCTATACAGAGTTTTGAAGTAATTACAAGTCTTTTCTTTCATTTCCTCAAACTTGCATGAACTCTTAATTTGCAATTAATATCAGTTTAAGTTCTGCACATGAACCTCTGTCAAGTATTGCAGGATGTAAATACAAAGGCACTGATGTTGGCTTATCCCCTAGAGCTACTGTTTATTAATTGATGGTACCCATCAGCCTTGGCCCAAGCAGTGGCAATGACAGCTGAGAGTTTCTACAGTTTTGGTTTTGCTACAGGTTATTTCAGGCTATGTGCAAAGACATCTGATCCTTTAATGTGTGATGTGCATTCCTCTGTTGCTGCTGTAGAAATAAAAAGGTTATAGTAATCTCTCTGTTAGGAAGCTAAACTCAATCAGGCTATGATATATACAGTAGATATAAATTGTTAAACAGTGTAAGAGTCAAAATATGTATAAATTCCTTTGTCTATCACCTTTTAATGAGTTATTTATTGCACTTTTCATTTGGTAGGGATTTCAAGCTTGATTTCATTTATGCCAAGCTGTTATGATATACACATTGAACTTGAAATTTTATGCTATCAGGAACTGATGAAAACTAATAAGTTCATAAAAATGATCATGCTTTTTTTCCTGTCTTTGAACCATTTAAATGCAGATTGAAATCCTACAAAAAGAATTGGAGGATATTAATTCATTCATAAGGATATTATCTATTTTTATTTTCAAAGCAATTTGGACCCTGGATGTTATAAAGTTATTTCTCTCCTTTCCATTATTCTTGGTTGACATTTGTACTTCGTACACCAATGCCTCTTGAGAGCATTTTATGCCTGGTTGCATGTGTATAACTCCCTGAATTTCAGCCTGCTATCCAGTTCAACCAATTCTGAATTCTTTTCCTATTGTGTGTCACCACACCAATATTGATCAAACTTTTATAAACCATGCTTTGTTGCATATAAGTAATACAGACAGAGGGTGACCTAGGTATGTCTGCTCCATATAACTTACGAATACAGTATTTACATATCATGTGCTTATTGGGGTGTTTACCCATCAAAAATACTGCTAGCAGTGAGGCAGTAAAGCAAAATAATTGCCTCACATGATTTGTCACAGAGAGAACAATTCAGTATGGCCACATGATGATTCTGACCTACTGGCTGGGTTGATTCTAGTCCTGAAGTCCAACCAAGTTATGAAAATTCTTTTTTCCTATAAGGTCTATGCAGGGAGTTAACAGATCAAAGGAATTAAAGATTATATAAAAGATCATCTAGAAGGGGAGGCAGGTGTACTGGGTTGATATTTGTGGCCCTCCTTTCGTTTCATTAGAGGATGCTGTCCTCAAGGTAAGGGATATATGAATATTGATGATGTAATTTTTTTTTTTCCCTGTTGTTTAAGGTTATTCACTGCTTAAGAATTTCAATAAAGTATCTCAAAACCACACTGAGTTGTTTGTGACCAACTTGTTGGTCAAATTTGACTATGAATTTCCATTAAAAAAGTCAAATTATTTGCACTGGTGAACAGGGATTTCTTGTTGTAAAATTATTTATGACATAGTAAACATATATGAATGTAGATTGATTCCCTTAGCACTTCTGAATTTGTCATTTGGTATCATGAGGAGGAGAGTTTTGTAGAAAAATAATAAAGCTTCCAGATTGTTTTTAGGAATTGTAACTAAAAAAAAGGTTTCAAGTAAAATAAAATCTGGATTGTGTGATGAATGTTCTGTAAACAATTATACCCTTAAAGCACAAAAAAATAATTAAAAAAACAAACAAACAAACAAAACCCGCAAAATTTAACTCCACGATAAACCTTTGACAGCAGTCAGCATAAGCTATCTCTGCAAGGAAAATGTCATCTATAAAAGTGAGGCCTTAAAGAGCATCTTTGCATCATGAAGTGAATTTAAAAATTAATAGCTTTTTATAATTCCTTGTTTTGGACTAATTTGTGATGATTCTGGAGTTCCAGTCACAAATTTATTTCACAAATTTGTGTTCTTTTTTCTTATTTTTTTCTTTTTTTCTTTTCCCTTCTTTTCCTATGCTACAGCGGTCTGGAAGTCAATAGTCACAACAAGTGTTAGAGACTCAGTTTCACATGCAAATAATGGCATTTCAGTGATAAGTGGTTCAGTTGCCAGTATAAGAGTAGGCATTTCCTTATACCTTTGTGCCATGTCATTTATTATTCTGTATTAGCATTTGTGAAGTGTTATTTAATGCTCTTCAGTGTTGCATGTGTGCCTAAGCAGCACAATGAGCCAGAACAGACTGACAGACCTTGCTGTCCTTTTAGCTGAAAAGCCTGAAAGAAGTAATCAACAGATTTACAGAACAACACAACACACTAACTTTTTGCTGACTGTCCCCAGATCATAATATTAAATTATGTGTTAAACGGTTATTAGAAACATAGTCTTTGGAAGAATCTAACTTGCATCCAGTCTGAATTAGCATATAGATGAGCTGAAGTCTCAGATGAAGCACAACCTGGATGAGTTTTCTAGCATTATGCTGCTTTATATGTTAGCTCTGTCAAAATACAGCTTTTGAATAGAGCCTTACACACACACACGTTTTTGAGATTTTTGCATAGAGAGTCAGGAAAAGATAGCAGCAGACACAAGAGAAGGCATCCACCTGTATTTCCAGGTTTCCTGTGCCTTAGCAAAACAGACTTGGTATACATGTATGTATCTTTGCATCCTATAAAAACAAAATAAGACAGATCTATAACCTTAAATTGCTTTTCTTGCCACATGAAGCAGTATTTAACCATTCCTAACACAGGAACTGTTAGGTACAATGTAAATTCTTGACAAATTTGGTAGAATTGCAAGCATCCTTAGTTACATGACGTCTAGATGTTCAGCTGGAATATCTGTATACCAGTAAGCTAGGGCTTGGATATTACCTGGAAAATATTGTAAAAACCTGCTCCAGTTAAGCATAAATGAAACATAAACACTTATTTATGAAAACAGCAATATATATTGCAGAATAAACAAATAGTACAGTTTGGAATTAGGCTTAAATTGTTGAACTAGAAATGGGGTTGTTGGGCAAAATGTCGTAGATTGCTGTTTGAACAGCATAAGCCTGAATTTCATCTGGCAAAGTATTTAAGTAATGGTATATGATCTGTTTGCTTTGTTACTTCGTTGCTGTTTACCACCAGTCTTGATTGAGCAGTTTGAGAAGTCTGTGAGAAATGTGTACATCTCTATGTATAGTTGACAAAGTACTAGAACTAAGGGGGTAAAGGTGCTCTTCAGTGCAACTGGCGTCACTATAGAGTTTGTACTCTTATGAAGCATTTTTTTTCCAATTTATTCTGTATCTGCAAAGACCAGAATATCTTTGCACTCCAGTGTATAGTGTATAGGAAAGGGGCTTTCTCAGAAAGACCTTCTCCTACCTGGCTTTTGTGTGTTCTCTTCCAGGCCATATATAAGCAAAAATATATGGATTTCTCCTCACAAGGAATATAGAAGAAAACACCTGGGTGCTATCCAGAAAGCGGATACAAGAGATGAATAAGTATTTTGGAGTAGTGTTGGCAGGGAGAGAGTTTTTATTACTAGCTTCGCATCATCAAGAGTTAGAAAAGAATTATTAGGTCACTGATGGCAGTGTAATGAATTATTTATACTGAGTAGTTTATAAAAATGAATGTTTACTTATTTTTGAAGTTGTCCTCTTTGAGAATTGGGTAAACCAGAAAATATCTTTGGTGATTCAAGGCTAATCGATACCTGAGGGATCTGTTAAGGTCTTAGTGCAGACCATTAGGGTTGTTTGTGAGAATCTTACTGAAGTCAGAATTTAGTATCAGACTATTGACAGAGAATAACCTATTTACTTGCATTTGCTTTACTTTGTTTACACCAGGGAAGTAAATGTGACTTTGAAACCACCATTGCTTTTTTTTTCTTATCCTTGCAACATATATTATGAGATCAAGCAAAATTATTGTTTTCTGCCTTTTGGTTTTACTTAAAAGTTACAAAAAGCAAATGAACAAACAAAATCACCAAACAGAAACCTAAACAACAACAACCAAACAAACAAAAACAAAAAAAAACCCACAAAAAGCAAACAACCAAACAAAACCCCAAGGAGCAGAAAAATAGGTTTTTGCACTTATTATTAAAAAATATATATATTTATTTATCACATCTTTCATCAAGGTTTTGAAATGTGGCTGTGAATGGATTCACACTCATGAAGCTTCATTCTGCTATCGCATATTTCTCCACAGAGTCCAGTTGATTCAAAAAAGATGACTATGCCTCATAAAAGTTATAACAGTTCCAAATCTCATTAAAAGCATATAATTTTCCTTGTATCGTATTGCAAGGTTTGTAAGCAGCAAAGTACTGGGGCTTCACTGCCCCAGCCCTGATTTTGTCTGTGTAGGTGACCACGGGGAAGGATACCAAGAAAGATTTTGTTTGAGATTGTTTATTGCTAATCATGTTTCAATTAGGTCAAGCTTTGTTGCCTTCCAGGGACTCATGTGTTTGAACACTTATCAAGAAAGGTGAGAAATCTGTGTGGGAATTACCATTGAATGGGAGTTATCATTAGTTTGAGACACATTATGTTTTGTAAGTCATAGTGAGTATTGATAGAATGACAATAATGGTCATTCAGAGTTTTTTTTTTTAATGGTAAGTTTGCTCAGTCCTTGATCCTTAAAGATATTTAAGTGGCTAACAAGTAGGTCAGAGCAATATATTTCACCCACTCATAGAATTAACTTACTTTGGCATGCTGTGGTGCAAGTTTAAGTAGAACAGAAGGTGAGAAATCAGGTGCTACCCATACAAATGTTGACAACAATCAAACCTATTTTGTATGCCTTTCTGAAAATTATAACCCTTAAAAGAATTTGAGTTACAGAAATTTCCAGCTGGGTGGTGGTGGTGGTGTTTGTTTTTCCAGAAACACACAGCTGAATTCTGTCAAGTATGTTGAAAGTCCACTTCTTATTAAATAAATGCTCTTAAAAATATTAGGTAGCATGAGGAAAAGTAGGAAAATTTAGCAGAAACTTGCATAAATTGTATTGAGGGTGGGCAAATGAGTCCAACCAATGCTCTAGACATTCACTGTACTGACGTATTTTGTCTGAATTTTAGCAGGGAGCTTTTCATACACTTTTCCATATATAGCTTGCCCTGTAGATATGAGAAGGTGCTTGTTCCACAAGAAACAATAGCAACCAGAAGTGGAAATTACTGCCAGCTCATCAGATGCAATTGAATAATAATGAAAGCTAATGCAAGACAACATTCAAGGTTATTTTTAAATCTTTGTAAAGGTCAATGTATTCAATGGTATTCAATTTGAACTGCTGAAAGAGTTGCTCTGTTTAAATATGATGCCTTTGTTGTTCGGGAAATAAGAGATCCTTACAAGAAAGGGTAAACAGGGCAAAGACAAATCTATGTCTTCTCATCACAAAAGGTAGGAAAACAATTTCAGAAGTATGAAATTCTGATGATTACTTTCAGCCTCAGGAAATTGTGTAAGTTTTCTTCCATCTCAAGTTCCTAAGCTCATTGTCAGAGAAAAAGCAAGGTGCCTCCCTTGTGGACCTTTTCTACGCTGGGTAGCCATAGAAAACAAAAACTGTCCCATGACCCTGACTGGTCTAACATCTAATAGGAGTTACATATATACATATATATTTAGGACTGTAACTACTGCTACATTTGCACAGTTCTAAAATTACATTTGGCCCTTTGAGTGCAACCGTGAAGCTGATGTGGCCACCAGTGACAAAGAGTTTGACACCCCTGCTCTGGAAGCTCTGGAGATGTCATTGGGTGACCATTGGGCCACATTTGATTGGTGTTTGAAAGGATTCCTTTGTTTTAAGAGGAGCCTCAAGAAGCATAATTAAAGGAGCTGTTCAGGCTGGGAGAGTTACATTAGAAATGAAACTGCCAGGATAACAATCTGATTTGGATTTTAGTTAATCCAAGGATTTCTGGATCAGCCTTCAAATGAGAAGTTAAGATGAAGTTTATGAAAAAATGTCCCCCCCAAACCAATTCTTTGCATCTTTTGTCAAGGTGGACATGACTAATTCTTTCTAGATTATACTGAAAATTTCAATTTGAAGATGCATGAGTAATATTGAACAGGTAACAGAAATTTATCCAGAAACTTGAGAGAAAATTGAGTATGAATATTAGAGAAGATGGCCACTGAAAGTTGACTTCAAAGTCTGAAAAACTTAAATGCAAAACTCCTGCATCCTTTATGCATTTGTATCCCATTGAAAACCCTGCCCCACCCCCGCTTGCACTCTTTCAATTATGCAGGGGCCCTGGGGACAGATGAGGTTCTACCCCTGACTTTGCCTTTGTTGACGTGTTCCCACCTCAGGTCCCGTGAACTCTGCAGTGTTCCCTCAGATGTGAACTTTGCTGAGGATATCAGTTTTTGTCAACCCATAATAGCAAGGTGTGTAGTTATTGAGGACGAAAAGCAATATGCAAACCTCAAATATTCTTACTAATTGATTTGGTAACTCAAATTGGCAAGTTATAGCATCAACAATGCTCTGGAGAAATTTCTTATGTGAATCAGTTGTGTCCTGGTCTATGGTAATGCATCAAGCATGATTTCAACTTCTTTTGAGATACTACACCACAAAAACTGAGGCCAGCATGAACACAGCTGTGCAAAAAAAAGTCTCTTGAAACCTAGCTCATAAATCAGGAGAACTGTAATGAATGAAAATGCAGTTTTGCTGTTTATATTTATGTCTTGCACTGGGGCTGCAGTCTGTGTATTTGTATCAGCTGTATCAGACATGATGTCTCTTGGTAGGAGCCTTTGTGGTTGAGGACAAGGGTCTTTACAGCTTTCTTTTTTTTTTTTTTTTCCATTACTTACACTTACTAAAACTTCCAATTAATAGGTACGTGGAGGTAAGCAGTTTCAGCAATAGTGCACAGATACTGGAGCTGCATTTACTCTAAGAGATTTAGAGTCATGTTAGTGGCTGTCTGATAACTAATGCTGGAAGGGATGCTGTTTGTGCCACCTTCAGCCATGGAAAGCTCCTTACAGAAACAGAGAGAAGAGTTGCTAGAGGTTGTTTTAAAGCTGATGTGATTCCATCGTTGCAACAAAATGATTATCACCAATTAACTAGGGTCCAAGGAGAATTTGGTACAGCATTTTTACATATTTCTCTGCAGGTTTCTTCCTGTATCAGATACAGTAGTGCGAAAGAACAGCATCCTGTCCTTAGAACTTACCAGTAAAGAGAAAGTATTTACAACATGTCTCTGAACAGCACTGCATGGATGATGGAGCACTTCTAAAAGAATATCTGTGAAGGAAATAAACCCATTAATTGAACAGAATTATTGCACACCAAAGCTACATGTTTGAGAGGTCTCTACAGTATTCAAGTAACTATTGAACCGTTTGGCACATTCCTAATAAAAACTTTTATCCATTAGCCCCATTGGTGCGTGCTTAGGCAAATTAACTCTTTTATATGTAGATCGAAAGAAAATGGTGTGTTATAATTAAATAGTTCTTTTGGGGGCAGTAAACCTCTCTTCAAACAGCTTGAATATTAGTGCAGTCGTTTTTCTTTCAGCCCTACTAATCACAGCAAATTTAGCTCCCACAGCCAGAGTCAGGGCGTGTGTTACAGGCCATTCTGGCAATGGTGATGAACAAATCCCATAAGTACTGGTGTTTGGTTTATAAAAAGATTTTATCTGGAGTTAAAGTCAATTTATCTGGATACTTGCTTGTTCATGAAATCATGTTGCTCTTTAGAGATGTCTTGTGCTTAAGTTATGTGTGGGTCAGAGCCCACCCAATAAAAGCCCATCATATGACTGACTTTGGATTTGTATGGGAGATCTTTAGGATTAATGTCAATTGTAGTCATTACATTTAAAAATACACTACCAGCAGCAGTTCAAGTCACTCAAGTTTTTCTTTCCAATTTCTTTCCAATTTGACTTGGTGAGATTTTGAACATTCTTTATGCTGGATGGAAAAAGCATCAGATACTGAAATAGAACAGAGCCATAGTGGCCTAGATGAATATCTAGGCACAGAATTCCTGATGTGACTACTGATTGCTGGGATCTGATACTTTGAACTGTGCCTGATTTACTGAAAGTGCTCAATACCTGTTTTCTGAAAACTGGGCTCTATGGACATGACCTCTTCTGACTTTTTGTTGTAAAGCTAAATGTACCACATTTAAATGCTGTAATCTCCTGAGACCACACAAAGCTGCTTAAAAAAAACCAACACCGCACACACAAAAAAAAAATCACACACACAAACAGCAACAAAAACAAACAAACAAACAAAACAAAACGCCGTAAACAAACCAAACCAAACTACACAACGAAAAAATTGTGTTAAGACCTTGGATTTTTGTCTAGTATAAAGATGGTGCTTTTTATATTATTATCAAATTTAGCCTAGAATTTCCACAAATATCTACTGGAATTAACAGGAAGAAAGGTGACCTAAAAGGCCACCAGCATCCTGGCACGCATCAAGAGTAGTGTAGCCAGCAGGACGAGCTGCTGGTGTGGCCCCACCTTGAATCCTGAGTTCAGGTTTGGGCCCCTCCCTGCAGAAAATACACTGAGGTGCTGGAGAGAGTGGAAAGGAGGGCAAGGAAGCTGGTGAGGGGTCTGGAGCACAAGTGTGATGAGGAGCGGCTGGGGGAACTGGGGCTGTTTAGCCTAGAGAAAAGCAGACTGAGGGGAGACCTTCTCACTCTCTACAACTATCTGAAAGGAGGCTGAAGCATGGAGGGTGTTGGTCTCTTCTCTCAATTAACAAGTGATAGGATGAGAGGAAATGGCCTCAAGTTGTGCCAGGGAAGGTTCAGACTGGATATTAGAAAAAATTTCTTCATGCAAAGGGTTGTGAAGCATTGGAATAGGCTGCCCAGGGAAGTGGTGGAGTCACCATCCTTGGAGGTTTTTAAAATACATGTAGATGAGGTTTGTAGGCACATGTTTTAGTGCCAGAGTGAGGTTATGATTGGACTTGATGATCTTTAGGGTCTCTTCCAAACAAAAATGGTTATATGATTCTAAAGATGTATTCATGCCTCCTTTTCTATATGTTTTCTATTGTGGGTGTGCTCCTGCTGAGTGGGGCAGACCACTGCCCTCAAGCAGTTCCAGTTCAGTTAGTTGGATGGCTGCATCTAGCACAGTCTTCTGCTGGCAACTATTAATACTCATTTTGTTAGCAATTAGATTTCCCCCCCTGCCCCAGGAAAAAGCTTACAGGGACTGCAAATTCTCTGGTTTGCTTCAAGACCCAGCTCTGCCTGCATTTTAGTGTTCTTCTAGAAAGTGGTGGGCATCACCCAAGTCTTTTCCTCTGGGCTTTCTGAACTACCTGGTATCTTGGAGCTTTCAGCTATGTAATGGCTTCAGTATCTGACATCTGAGGTCAGGAAGCTTGGCTATTATCAAAGTAGAATCATTTAAATAGGACTTCTGATGGTAGAGAACATAAGTAAGATTAGGAGCAAGATGCGATTAAAGTATCCAACTGGTCATGGACACGGCAGTTTTCAATTCCAGCAAGCAAAGAAGATTGCTTTTTCAAATTATATGCTGCAGGATATAAAAGAGCAAGCAGTTTATCTCACAGGACCATGAGTTGCCTTCAGTTTGCACATGGAGCTTACGTTGGTGAGTCCCAGTGTATTCTAAGGGCATGATATGCAGTCCAAACCTGACAAATCTCTTAAGGGGAACAGTGATCAAAAATGAGCCATCCATTTTGTTTGTCACTACTTTAGATTGGAAATAAGCACACTTAAAATGGCTTAATACAGCATGCGTGTGGATCTCTCCACTGGTATGTTTTCTGTTATTGGTGTCCCCATTGTTCTTCAATAAAAAGATAGGTTATAGTACCCAGGCTGATCACTTGTGGGGTGTCTGAGAAAAAGCAGCGTGTGTGTTCTTTAAGGTATCGTATTAGTCATCTCTAGGGCTTGTACAGCTTTACTGAGAAGCGGAAAAGACACCCTTGTAATTACAGTGTCATGGCTGGCACTAAATTACAGGTAAGTAATGAAGTGTGCCTAAATGGTAGCTGAGGTGAACTCCTAATTCTACTGAAGTCGCTGAGATTATGGTAGTTTGTCTCATGTATGATTTGGTCCCTAATTTAATACAACTTAACTTCTTTCTAAGCCCATTATTTGTAAGTCATGCTGATGTTTCTGGTGTGCATTTGTATTTTTTGCTCCTGTTTAGGCCCTAGTTAATACTGTACAGTGATTTAGTTATTATGCCTAGACTTTTCAAAGGTGGTAAGAGACATACTTCCAAGAAAACTTAGGAGGTTTTTCCTTGTTCATTGATTTAATGGGATGAAAATTTAACTAGTGTGGATTTGATGAAGGTTAGGATTTGCAGAAACATTGTTATTAGGTGGTAATTGATTTATTTCTGTGTTCTGTGTGTTTGTGAGGGTCATCAGTTCACTTCCGGGGAAGTGCAGCTTATCTCCAGCTGTAATTCATAACCATTGCTTCAACTCCCAGCATCAGCGGGTTGTTTAACCTTGAGGCTACTTGCTGTATCAGTGATGATGCCTAATGTGCAAATGCACTATTTTGTAATGCAGAGATTGTACCTCAAATGTCCTACCTTACAGACTACATTAAGTTTTCTGGAAGGTGAAGCATTATTTTCCGCTTCTCTCTTGGGATATATAGAAAGCCTACTGAATTCTTTAAAGACTTGGTATTTAGTTTGCTTACCAATCTCTTGCTACTATCAGATACCAATGAAAATACATAATGTAACACAGAAAAAAGAAATGATGTTTCAGCATTTTGTAAAAATTGCCGTTGTTCCGCTTTGTTGAGCTGTTCTTTGAATGCCAAAAATGGTCCTTTGACATCTTATGCAAGTCTTATTTACTTCCACATCCAGAAACATTTCTTGGTAGTGGGTGGAGCAGATGCTGTCAGGAATCACAGGTGCCAAAATGTAGGGTCACAGGTCTGACTTGAGAACAAGTAATTTCAGACCCAAAGGAAGCTAAAAACGTTCGGGATATTTAGAAGCAGAAAATAATTTGTTTGTTTTTTTTCTCTTCCGTTCGTTCCCCAAAAGAAATAGTCACCATGTTCTCATGGAAGTTCATAGCTCAGACTCGGGCAGTGACAGGTTTTACCACTTCACAGTTCACATTGCACCAGCTGCTGATGAGGAGCCAGAGCAGTTTTAACTGTTCTTAAAGTGACTTTATATTCTACCTAAAAAGCAAGAAGCAGCTACTGTTAAACTGGCTGGAAATTTTCTGAAGGCTTGTGTCTCTATTTAAAATGAAGGTTGTTTGAACCTTGTTTGAAACTGAAGCATGCGGAAACTGGTTGAATCTTTGACAATTTTTTCAGCATGATATGAATGTAAGCTTTAGGGTCCTTGAAGCTGTTAGATTCCCTGCCATCTAGTTCCCATCTCTCTGGTTTCTGAGTCCCATTGATGCTTGCTGGGGCAATAATTGTTGCAGTGGTGAGGAAAGCGGGATTGGAATTCTTAAAAATAGCTTCTCTGCAGTTCTGCTATTTAAAAAGTACTCCATATTCTGCCTTCACCTTGACACCCAAAGAATTATACACACAATTTATTCTAGATGTGAAGTTTTCCATGTGGGAGATAACTGTGGCACAGCTTTTAAGATTTTAACTTTCTGTATTAATTACAAAGGCACTTTGTTAGCTTCCTATAAACTTTTTTTATTTATAAGCATTTTTCAGAGTAATTAAACTGTTGAAGTAACTCAGCTGATACTGTACATAGTCTTATTTACAATGTAATTAGGACCACTACAAGAAGAGTGCAAGCAATTAGTGCTTTTAATCCTAGTAAAGAACATTTTGAGTGTTAGGTTTGGGGCTTTTAATCCTTCCACAACTACCTCTGTAATAATGAAGGTAAAGGAATACACAATGTGCTTAAGATTATTTCAAGGGGAGAATCAGACTTTGGGGAGCAGAATTAATTTATATTTGTATATGTTGCAAGTGGTATCTTTTTTTTTCCACATTGAGCGATGTCACTTTGCCTTTCAACAGGTACTTGGGATTCCTGGTTTTCCCTTCTAGCAGAGACAGTGATTCACGGTCTGGCCTTAGGTAATCTATTATCACACTTTCAAATTTGTATGCCTGTAGCTACTTTCAGATACTTAAATCAGTGACTTGAGGACTGTCAAAAAGCAAATAATGTATGTAGTTGTGTAACTATGGAGTACAACCCCAGTTCTGCAAAAGTGAAGGATATCTGATTTTACAGATTAGTGCTGTTCATGTAAACATTTGCATAACTATTAATAGGAAGGGGAACTGGGTGTCTAATTTGTAGTAATAAATTATGAATGCTCTATCGGACTCTAAGCCTGTCAGTTTATTTGTGTGTAAAATATTTGCGTTTCTACCATGTCTCTGATTCTGCAAAGATCGTTGTTTCTATATTAACCCTGTCACTAGCAGTTACAATGTCTGTGGAGTGTGTTTGAATAGAGCGAAGTTGATTAACTAATGAAATGAAGCTATGACAGCTATTAGTAAGAAAAAGTAAGCAATAGCTTATGAAAGATACTTCAGAGAAAAAAAAATAGTATAAATATTTAGGTGACAACTACTTCCCTTTAATGAATAACCTTTCTGAAAAAAGACACCTGTGTTAAATACCCAACTCCACAGCTCCGTTGCTCTCACCCTAACAAAAAGCATTTGGTGAGATGTCAAAAAATTCTCCTGCAGACTAAGAAAATATCACTGTGGGTATTTCTTACATTTCCATCATGGGGGAGAGGGGTTAGAATATGTATACTTTTATATCTATATAGATAATCTCAGAAGTGATTTTGGTTTTATCCTCAAGGTAAATAAGTATTATAGACAAAAGATGCTGGTGTAGACAGTCAGGATAAGTTTCTAAAGCAAGTATTTCTGGGACGGAAATAATGACCATCCCTGTGTGAACAACTTCCAGTTATTCCATCCATTATGTACCTATTACAGTACATGCAGGTTTGACTGCAAATTATATATATGCCCTCCTGCTGTCTACAACCCCATTGCTCCCTTGGTTCATTTTCAAGAATAACTCAGATTTTTACAGGCTTAAGTAAAGAACTAATTTATACTTTGAAATCATCAGAACATTTATCTTAAAAAATACATGACTTGATTTAATGCTGTGTTTTGTGAAGTAAGTTAAATGTAGTTTCCTGCATATTTAAAATGATGACCCTTCCTTTTAAATTGCTTATGAAGTTTAATCAGCAAATCAAGACGTACTTCAACTCTAATTAAAGCTCAGTGGAAACGCAAAAGGGTAATGGAGGTAGGACAGGCAATCATCTGAAAATTGAAAAAGTAGTACATTACAGAAAATGTTTATGGCACATTTGCATTTTCAGAAGGCAGATACAGTTGCTTCTGCTGCATCAGTTATCACGAGTTTTAATAATTAGCTGTGGTATAATTAACCATTAAATCAAGGAAGTTGTAGTCTTGTTTCCTTGATAAGAGGTTTCAATATTTCTGTATTCACAGTATGAAACAGCTATATCTTTGTTTAAAATTACTGTAGTGGAGCTTATTTACATTCCCAAGCATGAGTAAATTTTACAGCCCTCAATATTACATCCTTGCTGTTTCATATGATCTCCATTCCAGTTTCTGTCAATGAAATCCTCTTCAATTGGGTTGGGAGTCATGTTAGCTCTTTGTGCATTCGGCCAGGCCAACATGGCTAGAAGCCATTTGGCTTCATCTAAGTTGTGGCATTCACAATAACTGAGTGTCAGACCCCCTCTATCATTTAGTAAGTCTTCTTAAATGTGGTGTTCGTGGTGTGTTTAGGTTTTGTTTGTTTCTTTTTGTTTGTCTGTTGTATTTTGTTGTTGTTGTTCTGGGGTGTGTTTAAAACTTATGTTTTTAGTCAATTTCCACATGATGCAGGCAGATCATTTGAAGACTTAAGAAGTGGGGAGAAAGGAGTTCTTTTTCCATATTTATATGCTTACATTTAATAAAGATCCTGTGGGATGGGTACCGTTTGTTAGAAAAGACAAACAGAATTTTATTTTGTAAGTTATAAAAGGAATAGTGTAACTGATCTCTGTGTATATACTATATGCGAAACAAATATTGCAATCTCTTTCCAAAGAAATTTATTTTTTTCTAAATTTTTTTTTGTTTGTTTGGACTAGTATTCATAATTTATTGTTCCTGCTCAAAAATTACTTATCTTTCCACCCCTCTCACACCTCCCTTAGGAAAACATTGGAAAAATCATTTTGGCTTGAGCAGAAATAATGAAAACCAAAAATTTCTCACTTATTGCCTATGTGTTACATGCACAAAACAAACAAAAGACAGCCACTGCATGTGATTTGCAGTCTGAATGCATTCGGTTCATTCAGTTTTGAAGTGAATCATACCGAGACCTGAGGAGACAGGGCTCTGCTGTTGAGTGATTCACTGGCTCTTACTGATGGAGTGGTAAAATTCAGAACTGGTGCAAAAAGCTACCAAGTAGTCTGCTCGTGCAAGGTTTGATTATTCCCAATGCCATGCTAAGTCAAGCACATGAAGCCCTAAAATAATGTGTTTTAGAAAAATCTTATTTTCTTAATTCATGAGGTAATAAGGTTTTTATGATAGTCTTTTGTGCCTAAATTAGCACTACTCTCATTAAATTTTCTCCCTATGTAAGATCATTGCAGCACTATTCCATTTGATCAGTTTTTGATTCTGGCTGTATTTAGAATCTTGGCAGACATGCTTCCTAGCGCACAAGGTGCTTGCACCAGCACACAGAATGTTATAGTGTTATATTATTCATGTGTGATGCACGTAAATGTAATTCTGAGTGATTTCCTTGTTGAAGTTGCTCTCCAGGAATTTTGCTGGAATTTAGAATTGGTGCTTTCAATTTATGTTGCAGAAAAGTTGAATTCAGCAGATGGAAGGGTTCTGAATGCAGCGCTTGGTTTTCTGCAGTCCAATAAAACTGGAATGACACTGTGTGAATCCAGGAGCTCTTGTAATCTGTGAGAATTCAGAAGAAATTGTATTATAGTAATTGACTTCAGTAGGATCAAGACTTTCTTTAACAATTCCATGGGGCTTTAAGTATTTTTGCAGCCTATCTTAAGACATGCGCACACTGGTGGAAATAGTGTTTCTAATCAAAATGGGCTATATTTTATTCAGACCTTGGAGACCAAGTAGGTAGAGCTAATTGGCTTATAACTGACCTGCTTAAAGGATGTCAAAATTGGCTGTTGGCTGTTCCTTTATAACGTTAGTTTGATTGACTAAGAGTCTGGCAGCAATATATGAAATATTCTGAACCCAATCATTAAAATTGTCCTCATTTTAGATCATTACATATTTTCAGAACAAATGGAACATACTTGCCATATAAAAGAAATATAGGCATGTAAATTATTAACCCATCAGCTACCTCCTTCTCCTTCTGTTTCCTTCCCTGGAATTGAAAACTCTAGCTGATAATATGAAAATAGGGGGGAATAGACCAGTGGGATGTATTTTTTTCCCATGGTACTACACAAAACTATAGTGTTTTTTTTTTTTTAAAAAAAAAAAAAAATCTTTAAAGAGGAGTATCATGGGCTTGATTTCCATTATTTACCTCCAAGTTACCTGGTTGCATGTCATGCAAGGACTCAGTGCAAGAGCAACATCCATATAGACCTATCAACACTTTAGAATTCTGCCTCTTGTTTATTAGAGAGTGGTTTTGTTTATTTGGATAATTGTTTTATTTCAGCTTTTAAAAATAATTGGCATTTACTCTGCTGGGCGTATAGTTGCCCTTTCTCAGCTGACTGATCTGATTACACTGTTAGTAGGATTCCATTTCAAATGTGGCATAGCTAGGTGATGGTCTGATATAAGATACATGTACTGTTTATAATCTGAAGAAACTGCAACTACTGGTCACCTCACCATGTAAGAGGATGGGAAACTAGGAAATTTCAGTGTCTTTCATGCACACACATTTTTGTCTGTGTGTACTTCATACCTTAGTACTAATTGGTATAGAGAAAGATATTGCTCTGTGCTCTTAAACTGAGCTGTTGGTGTAAAGCCAAGACCTAAAGGATTCTTCTAGTTAGGAATTGGGTGCCTTGATGTTATCCCACTTGTTTACCAGAGGAGGTAATACTGTTGAAGAGACAAAAGTATTGTTTCTTTGAATGCAGAAGGAGGTGGGGGTTTGCTAGAGGTTCATCTCTTCAGATGATGTTCATGGTGGAAATCATCTCACTGAAGTAGGCTTAAGGCTACATTCCAACTGCTGTATTTTCCTGGCTTCCTCCTCACTTGGGTCCTTGACTCTTCTTTGCAAACAGGACCACTCAACACTATTGAAAAATAGCCTCAGCCCTCCAGATGCCCCTGGTTTGGGTGGACACTGCTACTGCTGTGTTACATCTTGTTTTGTAGGGGTACTCTTATGTGTACATGTACATACATTTATATCTTTTACAGCTACAACAACTCTGAGGTCTCCAATTGCAGCAACTGGCCTTTTGGCCAAAGGCTTCTTTTTAGTGCAGAGTTATGGTACAGACATAGTTAAAATGGCATTAAAACACATCTGTTGGCCACCTAAAACTATGCTACGCACAACATGTATGATTTACAGTGGTATTATTCTATGTGTATTTGAGCTATGTCTCTTATCCAAACCTTTGGAGTTACTCATTAATATATATTGTTTGTTCATTTTGGCAAATCCCAGAAAATCCTGCAGGTGCCAAATGTAACTGAAATCTTCATTCACTCTAATAGCAAATGATACATTCAACATTTTTAAATTGAAAAAGTTAGTCCCTCTTTCTTTATACATTAAATAGCTTTTTTGAGTTCTGCATTTGAGCACAGAAGGCATAACACAATGAGTACCAGTCTTCTGAAAAAGGCAACGTGCTGGGGAGGATTTGCCTTTTGTGCTTTTTTGTTTTGTTTTGTTTTTTTGTTTTTACTTATGTTACATTGAGATTCCAAATGTAGAGAGTTTCAGTGATGTTGCTAGATGCTTATGTTAATCTGTGTGTTCCTTAGCAAACACTTTAACAGTTGGTACATTCTTTCATAGTTACATGCAGCTTCCACATCAGCACAAAGTAAAAATCAGAGTTGTGCTCCATTCCCATCCTTCATGTGTCAAATATCTGTTGGGGTGTAGGTAGCTCAGCTAGAAGTCTGCTAACATTCGCAAAAGCCTTGTCAACATTATGGGGAGGAAAGAATAATGTGATAAAATAATGACATTTCTTGGTAATCTAAATTTAACCTATGAAAATTACCAAAAACTTGTCGCTTGTGTTCTGAATTGAAAGGTTTTCATATTGTTCTCTGCCACAGTGATCAGGTAACAAATTTTAAAACAAAGCTGCAGCAGTCAGTGCTAAGTATTGGGGTATTTTTTTTGTTTCTGTTTGGTTGGTTGGTTGGTTTGTTTTAAAGGAGGAATGATCTCTTGGTCTTCTCAGCAAAATTTTACAGCACAGTGAGCCCTTCCTTTTGTTTGACTTTGGAGATATACTTAGGTCTGCACGGAGCCCTGCGGCCAGGCTCTGGGGGACAAGTGAGGATCTGAGGCTTTGGTAGATGCTGGTTAGCAGGCATTTCAAACAGTCCTTTCTAGTGCCTAAATAAGCTGTAATTATGACAGCATCATAGTACAGAAGAGCAATGTGTGATTCAAACCATCTGCTACATGCAACTACGGGACTTTCTTGTATATAACTAAAAATAATGGGTAGAAGTAGCTGTGATGAAGTTTTCTTATGAGGATGTGTATGTGTGTATACCATGCATAAAGGAAATCTGTAGTAAAAAGCATGGCTTACCCAAGCTTTGTAAATTGTTTCAGTTATTTTGCAAGAATAAGAGATAAGAGACAGGAAGTTCTTGGTTCTATTTAGTGCATTTTTTAAAAAAAAGATGAACCATTTTATCTTCCTGCATGTGATCTTAACCTTTTCACAATGTTGTTTTGTTTTTTTTTTTTACTGGTGAAAATTTAGATTATTTTTTTCATCCTAGTACACTAAATGCTCCTTTTCTTACATTGTTAATAGTATAACACCATTGGATAGATGATAGAAAGCATAACGATTTGTGCTTTCTTCTGTTGATCTAAAGTAGTAGTGTACAACCTGCTTCTGTATGTCAAATTGGTGGTGTTTTCCATTATTTACACAGAGTAAGGACCAAAAATCAAGTGAATTTCATCTATTTGCATTTCATGTTCCCTTGAACCATTCTTACTGATTTGAGGCCTTGATGTTAATCATTCTCTCTCAGTATTTCTCTTATATACTCCCTGTCTATCTACCATTTTCCTTCCAAATTCTGCTGAAAACTTATTTAGTTTTCTCTTGCCATCTTTTCCACAGCACTCTGCACATCCTGCCTTAACCCGACTGTCTTTTTTTTTGCCTGTCTTAAGTATTTATGGATTGGAATATGTCCTTTGCTGCACATTAAGTCCTTTGATGCTCCCTAACCACCCTTGACTGTGTGAATTTAATGAGGGTTCTGTAGTGGTTGGTGTCGTAAGTTATCTTAGGCTGATTTTTCAACTGTCTGCTGTTGGGCTAGTTTATCGCTTTCCTGATGCAGCATACATAAGGGTGCCTTGAAGGCTGCTGCTCAGAGCAGTGATCTCCTTCTCTGAAGTCTATGGCTCATCTGGATGCAGCTACTTTCCTCTTATGGATTTGTGTCACAGGGTGGAACATACATAGTGGAAAAAAAATAGTTGAGGGGAAGGTTTGTATCTCCTGAACATCTCTGGAATGCCGTGAGAAAGACCCCCTAGAAAAATGACACTAGAAGCATATTTAGAGCTCCAAGTAGTCTAGCCCATTTGCAGACTAAAGAGAGGTTATGAACAAGAGTGATTATGATCCTGACAGTTCCTGTGCTGCTGCTTTCAGTGTGCAGCGTGAATAGCGTTGCTTTTCTACTCCTGTTGCGTGACTGCCTCTCTCAGGAAGAGCTGAGGTTCTTCTACCTTCATGGAAGTTGTTCCTACTAACAAAATATGGAGGAAGATCAGAACTGAAATCTGAAATTTTGTTCATCATCAGGTAATCAAACCTAAATTGGAAAGTTCCAAAAGTGTAGTCAGGCATAGCAAGAATCTAATTATACATCTTCTAGCAGTGTAGAATAAAATCCCCATGGGATAATCACACTTTTTCATAACCTGTACATGTTCTTAATTTCAACACATCAAAGCAAGTTCTTGCTGGTGTTCTACTTGAATCCTTGATTGTCCCTTGTAAAACACACCACTCTGCTGCAGCACAAATCATTGCCAGTGTGCTCTGTGACACTTCGTGCACGTCTTGAAGGTAAGTCGAGAGACTTCTGTGGGATAATGAGCTATAGCATCTCAGCTTCAGCCAGCTCATTGTCAAAATGACATCTGTTTTTAGTAACTGATCATAGCAGATGATGTAAGGCACTGTACAGCTTTCTTCTGACTATTTCCAGGCATATTTATCAGAAATACTGTGTATAGCTCCCAGATTTATAGTAGAGCTGTAATCAGATGATTTACAATAAAAAGTGCTGTCCTTTCAGTTATATTTTCTTTCTCTGTCCTCTGAAGGTTTCTTGTGAGACTGTATTTAAAATAACTTTAACGTTTTTAAAACTTTGTTTATGCTCAGTTGTGGGTTACTATGTTCCGATATTTTTAAGCAGTTTAGATCTGACTATGGAGCTGGTACCGTATCTAACAAAAATGTTGATGCAACTTGGGTGATTGCAACACAGTTACTGAGCTAACGTGAAAACTACCTGATTTTGATGCACTTTTTTGCATGCAGCTGATATGCTGAGACTTCAGGTTGTTGGGGATATATCTTTTTATCTGAGGTACCTTTCATAGACACCCTGTGACTGCATAAACTAGTTGTTGTTCTCTGGGGACTCCTAGTTGTCATCAGTGTTTTATGGGGTCCACATTTTAGCAAAAAACCTGTGCCCGGTGTCCCTAAAAAGTGCTGTGGCATGGGAGTCCAGGGTCTGTATCTGAGTCTGTCATTGACCTGCATTGCAAATGCACACACATTCCTTCACTTCGCTGTGTGTCAGCTTCAGCACCTGCTAAATAAAGATAATAACAGACACCTTCCCAATGACGTGATTTGTGACCTCTTGTGGTATAATTGTTTGTCATATGGTCACTAAAGATCTGGTAGTTCAGATGATTAATAAATGATTTTTCTTGAATCTCAATTTCATTTTTGTCTCTTTTGAAAACTGTTTCCTTTGTTTCTCAAACAAAATATGCTGCAGTTCCCTTTCTGGGCATTTCCTTTTCTCTTCTTATCTCATAGGAGTGATATATGGGAGGCAGTTTTATCTGGCACATAGTACTTTGTTTAATGACCTAGCAATCAACAGAACAAATAATTAGGCACTTAAAGTGATTATTGGAATTTTCTAGAGATAAAATATTGGTCAGAAGCTGGTTTTGGGTTTTCTGGGTTTGTACGGTAAATGCTTGGGTCCCACTGTGCCCATTCTCACTTTCCTCCCAGTCTTTTATGTGCTTTTTGTGAAAACAAAGTTCTCTGAGAAGCTCTCATGATAGCACAAGCTGTCCTTCACTTTTATTCAATGAATGCATAGTTCTATTTATTCAGTCCCTAAATGAGGGAGCTTTTTTTTTCTCTGCTGTTTCATGTGCTCATCCAGGTGAGATTTGGATATTTTGGTCTTGATAAAGCCTCTGGGCTATTTTGGTGGTGGGGTTTTTTGTTTGTTTTGTTCAGGACATTTTGTTGTTGACTGTGTTTTCCCTCTACTTCTACTGGAAGCATTTGTTCAGGAAAATGTCTTTGATTTCGTGAGCTTTCCTAGCACCTGGAACTCTCAGCTGCCGAGATGACTGTTGCTGTTGAGAGTTACTAAGGCAGGAATGGCACTGCTTCTCCATTCCCTGCTGATCCCAGACCCACCGGGGAAACAACAATGCTGAATATCTTCATCTTTGGCAGGCTGAAAAGCTTGTTCACCTGAGTCCAAATTTCTTCCAAAGCAGCTTGACCTAAGCTTACTTGGAGCTGTAACATGAACTTTAGCAAGTAAATGTGTATAACTTTAAATAAATCAAAGCCCTTGTAAACCAAAAAGCCCCAGGGATTTACAGATCTTTTCAGAAATATATATATTTTTTGTAATTATTTTATATTTCTTTTTAAGACTGGGAAAGGCAAAAGGGGCACCTATACTGCTTTCACTTTCAGGATAGTTACTTTTCTTATTTCACATCAGTGAGCCAAACTGTTCTTGACAAAATGAAACAGTCAACGGAATGTGGATTTACAGTGTCAAGCATCAGATGCAGCACTGCAATAGGTACTTTCCAGAATCCATACGGCATTATGAGAATGTTTCACTGAAGCTGTCCCCATGTGTTGTGGACACAGGTTTTGATAGACTCAAATGACAGCTGCCCTTCTAAAATAACCTGGCATGACAAATCTTAGCATAAACCAGTAGAATCTGATGAATGGTTCTTTAATCAATTCCATAATTTTTTTTGTTGAACTAGAAAATATTATCAAGATATCAAATGATGAAGCATCCCTGTATGCCAAATTTAATAGTTAATTATTCACACAAAAGATGTATTCTTTACATCTAAATATAAGAGGCTCATGTTTTCAAAATATGAATTTTGTTCTGACTTTGCGTAGAGAACTCTTTGTGACCAGGAACCCACTCACTTTTTACTTTTATATATGACTCTACAGAAGAACTTTCCTTAATTTTTCCAATTTATCAGCAAAATTTATATAGACCAGGTATAGTGTTACGGGGATAGTGTTTTTATCTTATAGTACAGAATGGTATCTTTGTGATTCCATTACTATACCTGATTTACATATCCAGTTTCACCTCTCAATGACAATCCATTTTACAGGCCCCCTTAAGTGGCTTAAAATATTTTGAAAAAAAGAAGTGGTATATAATGTTGGGTGGAAAATTCTGATGCAGTTCTCACTACTTCACTACAGAAGCCAACAAACTGTTTTGGACAGGTTTGAAATGAGCAGTAGTGTGTGTTTTCACTAGATACATATAGAACAGTGCTATGTGTAAAATTCTCACTTCAATGTTGGGTATCGCTTGGCAAGAGCAAGACTTGACAGTCTTGGATACAATTACTTTCTCAGGAGAATTTGGTGTAACACAGAGCACCTCCAAATCTCTTCTCTTGACACTTCAGAGGCAAAAGCAGACAGAGGCATGGGAAGTTATATGGTTATATTGGCACCACTCATCTTAGCGGCAGCAAGCATTACAGTAAGGATCTTTCCCACTAGCTTCAGGGTCCAATGAAGGCTAAAGTGTTAAATGGGTATGATGAAGCACATATGATCAGAATGTTCAGCTTTCCTAACAAAATTTATAAGGTGCTTTTTCTTTCCATTAACCATCTATTGAGAATTCATATTGTTTAATAATTACTATGTTTTGAATATACCAATAGAGATATTTTATTCTATTACAGGTGTTAGCTGTGCTTCCTTTTCTTCACCTTTAAATATCTGTAATTAGATTTGTAGAGAGAGTAATTCTTAAACTTATGTTAAAAATGGCATTTTGCTGTACTTCATAGAATAGTTAGACCAATTAAATCCTTCAAGATAATGGTGTTCTGAACTTGCATCTATTTTTGGAACACTAATGATATTCTGCAATGCTTCCTGTGGAAAAATCAGAGACAGATATAAGCATTAGTAAGTGTTAATTAAGTCTAAGTTAATATTATATGTTTGGTCAGAGCTCTGCAGTATATATACAGATGTGTTTGCTACTTTATATTTTTATATTATTTAGCTTGGTTGTATTTCCTTATTAATGAGATTGAATATATTATTTTTTGTACATATTAGATAGAATTTGATTCAGTCAGGTCACAGTTCACTTTGGTCCATATTGTCCAAGATCAATCTCTGCTTTACACAGATCAGACAAAATGTGTAGGGGCACTACTAAAGACGAGCTGTTTGTCAGAAACATTAAATTGAAAGTCCTGTGGGTTAATTATTTTTTTACAAATTTCATGAACATTTTTCTTTTAAAAAGTCAAAACTCTAAAAATCTAAGTTTTCATCCAAAACTGAATATGCTGTGGTGGGTTTTTTGTTGTTATTTGGTGGTGGTGGTTGTTTTGTTTGGTTATTTGTGTTTGTTTTTTTTTTTTAATTTTTTATTTTGTTATATTTCTGAGGTTGTCTTCATTTCCTTTTGTAAACTTAATTCACAGGTCAGCAGTACTTTGACCAAGTAAGTCCACAAGGCCTTATATTTGTGCTGTGCATTTCCCTTTTTTATAAGGACATCATGGAAACTATAGTGTCAGCTAAGAAGCTGAGCACATAGATGAGACTGTGCATGAAATATTCATGCTACACTTCCCTGAAAGTAGATCTGTGTTAGTTCGCTCACACTGTGGTCCAGAAGATGATCTGTTAGATCTTATGCACTGTTTCAATCATAATAAATCTTACATAGAATTAACACCAGCAGGCTTGAAAAGCACCTGTCAGAGCCAAAGCGATCAAATATTCCTCACGTCAGACCTTAGCAAAGCAGAGGAGGATAATCTGTACAAACTGCAATTACTGATTGCCATCCCCTCCCCTCCAAATAACAAATAATTTGCAGCTATCACATGTTTCTTCTACAGTTAGGTATAGAGGCAAAAAAAGAAACTATCTACATTTCATCATTAGCTTAATCAAGCCAGTGTATCAGTGACCTGCCGTGAAACTGATTGCTGAAGAGCAGGAAGAGCTGATGCCTGTGTAACAAATGATTTTGAACCTCAAAGTTTTTGAATTTTATTCAGTTTTAACTAGTTTCTAAAAACTAAAAGTTCTTTTCTATAAGAGTGGGTAGTATTTTGAAAAGACCATTTGGCAACAAAATTTCATAAATACTCAAATATCAAAATTCCCCTGTTCCTTTTCCTTGTTGTATTGTTTTCCACATGAAATAGGCGTCTTTGACTCTTGGAGGAAAGGGTATCCTTAAAATACAGCAACTCCAGCTGTGGTGAGGGGCTGAACACCCTCAGGGCATGCCCTTGGCCGCACAGCATGGAGGCTGCAATTCTGGAGTGCTTGTTCTTGAAACAAAGTTCTCTTGTTTTGTAAGCTTCTTACCATGTACCTGAGAGAAAAATCCAGTATCTGGGTAATACTCGAGCTTCTGGATTTCCAACTGAAATGGAAGAGTGTGTGGCAGAACCCAGACTCAAGAGTTCCAAGAGTCATACTGAAAACACAGGGACGTGGGACCCAGATCAGGTTGGTCTCCTAACCAGCGAGGTGGATGTGGCTGTTCTTGAATAATTATTCACCTGTATGAAACATCTCTCTGTCCTGCTTTGGACCATGAGAACTATTTCTAGACTAGTCCAATTTTAAATAATTAGTATTGTGCTTATTTAGTGGAAAAACGAGATGTAAGCAGGAATGCCAAGAACTACCACAGGTCAGTTTGAAAATGTGAATGACAATAGCAGATTGTTTTTTTTTGTTCAAAAGTTGTGCAGCTAATTGTGGTTTGGAGACACAGAAGATGGAATGCCAGAAAGAATTTAAGAGTCTTAAAAAATGTATTCACTATCCAAACAACTTTGGAGTCACGGTTTGTCTGAATTTTACCCTGAAGTTCTTTGGGTTTGGATGATGAAGGTGGGGAGTGACTGCACATTTCTCTTGGAATTTATCACCTTTGTCTTTCTTCTAGAGTCTTTTTTTTCCACCTTCCTCAAGACACCCTGTGGCCTCTTTTGTGCCTCTATCCCCAGAATCTTTTTTATTTTTATTTTTTACTTTCTGGAGTTTTAAAGCCTGCAGGTGAAAAAGGATGAAGAAGGCAGATCTGAAATGCTCAAGAGAGTTCACATCCTGTAAAAACAGGAGTGAAAGTCAAATGGGAAAAGATTACCAAAAAGCACAATGCATAGGACTTAAAGGTTTAAAGAAAGCTTGAAAAGAGACTTTCAAAAACAAATTTTCCCTTTGAGAAATATTCCATCAAAATGTTCTTTCAACTTCTTTTATCTCTTGTGTCTTCAGTGAATTATATTTTAAGACCGAAATACTCCCTTGAGCATATGTAAGCTCAGAAATGAATTGGGAACTAACTAGAGATGCAGAAATTCTACTTTGTACCCTACTTGGCTTTTTTTTTTTTTCTTCCACAATTGGGCTAGATATGCTGGATTTCTCTAGTTCAGGGATACAGAGAGTTCTCATGTAATGGGTAACAGCTACAGCTTTTATTTTCTGTCAAAGAGTTAATTCCTTCCACATGTTTTGATGTTTTTAGGCTTTCTCAGTATCAGGTCACAATGATTTGCCTCATGTTTTATAAAACCTATAGCATAAGATGCAACAGTTTCAAAATAGCTAAGGCATTTGGGGGGAGAACCTGCTAGAAATGACAAGAGCAAACTCTAAAATGATGAAATACAATTACAGGAATATAAAACATATTGACTAAACATAAGTGTATTTACTCTAGTATGAGAGAAATAAACCAGTCAGGTGCAAAGTCTGGGCTGCTTTTCATATGATCCCACTAGGCCAGATTCTGACCTGGATCAGATAAATATCAAATCAGAGTAACTAGGTAGAAATGAAACAGTTTATAGACATTGAAAGAAAGACAAGAATCAAAGACATCTATGTCACTGTAGCTGCACCTGAAAGAACTCATTTCAGACTAAATAAACATTAAATACCTTCATGCTTCTCTCTATTATGTGGAATACTCTAGTTATAAATTTGAGCATCCCCAGGTGTGTTTCAATGAAGAAATATATTTGGAAAAGGGCCCACTGAGGACTCTGCTAAGTTATCTAACATAAAATAATTTAAATTGAATTGGTGTCTCATATGCCTTACTGCCTTGCTGAACCTGCTACTATATTTGGTAAGGTTTGAACAAATACTGCATTAATATAGATAATCTTGTTTAACAGCAGTATTAAAACATTGAAAAAGGAGTGCTACTGGTGGATTGGCTGATAGAGACTATTGGTGTGAGAAGACAAGTGGGCACTCAACATCTTCTGATTATAGGAGTAGGGAAGCTTTACCTGTGTTGGAAGGATTTAGTCTGAGAACTGGATTGGTGAGTTTCTGGACCTTGCCAGATGTTCTCACCATTTTCGTGTTCGGAGAAGTGATTTCTGATTATTTTTATTGCTGGTTGGATTATAGCGAATTTAAAGGCCTTGCACATTCATAGAAGCTTAGGATGGGGAATTTATTGTCTGGTATTCAAATAATGGCTGGATAGCCCTTGAATTCAGAGTCAGTCATGCAAATAAGCCCAGGTAAGATTTTATTTTAAAAATAAATGAATGTACCATTCTAAAACCACAATAAATTTTTTCTTATTTTCTTCTTTGTGTAATGAGACAGTAAAATAAAAACACAGTGGTAAAATGTTGTGATTGAAGAAATGCCAAGGAGATGAATGAATGATTCTGATAAATCCCCTTTTCTAGCTGCTGGATACATGATGTTTGCTAGACACAGCCTCAGTTAGTGGTGTAAGAAGCACTGGATTCCTCAGCACGTAGGAAATGGGAAATCACAAATATTTATTGGGTCAAATGCTTGATTTGCATTCGAATAGGGTTGAAAGAAACCCCATTGGTTTGGCTGCCTGAGTTATTGAAGCCTAGGGTTTTTATTTATGAAAGTTTCTAAAGCTCTCAACATTGCTTTCATCAATTTGAACAGACAGTGCGTGCTGGTGACAGCAGCACGCAGTGCTCTCCTTTCTGTCTCAGGGCAGGTGGATCTGCAGCTGCCCGCACCCTCAGCTGTGTTCCTGCAGGATGCTGGCCGGGCACCTCACAACATCAGTGGTCTTAGTGTTACCATCAAGATATTTTTGCCAGCTATATGTGCAAGTAGAAATTCTATCTGGAAAACAGAACTCTGAAGTAGTTCACATTCTCATGTCATATTTGAATTCCTGCCAACAGCTTTTTTTTTTCAGCATTTCTTCACCAAAAGAATGTATATATACCTTATTTTAATGCTTCCAAAAAGAAAACTTACTGCACAAGGCACATGGACGAGATGGACAGGGAAATTTCCCTGGTGTGTAAATGAAACTTTCAAGTCAGTAGATGTCTTTTGTTCTAGTGAGGGAGTCATTTTCCCACCCCTTGAAGCACAGCAGCCCTGGAGCTGACATATCCTTAGTTCTGGCAGTGAAGATCAGCTCTGTAGATTAAACAAGGAGTCTCTGAAAGTCATGTACCCAGACAATTCTCCCAATATTACCTCAAAGTATTACAGTTTAAAGCACATTGTTCAGGAAGGTAGAATTGAAATGCTTTTCTGCAATATTACATTGATTCTCTATGCTACATCCTGATGAACTTCAATCATTTTTTTCCCCTCAAGTGATCACTGATGAATGTAAAAACTGTGAAATTAAGTTGTTTGAACCAGGAATTAAAAATTTCCAGCAATTAAAAACAAAGCAACAAACCAAAACAGCCAGCAGCATTAGAAAGTGATTAAACATGACAACAACTGAGATGCTGAAATTAGCTGTCCTCGTTCCAAAGGGTTCGTAACTACTATGATGTTTTTGAAGCTATTAAACGATAGTTAAGCTGTGTTATTATTTGCAAAGCAGCTACTTTCTTATCCTGGGCCCACTGAGTGACTGTCTTGCACAGCAGGAGACTGGAGGATAGCAAGCCTAATCATTGTCATTTTACTGTACAAGAGGCAATTTTAGAAAATGATTCCTTAAATTATAAGATCCAAACAAAGACAAGGCTCTGCAGCTGGGAACTTTATTTTTTTCCTATCATTGAAAAATGTCTTTATTTTAGATTCTGTGAACTTAGTGTGGTTTCACTGCTAATAGTCTAAATACAGTAAAGGAAATTTAAAATTTTGCATATTTAACAATCTTTACTAGTTACTGTAAGCATAAGTATGTATTAGGCTAGCTTTGAGTTGCCTGTTGAAAGGGTACTGTGCAAAGGATGAGACTGATGCTCTACTGAATTGCTGTGGCTTGGCTCCAGCATAATTGTGCTGCAATCAATAACACTACACTGCTGTAAATTTAAAATAATGTAGAAGAGATTCAAAATGTGATGAATCTAATACTTTGGGTGAGAGTTTGCTGATAGCTAATATACCTGCAATAGCCTCAACTTTAATCATTACCCCTGGTTATGCAGATAAAATCTGTTTTACTTCTGCTACATACTATTTGGAAAGTTTTCGTGTACTGCATACAGTTTGGAAGCTTTTAGGGTGTTACCATAACCTCCCCATCTTTCTATTCAGTGATTTGCTGCATGTGCTATTATCTAGTATATAATAAATTTTTGTGTGTTTTGCTCCAGTCTCATTACCTTTCATTTTTTCCTATACAAATTACATAAACTATTCATTAAGCTCCTAATTATTTCAGATACTTTTAAATATTTTGTCACCCTCCTTTGTACTGACTTAACTTTCACCCTCAGCAAAATGCCACCTCTGGTTGGATGAATTGCTTTTTCTAGGTGACAAGAGATGTGTTCAAAATATGTGCTAGTTCCAAGGTCCTAATGTATCATATTCTGTTGGTATTATTCCCTCTCTGCAGTGGATGTAAATACATTACTCATTTGTATGTGATAGCATTTTACACCCATGATGCACAGATGCAGAATTGCTACTACAAGGTGCAGGGCAGCAAGAATTAGACCTAAAATGCACTGGGAGTCTCATGATGTGAGTTGCTAAAATCTGGATTCTACCCTGTCTCATTAATCCACTTTGCATAGGGCATTCTTTTCAAATGCTGTTGGTGTGAGAAAGATCTGTTTTATTCACAGAGGCAGCATCTCTCACTGTCAGCTATAATGAAACTGAAATGAAATTCAGGGAATCACATGAAGAGCACAGACAATTTAGCCTGCTCTTAAACTTCAGGATTTTCCCTTTTCTTCCATCCTGGCTTCCACTTGGTCATCAGTGTTCTCGTAAAGTGATCACTGCTGCTATTACCAGTGAGTGTCTGTGAAACTGCTTGTTGTCATTAGCTCACTCGTTATGTTTGCTGTGTCACCGAGGATTTATACACCCAGCAGGTGACAGCTCTGAGAAAAGACTGCAAGCAGAATGCTGCAGCTGTGCACAGGTAAGAGTCTGACAGAGACGCAGGATCAAACAACTCCTAGAGCTTCTAGAGGGGAAAGTTTAATGACAAGTTATGGTGACATTTATGACCAGATTGATTATAAAGACTGAATAAATCTATGGTACATTCCAGGAGTGTTACTGTACAGCCATCTGATATAGGGGTTGCCATGGTAAGTACAGATTTTCCATTAACCAGGAAGGCGAATAGTCTCATAAAACCCATGAAACTTGTTAGTGAATAAATTGCGTATGAGAAGCACCTGCATTGACCCCTATGGAAATTTAATATTTTCAAACAATGCTGTAAAGCCTTTTCCTTGGTTATTTTTAAAAAACAATCTGTGATACTGTTAAATCAAAATGTACCATTTCTGGTGTTCCCCATGTCTTGGATGACAGCTTAGACAGATTGGAAAATCATCACTGAGCTAAAAATACTAGTGTGGAGGCAGCAGAATAAGGAACTTAGTTACTGGATATTGTTAAATGGGACTTGCTCTACAGCTTCTATCTCGATAAGGTTGAGATCTGCAGCAGTAAAAACTGGGAATTAAAAAAGTATATATATGGACTGTTTATTACTTGATTATATAACTTGGGGTAAATATTTAAGGAGGCTAGTATGAACAGCAAAAAGCATTATTGCTAATGCAACTTGAAGAAACTGAGAAAAGAAAAATCTCATTAAGCACTAAATGATAGCTCATGCCCGCTTCGTTCTCTCCCACCCTGTGCTGTGTTACATAGAAAAGAGTTATCCCCGCTTACGTTTTGTAACCCCACAGAAACAATGCAAAGGCAGAAGGGAGGGTAAAGCTATGCGGTGTCTTGCTTAGGCACAGACATGCAGCCATATATATCTTGATGTGAAGTGTTGGTTGAAGCAGCACAATGGGAACATTACTGTATCATTGCTGTCTTTGGTGTAATGTAGTACTGCTTTCTACTACAGCAATTTTGGTTTGCAGTAGAACCATTAATTTATTACTAAAAACTATGATTTTATTGTTTATTGTTATATTTCTCACAAATATAAATATACATTGGCCAGTGAGTGATGATCTTGGGAAACTCCAGTGGAACACAGAAAATATATTGGTATTTCACTGGGCGATAGTCTTGGCTGGTGGCATGGATTTCTGCAAAGAGTCAGGTCAGATGCTGTCTAGAAAGGAGTGTGATGCTGCTGGGGATGCCTTAGCTGATTTGATAGTGTATGTTCTTACAGAAAAGGAAGGCAAAATCATCATGTCCCTCTGTTCCCCTTTCTCGTACATAGCAGAGTATGTCTGCTTTGACTTGTCTTTCCCTGTCTTTGATACTGGCAGCTCTGTCTCACTGGCCACTCAGTGTGTTGCAAGGGCAATTTCTCAGGCAAAATAACAACTACTTGGAGGCAACACTGTGTAGTAGTGACCATGTAACATTCAGTGAGGTCTGACTGTCCAGCAGCATGAATTCAAAGAACTGGAGTCACAGCTGTCTCTTATCTACAGTGGGTAATTTCTGATTCACTGTGTCAGGTGTATTCCTCTTAGCAGTCATCTTGAGTCGTGCACATTCCTATTAGCTATTTATTTTACCCATATGCTAAGTGCCTGCTCTAATAATTATCATTGCTATATATTCAGTTCATACTACATCTTTTTAAATGCTGTATGTTTGTATTTCCTAGTCCACGTATCTTCCTCCAAGCAATACCACAGGTGTTTCATTTAGACCCCTGTTAGTCCTTTGAACTACAAAGGTTCAGCTTGTTAGCCTGTAGTCTCTCCTCTTATCAGTCACACTCGCTTCTCATTACTCCAGTTGCACAGCTACCATAATTAGATTTTATATTTTTAGGCATTCATAACACTGCTTTAGTGTATGCTGTGCTATCAGAAGCATTTTAGACAAGCTATAAGACCAAACTAATTAAAATGTTCCACAGAGACTTGTTAAAGGAGAGTTATTGTTACTGCTAAATTGGTAAATTCATGCACACACAGATGTTCAGGGCAGAGAAGGCTGATAGGACAGGTTAGTCAGATCTCCTGTGTACTAGAGGTTGCAGGATCTCACCCCATAGTATTTGCTTTCAGTCCATTATGTCTGATGTATTTTAGGAGAAGATAAAGTCAGATTTGGCTTTAAAGAGTTGGGTTTTTTCTCTTTTCACTCCTGGAAGTTCTTCCCTCTAACCAAAGGCTGTACTGAGATCCTGAGCTTCTAACTTGGTTCATCAGTACCTGGTAGTCTCAAGACTTCTCAGAAACTGTGGGTTTGGTTAAATATTTTAAAGTATTATTTTAATCTGAATTTACACAGTTTAGGTTGTACTAACCATCTTTTATTGCATTCTCTATTACTAGTAGTCTCCTGCTAGGGAGTTTCTTACCAGAGGTATAAATATCTACCTTTATTTCCTTTCCTTAGCAGTTGCACTTTGTTCCTACTATGAGTGACTGTTGTCTTGTTCCTCTTCTCCAATGAGAGGAAAGTCTTAGTAAATGATGGACTGAAGCCATCTTTTCACTCTGCATAGAAGATATCTATGCACAGCTTGCATACAATATGGTATTTTGTGACAGTAAGAAAAATGGGTGTGGAAGGCACCCTGTGAGGTTGTGCATACCTGTAAGATATTTATAGAATCATTACTGTTTCTGTTTTAAAATGTGGCTCTGTGCAGGAGCATTTGCCATATACTCTGTGGTATCTTTTGAGATTTAACTCATCTTATTGTACGGTCTCTGTATGGGATGGGTGATTCTTGGATGAAGTTTTAAGTTTATTTACCAAAATACTTTCTGTCTCTGTGTTGAATATAATCTGAGCTATTGAATTCCATTGACTCCTAAGAGAACATGCACAGACTGTATTTATATTTATTTTTTAACTTAGATAATTTGTATTTATAACTATATATTTTGTAAATACTCCACCCAAAACAAGGAAAATGACCTGGTATTGTGGTAGGATGCTCATTTCTGTGGGAAACCAGCTTCTAAAATGAAGCTTACTTGGAAACTAGTTACAACAAGTATAAGCACTATTCATCCTTCCATCCTATTTATTTTAGTCTCTGCTAGCTCTATAAATGGTTGCTTTGGAGAAATGAACAACAGTGTATTCTAGCAACATAAGCATATTCCTGTGTCTGTCATTCACTTATTTTAGCATTAGCAAAAAATTAAAGATACAATTTAGAGGCAGAACTCAACTATTGAAATCTCTAAAGGGACCAAGTAACAGTCAATATGGGACAAGTATATGATAGTATTTAAAATAGTAACTGCAGTGCAAACTTACATAAATGTTGTTCTTTCAGAATCCAAACCAGTATATTTTCCTTCTTTTTCCTGTCTAATTGCGTTCTTGTCATTAGATTTCTATAACTATCAACTGCACTTTGAGTAGCACGAGTGTTGACTTCTGATTTGGAGGTAGCTCTTTGAAACCTTTATTATTTGTTTTATATCATGTTCTGGCAATTGAACTTTCAACACCATCTGTGTGAGTTAGAAGCCAAAGATTCACTAAGGGTCACTGCTTTTGTTCTTTTTAGTGGAACAGGAACTCCAGACTCAAGAGCTTTGGGAATTACACCTTGATATATGCAAATATATACACAAACAGCAGTATTCTTTTCACATGGTGAAGTACTCTGTATCCTTGAGCACACACAAAGGAAGTTTCTACAAAGTGACAAAGTTTCTACAAAGTGTAGTTTTTGTATTTGTTTTATTATAAGCAGGATTTTGTCTGCAGGGATCTTTCTGGAAACAGGTTTCTTTGTAAAGCTGATACTCCTTGTGCTGAATCCATCATTTGTGGCTTATGCATCTCTGGAAAAACAGAGAAGTGGACTATAGCCAAGTCTGTAGATGCACCAGAGGAGTCTCTTCTTTTCACCCCATGAAGAGATTGATGTTGTGCTTACTGTGGAAACATGCAGGTTGTTAGTGGATAAACAGGTGCGTCATACGGCAGCGTGTGAAGAGCGCTCCCGAGGGTTCCCATTGATTGTGCTCTTCCTGTATTTTCATGGGGTATCATTTAGAGAAACCCTGAGTCTGCCTCTATGGATTTTATATGCCCAAAGCAGTAAATAAATTGATGCAGCTTTTTGTTGGCTCCTTAATGGGCTGAAGTACTCCATCCACGCACTGTCCTCCCAGGAGCTGTCAACAAAGCAGATGGATGAGACAGCACCGTCTGTCAGCTTGGAGACTCTCCCACACAAGATCAAGACAGGTAAATGCCTCGCTCCTGCTGCAGATTGAACACTTTCAAGAGGATTTACAAATGGCAAACCAGCACTAATTTTACTTAATACCTCAAATGTAAAGCACAGGTGGTGACAGAGAAGTAGGCTGGAGTAACCGAGGCAGTGTGCCTTGATAAAGCAGACCTCTAGCCCCATCAGCAGTAGAGAAGAATAAGATTATGTCAGTTGAAAACTCTCACAGCTGGTCTCCAATGTTCAGTTACGTGAAGCAACACAAAGGACCAAACACGTTCGTCTTTCTTATAGACATTGGTGATATGCAAGTCTTTGGTGTTAGCATTTTCCTTGAAAATAAAACAAAACAAAACCACATGTTGGGGACGATTTGCAGAACTGCGGCTCATGAAGCTTGGCTATGGTTAGGAGAGCGTTGTTCAACCCTAACCACGAACTATTTACAAAAGCAGGCATGTTTAGAAACCAAGAGAAATGAAAGCAACTGTGGCTGGAAAGATGCCTGGCAAAAAGGATCTGGGGGTGTTGACTTGACAGCTGGCTGAACATGAGCCAGCAGCGTGCCCAGGTGGCCTAAAAGGCCATCAGCATACTGGTATGCATAAAGAATAGTGTGGCCAGCAGGACTAGGGAAGTGATTGTGCTACTCTACTTGGCACTAGTGAGGCCCCACCTTGAATCCTGTGTTCAGCTTTGGGCACCTCACTATAAGAAAGACACTGAGGTACTGGAGAGAGTGCAGAGGAAATGACAAGGCTGATGAAGGGTCTGGAGCACAAGTCTGATGAGGAGCAGCTGAGGGAACTGGGGGTTCAGCCTGGAGAAAAGGAGGCTGAGGGGAGACCTTATTGCTGTCTACAACTGCCTGAAAGGAGGCTGTAGCATGGAGGGTGTTGGTCTCTTCTCTCAAGTAACAAGTGATAGCATGAGAGCAAATGGCCTCAAGTTGCACCACGGAAGGTTCAGATTGGATATCAGGAAAAATTTCTTCACGGAAAGGGTTGTCAGGCATTGGAACAGGCTGCTCAGGGAAGTGGTGGGGTCGCCATCCCTGGAGGTTTTTAAACAGCATATGGAGGAGGTTCTTAGGGACATGGTTTAGTGCTAGAGTTAGGTTAATAGTTGGACTCAATGACCTTAACGATCTCTTCCAACCAAAATGATTCTATGATTCTGACACCCTGGTTTCAGAATTTGGGAACAAGTCCTTTTTTTTTTTTTTTTTTTTTTTTTTCCCTCCCTAAAGATAGGAAGTTTGAAGGAAAGGATTCTCTAGTTAACAACTTAGGCAACTCAGTCAAAAGCGCTCAAAGAAGAGTGATTAGTGAAAATTTATCTTTTCAAACTGCCTTTTGCTTCTCTTAGTTAGCAACTGGAATATTTATTTCGTGCTCCTCTGTTTCTTCTGCATTGCAGATCAACTCTATTGTGACTGTGGACTCCTACAATTCAGCCTGTTTGTCCCATAGTTTTAAACTGAGAAAGACCTTATGTACTGCAAAGTGAAGTAGCATTTTGTGTTCAGATGGGGCTAACCACATATTGTGCACATATTCTGGGCTCTCAGACAAGTTGCATTTGCTCCTTTCTGTCGTCGTCCTCCCTTCATGTAATATGAAGGTGCTTTTTCCAACAAACAGATGGTTTGCTTTGTCTAGCAAAAGAAATTCCATTGTTATTTCTGCCTTAGCAGCTCAGCAGAGGTTTTAGTCTATTTGAAAATTCTTGCAATTATTTCAGTGATTTTTATATGTATACAAGGTGGATTTATTAACATATGAAAGGCAATATTAAGTGTCAAGACAAGAAATAAGAAATGTGCCCATGTATGTGGGCTTTCTGTGTAAACTATACAACCTCTAATCAATTGTTAATCATGTCAATTTTTTTTTATTTATTTCCTGCTGTAAGAAGTATTTCTAAGAGGCTTTACAGCCTTATTGAATCCAGCTGTGTCTTCTGCATTCTTTGTCCATGGCCTGGTGATGACAGGAGCTATCGCTATCAATGTCACAGAGTTTGGGCCAGGGTCTATGTGCTGGCTCTGGTTCTTCAATTGAATTCCTCTCAAGTGTCTTCTGTTTTTCACAGGCTTTTCTCCCTGTATCAGCTGTCAGTTCTTCATTTATACTGAAACCATTGACCTTTCTAAAGTGTTTGTCTCTAAAAATACGCTGCTTCCTGAAGCTTCATAGTCCCAAGTCCACACTGGGAACCAGCTTATGTCCTGCTGAGACAGGAGTGAGCAGGTGGCTTTCATCCTAGAGGAGGTATGATCTGGTACAAGAAGGAAAAATACAGGAAAAATACAAATTAAGGTAGTATAAAGAAGCAATCCAGTAGTTATGGCCATCTTGATAAGTGGGCATTATCAGCATAGCCTAATTAGATGGAGTGTGTTTTGGTAGCCTTTTTGTTTATCTCTAAAGCACCAGTCCAGCAGTTTGCTGCTATATGATGTATGTTGTTTAGCCCATAGGAAAGGAGGAGGTGTTATCACAACATAGCTTCTAGAAGGCTGTAATTTTGGTAGAGTAGAAAATGAAGTTGTAGCTGGCATGTTCAGGACAATTAAGAGCTGTGACTATTCATTTACGTTCTTACTGCACTGTTAGACAGCCCTCAGGAAAAGTGATTCTGCATTTCTGTCTCTGAATTTTGAAGGAGAAGATGGGAATTAAATCTGTTTAACTTGTGAGAAGAACATTTCTCATTCTGTAGAAGTGCAGTCACCCTTTCTGATGCAAGGAAAAATTATTGGTCAACTGCAAATAAACCTTAACAAGAAATATCCTTTGAAGGGTAAGGAAAAATAGAGAGCTTAAAGAATCTGGGATGAACACATGCTTTTCTCTTGAAGCAGATTAAAATCACTGAAAGAACAATTCCCTCTAATACCAGCATATAAGCCTTTAAACCAATGAGGCATTGTATTCATTTTTTATTTTCTTATGCAGGAAAAAGCAGTAGAAAAATCTTATGGCTAGCTCTGTCCTCTGAATTAATCAATCATGGTTGAGATCCAATGGACTCCACAGGCTATTCTCTGCCCAACAAACAGCATAAATCCAGACTCTGTCATGTTGCATCTAGATAGCAGGTGACAACATACCTTGCAGTCCTGGTACTTGAGTTGTTCAGAATTGGGACCTGCTCATTTCAACACCTTTCTGGTTCAAATACCAGTTTTTTTCCCCAAAAAACCAATGTATAGCAGAGATGGATGCAGTATCAGATCTAAGTCAGTGGTAGCTGTGGTGCATGTTCAGACCCCTCAGCCTGGAGGTGCTCGCTCCTAGGGCCGCCAGTTCATACCTTAGAAGATATTATTTTTAATGCAGCACAACAGTCCTATTGAAATGTTGTGAGAAATAAACAAGAAATAAGAATAATTCAATGTTACCCTTCTCCATTTCCAGCACATTAAATGCAGACTGAGTTCCTGTCATTGAGTCAATACACTAGTCAGGGATTCCTGAGGCTGCATCAATCCAGGCTTAAAAAACAGCCGTATTGAAGTAACAATTCTCTTTCATTTTCTCAAGGAAGTTAATTGTATTCACTGTCAGAGCAGTTAAGGACATACCTGTTTATCTCACTAATGGGCCTGTCACAGCTATCATTCAGAAGTTGTAGAAAGTCTTTGGAAAATAGTACCTCTGTAACAGGCATATAAATTTAACAGTTTACTAAGAATCCCTTTTGAAAGTTTTGGTCTACTTTTTGCCTAATTTCTTGCACACATTTTTTGGAGTGTGAGCGCATGCAAAAAATCTTTTCATGGGTTCATTGTGTTCTAGATAAACAGTGCTACAGAAACTTTTCCTAGGTCCAAACCATCTATAATATACCAAAAAATGTGTGAATTGTATGGTGGAAAATATGTTATTTCCATAGTATTTTCTGAAAACATGCTTAAAATTCACTTAGACTATTAATTAAGCTAGAACTCTTATATACAAAGAGATATGCTTCCTTCTCAGCATTACAAGAAAGCAATTAGTTAACACTGGAGGCAATGGCTTTGCTAATCAAAAGAACTAAGCTTAACTTTTGTTTGCTTAACCAATTGTTATGGAAGAAAGGAGAAAACAAGCCATACTTATGGACTATCAATGAAATTGGAAACATGCAATGCAATACAACTAATTCTGTTAAAAAGCAATAATTTTCCATTCATGGTGAAAATGTGTTTAGAAAATGACATTGCTACTACTCAGTCTTTGAATAATATGAGTGACTTTTCGATATTCAACCTTGCAAGTTTGGTTGTTAATATGAAAATATTTTTTTTATCTAAATGCTTATACATCATTGATCTTATACTTTCATCACCCTTTTTCATTTTGATCTTACTATTGACAGTGCCTTCTACCTTGGCTTCATCATCACGTATTCTTTGTGTTTTCCATAAGCGAGACCTGATGAACTTTAAATAGAGCCCTTTAGATAGAGAGAAAAAGGGTTTCAGCTGTTATCACAGAATTTGACAGAATGAATCTCTTCCCTTTTTTCATTTTTACTCTTTTTCTTTTTCTCTTCACTGTAGTGAGTTTATAGGACATAATGGAAGCCTAAATTAACTTAATATTCTTAATATTTTAAAATATAGTTAGCATTTTTCATGTTACAAACAACAGGCACCACAGCTTGTCTTGCTATATGTATTTCCAGCCATAATAGCTCTGATTTAATTTTTACATGAAACATCTCTACACATGGCCTTTTATTATTAATTTATACACTAGTATTAATGAAGTCACTGTCCTGGAACTTGGTGAGATCTGAATTGCATTATCGACTTCGCCACAGATTTCTTGTTTGTTCATGTGAAGCCTTGTTCTCCACTCAGCCTTTTCTCCCTAATCTCAAATGTAAACTGAAAGCATGGAGAATTGTCTCATTTGCAGTATGTGATTCTTGCTTGGGATCAACATCTTGTTTCTGAAACACAATTTTAATATTCATTACTGTAGAGTTATTTGTATGAGAACAGTCAAAACCCCAAACAAGAGATCGCATGCTTAATGTCCCTAGAGTCTTCTCATAGTCCATTTGTCTCCTGTTGAATGCACAGATCTTGGTTGTTTGGCATATACAGTTTAAAGACAGATGAGCATTTGTCATGGTAGGTTCACCAGTGAGAACCAACTGTTATATAGATAGACCAGTGAAAAGTTGGTTTTAACGATCAATCTAGTCTTGGGGCAAAGGGATGAACAGAGAGAATTCTTGCAGTCCTTTCCTGTCCTATGCCCATCTGTGTAAAATAACCTACCGTGGTAATTTCTGATGTTCTTCATAAAAAGATGAAGATATATGTTCCAAACCCTTCTAACTTATTTTCTTATGGTCACCTCACTGAGACTGTTGATTAGTGAGAAAATATGTATGATCTAATCTTTTGCTGAAGATGTAATGTCTGCTTCCCCGATTATCAAAATGTCAATGGAATATTTTTTCAGTCTGTTTTCTCTTTCTAATCAAGTTTTCTATCTCCCTGCTGCGCTCCCACCCCCCGGTACCTTTTTTTTGTTGAGCTCTCTCTCAAAGGTACAAAAGAAGCTGGCCAGTTTTCTTCCTGCTGTGAATGACAAAAACTCAAGATAGTGTTAAGCTGACATGGAGTGTGCTGCTTTGCCAGCCTCTGAAATGTCATTGTCTGGATAGCCTGCTGGGCTCTGCTGAGAGTCATGGTGCCAACACTGCTAATGAGAAAAAAAAGAAGGTTAATTGAAGGAATGTCTTTTTTTTTTTTATTATCCAAAATAAAGTTGCCTGCATGTTATCTGTAAGGTTTGTTCAAAGTGTAAGATTTTCATTTTTAATTCTTTATTTTTCCTCTTTGCAGTGCTGTGTTTAGTTGGTAGGCTAAAACACAGTGGATGCACAGGACCCACTCTAGTGTCTTGCTTTCAACCTGGTCTCTTTGTTTTCTCTAGCAGTCCTTGAAGTAGGGGAGTACTAATAGATACAAGTGAGTTATCCTCATCTGACCCTGCATGATTGCAAGGCAGAAAGTGATCTCCTTTATGGCTACAGAGGTCCTTGTTTCAAGAAGCAAAACACTAAGTTTGCCTAGAGCCCTGCTCTGTTTGTAAAGCTGCTTCTTGCCTCTCCCAGTGTAAAGTGTTGCAAAAGACAGATTTCCCTGTGCACTGGCTCTGTCACTGTGCTGTTTGGATGCATGGGGCTCTAGTCATAGCAGTGCTACTCTTCTGCTGTCCAGTTTATGTAAGGTATAAAGGGGTGTGATCTTTTTGTACCTGTTGAGCTACTGCAAAAGGTTGTGCTGCTATGAATATTATATGTGAAATATAGGGGTTGAATGGAATAAAAAGATAAGGCAAAGACAGTTAGACACACTTTTAAAAAAAATCTTGTCTATCTGTGCAGAGTAGCTGCATTTCAGCTCTAGCACACCTAGATGCTGCTCCCACCACCATTTCATCAGTGCAAAGACCATCTGTTACTGATTATCTCCCTCCTACTGTGCCCTTGTGAGTTGTCAAATCCTGATTGTTTATTTCTTCCCACACCACACCTAGATCATATACAATTCTTCCATACAAATACGTACTCTTTGTACAGTACAATGTGACACTCTGAGGCCAGACCACAGCTAGTTGTTCCTTCTGGTTTTTGTCTCTGGTAGCGGCTTGGTCCCACTGATCACATGAGGCAGATCTACCCTTACTCTCCACCTTCCCTCTTTGCTTTTGTCACTATGGTCACAGCTGGCTTGTCACCACCAAAAAAGTGCCTTTATCAGGATTTTTGTGAGTCTTTACATATCAAGTCCATGAATCTGCTTTTTTTTTTATGGTGACCTTAAAATATTAGGGTATTGCCGGCACACATAATTTTCAACTGCACCTGAGACGGAGACAACTGTCTACCATAGGATGACTTTCTATTTTAGAATTATGAAAAATAACTTATTTTAAAAGGTAAGGATCTGTCTTACCTCCCATTCCACCTTCCTTTACTAGCCCCTTGAAAAGCACACTGGGAGGCTGACAGAAAAATTCTCCATGGGAGCAAATAACAGGTTGAAGTCTGACAGCTAGAAAATGTTCTTAACTGTAAGTCATAGCAGTGGAGAAGTCTGGAAAAAAGTCTACTTTTTTATTTATTTAAAAGCTGACCCCAACTTACGTGATTCCTGTAGTTACTGCATCTCCTTTTATTGTAAAGTATATTGGCAACTATTTTTATAACTGCTTTTTTTAACAAATGAAAAGAAGTAATAGCACAATGTAAACAGTTTAAATTTGTGAGTCTAATATAAAAATGTATACATGAATGTATATATACATATGCCAGTGTATGCACACTAATCAGTGCGCATGTACAGATACACAGATTTATCTACAGACATATTATATAGTGATCAAAATGACCAAGACTTGCTTATAAATTATTAGAAAATTGGAGTTCTCTAAAATTAAAAACAAGAACTATAATAACTGGAACTAACTAAGGAGTTCACAGAATTTGCTGGTTTAAGACGTTATCCTTTGTTACCTGAAAAATTACAGAAACTTCCAATTGTTGCTACCACATTATAAAACGAGTGGGAGGGCAGTGGGAGGAAAAAAGACTATTTTTTTTAATCGTCCCTTGCTATCAGTGCAACATTAGCAACCGAGAAAGTATTATTATTTAAAAAAAAAAGAAAAAAAAGAAAAAATTACACCTTACTTGAAGAGTAGAGGAAGTTTGGGTTTAGTGGTGGTGTGTGGTTTCTTTGGTTTGTTTTGATTTTTTTGATTATTATTATTATTATTATTATTAATATTATTATTAATATTATTATTAAATTCTGTAGAGTTGAGTAAAATACCAAAGTAAAGCTCATACCCAGCACTGAAAGGCATTATCCAGTTCTCAGTTAAGTCACTGGAAATCCTCCCATTGACAATCACTGTGCATGGCACAGCGCTGAAGGCAGAATACAAAATGAGATGTAAAATGTAATCTAAGTGTTATTATTTGTGGAGTGTTATATGATGTAGTAAAAATGAATAACACTAAAATATAACTAGGATTATTATATAGCAACCATATAGAAATACAGTAGTTTAAAGCAGGATATAAGAAAGAGCAATGTTTTAAAGCCTTCTTCAAAGAACTGCACTTTTGAAACTAACACAGAGGAACTTTGAAACAGAAGAGCAACACTCCCTTAAAGGCAGAGAGCAAGAGCTCTACTTTGCTTTGGAGAAGCTGAAGGAACCACAGTTCCTGCAAAGATCCCTTCTCTTAATTTTTACAGAGATTTTTCACAGTCTACTTAGAAGGTGACACTCCCCAGGGCATAATTTTCCAACCCCCATTGTCAGCATGACCAGGTCAGATGTTGTCACTGCTTAGTGAAGGGTAATTTGTCACAGATGAGAGCGTGGTTGCTCAGGTGTGCAGTGGTGTGTACTGATCCCACATCCTGCCTGCCACATCAGACACCTATTTGTTCTGATTGTGCTTTTATAAGCCCTTTACAGCCTATTCAATAATTGTTCCTGTATCCTGACTGCTGCTTCTTGGGTTGATGAATTAAAGGCAGGAGGTCAGGCCTAGGAGGCAAACTTAGATTTAGCCATATTTGTAAAGACAGGTTCTGCTTCTGTTATTAGATTTTTTTTAGAAAAACAAAGAAAACTGATGTTCCACTGATGTTCAGTGTCTCTAATTGTAATTAAATTTCTGGCAGTTGAGTATATATATTAACATTTCACCTACCATTTACCCCACACTGTTTCTACTTTTTTTGCATATCGGCGAGCACAAATTACTACTTTTATGAATTCTGTCAACATATTACCTACCAGTAGGCCAGATCCTACTACTTTGTGGTAGAACCCTGTTTCTGAGATTGTGAACCCACAGTTGGAGCTGGGAATTACACCTTTTTAGGTAAGACTGGCAATAATTTTGGAGAATCTTTGGTGAATCTTCACTATCTGCTTCCTGTCAGTGGCATGGTTCCCCTGCTGAGTGAATGCAGGCGCATTTAACCTCATTTCTGTATTGTTTTCCCTTATTATCCTTGATTGTAACATCAAAACTGGTCAATTAATTTAGTGAACTTTTTACTATGTAGATATTACTGAAATCTATGTGGGTAAAAGCAAGGGAAACAAGGAATACTGAAAAGCTCAAAGGAAGCATTCCAAGTGTTCCCACAATCTATTAAAATTAAAACCAAATATTAGCAAAGGGATGATTGTAGAGAACGAGCTCTAAAATAGACGCCTGAATACTGAGGGATTCTTTGGAATGTGTGTATTAGCTCAGAATCCTTCATATTGGATGACCATATTATGCATTGGAGAGAAAAATTAACTAAGACTCACTCTGGATTAGCATATTGATGTTCAAGTATCTGATTTCCAAGACAAAAATTTGCAGTTGATAGAGCTATAGAAAATAAACCATATTTGCAAACCAAGTCAGAAATCAGTGGTCTTTCTCCTGGAAAATACCTGGTAATAAACTGCAGGAGATTTATAGTGCTCATCAGGTCCAAAAGCATAGGATGGAACCCTTCAGGTACCAGTGAACATCTGTAGAAAAAGGAACCTCCTTACCACATACTGAAAGGAACATGAAGGGACCAGAACTCTGAGATCATAGCCTGTGCAATCAGCACTTTCAAAATTAGAATATTTATGGAGACGAATAATGCTACAGAATGAACATCTATCATGCTGAATATGGTCAGGGAAGGGAAACTGCAAAGGTAGAAAGTACAAGTATCAATCTAAAGATCCCAATTTTGCATTTTAAAAGTGTCAGTTGATTTTCAAGGTTTCTGTGAATTTGACATAGAGTTTTATTAGATTAGAGCAATTATCCTGAAACCACTTATGGACATAGCTGACAAATACAGCTCTTGGGAGTGTGATTGTGAGAAGACACTCGATTTTTCTGAAGTGCCTTTTTTAGTAGTACTTGAGCAATTGACAGTGCAGGGTAATCTCCAGACTACCAAGAATTAGCCAAGTAATTATTTCTTGATCTCTAGCTCTGTATAAATATTTAGGGGTTTTTTCTGGTGCAGTCATATTTCAGAATGTAAGGAACATGCCATGGTTGTAACTGATCAGCAATGGGTATTTATGTAGGATTTTTCAGGCAGATGTTGGAGCACTTTGCCAGACAGATGTGATGTTTATTCGGTTCAAGTGCCAAGCTGGCAAGGAGCCTTATGGATGCAGCAGTACAGTTCTGAGCTGAACGTAATATACTCTGCCTTTCCACAGGCCTGATTAGCTTGGGCTCTGTGCCATGCTGACTGTGGCTCTGCTCTGGAGCTGACTTATGCCCAGCTGGCTGGGACTGCGATGAGGGTTCACATCAAACACAATGTAAACTTAGCCAGTAGACATCTCTTTCTCTTCCCAACAGCCTCATCCAAATCCTTTTGAAGATAAAAGAATGATTCCCATTTACTTCATTAGTCTTTCAGTCGGACCATGATAGAGAAATGCATTTGTCCCAGTAATAAAGAATGCTGCTACAAGGCATTCACAAGACTGAGTTCAGGATGAGTTTATCCTCACTATGCCATGCTTCCCTGATGTTTTCTTCCTTGCTATACTACTTTATCTTTTGCTTGTGATTACAACACCCGCAATTATCACTCCAGCTTAAGTATTTGCAGCCATGACTATTTTTAATCTGTTTTAACCTGCTTGCCTACCTATGGCAAATAAATTCTGAATGCACAGCCAGTTTTTACCAAATCTAATATGTCAGACGTGATCTCAAAATTATTAAGTTGCTAAAACTTTTAAGAAAATAGGCACAAAAGGTTGAGACGAGGAAGAGAAGTTGTAAACTTGGTGCTTGTCAGTGAAGGAATAGTAGCAATAGGAGCTCAGTTTCCTGTGAAACTCTATCAAAAAAGAACTGATGAGGTTTTATTCAACTTGGAGTAAGCCAAAAACACTAATTTAAAAAAAAAAAAAAAGGTAAACTTCATAATTTTTTGTTTTACCCAGGCCACTTAACTTTGTAAATTCTCAGGAGCTAAGGCTGACTTTTACAGGACATTAACATGGAATACTATGCAAGTTGGGCTTCTTCCCCTATTTAATATATTTTCTGAAATATCTACATACTTCATTATGGAGATTCTTCTGACAACTTTAGTAGTTATGGGGATAATGAAAAGTTTGTTAGGACAGTGAGCAGTCAAAACCAATTATATCATGTCCAGATGTCTAGAAGATTTACCTAATATTGTTCTGTTTACCTTATTGTATGGCTGAAACTGATGAGGGTTCATAATATTATTATTTTGCTTTAGGTGTTTAATTTTGCAAATTTTATTGCTAAGTAAAGTGCGTCTTGTGTAGTCTTGCTACTCACAAGACATAATTATAATAATAATGATGAGGTACATAATGACATAGATTGAAGTGCTCTAAGCCTAACACTGAGGCAAAACTGGAATTTGTAAAATCCTTAGCAAAATCTACAATATCTCAGTGCGTGCTTGGTCCAGCAGCACATAGCTCCAGGAGGGCAATGCTGCAGTTCATCACAACAACACAACAAGATGACCCATTGTCATCTTCAGTTATCTCAGCCTACCTCAAGTGTGAACTGCAAACCTGGAAGGGCTGTACCGCAGTTCTGACCGTAGGAGTCAACTAGTGCTCTGAATCAAGAGCCGTGAGTACACTATGACAAACTCTTGCCTCAAGTTAATGTTAATGGCTAGTTTTATAAGCTGCTGCAAAGCAGGACGTATTGCTACACCCTGAAATATAATGGTGTTGGTGACTGCTGGTATAATAAACTGCAGAACCTCCTCCCAACCTTTTGGATTAAGTAATAAAAGAAAATGATTAAGAGGGCAATTCCATAATTTTTCTTTTGTTGAATGAAACACCTTTTTTCCTTTCTGACTCACTAACAGAGACAGCCATGAAAATGAATGATTTGGTTTCACCCAAAATGATGGATAATCCTGTTAGAAGAGCATGACAATGATAGACAGGCATCTTCTGAAGGAAAAGGTAATAGAAAAGACTGACACTTTGATAGGCACCATGATGAACAAGCCCTCAGGGGCTGTGAGTTAATAGGTTAATAGAAGTGTTCTAGCTCTTTCAGCCCCTTCTATCTTTGTGCTCCTTTTAGAGCTCCTTCAGTATCAAAAGAAATAACGTTATGAACAGAGGACAGATACATTTCGTAATGCAGCAGTGTGCTTTTTTGTGTATTTCTTAACATCGTAGTGAAACACAGAACGAAACTGCTTTCTTAAGTGAGATGTAGTGAATGCCCACACTGCTCAGGTCTTATTAGTGCCTTTACTTTTCCCTCTTCCATCTCTTAGACATTGCTTGCCGGTAATATAATGTCTTAAAGATATTGCACATGTTGAGTTTAATGACCTGTGAAATATATTGTGACATTCCTGCTGAAGTTCATGGTGGGCCACATTCTGAGGTTGACTAAACCAGAAGAGAGCCCAAATAGTTTCATTGACATCAACAAAATAAGTGGCCGATTTCTTGGTCAGCTGCTAATAGAAATATTTCAATATTCTGAAAATAAGAAACTAAGATTTATTGTTATTATTTTTAATGGGTTATATATTTTCCATTTTTCCCACTTGTTTTTTCTTTATAAACCCTGCATAATTTCTTCTGATATCACAAAGTCACTGGTGTATCGATGTGTATTTTATTATTTGTTGTATGTATTGGTGGTTTTCCTTATTAATGTCTGTTAAGAGGTTATGATTTTGCGAGGCTTACCATCTTAGCCTAGCAGTTAAGCTAACAAATACTCTACTCATTTTTTAATATCTTTTGTATTATGAGGTGTTTTAATTTGAACTAACATTTTTTTACTCAGTTTTGAAAACCAAAGGCAAGATTGGGTTTTGACAGGAAGGGGTTGGTACAATGGGGTTGAACAATTTTATAGTAAAATTATTAATGTAAGTCAAACTAACATGAAAAACAGTAACATAAGTAAATGAAAAATGAGGTAAATAAATAAACAAACAGGAGACCTATAATGTTGGTGAAGTATGCTTTACAGCTAAAAGAAAGTAAGCTAATGTATTTCAGATCAAATGAATGTGGTATCACACTTGGCAAAGTCTGAGACTAATGAGAAGCCTTAACCATACACTTGTTTGTGTTATTACTAAGAGATACTGTATAGTTTATTATATGGGATAGTGGAGGACAGATCAGCTTTCTGATGTGCTGCATGAACTTGGACATACAGAATCCTTTCCCGCAATTATCTTTTCCCTTATTTATTCTTAATGCTCTCAGACAAGGATTGTCAGTAAGTCTGCCTACACATGCCACATTTCTGTATAAACTCAGAAGTCATTCTTGTAATCCAAATAAGCCTGGAGTGCGTATTTTGGCAACACATGACAAATATGTTTATTGATAGATTTCTAGTCTGGCTTGAGGATATAACCAAGTTAATACAAAATATCAAGTTTGTAGAGAGAAGTATACTCAAATCAAATTACTATAACTAAACTCTGTTGCTTTTCTTTTATGTACAAGAATATTTCAGATCTTCAGTAGAATATAACAGGGGTGTTATGCTATTACTTAAAAAGAATACAGAGCTATAACATCAGTAAGTGTAACGCTGGAATGAGTGCAGATCAAGCTGGTCTGCATTACTTTTGGTTATTACTAGACTTTCTAGTACATGACTGCAGGTTGCTAAGCAGAAGCATTGTGAAGCTCAGTTTCATAGTATGGAATAAGATCCTTTAAGAATTACAAATCCCTTTACCACGCTGGCCTTCAACGTGAGCCCTCTACACTACGCAACAGGTTATAAGTACATTAAAATGAGGTCAAAACACTGTCAGAACAAAATACTTCACAGCACAAAGTCTGTCCTTGTGTACAGAACGTGAAGACACACTACAGGTCAGAAAGGGTAGCTAAATTGCTTCCTTTGCTTTTGGAAGTTATTCAGGTCTCAGACAATGAGGATTAAGAACGCAGCAGATTATGAGGTTCAATCTGTTTTATTTCTTCTCACAGGATATAGCATTTTAAAAAAAAATCTGTGATTCTTATATATTAATCACTAGTTACACTTTACAGCCTCTGCTCCAGGGAGCTTGCACACTACATCAAATAGCACACCATAAACAAAATGCCACAGATAAATTAACTGCAAGAAAACAATCTGGAACTAATGCTCACGGGTATTGTACCTGCCTCGCTTCCTGTCCAGCAATGAACTGGTTAATTATGTGACTTGTAGAACCTAAAACTGCTCAAGTCAAGGGGCTATGAAAACTTGTATTATATTAGCTAAGAGTCTGTTAAAAAGAATAGATGTTTATCCTTCTGGAGCAAGTCACTATATGTTTTTGTACCTTGGTTTTCCCACCTGTAAAATAAAAATAATTATTCCAAGTTTCCTTTTGAAAAGATGCAGAGCAAGAGGGAGGTGCTGCACTTCTGGAGCGTTATGCGTATGCACTGTTGCGCGGTTCACTGCTGTGGTATAAGGGAAATGAAGAAAAATTTGCTCACAGCTCATTGCGTTTTCCCCACATGCTGGCTGGACAGCCATGACAGCCCTGGCGGGCTCGTTGCAGCCCGGCTCACCGGCACAGGAACGGAAGGGATTGAACCAGCTCTGTGATTTACTGCTACCAGAAAATGGGGAGCTTAGAGTTACTTCTGGCTTTAAAAGGATATTCAGGGCTGTGATGAATTACCCACATACGCTTCAAATGCAGACTTATTTAGAGCTTATGCTTTTTGCGCTATGTTTAGGCTAATAGGTTCGTGACTGGCACTTGTAGCTATAGAGACAATTCAAGTAATAATAGTAATGGGTTGTAGATAACTGTGTTTTTACAGCACACTGGCATATACACAACCCATTGATACTTGAAAACAAAAATGCTTTTGAAATAAAGCCCACTACACCTTTAGTCCAGCACACTTCCCAGATCACAGATTGACCATTTCTTTCAATTGTAATATGCCCTCAATGCCAATTATTTTTGTAGCTTACTTTTCCATAGAAAAAGGCAGTTGACATTAAGCTATGTTCTAAAAGAACAGGCTGATATGAATACTAAATTAATACATATGCATACACATATATCTCTGTTTTAACTGTGAGGCAGAAATTTCAAATGTATCAGAGGATTTTGTCATTTACGTATGAAAATTAATTCATAAATCTTTTTTGTATTTACAGCAGTCCTAACAGAGTTTATCAAAAATGAGTTGCCTTACAGAACTATCAATGGATTAATAAAACGAATCTGATCTAATATTCATGACACAGGAGACAAATGTAAATGGCCAGGCAACTTCATCTTTTTATTGTTAGAGAAATGTTGTTTTTTTCATAACTTTTCCTTGTAGATTTTGTTTTCTCATTTCATAACTGCTTTAACAAAAGAACTGTGCCATCAATTTTGTTATATTGCATTATTCATGTGGAAATATTACGCACCAAGTTCAATGCACAAAGGAAAGAAATACAAAAGAATATTATTATTCGTATAAAAACAAGAAAGATTTCAGAATCATGCTATCCTGTTATATTTATGACCCAATAAATATTCTTGAACTGTGCCGTTCTTAATGTGCAAACACATCTCGCTGCCCTGTTGCTCACAGAAGGCTTAGTATCTAATTGTTTATCCTGATTACCTCTATCACTTGATTTAGCTCTGAGACCTAAGCAGCCAATAACTAATTTGGGGAAAGGATCATTCTTACACTCAGGTCTGTGACCCAATCTGCTAGTTGTAATGGAAATTATTAGCTTATTATACAGGGCTATGCAAATAAAACAACACTTTGGGTAAGGAAGTGATTGTACTCATGCTGGACTCTCAAAATCCTCAAGCCCAGAGCTCCTGTCTTAACTTCCTGCCATTACTCACCTGTCAGCCTGTTCCTTTCCTGCTGATGAAGGAGCAAGCAGGAGTGAACCCAAAGCATTTTCGAGAAACCTCACTATCTCACCTATCTGGGTGCTTGGAAGTTTATTGAAGTCCGTGTTTCACCACTGCGTAATTTACATGGTGGTGTTTAATAACATTTCTGGGTTAGATTCTCATTTGGTGAAAAATGTCATGGATGCAAGGTAGGAAGCTTTACTACACATTAAGTACTTGCCCCAGCATGGTCTTCTTAGAGTCAGTATTGCTGTTAGACTATGGGAGATGGAACATTAAGCTTTTCCAGCCACGGCTAGCATAAAGTGGACTGCTCAGCTAGTATTATCTTCCATTCAGAAGTAATTAGTGTACTCAGTATTGCAGGCATACCATTTACTTACTTTCTAATTTAGTACTATACTAAGGACAAATTACTTTCCAACAGAAAATGTCAATGGTTTCATAGCAACCAGAATTACCTGAGAGCTTTCCTTTCATGTTAAATCCCATCATAACTGCATCAAGCTTGGTGCTTTCTACCTCATGTCAGTGCTAGTGACTGACTGCTGCATCCAAGCAACGGAGCAGGTCTCTGAAATTGACTTCTTGTTGTGTGTGCTAGAACCAGAACTTGAGAGGTTGCTGACTTGTTCTGTCAAAAGTTGGGTGGTTTATTTAAATTAATTTTAACAGTTACTTGTATAAGGCAGAAGGCTGCTTTAAGTGGGGTTTACCACCAGATCTTTTCTTTTGTGTAATGGCTTGATTTCATGCTTAGAAACTGTGAAATGAGAAGTCACTGAAAAAAATCAGTTTATATCAACTACTTTCCAACTGTGTTCTTACAGAAACCAAACAGTACCAATACCGCAGTCTGATCTAATACATATAAGTGCAAATAAAAACATCTAATTATTTCTTGTTATAGTCATTGGAGATATTGCACCCTATAGATGTATCTTTTGCCATAAACTGAACAAATACTAGCTGCATTGTTTTTAAACTAGGTGTCTCCTAGAAGAAAAAGAAGCCCCTATGTCATCAGCCTTAACTCAGGGCTGCTTGGTGGTGCAAAAGGCAGAGGAAAGCAGGAAGAGGTGAGAAGCCATTGCATATGAGCCAGTGGTAGCCAATTCCTTTTGCTGTTATGGTGCCTGGGAAATACAATAATACACAGCTACAGCTATTGTCTAAAGACAAAAATTAATGCCAGTAGTTTCTCCATCTTTAGAGTTCAGAGCCGTGGCCTTCCAATTGCTGAGCAGAAGTTACTCAGCCTTGATTTGACCATCACCCTGTGAATGTGTATTTTATTCCCCAGAAATACGAATACATGCAGGAGAGCTGCTCCCTGGACAAAGTGCAGAAGCTCATCTCAGCACTTTAATACCCTCTGCAGATGTGCAAACAAACAACGAAAGCATAGGAGCTTGCAGATGCTTTGTATTGTTGTTCTTGAAATACATACTTTCTTCTTAGTACTAAATACAAATTAACCGTTTAGTTCAGGTTTTATTGACTGAATCCCTACAAGCTGTTATAGTGCTTAGGCAGTTTTGTGGTCAATTTAGTGAAGAAAAAAGGAAAAAAATAAGGGGCTTGCTGGCATACTCTGTTTCTGTTTTCAGTTCTTTAGTCAAAGGACAGACATGGTGTCAATAAACAAATCAGAAAACAAAATATGAAATTTGTCTTTGTTAGGGTTTGTATGTGGACAGAAATAAGCTTCAACTGATGTGGGATTTGGTGAAATTAAATATGCCCACTGGGGAAAGTTATTATTGGATTTCATAAGAAAAGATTGATTTCAAAAAGCTCAGACCATCATATGAACACTCACTAAAATCAGTATTTTTATACAGCAAAAGCATAAAAATTCCAGTGACAAAGTGAGTCACAGTTTTTTCATGGAAATGGGTTTTGAAAGCACCTTGAGAAGAATGAGACAGTTGCCCTAGGGTTGGCATGGTGATAATCCTTTCTTTTACTGTACACCCGAACAAACGGACAAATTAAATTTGCACATTACTTAACATTGTTGGAGCTTCTGTTGCCTTTTCAGCCATCTTTTTTTTCAGTGTTTTTCTTTTTATTCTGAACATGATTTTATTATCTTAAATGAAAGGATATATTTCATACTATACCTATGCTATTGCTAAAACTTCGTCTTCTCACCTTCAGCTTCTCCCAGTTGTTACTAGCTTATTAAAGATACCTGTGCTGCACCCATGTAGACCCTGTGCATTTGGATGTGCAGAAAATGATTTCCAACAAGGAAAGCATCTCTGCAGCAGACTGGCTGTGAGGTAATGTTGTTTGAACTTCAATTGTGTTCTGAATACAGCCTGAAGTGATCCTTAATCCTTATATTTTTGTTCTGTTGAGTTTGTTTGTTTGTTGGATCTGAGTCAGATTTGGGGAGATGCCAGATTGGCCCAGTTTGCTTTCACCTAAACAATTATATCATTGACCATGCTAGGAATAAAAACAAGCAGTGAAGTGTTTGACTGGCAGGTGTGCTTAGCTGCAAGTATGTTATAGGTTATAAAAACAGACTAAGGACCTTTTAAGAACATTTTATTAGTGACACATTTCCATGTCACACCTCACTTCATTTTTTTATAACCTCAGAATTAAAATTGTGTACTATGGCTCATAATCCATAAGAAATATATATAGATATTTAAGATTTCTAACAGAGTTGAAGTATGAAAGTTGCAGAACTAAAGCAAATTCTTTTAAGAATAGTAAGTCCACAGAAATCATAGAAATGCAGATCACTGCACAGATAGAGACCAAGAGAAGAAACCAATAAGCATAAGGATGCTCATGGAGAAAGGTGATCACAAAAAATAAAGGAAATCTTATGCTGGTCTAAACACATAAGAAGGAGAACAAGAGAATGGAAGTACGGAAATTAACTTGAATATCAGTACTTTTGCAGAAAAAACCAATTCCCTAGGCTATTGTCCATCTGGTGCCCAGTTTGTTTCATACAAACAAGGTCATTTTAACAAATGTGTAAACACATTCACAGCTAACAAGATTTGTAACTTGCGTTGTATTTTGTGTTTATATGACGTTTATTTAAATTGCTGTATCCATTAAAATTAAGCTGTGATCTCATAAGCTTCTTTATTTACTCCAGTTCTATGAATTTCCTACCTTTCCTCCTAGTATTTTACAATTTAACTATTTATGGTGACTGGCAGGAGGAAAAGCTGAAGTGTTCATGTTTTTAATAGGTATTAGTAAATGATTGTCAATATTGTGGTCACCTCCAAGGTCTGTATTAAGCTGTCACAGAACAGTATATTTATTTAGTTATATATTCAATGCCTGGGATATTAGAAAGATACCATCATTAGTATAACAGCAAATGTAAATACAATGTTCTGTTGTTGCTGTAGTAAGTTAAACTGACTTGTCTTTTTCTTCCTCCCTTTCTGTATCTTTCCAAAATATGATTGCTTGGGAATCTATGCATGTTTTTTTCTGTAAGAAGTCAATGCTATTTTTCCAGTACTATGGAAAAAAACCCTACAAACCTGTAATGCATGAGTTGCTTATACAGCTCACTCTGCTGATTAGCCTACTGGGCTCTATATCTGACCTGTTATTTTTGCTTCTTTCAGTACATTTGCTTGTATTTAATGCCTTGTCTCTTTTCCCTCATGATTTCAATGGCTCAGTTTTCATTATGTAAAGATTCCACTAAGGTTCTGGGTAGAAACAGAATTTAAAGTAGTATGGTTATTTTAAAGTCTCTAACTGTTACAGATGAGTAGTAGAATATTGGGAATGTTCCTGCTATCTGTGCTTCAGGAAGAAAAAGCAAAAAAGGTATATAAACAAAGTAGAAGTACAAGAAGGTTTTGGAGGGCAGAGAAAATGCATTCCAGTACGAGATTTCTGTTGAGCTTATAAAAAAAAAGTTAAGCCTATATAAACACCTTTCTGCAAAGAAAATATGAAATACTACAGTGTTCTTTAATCTACCAAAGAAAAATGTAGGAAGAACCAGCAGCTGGAAGCTAAAGCAAGGCAATTTCAAATTAGAAATAAAGCACATGCTGTTGCTTTTTTCTCTCTGTTTCACAGAGATGGTAATTAAACTTCAGGACAGGCTACATGGCAATAGAAAATGGTAGACGTCATCTCTGGAGGCTTTCAGATACAGTCTAGCTACTTTCTGAAAGTTATTTTTTGGCTGAATACAAGTTATGAGGGCTCAATATGAGAGGTAATTGGATGGAATGTAAGTATCTGTGAAACAAAAACGCAGTGTAGATGAACTAATCTCTTCTCCTGGCCTTAAATGTATGAAAATAGAGATTACATTACTGGAATGTGTTTGTTTCCTATACCTAATTGGTTTTCTTTCAGGGCTCAAATATTTTAGTCACTGCAGCTTGCATCACTAACCTTTAAGAATTCAAAACAATGTTCTTTACTGTTTGCTGAATTGTCACATACTATATGTCTCTAAATCCATCTGAATGTGAAATTTCCAATTCCTGATTAGCACCATGAGCCCAGTCAAGGATGACAGAACAGCATCCAATTTTGTTTATCTCTACTACAATTACAACAGTCAAAAGCTGCGTAAGTGCCATCCTACAGCTTAAATCTCCTGAGGAAAGACTACTTGAAAACATGCTATATAGCAGGGATTATTGATGGAAATATGTCTGCTAGAAAATTTTAAAAATAAAACCTTCCTAGAATGTATTACAGTACAAAGGTGTAATCCACAAAGAATGGACTGTCTTCAGTGTGACTCTCCATGGATGGATTCCCTGCAAAGCACTGGGCAGAAGGTGCCACCAGATAGTTGCAAAAGCTCCACTCCCAGAGCAAAGTCCTTCCTTGACTCCAAGGACACTGAGTGTGTTTTGATTTAAAGCTTCCATATTCTGTCTGAGCAAGTCAGAAATTGCACAGAGGTGGTATCATATGTATGACAGCGAGAATGTTCAGGAGAATTGGTGGGGTGAGGTTAAGCCATCCACTAACCATGCTCTAAATGCCCTATCAAGGAGTTTACAGGATTGTTTTCTGAGAGGAGTGTCAGCTACTGTTGCATCACTGATTTAATACAAAAATGTGTGCACCTACTCTGCCCGAATCTCCATTCTTCCTTCTTATACCTTGCTGTATTAATCTTCCTCAGCTTATACTACCAGAGTGGAAGTGAGTCCACTTTGTTTTGATTCACTTTATCTCATTGGATACTTATCTTCTTCCTATTTCTGATAGCTACTGAAGTCCTTCCTCCCAGAAGGTGGATTAGTTCAGTTCGGTTTTGGTTTGTTTTTGTTTTTTTGGTTGTTTTTCTTGTGTTTTCAGATTTTATTAATATCAGGCCAGGAAAAAAATATTTATTGAATAACTGTGACTGTAGACTGCTTACTGCAATAAACTGTTAAAGATTTTTAGGAAAGTTATGCTGTCTTCTTAGCTATGGTCTTTGTAAACTAATGAAGTATACCAGCATAAAACTCTCCTGACTTTTATGACAGATGTTCAGAATACAATGCTTTGGTTACTCCAAACATGAACACGGGCAGATTGTTAACAATCGGCCTTTCCCAGCTCCTGTCTATCTGCAAAGACCTTTTGATGGTCAATATTGCCATCGCCCTATCTCCATGCTCTCATTGCTTCTGATCAAAATCTTTTTCACAGCCAGGGCAATGGTTAAGAGGAAGGATTTCACACAGAAAGGCCAGCAGTGCTTTTACTTCCCTCAAAAAACTTCCGTTTGGAAGGCAGAGTTATGAAAAAAATCAACCTATCAATCCTGCTTGATCTAAGCCTTCAAGCCCAACTCAATCCATTTTGTGGGTTTGACTTTCCAGCTGACGGGATGCGTGAAGTTCAGTGCCAGAGCCACAGTATCCTCAGGTTCCAGCTGGCTTGCATGTCTGAACCTGGGGGCAGATAGTCCACCTGAGTGCAGTTAATTTTTTTAAACTCTTCATGAATTTGAATCCTAGTTTGTGCATCTTGTTGCAAATTGAATGCATCTCCTCTTTCCACCACATCCTATTATACATGTACTTCCTGGGTAAGAAATTGCCTCTATTAGCATTTCTGTCATGCAGAACAAGTGTTCTGTGTTGGCAGCTCTTTTTTACTACAGGTTTCAAATGTGAATTGAATTTTATATAAATTTCATACCGTGATTTAAATTGTCTCCCTTGAAGAACGACTACCTGTAACACTTTTTAGTTGAGAGTCCTCAAAGAATCCCAACTATAGGACTCAGTAGTAGAGTGAAAAATCAAGAAGCAGGTCTTAGGTGAAAGAACATTTTATCCAAAGCATTTTGTCACAGTAATTTTAGCTGTTTCCTTCTTAAGGATGAAGGCTAGCTATGACTTTTAAGAGTAATGGGTATTTCTGATGTTCTACATTCCTAAATATCAGCTCCCAGGTGTGAAACTTGGCACTAAGTTGTTAGATCATTTTGCTTTTGATATCTTCTTCAAAATATCCTTCACATGTAAGGAAGAATAATTTTGGAAATCCAATCAGCAACACATATGGTGTGCTGGCTGTATTTCCTATACATCATATCCCTGTAGAGGATATGGGAGAAGCTATAGGGAATTTTTCACAGATTTTTAATGCTGTCCAGAATTTTACCCACGGAAGACCAGTGGTATCTCACAACAGATACACTTTGATAATTTTGTTCCAAGGAACTCTGCTTTGGAAAACAAACAATGAAAAAAAACATGTACACAAAAAAGTTCTCATTCAATGGCAAATAACTTCTCGCTCCTCCTTCCCATAGAGGAAGGAATCTCAAAAAGCTCTTGAAGGGGTATGCATTAGAAAACATTGTGATAGGAGCATTTTGCAAAACACTTTTAAGAAGAGCTTCTATCATGTTTACCAGTACAACATCCAGTGCAGAGTTGCAATCAACTCCCTGTTAAGCAGAATTAAGTTAATTCATTTTCATGTTGTGACCTGCACCAGTTTAATTTACCTTATGCTATTCTGCTTGTTAATACAGGCTGGACAAAACCACAATAACTTCAGGTTATGTTATAATAAGTGTCTGATTTGTGATGCAGTCTACCTCTTCAATGACTGCACTGTGCAAATTAATTAATACCAGATCATTATCTTTAGATGGCAGGCAGATGTTGAGGTTATGGTGTTTGTGAACCCTAAGCGCATTTTTTTTCCTGTGCAGATCATGAGCAGTTGCTATATAAATTGAGGATCCAAGGTCTAGGCCTTCTGGCAGTCAATTGGTTTTGTAATTATCTTAGTAATAGTTCTCAATTATTATTCAGTAAAGGTCATCTTTCCTCCGCTAATGGGTCATGGCACCCTCTAGGGATCCATCCATGGGCCAGTTCTCATTTTTCCCATGCAAATGACTTGCCATCTGTGTGCCATGCAGGTTCATCTCAGGCAATTTCAAAAATGCTGATTATTAATATCAAAGTTGCAGGTTCTGAAAAGACTGTAGAATTATTTAAAATGTTTTAAAAGATGAGCTTTGTTTCCTAAATTTATCAAGACTCCTTATGAAATGATGTGGACACATTAGTGTCAATTCTTTCGCAGCTAATGATTAAAAATCCAAACTTTTTTTTTAACTAGATCATATGTATTCTACCTGCTGATCTCTATCTTCAATTTAATTCACAAATTATTATGTTTTAAACACATATTGGAAATGCTTTTTCTTTTAAATTAGCTGCTGTCTGTAATGTTAACATTCAGACAGATTACTGATGTACATGGGAAATTTCCAGACCTTTGGAAAGTTTAATTATTTCTGAGTTCTTTATTTTAAATAATATTCCAGGCTTTGGTGTGTTTTGGGTTTTTTTATGCTAGTTAATATAGCTCCTGTATATGTTCATTCAATAATATATTGGGTTTTTTCATAGATACAGTTGAAATGCAAGATCTTCACTGTTATGAGGAAAAGGAGGAAAAAGACTGCTCCCAAAGGAGTAGTGATCATATACTGCAGACTATTTCTCAAAAAAAAATGCAGACTTAGACATTCATAGAAGCTATATTCCAATAGAAGGGTGGTTGTGCTGATTTTTCCTGCTGTGAAAGTCGTCATGTGTCCCCTTCTGATTAGCATTTCCCACAGTTTGATTATTTTGCATTTCCGTTGACACTACAAGCTCAAGCAGGCTCTGAATCGACAAGCTCAAAAGATGCAGCCTCTCACTGCCCTCCACCTGCCGACAGAGCTGTCCGGATCATGAGCTGTAGGAGCTATGAGGCTGCGACATGCACGACTCCAGCTACAGAGCTGTTAAACCCAACCCTTGTGGTACCTACATGATTGCATGGCATGGAGGGACCCTGCCCTGCTCTGTCCCTCTGTTGTCAGGGATGCTGTTATCCTCTGCCGTGATTTTCCTGTTCCTCTGGCTCTTCTTCCTTTCAGCAGCACTTTCTGCAGGCACTTATGGTTAAAAAACCCTGATGCCCTTTTTTCTGCTCCATCCTAATGCTGACTTGCCTGCCTTTATTTCTGCTCCATTGTATTTATTTCTGCCGTGTGATTGCCTGGGGGAAGTTAGATTCCTAGCCAAAGTTATTAGACTTCCACAGAACTTCTTTATTCCTTTCACTACATCATGTTTACACTGCAGGTTGTGCTAACAATGAATAAAATGAAAAAGTTAACAAAACTGATAAACTCATCATTTGCTTCTACTCTATTGTAATAGCCAAGCTGTAACTGGCACTGTTTCATATAAAATTACCATATAAATTGCGCCATCCAAAGCTGCAACAGAAAAAGCAACAGTATTTACAATAAATAGCAAATCCCTGTTAATTATTGATAGCCTAATAAACACACCATTATAATTCATTCTTATTATTCATTATTAATAATAACTCTTTCTTAGTATTTGCTGTGTAAGGACCAATTATTATTAACTGTTCTAAAAATGAATGGTCCACACGTATGTTTCTATTTTCAAAGCCCTTGCCATTCAAGGAATGGCTTTCCAGATTAAAATGCTCTGTGCAGTCAACAGGACAAAATATGACCGTGTCTAAACAGCTGATCCAGTGTCCTTAAGCTTGGTCTGTAAAAAGCTGTTACAGGCCTTGTCAGAGGCAGTTAAGGATAGTTTCTTGGCAGCTATTACTTGCCCCTAAGGTGGTTATCTTATGACCTAAAGCATGAAGTTACACAAAATAATATTTTTTCTATAATCTGTGGATAGCCATAAAGTATTCTAATCTTGTACTTGAAATGTATTGGTCCTTTAGGATGAGATTCAGGTGACTATATAAGGAACATAAAATAGGCACATGCGAGTGATCCAGATGCTCTATGTTCTTTTTCATAACAAATTTAAAAACCTAGCCGTTTCTAGATTTACTTTGTGTCATCCTAAAGTAGGTGCCTACATTTAGACAGATGAATTGTACCCTAAAGCCCCATGAATTAATCAACTAGCGTTCTGTTGACAAGGAGCCCAGAAAACTAGTTCAGATTGAGAGAGGTATTTTCATTTTCCATCACATTTTGTATTTTCAGACCTCTGTTCCAAGTGTGGCTCAACAGACGATTGTCAGTAAGAAACAGCAACAAAGAATACTGATTTCTTACAATGCAGACCTAATGCCTGCCTTATTTGTTTCAGCTTTGAAGTTTCTGACCAGACTTTGGCTCATTTTTTGCTTTGTCATTTGTTTCAGGTTTTTGATGCACTGGTAACTCCACTGTATCTCCTGTTAGATGTTACCTGCTGCAATTTCCATCTGTTATGAAACACCCTGGGACTATCAACTAGTGCCCACCAGTGCACATGGAATGTGCCCCTGTGTGCCTCACATCTTGGAAGTGCCCTGAAGCTTTCACAGTGACTTCAGTTGAACAGAGGACAGAAGTGTGATCACTGCATGCCAAGGTAAGACCTTTCTTCAGATGTGACTGTATTTCAGACTGCTTTATTAGGGGGAGTTTAAAGTACACTGCAGGCATTTTTGAGGTATCCAGAGTTTGTTGGCACAGAGTACTTTCAGCATATGCACTTTTTGTTTGACAAGGGTTCTCCACTGTCTTTCCCCAAATACCCACTTCAGAACTTAAAATATCTCATATGCTTTGTATTTTTTCATGATCTGCCAGTTCTCACCAGCTGTGGTTTTCCAAATACAGTGCTGCACTGTAAAGCAGACAAGTGACTTGTAAGAATATATGAGTTTGCATGCCAGGAGAATTTAGCATAATTATTTAACTGAAAATATAAAACATAATTTTAAAGAAGAAAGATAAGAAATTAAAAATGTATATATATATGATATATATTGATATATATATATGATATATTTTGATACTTCAAAAGCCTACGCTTCATTTATCAAATAATGTTTTACTCTGCTATATACATAGCATCTAAGACATACTAAACATTTTTTAGCAGGTAAGTAACTATTCATATAGTTTGTGGACACAAAGTAGTACATAAACCATGTAGTTCAATAAATGCTTTGTTTCTAATTCTTACATACATTACACTGTGATATATCTGGACTAATTCCAAAAAGCCATTTAAAAGTAAGTTCTGGCAGCAGAATAGAGATAAAACAGCAATCAGGGTAACTTGTGGCACCTCTGTCAGCAGCAGCCCAGGCTGGATGCACATTAACGCCACGTACACGCTTCACGCTTCTCACTTTCTGTGAAGTTGTGCAAGGCCATACCCAAGTGTCACTTCTTAACCACTGTTTTCATTGCCCAGAGGAGGTGTCTAGCATGCTTGGTGGCACAAGTCACACCTTCATCTTGAGGTGTTGACACATCTGAAATAAGAACAGAATTTGAGCTCTCTTTAACCGCTCAGTAGCCCTTTACATGGAGTTGTTAGGCAGTTCTCCCAACTGCTCCATGAGGTAATTACCTATTGATCTTGTTCGTTTTACAGATGATGAAAATACTCATACTGTGTTTCAAGAAATGATCACTTTTACACAGTCTGTTGTTTTTCCTGATCAAGAGAGCAAAAAGCATAACCTTGGAAAATATTTTTTAATCTAGTTTTGTCATGCAAAATTCTAAGTGAATGGCCTGAGCCTTATTCTTGCACAGGGCTCATGATCAGAAGCAAATCTCAGGTCAAAACTGCTTTGCCACCTGAAACCCTGTGGTAGACTGAGGACATGCTCTATAAGCCATCTGATCACCCATGGGCTTTGGCTTGTACATCTATGTGTAAATAAACAACCTTACAAGTGCCATTTAGCCAGATTCCACAGCTTTCATTTCTCCTTCATCAAGAGACTTACCAGACAATATTAATAATCACTTTTTAATGAATGGTAGTTTACTTTCAAGACATTTAAGCACGTATTCTAATTGATATAATTTTCTAATTAATGTATTTCTAACCCTTACAAAGTCTTTCTAGGGAAAAAAAAGCACTCTAAAAATGCTACCTAGGAGTGAAACTGTGACCATCTACAATTATTGAAAACAGTCTGTGAAATCATTATGTCATTTCATTTTTCTAAATGTGATCTAAAGAACACAACCAAGAAGTCACTATTATTACATACACTTTCATTATGCAGCCTAACTGAACAGCACTATTGTGCTTAAAAACAAACAAGTAAGTAAAAAATGAAGGATTTTGATCACAGAGAAATCCGTTTTTTCATGTGCTGCAAATAGTACTGAGGCAGCAGTATGCCTAATTGTCAGCAGACAGATAATGAACAAAACGAAGTGAGGAATATAATGAAACATAATTTATTGTGACTGCAAAATATTTGATACATTTAGTTCTTTTCTTAAAATTGTTTTGTTTTCAAGTGAAAAAATATACATATTTTGATCACTTTGCTGGAACCTCAAAACATGGAAATACAGCAACAACAAGACGTGAAAATTACATTAAATGCCTGCTGGAAGGTGTCTTTGTTGCTGGGGCAACTGCAAGAGCTTTCACTATTTTTTCAACTGACTAACATTTGCAGTATTTCCCACCTAGTGCAGGAAATGGTGGCTGTTTGCATAAACATATATTTCAGGCTCAAAAAAGCCAACTTTGAAGTTAGTCCAACTGTCAGTGTTTACAGAGGAACTAGTGTGTCAGGAAAGTAGCTGCCTGTTCTCCTGTTCTTCGGCTTGCTGTGGCAAATCTGCCATTGAATTTAGCAAGACAAGAATTAACCTTTTACTCCTGTTGTGGCTAATATATAAAACTCTGGTGCAGTGTACTCCTCTTCCATCCTCCACACTTTCTTTTGTGTATGGTGTAGTTAGAAGTTCCGTTTAAATAACTCCTCCATTTACATATTATATTATCATTATCTGCAGGCAACCTGGGAGATTTTATATTTGCAAAACCCATTTCATCCTTCTGTAATAAAACTGTATACTGAACACAGGGTAGCACCAGTCTGATGTTTAGAAGATAAAAGATGAAGAGTATGATATACTCTTGTAGATAAATGAAAACTAGTAAATAAATTAAGGCAACTAAACTTATTAAGCCCAATACACAATCATTTGACAATTTAATGACTAGCTATTCAATAAATATTTGCTTATTTGTCATACTAAACAATAACTTAAATTAGTCTTCATAGCATGGGAATGCTAGAAAGGTTTTCCTTTAACTTCACTTTTCCGTTTAAGGCTTTCATAAAGGCAGATTTTGATAACCTAGGAAAATAGAACTGGGCAATTTGTGAATGCAGTGGGAAAATTTTAGTAACAGCACCAAGCAAGTTATATTTTAGGTTTTTACCATAGAGACAGGTTCAATAACCAGGTCAGCTTCCTTAGGAGAAAAGAAAGCAAATACACGCAGCTTCCCACTGGAACTTTATTTGATGCAGATAAATGAAACATCAGTAGGCTTTTAGACCTAAGTGAATAAGGAAACAAATAAAAGGCAGTTCTTTTTGTTGTGAGATTTTTTTTATTATTATTTTACTGTTCTAAGATTTGAAGCCTTCCTGAAAAAGTGAGACTTAAATATAGGTCTTTAAAAATGATATTTTTCTTTTATATGAACACAGAAAACCTGGGCTTATCACTTTTTTTCTGTATTTGAGATGAGAAAAAAATCTGTAACTTAATGTGCTGTATTACTGTGCCATATACCAATTTAATAGTAATCTGAGAAGGTCATTATCCAGGACACTAGTTGTTATGCATACTATGTTGTGTTTTGATTTTGTTTTTTAAGTTCACTGAATGCATTTCAGTAAGGTTTTACTAGGGTTTTAGTCTCCTTTCATTCATGACACGGCATCCACGATTATATTCACTGCCTTAAATTCTCTGGTTCTAGGAGGTTTCATAGGAGAGGCTTTTAGCAGGTGTAAGTTACAGATATGATTTCAAATTTCCCAATATTGATTTTGAATATATTAATTTTAGGAAGAACTGAAGAAACTGATTGACACTGTTAGACTAATGCTTTCAAGGCAGATCCATACAATTCTAGGTATATTTGTCTGACTTCCTCTATTCCTGCTGCTGGAGCAAGCAGGAGCTTCCCAATTTGGTGAAAGAAAAATGTTTGATTTCCAAACTGATGGAAAAGTTGCATAATAATACTACTTAAAAGGATTATCTAATCATAATAACTGATTTGGTACGAGTCAATTCGTTGGGGACTAAACCTGAAACTTATTTTCCTTGGAGTGTTTGCCAAATTTTTTTATAGGATCTTATAATTGCTTACTAAGATCTTCACATTTCCGGATGGCAAAGAAAGATTCATGCCATGCTCTATATAATACCATCCTTTTCATACCACACTGAAGACCATCATCTGCAAACTGGCTTCATGTTTTCAGGCCTTCAGTGGTACAACAGCTTTGTCATAAACTCAAAGTGGTAACTAGGCCTAACAATAATTTAATACTTCAGCCTTTTTTCTTTTCTTGCTGTGGGCTGGAGGGTTTTTGTATGTGTGTAACGTGAAGGAAGATTCTATAATGGGAAACCACTCAGATTTCTACACTTTTCTCTGCTTCTCCCTCTCCTTGCAGCTAAAGTGGCTTTTGCTGGTCACCTGTCCATAACAGTGTGGTCTACAGTGCCACTCTCCTCTGGATGGCTCCTCTGCTCTCATCTTGGGGTGAGAACTGCCCCATGTGCAACTTCTGCATTTTGAAAGAATGAGGTGGATACCAGAGAACACGGTGTTAAGGGCAGTGAAAGAGCAAAGTCCTGAGACTGGAGTGAGTGAGGGGATGGGTGTGAGAGAAGGGAACAGATTACAGGAGTGAGACCTGCAAGCTCCCAAGTACCTTTTGCTCTGTTTTTTGCTATGAGGTGAAGAACTTCAACTTCAACTCTGCCAGTGGGGGAAACAGGAGCTGTAGTGAGTGGAAGAGAATCAAGGGATCATTTTATTCTTCTAAAAGCCCCAGTTATTCCATGTACAGAAGGTGCAGTCAGTATGACAATACTTGGAGATACTTTGGTATCAAATTAATCCCCATCCATTCCTGGCAGTATGGAAGTGCCTCTGGCAGCCAGTGCCAAGGACTGAGTATGCAAACAACAAAATGCCACAAAATGTTTATCTAACCCTATAGTCATAATGAGCTTATCCAGTGCTCCAAGCCCTTTTAGGAAGGCAGGTACACAGAGCACACGGAACAGTGTAGTTGGCTGCACGCACTGGGGGTGCTTTGTAACTCCAACAAATGACCTTAGGGACTTAGTTAACCAAGAGCATGAACAATAACAGACTCAATGCTTACTTTTAAAAAACAGTGCAGCCAAAGTATAAAAATGGATGCAGGATTTTTAAAACTTCCTAGTAAGAGAAAACACTGTTTGAAGCCATGGAAGCTGCATATCTACTGGCATGGCAACTAATGCAGTTTGTTTCTCCAGTATTGCCCTGAAATATCTTTAGAGATTCATATATAAAATGTCAGTTTCCCTGGCCTGCAGAGGATAATTACATGTGGAATGCCAAGCACAGCTCCAAACTGGACATGATTAGATGTCCAGCTTTTTCTCATAGAAATGCTGTAAAATCCATCCATCCTAGTAAGAGTATCTGTGATACCTTGATGTAGAATTTAACTTCATGAGCCTAATCAGGACTCGCTTTAGCAAAAAAAAAAAAAATCTAAAGGGAGAAGATACTTTTCCCATCAGTTACAAGGAGGATTTAAATATGTAGAGGATGGTCAGGCCCAGCTTCCAGACTGGTGTTATCCTCCAAGCTGGTGCAGCTGGAGATGTGAGTGAGCCAGAAAGGCCAGCTAGTCCTGGATGGAAACGGGTCTACAGCAAAGGCCAGGCTGCAAATACAGTTTTGCGTTTTAGCCAAATACCAGACAGAAATTGTCACAGCTTAAATGTTATGTTTAGCAAAATGTACTTAGGCCTTGGTTATTCATCGTAGCTCACCACAACTAGCTGCTTAGGAAGGCATCACTCTTAAAATGTGTTCCTTATAGGTAAAATTGTGAATGTTCCTGTGTGGTAGTCATGCATACTGTGGTTCCTGTAAGTACCATATTTAACAAGAAAAAAGACACATCTACATTTTCAAGAAGCTTCCACAATTTTTAAAGATAATTGTTTTTATTTGGCATTTTTAGGCATTTACAAATGTTTTTAATGGAATTATGGGATTTATGCTGTTAGATCACCCTATTGGTCTAGACCAAATGTTCTTTAGTCATAGCTAATATTTGAGCTAGTCAGAAATACTTAATAGAAATGCCTTGTGCAAGAAGAATCCTCAAATTATTTAAGGAAATATACGAGTTCTGATAAAAACTTTAAAACTGTATTTCTCTTGTCCTAGATAGTTTGTGTTTTGTTTTGTTTTTCCTGAGGATTTTGAAATATAAGATTATGGAGGAGAAAGAAAAGAGATCCTACAATTAGTAACTCAGATGTGGAGGAATGAGATTCAAGCATAATTTATGGAGACAGAGTTTTGACACATATGCAGGAAAAGAAAATATAATTATACATTACAAAAATTACTGGATAAGAAAATGAGTAATTTGATACAGATTTACTGTGTAAAATTTGAGGTGTAATATTTGTAGTGAAACATTTATATAAATTAAAGCTATGTGTATATTTCTGTACCCATGATGAAGGTGACCTTGATTTAAGTCATCTAAAAAAGAACATTTAAATATGTAAATAAGAGATGAACTAAGTTTAGAGAGGGTTATGAAAAATGTCTGTTATCTTTGAACATGAACATATGCTCACTATGCTAATTCTGTAGGCTCCTTAGATCAAATGCTGGTATATTTCAGTGGTTTGCATTGCTTTAAATTTTGACCTCGGATTTCATCCCCAATTTTCCTTTTCTGTGTATTTTTTTTCTTTCATCAAAGGCCAAAGAAGGGCCATCTGAAGGGAGAAATCTTACTGTATTCCTCTATTAGACTTCAAATGTTGCATCTTGCTGTTAAATACATAGGTGTCTCACGGTTGTTGATGGCTATAAGCATTCAAAGACTAATCAGTCATTATTTTAGGAGTTTATATTTCTCACAAAAGAAAACTATGTGATTCCACAGATGGAAACAAATTCGTCAGTTCCCAGTTGTACAAGGAACTTTACTGCAGGTTTCATCCTCATAGCTTACAGAGACACACTGCATGATACAACAATAGGATGAAATTTGACTGTTGTTTTATAAATCTCATTACCATTTTTTTTTCTTGAAGATCAAGAGGATACTGTGGTGAGTGGTTTATGTTTTCATTTCTTACACAATCCACACAACATTTTTCTACTAGTTTACGCACTTGCATCTTTGTCTTCTGTGCCCCTCAAGAGCCCTTTCATTAAGGTGTAAATGTGTTCCTAAAATGATGAAAGCACCATTATCACCCTTCTATTCATTTAGGTGCACAGGAAGGGAACTGCAATGGCATTTAGCTAAACTCGTCCTTTAGTATAAAAAGATAACTTTAACGAAAGAATCTCTGCAGATCATTAGTCTGATTATTCTCTAATGTATACTCCCTTGAGTTTTGTTTGCCAGAACAGTGTGAGATAAATGGCAGGCACATCTGTGAACAGACATTAGAAGTTTTCATTCATTGCTCACCTCTCTCAGCTGATCCAGCAGATTATTCACATACATTCTTATCTCCAAACTGACAAATAGCCCCTGTCTGTATCCTGTATCCCTACAGAACAGGACACTTAGGAGTAAATTATTTTAGAAGACTGCTGACTTGTATTTGATGAATAAAAACCACAGGAGACCCTAAACATTGTAGCGTGAATCCCCAAATTCTTTATTTTCCACAGAGCAGGCAGATGCTTTGTTTTGCATTGTCCACACTGTGTTCCCACATGGCTCCTGCTGGAATGATGTGAGCACAGTACACTGGGGTACCTGGTAAAAAGCCTGAAGTAATGTTGTAAAAAGATGTCACAATATTTCACTTGAGAAAAACTGTTCTGATTTTTTATTCTTCTGAGTTGACAGTATTTTGAATTTTGGAAAAAAAAAATATAAAATATTTTGTTATCCCTATTGGGATTTTTGATGTGTAAGTATATGCTACTTCACTAAGTAAATTGTCCTGCTGGCATATCTGTAATGTACTCCTTTGAATTTAAATTTGCCTAGCATTAGCTACTAGCCGTTGCATGAAATTACATTTTTTCCTGTTCTCTATACCAACCGTAAAAATGTACATCAGTCTCTGAAAATTTTACAAGAGCAGTTTGCAAGATCAGCCAGGCTACTGGTCATTATACCAATGTTACAAATCTTAAAGCATTTACAAATAGCTTTTGATATCAGAGACAAAGGTAATGGTTATTGGGAGTTACTGGGAAGCTTGCCTTCAGAGCATGGACTCAAAGTACAATCTTGTTACCAACCCATGTGCAAATAAAATAAAACAAAACAAGTAAGCTCCAACATCTCCAAATAAACTTAACTCTGATATTCTGTTGTCTTTGTGCTTTAGCACTAGAACTGGCAATGCCTCTCTAACACAGAGTTGGATTTTTTGGTTGACTAACAGGCAGTTGTTCTTCATTAAGGTTGCACTCTAATCTTGGATGCTATATGAATTTAAAGACAGCTAACGAAGATTTGTGGAAAATGGCTTGGCATTTTTACATTACTGCTAATAGGATTAAAGAGGTGATAAACTGCCCACTGGAGATTTTGATACCTCTGAATAAAGAAGACAACCTGCAAGCAATACTTGCAATTCAGCCATTGCTATTTTCAGTGGAACCTTGAGTGGATGACAGTGCTGTTTCTTTTTCACCACCTGCAAATTCCACTACTGTTTTTACAGACTGATCCAAACAGGTTAGTCATTGTTAGGGAAGAGACTGCCTTGGCTTATTGTCCTTAATTTATTATCCTTAACAGTTATCCTTCCTACATCTAACAATTGTCTTGCAGTATGTCAGAAGCTGCAGGAGACAAGGAGTCGAAATCGATGTCTGCTTTTCATAGAAAGGGAAGTTTGGCAAGTTAGCCCCTGACACTTGTTCAAATGCTTGTTCTCAACCCAAGGAACATGTAAGCTAAAGTAAGTTATTGCAGTCTGTGATGAGACACATAAGTTGTGTTATTTTATGTGTTTAACACCATGTACTAGCTTGCCCCTGGCTTATCCATCATGTAACACTTAACTAACTTGCTAAATAATGTGGCTGTGGCTGCATGTCCAAACTTTTAAAAGCTTCTCAGGAAAACATGGTTTTATGAGATGCGAATCATTTTCCTTAACATGTTTTGTTCACTGAAAATAGATGTGATGAGAAGGAGGAGATTTATACCTTTTGCCTGTCGATGAGAAAGGGGTAAATTAATATAGCTATAGATGGTCAAGACCTTTTGCATTACACCTTTCTTGGTTAAAATAACAAACTCTAGAATATTAAAACCCTGTCATTTATTAAAAATAACGTCTTGAAGATTTTTTTACTCAAAACCACTTTGGAAAAGATTTCAAAACTACCAAGATATTTGACTAGAAAACTTTTTACAGACATTCCAAAGCTTGAATTTGATTTTCATTTTAAGCTAACAGGGTAATGCTATCTACAGGGGCAAATACTAAAATCAAATGAAAGATTTTGAAGTTATTACAATAAACATAGGTTATTTCATATTTGACTTCACATCAGTGTGAGACTGGAAAATTTCCTTCCATTTATTCCCTATTTTTAAAAAGTGATGTGAAGTTAGTGATACTAAAATAAGTACTAAAATACTTCTAGCACCAGAGAGTGTAATTTTCAATGGAAGTGCTGAGAAAATGGACATTCCCACCAAAACAAACAAAAACCCAAACCAAACAAAAAACCTATGCAAACAAAAAATACCACCAAAAACACACACACAAAAACCACAAAAAACCAAACCTCAATATTTGCTAATCTTATCTTTTCTGAAATTGTTGACAACAAAAATAATTTAGAAATGTTGCAATGGTGTCATCTGTATGTCTATGTTAATGTGATTAATACCTTTGTTCTTGTCTATGGTTTCCCTGCCTGGGTTGCAGATCCCTGGGTATTTCACAATCTCTCCTTTCCTTAGCCACTGCTATGCATCGCAAGAGCCTCTATACTAGAAAAGATGGGGAAATCTAATTGTTGCAGAGGAAGGGTAGCATGAGGTCACAGCTGTCTCTTTGCTTTGGACAAAAAATTAGTCTTTAAGTTTTTAAGTACTATTTCTTTAACTTACAAGTTGCTTCTCCCTCTTTATTTCCTTATTTTCTCTGATGCACTAGAATTAAGAAATGACATATAAAACCATTTCTATGTAGATCATTAATTGTTTTTGGTATATAGATCACTGGCTATCATGTATCACTGACAGTTCTTGTCCAACTAACGTGGTATACACTTCGACATAACCTGAACTATAGAAATAAATCAGTCCAGGTTCATCAAAATCCTTTCAACCTTAACCATGGGGACATACTCTATGATGAAACATAGAGAAAACTCCAGAATTGTTACCTCTTTACCTTACTAACACTACCTTAACTTCAGGTAGTGTTCTATGATGTAGATTGATCTTTTTGGTAAGTAAAGGACCCAAAAATGGGAGCAGCAACTCAGCTTAACAGAATAATTTAAAGAGATATATAGCCCATTTTCTCTATCTCATAGTACCACAACAGCAAAGCAGCAGAAGTGACGTATACCTCATTGATTTTTATCCCTTTCAGAGCAGTCTTTCACGGTATTTTTAATGAAATATTAAATGATTGTATCATAAACTGTAACAAAATGGCATAGTTTTATATTTTCTTAATTGGATGCTAATATCCATGTCAGTATTTGCATGAAAAATGGCATACTAAGCCAAAATATCAAGGTTTTAAAAACTCATAATCATTCTTCTGCTGATACCATCTGTCTGCTTAATCCCCACCTCCCAGAATTCAAGGAAGAGGATGTCTTCAGGGAAAGGGAAAAACATACTGTTATGAAAGTACGGTAAATTGAGTTTAGAGCATGGACTTGAAATCTTGTTTGATTAGATAGGATTTATTTGTCATAAATTGTCAAAGTTGGCAAATAATTAAGAATTACTGCAGGTGCACTGCAGTGCACCTCCCTGAAGAAGCTATAGGTGTCCCTGGCGATGGAAAGCAGCCCACGAGCACAGCCCGCGCAGCAGGCACAGAAGTGACGGAGGCTGATCTGAGAGCGTCTGGCCCAGCCAAAATTCCCTCATGAGCAGCGAGAGCCTGTGTATCCTCTGTGCTGCATGGAGGGCAAGTGAAGGAGTCAGAATTGCGTATCTCATGTCCTTGAATCTTCTTGAGCTTGTCAGTTTTACAGCCACCCTGCATATGCATAACCTGAATATTGCTATTGCTTGGGACAAGCCACCTGGTACTTGTCATTCCTAGGATACACATCCTTCTTCAGTGTACCATCAGATACCCACTAAGAAAGCCAAATCCTCAGAAAAAATGGGAGGAGTGGAGCTGGAGAGCACATCACCTGCTGCAGTTTATTCTGAATTTAGAACATATGTGCAAAGCAAGCACATATCTTCTCCAAGATTATCTCAAATCTCTGCAATGCTGCAGAGGCTACAGGCCAATGCTTTCTTAACAAAAGTAAGAGGGTGCATTTTCAAATATCTCCAACTGTTAGCAGATCCTTGACATAAAGCTCCTTTAGTAGATTGCCCTAAAGAAATTCAAAAGCCATTTTTTATCTCAAAATGTTGCTATTGTTCAAAGACAAACAAATGCACTGGCTCTTTAATATACCTGTTTGCACAGCACCTGTACGACCATGGTTTCCACTGAGGTGTTCAGCCCCTGCAAACACGTAGCTGGAGGTCACCCCTGCGCAGGGAACAGCACAGGTGAGCACTGGCTGGTCTCCATCGCCAGGGATTGTATTGCAATAGGAGTGAATCTACAGAGCAGAACAGTTGGTGCTGATGAGGTCTGTATCATGCACATTTGGGGTTTGCTCTGCACTAGATCTGGTCTGATCAGGTCGACAAAAAATGCCTCAGTGAGTGGAGTGTGTTGTGTGATCTCTGTGTGCATCCTCCAGTTCAGGCTCATACAAAAGGCATCTGCTTTTTTTTCAACTTTTAACACACAAAGAAGAAAGTGGTTTAATGCTTAAATGCTTCATTTTTTTTTTCTCTCTCTCCCCAGGGAATACCTACAGTTTTCACTATGGAAAGCTTCTTGTATTCCTTTAAAGATCTGGTCAGAGGAAAAGTAAAAACTACCAGTAGTTACTCTATTGCCCTGATAACTATCTGCTGATGATGATTTGCTTGCTTGCAAATATGGGCCACAAATAATTATGAAAAAAAAAACAAAGCAACATAGAAGTGTGTAGCCCTTGGCATGTGCATAGAGGGTGGTATTTGCAGGAGCCTCCAAGCCAGCAGCTACAGAGACTTTGCTTCAGGTTTTAGAGCTGGGGCAGGAGATACAATGGGAGAAGTGTAATTTAAAGAAGGGGAAAGACAAAAGCAATATACATATGCAAAATTGTTGCTTGGGCAAAGAAAAAATTGTTCCAACAAAATTTTCTTCCAGTACCTGGAATCAACAAGCAGCCGCCAATGCCCATGACCATCTCCAGCTCCTAGCAAGGCAGAGACGATCAGACTGTATCAGAGCTCCAGCACCAGACAACCAAGGTTTTTTCATTAATTTCATTTTCATAATTGTCCAAACTTAAAATTAAGCTTGTAGTTAACTGAACAAGATGGACCAGCTGGCAAAAGGAGAAATACTGTTAGGTTCTAACTTGCAAAGCTGTTCCACTGAAAGTAGTCTTTATTTGCCCCAAGAATTAGATTATATAGATGTAAAATCTTTGTACAGAACAGCTTGCAAGTTTGATGTTTTGTAAGTTTTTTGTATATATATGCATACATGCATAGACATACATATATATTTATTTAGTTATATAAATAGCATTGTACTTTTCTTTTGTTCAACTGTCTCCTCACTTTTCATATTAATTTTCTGAATTTTTTGTCATATGTTTGCTTATCTGTAATCCCACAACGACTTCAAGTGATCCTACTGAGCAGGTTTCCCCAAATAAGAGTCCTCAGGTTGGTGTTGTGATAATCTAATGGCAGAAGACTGAATTTCAGAATATAAAAAAAAAAATGGGAGCCCTATTTTGCTTTTTTCTCTTTCCTCCCTCCCACCCTTTCATTCAATAAGTAATCACTAGATTAAACAAGGGAAGGAAGTGTTTCACATGTTCCCTTTTGAGTAGTTTTAAAGCTCAAGTAGTTTATCCTACTTCCATTTATTAATACAAGACAGAGTTTACAGTACACACAGACACAACACCTATATTCATTTAGCAGTAGCAGGTTAACCAGACTTTCTAAACAAAGAATCTTAAACGTGTTCAATCAGTGTCACCCTCCAGTTCTTTGTTTTGTCCATTATCTGGAATCTGAACTGAATGAGGAACTGAACTCCCGCATCAGATAATAGTCATTCTGATGCAAAATAATTTCCATAAATTATCCTCCAAGGTGAAATTCCACCCTGTGCAGAGGACCAGCCAGAGGCAGACTAACAGCTTCAGTCTGACGTAAGTCTATTCAAGTCTTAAACAACATGCAAGGCCCTGTGCTGCTCCTTGCTGAGAGGTGTTTTTTACTGCAAAACATCATATCACCTCCCTTCTGGAGAAGTTAATTGTGGTTATACCAAAGGCCAAATTAATTTCATCATCAGCTTACAAATCAAAGTTGGGTCAATAACGACTATCGTATTACTTCAAATAATAAAATGCTTTATAAGGTCAGGAATTATTCGCCCTCCCTCTGAAGTATTTCTCTTGGGAATTGAAGAAGAGCGGAGAATAGCAGCTCCATCTATTTCATACATTCTTAGTGTCCTTTCACATATATAAGCCTTAAAGCCAGAACTTCTTGGCTTTCCATGTTGTTTAAAAGTTGATTTGAAACTTTTTTTGTGAACACGCTGCTCTTAGTTTTGTGTATCACTGACATATTTCTCTAGAAGGCATCCTAGCCTGAACTTCAACTCAGGACCTGGCAAGTAATTTACCACTTATTTATTGAAACACGTGCATAAGCCTTAAAACCATCAGACAGCTCCAGTACAAATATCTGTCTTTTCAAAAGATAGCACCCTGTCAAAATGCCCCAGAGCAGAATCTCTTCTTTTGATTTGAAGTAGCAGCTCTAGTAGTATAGACAGAAAGTATTTTTGGAAAGATGACAGCTGGGTTGTCAGACATTAACGCTGAATTACACAATGCTTGTATGTTACAGCACAAATGTAATAAGCAATTATTCTTACATTATCATATATAGGGCTGCCAAACTACTGTCTGAGAGGTAAGATAAAGGACTCTGTACTGGTTCTAGTGATGATAGGGGTTTTCCATCAAACATAACTGATGTTAGGTCTATTTTCTCTCTTGTCATGTAAGGAAGTATCAGTTTAAACATCTGTCATGGAAAAAAGATACCAACAAGTAACATCTCCAAGGCAGAATTATCCCCAGCATGAGAAAGTAGGCAAGCTAGCTACTGTGCCTGATGCTGATGAGAACTTAGCTCTTAGCTTCTTCATCAGCAGATTTAGTATACAGAGCAAAAATCATATTTACTTAATCTTCAGTGTTGAAATTCTCCAGCAAATTTCTTTGTATTTCACATATGTCATTTTTACACACCACTATTAAAAAAAAAAAATCACTACAGTCTTCAAAGAAAGTAAGGGGTCTGGGTAGTATTTATTTAGATCTGTTCTCGTCTTGAAACAGGAAATAAAAGAACACAAGTCAGGAAGAATGATGAGCAAATATATTGAATATCTTGTCAAGAGAAAAGAAAAAACAAGCAAGCCTTGAGCTGGAAGAGAGATAACTGAAGTTGGTATGAGACAGGTTTGCACAATCATAAATGAAGAAGTAAGTAGAAAAGATTTTTTTGTTGTTTTCTCAAAATAGAGCTAGGGGACAACAAATGGACTGATTAGGTATCAGGTTCAAAGCGATCAGGAGACAATTTTCTATGATCTAGATAAACTGTTAGTTTAGTTAAACTAGCTAGTTAAATATCTAGTTGAATTCATGGCTATGAACCAGAAATATACTGAGGTAAAAGGCCAGCAGCCAAACTGACGCAAGAAAAAAAGAATTGATCAAGGATTTAGAAGGTACAATCTCTGCCTCAGTCACCAAGACTTATCCTTAGGTTTTTCCCTAGCTATGCAGTACTGGTCACTACTGGAGAGTGGCTAATGGCCTAGACGAGACATGACATGGCTCTTCTCATGCTCTAAATTACAAACCTAGAAATTCAACTCAAATCAATTGTCAGGAACTGACCGAAGGCAGGTAAACTATGCAGATTTATTCTGAAGACCTTTCTATATTTTTAACAAATTATCACAGGGGAAAAAAAAAAAGTTCTTCAAAGCCCTTTTAATTGTCTTAAAGTACCAACTATTAGAATTTCTATTATACTTGTGTGGTTTTCCAAGGAGCAACATTTAGTAACTGCTCCCTCTTGCCTCCCAGTGACACACAGATAAGAAGGGCAGTTTGGCAGATGTGACTCTGCTAAACCAAGTCAGGGGGTTAGTTTCAGTTAGGCTTTTTCTCCAAAATAATGTTTTTAAAATCCTCATCTCACACCTCTAGTTTCTTAGATTTCAGCTCAGATTAAGCAGTAACTCAACTAGACCGGATGTAAAAATATTTACTTAGATTGAATCCAGCACAAGGAAATAAATTCACAGTCAAGTCATGTTAAGAAATATCAGTGTGTGTCTCCTTCTGTTCAGGAATTGGTTCAATATGAAACTGCTTAGTTATTTCTTGCAAGAATGAAGGTCTTTGAGCACAATACCAAGTAAGCAGAAACATTACTCAGACTATCAACTGAACCACAGATTGCTTAGGCCATCTGAAGGCAGTTTTATGTGGCATTAACATGTAAATGTTAGGTAAATATGTCACTAAGAGCAACTAAGTATTGTTTCCGATGTTAAGCAGGATCTGCTTCCTCTGTTTCATTTCAGAAGACCAAAACCTGCAAGATTCTGCTCCAGGTCCACTTTTCTAAGCAAAGAGAGAAACTTGTGGCATAGGTGGCTGTCCAGCTGTGGAGTTCAGATCTCAGGTTCCTGTGCCAACACACCTCTTCTCCAGCTGGGCTCTGGCTTTGTCCTTCCTCTGGCTCACCCACTGTTGGACAGGTGATGGTAGATGTCTAAGGACAGTCAGGGATAACAAATGCTGCACTGAACGCATGAAAGTTCCTCTAATGAATCTCTATTGTAATTCCATCAGCTGGAAAAATGCATGTATTAAATACTACTTGCCACATAGATTAATATTTTTTGGAGTATTTATTGGCAAGAAAAACAGACTAGCAGGCTAACTGAATTTTATTCATAGCATATAAACTTGTTCTACAATTGTAGTCACTATTAAAAAGTCAACAAAAGGCTATAGTAGTATTTGAGCTTCTCTAGCAATTTCCTCTCTCACATTAGACATGCCTTACTTTCCCTTTGTTGTCCAAGTATTATTTGTATAGTGTTCCACTGTGCTTTGAATAGTTCTACAGCTGCTTTCTCAGATTAATTAAGAATAGAATTACCTTTTATTAAACAAAAGCTAATACTTCGTTGCCTGAGAATTCTCTATTTCAGATGCGCTGAAGGAAAAAAAGTTCCCTGCTCCCTAATTCCTGCAAAGCTCTCCGAGGAGACCCTGTCATATGTAAGTCTTTCTGTAGCTTCCTGGTTCTTGGGGTATCTTCCGTATAACTGCAGTTCTTCCTACTTGTTCCCTCTCTTATACACACACAATTTCAGAAAAGTAACTTACACTATGGCCTCTCACCTTGCAGTATCTGTGTGGTCTGAACAGGCAAGTATCTTAGAGATCAAATTTCTGCTTGTCAGCTGCATAAATGTGATCCAAAGCCTGGAGACCTCAGTGAACTCTGCAGGAGTTTGCTTGCTGAACAAGTGTTCATGGCCCATCACAGAAGAGAGATCTGGTCTACAAATAGCTTTTTATCTCTTCACACTGTGGAGCTTTTCCTGCAATTCACACCTCTGTAACATCCAGGTTACTCTGAATTAGGCTGGCAATCCAGGCCAAACACAATGAGGCATCACACAATTGTGTGTCTCCTGTCCAGGTTTTCCCACCCACATAAACTGAAGCCACAGGAGCTCTGTTTTACCACACTGGCTGCAGTCAGAGCCTCCTTCCCTGTCAGGCTACAAACACAGACTTTCAGGGCACTTACTGTCAGAAACTCTCCAATTTTTACACAACTGATCATGTTGCTCTTAGCTACACAGCTTCTGGTTTTTTTATGTAGAAGATTTTTTATTTTTTTTTTAAGATAACTGCTAAAAAAATAATGCAACTCACAAGTGTTAAGCTCACTTTTACAGAAAGGAGACAGCAAAGAGATTGGACAGACCTCATGAGATAGAATAGTCTTCTGTTGAAAAAAACCACCCAGCTATATCCCAGAAACTGGACCTTGAACATTATTAGGGGATTTCATTTTCTAGACATCTCCAGTGCTGAGCTGCTCTTATTTTCAACAGTGTGTACTTACATTCTCTCCTTGCATTTCTGTTGACAGAGAAACATTTAGAGCCTTAAAGCTGTGGGTTTTTTAAACTTAATAATTGCATGTTAGGCTCATGACATCCCTTCTTGGGTTTTATGCTTTCATTTCATTCTCAAAGTCTCAGTCTTACTAAGCTACATGGATCTTAGAATATTAATATGTCAATTATGTGATGATTTTTACTAGTCCCATCTTTTTTCAGAACCTCACAAATTATAATTTTATTATGTTTTGTGGTGGAAACATATTCTTGGTGTGAGTGATAAGACAGGTGTTTGTCATTTTGAAGACTCCAGTAAAGGTATTTCAAGGCTCTACTTAGCACCATAAATTCTTTTTCTAATAATCTATGTGAAATGTTAAAGAAGATTTTTCCATTCAGTTATAAAAACAGACCAGGGGAATTACCAGACATTTTCAAGTATCTTCGTATCTTTTCAGAGAGCAGTTCAAGAAGGACTCTGGACACAACTGGCGGTTCTGAACAGCACAGACTGGCAGGTTACGTCAGTCTCCCAAGCAGGTTTTCAGAAATGTGCACCATCTCTTGGGATCACTGTATGGTGGGAGGCTAGTGTTTCCAGAGGGGAAAAAAGGGATCACAGTGAAACACCAGTCAGAAAACTGGGAATTCAGGGATGGAAATGCTCTCATGTGCATTTCTGACTACTGCACTTCCTCTGCAGTACACTGTGTTGTGCTTTTGTTCAGTTTGTTTTGTGTTTTACTCTTTCCCTTGGGAAACCATAATCAAGCAAAACCACAGCACTTGCTGTCAAATACCTTTTTTATTTTTTTAATTTTCACTTGATTTCATCTCTCCTATTTATGCAATGCTTCACAGCTCTTTTCTGTGTATTTAAGTTCTAAGTATTTCCCTTAAAACATCTGCTGGCTACTTTCCTTGCCTCATGTTTTAGCCAAGTTATGCCTAAGAATCTTGAATTTTTTTTTCTTATGATAATGCTTCAAATTCTATGGTTAGCGGTTTTGTGGGTTTTGTTAATGCTGTAATTTCTCCTCTGCACTGTCCATTTCTATTCTAAGTATTCCTTAGAATGGGGCAGCTTCATTTTAAGAGATAATTTCTTGTTACAGTTGGTCTTTGATCTCCAAGTTGAGGTCCAGGCACAAGTGCAATTTGCAATTATTTCTTAACAGTAAAAATTACAATAGTAATTGTGCTGCCTTTTTAAAAGCAAGATTTGTCTCTGATAGTGCGTATTTGCAATTTGAGCTATTGTTCCACAGATGTAGAGATTTTTGAATGAAGAAATCTACCATCAAGAAACTGAAGAGTTCTTTGGGTAAATAATCCTCCTTTAATCTCTTTATCCTTTCACCTGAATTATTTATTCACCATAGATATAATAATAGAGAACAAAACCCTGCAATATTTCAGTCTTAATTGACAATTAGGTCAACATAATGCAGATGACCTTTTCCTTCTTTCTCATTCAGTTTTGCACAGGGTTAGTGAGTGGATATGGTGGCCAAACGACACTGCCACAAGCCCCTATACTAATTTCCCTAAGAGCAATGAGGCTATTAGCTTGCTTTGTCTAATTGTACATTTGTAGAAGCCTTGGGAAGATGGGAAGATTACCTTCTCAGGGGGTGCTATGAATTTCCATTTCAGTTAAATTTTATTTGAACAAAGTGAACATAAGTCACTTTTAAATAAAAATTGTTGGGTGTTTTTTTTTGTTTTGTTTTGTTTTGTTTTTTAAGAGTTTTTGCTCTCTGATTGGGAAAAAAGGAAAAGGAAAGGAACGGAAAGGAAAGGAAAGAAGAGAAAATAAAAATAAATTAGCTTTGTCAGCAAACAGGACACTTAAACGGCAGGTTTAGATAATATGTAACCATTAAAAAGAAAGAAGCTTCTAGAGTCAGAACTTAAAATACTATACATTTTTTATATTTTTCTGTTTTTATGACCAACTCTACTAAATAATGGAGTACTGTGATAACATACCCTATAAATATCTTTACATAAACGGAGCTCACTAGACGTATTTGCTTGAGGATCCAGATTAGTTTCTAGGTTGAAATATTGCTATGTAGCTTTAAGAAAGTAGAAAGCCTAAGTGTTATTGCTGTGTATCAGAAATGATGGGGTAGCGGAGAATATGACTGGTAAGCAGTTACTTAGATTAATGAGGAGGATGACGTCTGCAGTCCACTAAAGAGCATCGGCGATCACTCAGACACCTGAGATGCTGCACAGTGAGGATATTCAGACCAGAAAAAGTTCAAATATAACACTAAAAATACGTAACTTTTTGCTAATAAATGAAACTTGTAGTCGTGATCAGTGTATTCATAACCTAATTAACAAAGGAGATTAGAAGTTAGTGGGAGATGCATAACAAGAGATATCATCAGTAAAAATACTCACGAATGAGAAACTGATTAAATCGATATAAAGGGGCATCATGAACTGGATTTTGACCTCAGGGTGCATTGCTCATCTATCTCTGTACCGCGTTACACTTGCTGTGTACTATTCTGCCTGAGTAAAGGGATCTGCATGGTGAAGCCAGTCCTGAAACACATCTCTTCTTAGAGGTAATGGAGTGAAACTGTGTTTGGTTTTATTTGTAATGAAGATTTATTCCAGGGACTGCAGAGGGGAGGAGAATGAAGCAACCAAACCCACATTCCTAAATCAGATGGGGCTCAATTAAGTGAACTTTCTGCCTTTGCATTTCTCTATATCTTGATAGATAGTAGTTAATAATTTTAATTATCTGCAGCCAAAATAACATAGCATCTTGATATGAACAGCTTGTCAGGGCAGGTAAATGCACAGGGCTTTGTAAAACTGACACTGTCTCTGTGGGTAGCATCTGCTCTTCATGGAAGGTCATGAAGTGCATAAGGTATGTTTGAAATTTTAAATAAGAAATGGTTCTTCTGTTTTCTGGCTAGCTCCAGCTTGAGGATTCGGCCACGTCAAGGTTGAATTGTGTTTGTTATTGATCAGTGCTAGCTGTGATTATGAGCCTGGAGGGATGAAACAGGGATTAGGACTAAACTGGCAGATCTTGTAGATGTTGGGAAGAGAAAGGCAAGCAGAAACACCCAGCCTTTGGCAATGATATTGTCCCAAACTCACTTCTCAGTGTATCATCTCACTCAAAAACAGACATAAGATTACTTCATTGACACCAAACAGATAATCCAGCATCCATGCTTATCGAGCAAGTAATATTCATTGCCATGTCTAGTTGGCTTTCAGGCCATTACCGGAACTGTGAAGATGTGTGTCCAAATTTCAGGTTATTTTACTTAACTGGCCACTGTTTTGTTTCATCCAATAGCTTGTCAAATGACACAAGCAGTTTTGGATAATTAAATAAATATATACAAATTAATTCCCTATATTTCTCCACTCCGCTGTTCCAAAAGACAGAGGAAAAATACCTTTAACAAACACATTTTGAAGGAAATTATAATTTTCTTCATGTATGAGTAATGCAATATTAAGCACATACCTCAACTCTTGAATTATGTCTGCATCTGTGATGTTAGTGATCAAATATTCATTGCCTTGATTATTCAAATAATTAGACATTTTATCAGTTTTTTTGAAAAGCTCAGAAGTAAAAAGGCAAATCCCTTGAAGGAGTGTTCAATATTTAGTTTACTGTCAGCACAAAAGTCACCAGGCAGGAGGATACTGTCACAGGGAAAAAAAAAAGTGTTTGTTTCAGAAGGTCTCAAACATTCAAAGTGAACGTTTCAAAACTTTTGCTGTGTTGTAGCTACTTCTCTCTCAAAAACTGGAGGCCAGATCCTCACCTGGGGATACTTATCACCGTTCAGCAGCGTTAATGGAAGGAGAGAAAGGCCAGCCTGGGGAGTGCTGGTCTTGGAGTCAATCTGTTACAAAGCTGAAGGCGCAGTCAAGCACCCATTCTGCTTTAACTTAAATGGTATTTGAAGACAGAACTGTGAGGAAAAACTACATTTTACCCTTGCAGAAGAGGTGACACATATGCACAAAAATAGATTTAAAGGTCACGTATAATTAAAACGATACATAAATTCCTTGGTTTCTTTACGGAAAACAAACAGGAGCGCTGATGAAATTCCACCATTTTAAAGGTTGTAATTTAGCAGTGACTTAAAAATAAAAATTACATATTTAGATCTCTATTATGGTTAATTGTTTCAAATTTTCTGACTATTGTGTGGATGTCGGGGAACATGAGAATGAAATCAGCTCGATGCTCATGCATAATGTGAGAGAATTTTTTTGTTTGTTATAATTTCTACCCTTTCATATTAATTGTAATCAGCAGATAATGCAGGATCTCGTTGTCTTGCTAATGATAAATTCAAATATAGCAACAGTATTTTTCATTCTTCTTATTTATTTATTTCACCCTGAATGTACTCAGTGTCAAAGAAAGAACAAGGGCAGCTTGTCAGCGTTCATGCACTGTAGAAAAGGGTGTGTGTAGAGTGTAGCTTATTTTTTGAGAGAGATGAAAATATAAAAATATTTCCCATCACTTTTTGTTACAGATTTAATGCTCTAGAGGCTTATGGAATAAGCAGAAATATACTCTCAAAAATGCCAGAAGTGGCTTGACTTAAATATTATTTTACAGGTTTAATCATTCTAAGCATTATATATAAAAAAGAGGTCAGCATGAATGCTTCATAATAAAATACTGTTACAATTATGCATAAGTATAGGTAACATTTTATTATATAAGCACATTATGAATTTAGACAAGAATCTGGGGAACAGCTCACAGAATCACAGAACGTTTGGAGTTCAAAGAGACCTCTGGAAATCATGTATAAGACAGAATAAATCTATCAGATTGTTTCTAGAACACCTTTTCCTTTGGGATAGTGCATATCCATTATATTACAAAAAGCAGAATAGTGATGAACAGCAAAAAATCATAACTCTAAACATATTTGCATGGTAATTCTGGCCCTATCGAAGTCCGTAAAGGTCTGGAAACTCATTTTACCCTCTGTTATTCCTGACAGACCCACAGGCTGCAGTAGTGCAGATGAACCGTGGTCAAGGACAGGCACGTGAAGCCCTCAGGGCTATATGAGCAGAAGGCGACCAGACTCGCAATGGAGGAACTTCTTCCAAAAGTCCCAGGGTAAGTGGGCAGGTCTGATGCTCCCTACTGAGCGCTCACACACTCAGCGGCTACAGATGTGAGAAACATTAAATTAGGCATAGGCCAACAGATCTGGAGCACTTGGGCCATTTGATTTCAACATCTTAACCTACTCCGTTGCATTAATGAATAATACAGAGCTAAAAACACAATGACATGTTTTTCTAACTGAAGTGTTTGAGGTACTTTTACAAACATGCAAATAGTCAAATAATTCCTACTGATCCATATTCAAGCACTACATTTTCAAGTGGCTTTTCTTCTTCCTCAATACTAGATCAGAAATAAAAAGATTGCAGTTGTTACAAAGGAGTCAAGGAGAAAGAGGACAGCTGAGAGCATTAAAAGCAGGCACATGTTTTTTTTTCATTTTGTTTTTGTTATCCTTCAAACTAAGACATGACCTCACTGTGCTCTTCCCTTCAACAGTGATTTTCTATTCATACTGGAAAATCTAGGGTTTCTATGAAACTCAATCAAAATGCTAAAATAATTCTCTAAGCAATATATAAAAACTAAGTTGTCTTGTGAGTGCCAAACAAGTTTGAGCATCAGTAAAATAATCCACTGTATCTCTCTCTCTCTGAGGGACATTATAATTGCTGAATAGCATGGGTTTTATAGAGATACTATTTATTGCCAGCAAAATGCAAGAAATAACTGGCTGGTGTCAAACTGGGGTATGGACTGTAAGCATTGCATGAGAAATAGAGGAGAATCCTCTGAATCCTTTTTTTTTGGGGGGGGTGATCTCTGCATTGAATGACTTTCAAATTCAGCTAACACCTATGCTCTTCTATTCCTTGTGTAGTCCATCACTGCAAGATTTTGCAAGATCTTACACAATAGTGATTATGAGCAAGAAATAGAGCTATAGAAATATTCTTTTTGAAAGCAGTCAGTTAAACATGTAACTCACTCTTCTCAATGAGGAGTAAACAAAACCCTAAGTGAAAATCCTACAGTGTATTTTGTATTAACTCTCGTAACAAGATGTGACCTTCATAGTTCTCCAAGCAAGTGTGTACACAAAGCTGCGTGTATAGTTCTAGAACCAACCTTGTCCTAGAGAAACTGCTGAGCACAGTTTTTATATTGTTATATTAATGCAATTTATTTACTGTGAAATGTTCACATTATTGAATCCTATTTTATACCAGTTGGTCACACTGTGAAAAGCAAACTATCCAGCTTAAATAAATAGAACACCACCACTGTGCTGGTAAGTCAGAAGGCAGGCTATTCTGTATAATAGAAATGCAAATACGAATGCAATTGTTATTTCATGGATAAATTGAACTTACAGAAAGGTGGTGCAATGTTTTTCCCTTACAGAAAGGTGGTGCAATGTTTTTCCCCTCTTTTGTTCATATAATCATTAGGTCACATACTAATCCATCCTTCGTTTGCCATACACCATACATTTTAGTACACTGCTGTTATGGAAGAACGGTATTTCAAAAGGGCTTACGAACATTTATTTCCTGATCTACTACCTCGGTGACCAGAGGCTGAGGTATTGAATTATCAAAGGTCTCTAAAAGTTATTTCAAAGACATATCCTCCTTCCTCAAGATTTCTTGAGATAAAAGCTGTTTTCCTGTTGGTCTCTCATGTTGGAGAGTATTCTCAGTAGAGCATCCTTTTAGGCAGCTCTCAGATCTCCAAACAATAAGCTGATGACCATACAACTTACTCACTGTGTTCTCTATTTTTGCACTCATTTCAAGGTTCAGGAATTATATTAATTACGAAAAAAATGTATGACAAGGAAAAATGAACATACGCTGAACTTAGTAATAAACATTTTTTTTTTTGGTAATTTTTTTTTAGTGTTCTAAAAGGCTGGTGAATATATTGTTAACATTGTGGTTCTGATTTTTTGTTATTTTTGTGTACACAGTGAAGTATCACAATTGGAGGACTGCAAAGTGTAATTAGCTGCAGGGGTCACTATTGAGGGACAGGAACTGAAGGCTCTGGGCTGGGCAGACTTTTGGACCACAAAGAAATACACAATGAGGTACTGGGTACTGAAAGTGTGGGTTTGATGGTTATCCTAGTAATCCTACTTTAATACTTCTTATATGTAAATTGGCCTTGAAAAAGGAACCTGTGTACAGAGCATTCTGTGACTTTGAAGCTCTCAGATGCATGGTAGACCCACTTGAATAAGCAGCTACATTTCTTGGTGCTTATCCAAGGCAATGAAACTGTGAAACTTTTGAGGATCACCTTTCACATTGAATCTGTTTTCTCCAGGAAATAAATTCTCACTTCAGCTTGGCCTGTGCTATATAAGTATACAAATCAAGACGTTTTTTTCTGATTGAAAAGACACACAGAGATTGCTCGAGGCTATTAATACCGTTCTTGTGTGGAATAAAGAGAGAGAACCAAGAGAGAGCTCTAAAGTGATAATACACACACAAAGACTGCTGTTTTTCCAACATGGCACACCTTCATCACCATTTGCTCAGGGAAACAGTGCTTTCTTTATATTTTAATTACACTTACAAGGATTCCTGCTACGGTGTATAAAGGTGGGATTCAGTACCTGTATTAAGGCTACAATTTTGAAAATTAGCTGAGGAACTACACTATCTGAAAGATCTGGATGAGAACCACAAAATATTTTAATTTCAATTCACAATTAATGTTGAAATGGAAGAGAAATTCCAAACTAGCTTCTAACCTAGGACTTTTATGCTCCTACCCTTAACAGCTTTGAATCAGAATTTATCTTCCAGTCGAGTCAGATTCAGTTCCCCTGTAAAAGACAGAAGGCTTCTCATTGATTTAAATGAGGGCTCAATGAGGTGCCAATGGATCATACATTTGAAATTATTATTTTAAAATTTTGTTTCTTCTCTACATTCTGTAAAGGTTATTTCTTCAATATGATAGAAAGAATCAAGGGTCTTATAAGGCACTTCTCTTTTAGTGCATTTTAAATAATCCTTTCCCAGTTGTAGGTAAAAAGATCCTTATCTCCTGGAGATAAGAATAGGAGATAGTCCTGTCATATAGATCATTTTTGCTTGCTTGTCTGAAATTTTTATTACAATGTCAGATCCTCCACAGAGCAAAGAAAATGACAGGAACAGCCTGGACAGCATTCTCTAGTGCTTGCTGAGGTCTTTAGCCTTTAAATATTTCAGGCAGCATCTCTGATTCAGAATGAAAATGGACAAGGGAAAATATGGTCTGAGTTTTTCAGGATGGGAGTTGCGGGAAGAGCCAGAGATGAGATTTATAAGGGTATGGAATAGGTTTCTAGTGGAAAGTTATGGCAAATTAGCCTGAATATAGTACTCAAATATATGGCAGGAAGCAATTCCAGAGAGTTATGGCAATAAGCAAAGTAGCCTACAGGTCTTTTTCATCTGGACAGTTTGGGAATGAGCCTGTGATTGCTTTCTCTCACATCCCAGTCTCTAGCTGGTAAGCAAGAAGGGAAAAAAGTCAATATTTGTTTTTAAAAGTGCTCCCATTATTTTGTTCTCTGGCCACTAGGTCATCGAATTCTCTGTGTACTCATTACTGTAAAGCTGAGTTGCCCACTTACCCTATAACGCTCTGGAAACAATTTTGACTGTGGAAAAGAAAAACAACAGCATCTTGGAGGTGGTGGCAGGAAAGCAGGGGGACAAAAACAGAAGGGGAAGACCGAAACTGTTCATCTCATCACTCCCCTTGCTGCCATAAGAGCATTCAGCTCAAGAGAATATTTTTCAGGCTGTGTACAATCTGCTGCGTTTTTAAACGTCTCAAGTGATAGTGAGTATTTTCTCACTACTTACTGGAAAGTTAGAGTGTGTCAGTTCAAACTAATAAATAACTGGTTTGCCAGTGACATTTACAAGTTGCCTGCTCCACTGAGCTCAGTGCGCAAGTTAACAGCTCACATTCTAAAGTCAGTTCCTTAATTATCTTGTCTTCCCCCCAAAGATTTGTCAGGAAGCCTTCTGACGATATCCCAGATAGATGTGCTGTACCAGTGAAGCACCGTTTTGACTTTGACAAGCTTTCTGGGTTATTGAAGATGCTTTGCATGGTAGGAGGAAGTTACTCAGCAGTCATTTCAGTGCTTGTTCCTCCCACTCCTGCCAGATTTTTCCTTAAAATGCATTTCCTTGAGGGTTATTCTAGTTTTTCATCATTCATTCAACAGAAAGAAAGAAAGAAGAAAAATCTTCCCTCAAACAATGTTCTGTATTATTGAAGGCAGTTTGAGGAAAAGATCTTGTATGTAGGACAGAGTAGACTATAAATCAACACGGAAAGGACAAAAGGAAGTTTAGCAGAGAGTATGGAATCCAGAATATTTTCATAAAGAAATTCTTACTTTTTAAATAGACTTAAGCTCTTTTCCCTTCTTCAACAATTTTTCCACTGAAAATTTTTTATCAGCAGTCATGAGACAGGGAGAGACCAAAAGATCCTATTGCTGTGCCATTTCATCTATTTTTCTCTCTCCTTCATGAAACATTACAGAGGATAAATAAATATAAAATTTAGGCTTGTGGAATTATACATTGAGTATATGCAGAAATTAATTATAATTCCTTCTAAGTAAATTCTTATGATCTCATCAAATTACTATTTTAAAAATCATGATTTAAAAAAAAAAAAAAAACCTTTTCACATTGAGTCTCTCAAATATACAAAATGTAAATTAATTATCAGAAAACCGGCCTTAATGAATGCATTAAATCTGTTCCATGGATGGTTATACAGACACTGAGAATTTCTATTATTCATATCTAACATCACCTACCATGGCATAATAATGAAATCATCAAGCCATCTTATTTCCTGCAACCTCGGCACAGAAATTAGAAAGAAAATTTTGGAACAAAAATATACTGTGATTGTGTTAAAATATTTTACTCCTGAGCAACTAAAGTAAAAAAAATCCCACAAACGCCTCAATATGTTATTTGACAGAATACTTGCTTACTGGAAAAAAAATAAATGCAGAAGGGGGCATCTATTTTTGCCCTGGTAAAGTATAGAGCATCCATATAACCAAGCTGAAAAATATGTACTAGCACTAATGAACAATACAACCAAAGTGACTGAAAATACACTTTCCTAGAAGATTTAATACTTTGCTTTAAAGCTAGGATGGTATTTCAGAGACCTGTCAGTGCTTTCATTAACTTAAATGATGGAAGACTGTACTCATGTAAAATTTGCAGTGTACATTAAACTATCAAGGGTAAGAGGATTCTTAAAGCCAGAATTAAGATTCAAAATGATCCTGATAAATTGTAAAGATGGTCAAGATTCAATGAGATGACATTCAAAGTGGACAAGTAGCGATGTACTATATAGTATCACAGAGAAGACCTCAACATCAGTTGAGGTTAATTGAAGTATTCTGAGTCCTTTCTAAACACAAGATGATTGGACTAACTCTGCTCTTGAGACCTTTCCAATTATTCTGTGATTACATACACAGATTAAACCGTACCTTGCAACCTATAACCTAAGGGAAAAGAGTGAATGCAATCATTCTAAGACGAAACCAGCAGACATTTCTAAGGGACAATGACACTTGTGATATTGAGAGTATATAACCACACAAGTTTTTAATCTATATTCCAGTAAGTACCTAAAGATGCAACTGATGACAGATCTACCCCAAAGACCAAAGATTGCAACGTGTTTATTTTGCTTGGAAGGTACTTAAAATGAGTTTTAAAAGCAAATGGCAACAAATGCAAGATAAAAACCCTGTAATCCAGTCTTTGCTTAAGACACTGTTCTGTGACAGTTTTTTTTACCTCTGAAAGATGTCACGGCACGTGTACAAAGAAACAAGGAAGGTAAACAGTGTAACTGACATTAATCGTACACTATTCTCCACTTCAAATGTCCAAAAAATTATCTACATTATTCAGCAGGTTTGACACTTGCCATGATAGTCAAACAAAGCCTGTTCTTCTTTCTTTTTCACTATCCAGCCTACAAAATCTCTCTCATTCCTGCAAAGGACAAGACACAAGAATTATTATTGCATCCACCCTTCTACAACGATAAGCTCCACACAATTCTCCCCAGCCATTCTTTCTCATACTTCTGACACACAATACGGGCTGAGAGATTTAGATGCTGAATCCTCTGTAATGCTGTTAACCACAGCAAGAAAATAACTCTGCTGACATATTTTAAGGTATTTGTAGTCACAGTTAATAAAGTCAGGCAGTCAGAACTAGATATAAAAAAAAATGCTTGAGCTAACACTACAGGGTTGATTTTTTTTTTAATTATTATTATTATTTTTCAAAAATGTCTAATTTGTGTATGTAATAGTGGCATTGACTAAAACCGAGAAAGCCTGTAGCCTCAGTGGTGGAAATGAAAATGGTATCCATCTTTAGAATGAAGCAAATTAAAGAACATAATTCCTATGGGCTCTTATAAATGGATAAGCAAAGTGAATTTGGGACCAAAACTTTAAGCACAGATCGGTTTTAGTAGTTGTCATATAAGCAATGAGTACTAAGGCAGAAGGCATTCAAAGGTTCCAGATAGCATTTAGGTATTTTGATCCTAATGAAAAACTATGGGGTTGATGACCTCACTGGCATTCATTTGGAAATATCCCAAGCTTTTGGTAGAATTTTTTTTTAAAAAGAAAAAAACCTCTCCTGGGTGTCTTAGTGGTTTATACAGTGGCTGTTTGGGCTGAGAAACTTCATGGTCCTTTCACTAACTGTGAAATGAGTATTCTTTGCTACCTTGGTTTTGCCCAACGCTAACTCCAAATGAGTGTCACGCTCTTGGTTTTAAAACTAAAAGATTGGGAAGCACTTCTCAAGAAAAATTCTGAAAAGAGAATGCCAGGGAGTGACTCTGGCTAGAATCACAGATTTTTTGCCTGGAGAAATAAAATAATAGGATGCTATGAGGATAGGTCAAAGAATGAATGAGTACATTGCAAAGGAGAATTAAAGCATAGGATACATTTGCTGCTGCCATCTGAAATACACTTGCTTTTGGTTTTGTTTTTTTTTTTTCTCCCCAGGAAAAGGCTATAGTTTAACCATAAATTAAACTGCTATCATTTATATGCTTCTTGCATCAAGAGAGGTCCAAGAAATACTTACGCTGTACATACCGATACTTTATGCTGTGCGTGCTATATACAGTTCATTAGCAGGGCACTCCCAGATGCACTAGTATACAAGGTGTTCAGTATATTACCGGAGAGCCTTCTGTGGGTCCTTCCTCAAATTCTGTGTGTTATTTAAATGCCTGATTCCAGTCTCTGGTGCAGCCTGGAGAGTGCTGCTGCTTCCAGCTGCTTCCAGGTTAATGCTGACAGTTCATGGAAGGAGTTTCTGCCCAGTTTGGATGTGGATGAAAATTTTTTACAGACTGTGTGCTGAAAATCCCTTAAAGAAGCAGAAATCCCTTAAAGAACTAGAAATGCCTCTCCTGAGCATTTCTTGCCTACATTTATTATTTTTCCTCTTATTTTATTATTTTTGCTTTTCTGTTGTCTCTCTACAGTCACAGAGCTGGGTGATCTCCCACTCTGAGCAAAGGATGCTACATATTGCACTGTCTCTATTTCTGTGGCTCTCCAGTAACCAAAAAATACATCTGAAGAATGTCATTGAAGCATCTGTCTTTCCTATCTGGATCACTGTAGAGTAGACCTCACCATTATAGAAGGGTTTCTTCACAGCAATATTTGTGGGCAAAGTACAGTTTAGAAAGCAAAGCAGACATTTTTAAACAAAAATTCAATAGTATGTTTTGCAGAAAGAAAACCTCCCTCTCTCCAGAAACAGTCTGGGGAGTAAACTGGTTCTTGGAAGCTTACCTGTGTTGGTCAAGTTTCTCCTGACAGGAGGTTGTTTCATCTCAAAGCTGTTCTGATAGAAAATATGTCACTTGGCCTTGTTAATGTGTCTGATTAAGTCAGAATCTGCAGAAAGTGAGTCCAAGAAGAATTGTAAACAATTATTTTCACACCACCTACTGAAAAAAAGATCTGCTGTTGAACAAGAGAAAGCCACAGTGCAGGTGGGGTGTCAGAGTTGCTTACAGTTAGAAAAACCCCATAGCCATAAACTTCACAGCACATATACAGCGACAGCCTCTGCACAGGACACGAGGTGAAGAAAATGAGGCTATTTTCTGAATACCAATGACCCACAGCACTGGCAATGAGGCTGCCCATGCTTCACCTGAAGCAAACAGAATTGTTTTTGCTTTAATGCATGTTCATTCACTATGAATTGTTTTCAAAGTCATGTTCTTGAACCCAGTAAATTCTGCCCACCATTTCCACCTCTGTCCTATGAAAGGATGTGGAAAGACATAGTGGCTAACACTAATTCTGTTCTCAGCTCTGTCCAGCTGCACGTGTAGACTTGATTTAACAGATGCTATGTTGGTATTTGGCCCATTGTTTGCATGTTGTTTATCTTCTTCCCCTTGGTCAACTGGAGCTTCAGGGTCTTACATCCAGGTTTCTCCTTGTAGTATATGTTCAGCTGCTTCTACACGGACCATTTGGGACATCAGGCCTTCAGAGAAAAGTGCTGCCTTTTCTTAAGCTACGTTCAAATGATGTAAAGTGAAATACTGGCTAATAAATTAAGAGTACAATTGACTGCTTCTTTTTCCTTTATTTTGTATCTTCTCAAATTTTGTGGTTAACACCAACCAGAAATTTAATGCCACCCCACTGAGGAGGAAATATTAGTTAATAATGTGAATTTAAGTATTCAGGCAAAACATCTAAAATAACACTGTAATACCTGAAGAGATAGTCTTCATTTCTTAGAATAACTACAGATAATTAAAGTGTTATTTTAAACACACTGAAATACTAATTATTGCTTTAACTGAGATTCCATTTATAGAAAACTACATTTAAAATTTCATCAAGAAAACAAGTGTTAGCAGGATCATTCATATCTATCTTGTTTGTGGAACAACAGTAAATTCAGTTTATCATTAAGATATTCAAATTAATACAACATGAACCAGCACATTTACCAGGAGAAAATTTCTTGTCATTTCTGGAGCTCAAAGCAACCAGAAAGCAAAGGGGAAAAAAAACCCTAACCAAACCCAAACCCAAACCAAAACCAAACCAGCCAACCCAAAAAAGACCTAAAAAAAAAAAAAAAAAAGGATATTACAGGTTACAGGTCAAATTTGAGGCAGTAAATTTTAAGTTTTTTCTCTCTACTCAAGGCAGAAACTCAACACAAATACATAGTAACAACAAAAAACTGACACGGGCTGCCACTTCCTTCCACATTTACTCAACTAAATTGTCCCCTGTGCTGTGATAAACTTTAAGAGAAAATCGTTTTCTTTTTAACCTAAAAATCTAAAGAAGACCACCTGTAGAACAGGGAACATATGAGACATTTTGCACTTCTCTACATGAGTTTGTACCCAAACATTTTTGCCTTGAACAACAAAGGACTGGATAGAGAGAGTTCATGGAAATAATTACAGAACGTTGCAGCTACTCACTCTTGCAGTGCTCGTTTAACCTGTACCCTGCAGGATTCCCATTTACTCAGGACCTCTGAGGAGCTGGATTACTCTCGTCAGCGGGAATTAAAGACACTTAAGAAAAAGAAGAACAGAAAAGCACAAGCTTTACAAGCCAACCTCATCTGTCTGTCAACCAACTCTTGCGCAAATGTCACAGCCCAAATAATTAGTGCAGAACCTCCTTTCATGGAACATAATGGCACAGAAACAGAAAATCTTCCCAACAGTATCACAGGGTCATGATCCCCAGCAATTTAACCCTTACTGAACCAGATTTTATCAGGGGAGTTTTGCTTCCCAAGTCACTTACTTCATCTCAGATGAGTGCTCAGGAGATTTGGGGCTGAAGCACACTGCCCTATTGAAGGTTGTAGCCCAAGTTAATTTTTCTCTGTATCATGATTGCAGAGGGCACATCACTGTTCAAGACAATTTCCGCACAGCTGCTCATGCTACATTCCTCCCAAAACATCTACTGTTTTCTTCCTCTTGCTCCTAAACTATGATTTATAATTATATTATATTTACTATTTATATTTCTATGATTCTTTCACTGAAGTTTACTAAAGTGTGAAGAAATAACTCAAGGGAGCCTACATTTCAGAGAAGCAGATAAAGGCTGCAATCAGTAGTACAACTGCCGATTCTCATTACTGCAAATACATTAATTTTCTTAGCTAGTTCTTTAAGACATAGTCAAAATTATCTTCTATCGTAGTGTATAAAAGAAACCTAGCAAACCACCTCAGCCTTTTAGAAATCAGATATGAAAGAAGGAAGTGATGTATATTGACACAAGGAACCAAATTTGTTTGCTTATTCTTGTAAGAGTGCAATGATAGGCTTCCAAGTTTAGAAATTATTTACTTTCTGAAATACTTTTTAGAGAGTGTATTATGGTCTTATTCACAATTGGCCTCAGAGAAGGACATGGACCTGGAGCTTGTTCAGAGTAATTTAATCAATTTTATACAAAAAAGAAACAGCTAACCATTATGGCCCAAGTCAATACTAAAACGATTTCCCAAAACTAATTTCAAAGTCACTTCCAGGAAACAACTGGTAGCTTCAAAATTCTGAGGCTCAAATATAAATTTAATTTTCTTTAAAGTCTGTAATTGAGCTTTTTTAATAAAAATCATGGTGTACTGCCATTTCCTTTAAATAAAATGTTGTGCATTGTATGGCATGTCATTTTGTTCCTGCTGACTCCTCATTTTAAAACATGAATCAATGTATTTTGTAAGGTTTTTACCACCTCATAGTGGCTAGAATTATAAACGTAACTAATTTGCTTACAAGAAAAATAAACACATGGCATAAATTTAATCTGCCAGCCTACCTACCAGATGGAGAAAAGAACGGGCCAAGCCACTGTTTAATTGTTTAATCACACCAGTCTGTGGTGACTTACTCGTAAATACAAACAAGTCCACTTGCACCTTTGGGAACTCATGTTTTCTCCCAGTTTCTGAAAATGCACGGCAGTTAATACTTTATTCATAGGTTAGACAGATACATGGTATGATCATGAGATAATGAGGAAATAACATCTTGATTACTACTGGCTCATCTGGACAACTGTATCTATCAACTATACTTGAGAGCTAAACTATTCCATTTATTGCACTGAGTCTACCTCTGATTAATTTGAAAAGTCTTATGTTTTGATGAACTTTTGCTGTTAAATACTATAAATATACTGGAAGTAAAACATAGCAATTCCACAGACAGTATCACTTGACTAAGCAAGATGTTTATTCAGATACCATCAGTGGATGCTCTGAGACAGCCTTCACAGGAGAAGGATTTGGTTAATGCCAAGAGACGTATCAGATTTTGGCTCATTTTTGGATACTTTAGTTCCTGTTTAAATCAATAGAATTATTCTGAGGGATAAAAGTATACTCAGAGGAGCAAAGGATGGTAAACAGTTGTCTCAGAATATCTGCTGTTGGCTATGGAGTGGGGAGGGGGACAACTCCTGCAGCAGTGCTGACTTGTTGAAATATCGCCTGTAAAGAAAAGGCACATTCTACCTTTCCAAAAAAGCAGCATGACACCCTGTCTAGATGTTTGAGTGACTGTGTTGTCATTGATATGATATACCTAAGCAATCCTCACATGTTCTACAGAGCAGATAAATTGGACTTGGTGGAATATTAGGGACAAGAGGAGGAGAGATATGTGTTGGAGAGGACAGGTGAGGTCATAAACAAAAAAACCCACACATTTTCATCAAGGACTGCAGGAATGTTGGTATCTGCCTACCACTAGATGTGTTCAGGAACATTCCGCATAACTTTAAATTCTTCAGTTTGTGAATTTTTGTCTGCCACCTCTCCATCTTTTTTATTTTCCTTTTGTTGTTGTTGTTTGTTTGTTTTGGTTTTTTGTTTGTTGGGGTTTTTTGTTGGTAGGGCAATGCAAGGGGATAAAAGTATAGAGGGAAGATAGAAAGAAGGAAAAAAAGGAGATAAAGCTGCAATGAACAATTAAATATATTATTAAAATAGTAGGAAGATTAGCATAAACTCTACAGATACTTTTAATGCTGGCTATGGGGGAAAAATCTTTTGTCTGAGAGTTCTCTTAATGTTTCTAGGGTACATTTAGACCATAAAAAAATCCTATGGAAATATCAATGTGAATATGATACCAAAAATAAGCTGCAAATCTCAAAGAAAAAAAATTACCTTTAGAAGTACTTACCCAGGTACATGGTAGATTTTCTGTCAATATCACATTGTCTTTTAATAAGCACTGGATGGCTTTTTGAAAATAACACTGTAGTTCAAGCAGAAGTTAGAGGGCTGATGCAGCAACCACTGGGTGAGGTTCTGTGGTCTTTGCTATGCAGACAGTAGGACTAGATTATCATAATGGTTGCTTCTGGTCTAAAATCTATGAGCCCATGAATCATGGTAATGATACTGCCGCCAAGTCAATTAGTGGCATATATTCCAGGAGAAAAAATTCATTATCATACATTCACCTTCTGCCTTGACACCTGTGGAACTTTCTGTTAGGTCATTTACCTGTGCTGAATTCTTTTGAGTATTTCAACCAAATCACTTCAGCCATGGCCTCTGGATTCAGAAACCTGTAGAAACAAAGCCTCTGGCTCTCTCAAATTTCTTAGCTTGCTTGATGTGGCTAACAACAGACATGCCGTACCTAAGGATTTGATGTGAACTTTTCCTTCCCACCACTATAGACATCTAGGACAAGAGATCAGATAATAATTTTTCATGAGATCACAGAGAAGACTGAAAAGATAATATGATAAAATGCGTATGTGTATGTTTGCATGTATATATAACTGTCTGTAATACGCGTGAATTTCAGAAGAGATTACACACAAACATGAAAATGTTTGGTTTTGCCTACAAATAGGAGACACTATTATTCCAACATTTAGGAATCTTGCACAATTTAAATGCCTTCCCACTTCTTTTGGCAGTTTCTGATGTGCATTCAAATAACTACGAAGTAGAAAGGAACCACAGTTTAACTGTCCTATCTCATAAGCTCAGTCTACTTCTGATTGATTTGAAAAGCCTCTGGTATGAGGTTTGATGACCTTTACAACGTATATCAGACAATATCAGATCATCAAGTTCAGTGGGTCCGTAAGTACTATCCATTCTGTGTTTCAAGTCAGCAGCTTCACTGAGTCTTACCTGGACCTCTGAGAGACCTCTCAGTTTCCTGCTCCAACCTCCAAAAAGATTCTCAAGTGCTCGGAAGTCTGTGCTTTTGATAAAGTCAAGGCAAGACAAATTATTATTACTTTTGCCATTTATGGTGCTACTACTTTTTTTTTTTCAAGAGCTGTTCTTTCAAAGAACCACTTTTTTGGTTATAGATTTTGCACAAAGCTCCTGATGGTGAACCCAAGTTAGGAGCACAGAGGACACGCAAGAGTTCTGGCCCCTTTCAAATTTAATAAATTGATCTATAACAGATGGCTAATTACAAAGTTAATTACTAACTGATCTTAGTAACTCTTAACTCTTCCAAAAAATTTGTCTGGCCAAACATACTATGTCCTAGGCTGGTGTAGAGACTAAAAAAACACAGAGTATCTGTTGTCCTGATGACTTATTTTAATTCTAACTGTGACCCTTTATCAACCACAGAGCTTTATTCAAGACTAGCAAGGGCTGAATAATTGGATTTGCTTGGTGAGTAACCTTCTTACTCAGCCAATTAATCCAGGAAAAAAAAAAAAAAAAAAAAAAGGAAAAAAAAGTGGGGGAAAAAGGACAAAAAAGAGCCACTGATCTCCTGTGAATAAAACACCTAGAGGATCAAAGACTGGATTTGCTCTCCCAGCACCACTGCCAGTGACTGCCTGTGATGTACGCTTGGCCATACTGCTCCTGCACCATATTGCTGACGTGGGCACATCATCAGGATTTCCATTAATCTGGAAGCTCAGAATGAGCTACTGAGGTACCAGACATTCATAAAGATGGAACAGATGCCCAACATCATCAAATTTAGCCTGACAAAATTTCTGGCTGAAGAAAGGTAACTTGTCTGCCAGAGGTGTGTGATAATCTTAAACATGCATGCTTTGATGGACAGGCCAGTGCAACGCTTGATCCTGTGCTCTGTGGTTGTACTTCCTCAACAGGATTGCTCATGTCCCTATGGCTGGGTCTCTCCTGGGTGGGTCACAGCTCTTCTAGCCTCCCAAGTAAATCCACACTGCAGCTGGTGACCCCTGCATCATGAAGGCTTGGGGTTTTTTTTGAGAGAGCCAAGGCTCTTTGAAAGTAAAGGCACAGCCCACAATTCTCTGCATTCTGAGCTCTCAAACTGGGGTCACACATAGGCGTCACCGTTCTGCCCCATATAGCACACCTAATAAAAAGGATCCCTGTGCTCCAGCACCAAGAGGCTGTTCATTTAGCATGCTGGCTGCCCCAGATAGCAAATCTGAGCCATCCACTCTGTCCGCCTCACTGAGCAGGGAGCGCTGTGCCCTACTGCATTTCTGTATTCATTCCTGGCAGCTGGGCTGGAGAAAGTGGGGGATGCAGTGAATAAATCAGTCACCGGCTCTGGTTGAGCCCAATAGGCAAGAAGAGGAGCTGTGCTTTGGATTCTCCGTTGTTCTTCAGCTAATGTAAATCAACTTGTCTCTGCTGGCATCAGTGGAAATGAGCTGATTCATGCCATTCTTCTTGTTTACTTACTGCATCTTAATGACTGCCAGGCACAAAACCACTTGACTGAGGACATTAGATACAAAGGCTTTATACCCTTAATGTTCTGTTCAGTTAAAGACAAACAAAGAAGATGACTTTAAGTTCTGATGAGAAAGCTAGGCCCCTGAACACTTAGCACTAATAAGGTGCTTTTCAGTTTCTAAGTGCTTTACAAACATTAATTAATTATTCCTTCAACAACACTTGGTTATTTTCTGTTACTAGAGTGCATGTTTACCAAGTTAGCTCCATTCGTGCACAGCACGTTGTTGGCAGCAGGCAGGAGCATAAATTGATCTATAACCACACACTGTAATTTGCAGCAGATTTGCCTCACCAAACATCATCAGTACAGCTACAGAGGCAGCTCAGAGGAGTGACCACTCCTCCTCATGTCCTATGGTGGTGATAACCTTTACTTTCTCTGCTACACTGAGCAGAAACGTAGAATTTGTTTGCTGCACGATTCAGCTAATTCCACAGAAACATATGTCAAACAGGAGCTTCCAGCTTGACACAGCTGCAAAAAGTAGCAACAAATTTTGTTATGTGTCACATCAAAATACTGATCACAGTTCAGAATTGACAGAGAGAGTAGGCAGATTTCTAATGGAGCACATGAATGAGGTTGCCACAATAAGACAGCAGAATTTCCTGCACGCAAAAGTTATTAAAAGATAGAAAATACTCCTGTCATCTACCAGGAAGTCATCAATAACTCTCACAAAATTAAAAATAAATAAATAAATAAAAGTAAAAGGAGAATCAGTTATTACCCATTCATTAGCCAAGAGTCCAGTGGAGAGGACAATGACCAGAAGGCAGGAGCTGGAGGCTCACACACATCCCTGCTCTGTTCAAGTCACCCCAAAAGCAAGAACCAGTGCTTTGACTTCTAGAAGAGTAGCCCCAGCCACTGACTTCTTACTTACACACCCTCGTCTCTCTCCCCCTCTCCCCTTACACTGCATGCCAAAGGAGAGAAATGCTTTCTGGCAAAAGTTTTGTCTGGACCAATGTGTTTCCACTGGAAATGAGTGTTTCAGTGAACTGTGACAGACAGTAGCGCATCTTGCCATAGGCAAAATAATAGCTTTGCAATTGAAAACAGGGTCTTGGGAAGTGTTGAGCTGGAACTTTTTAATTAGAGGCGCCCAACATTTTTCCAGGGAACAGATTTTTGGCATAAAATGCTGGAAAATATCAAGCTAACCACAACCATGAGTGAAAACCAGGAACGACTGTCTGCTGTGGCTCCTGCCCAGCTCCCATGCAGGCAATGCCAGTCAGGCCCCGTTAACGTACATAACATGAATTAAAATGGCAGGAACTAAATCTTTCACTACCAGTAATCTCCATCTGAGGAATGGTAAGGAACACCAAACTTTTAATGTTCCAAAACATGCAGTCTAATTAATTAGCCATCACACACCTTGTTCCTCTTTAAAATATTTTGTCTGCAGGTAGAGCTGCACTGGCACATATTGGTAATGTGGCATGGAAAGCAGCTATACTGGCAAATACCTCTTATTATAGAGCTATAAACAGAAGAAAAATGTCTTGGCAAATAGATTCTTTTGCCTTTATAACTGTATTTATACCCAGGCTTTTATCAAGGCAGCTATTTTCTCACAATCCTACTCCATAAAGCTTTCTGCTGTATGAAAGCCCCGAGATTGGTTACTGAACCTGATCATCTACATGGGTGTTTAGAGTTCCCAGCATCTCCCCTGAAAGAATCTCACTATAAGTAATACACAGGTATTTACTGGAATCAGGCAGACAAAATTCAGTCCATTTTCAGTGTGAATAGTTTAAACCATGCTCTGGGATTCTTTGATGGTTTGTTTGGGAAGAAAACAAAACCTCCTCCTGCTGATGAGTTCTAATTCACCTCCATCTAGGCTTGGTACAAAGAAATGGTGAGGCAATCATACATACTTCTGCCGTCTACTCTGCAAATACACCGAGCTTTCATTTGAGAAAATGGCACATTGCACAGAGATGCAAACAAAAGATTTGAGATTATATTCATTCATTCCAAACCAAACACAACAATCATTTCTTTTCTGAAGTCCTGAGAAACAAGAAAGCCTTTTCATTTAATGAAATACAAACATATCTAACTATAGAAATACAGTGCAATTTTAATATTAGAGTAGAATTTTCAGCTTCTGATGTATAGTCACATTCCTACTTCAGACTTTGGGAGATTGCATGCAATTACCACTTTTCTGTGTGTTAACATTTAGTGCACAACATAATTAATTAAAGCATGTGTCGTATTCTAAAGGGTACTGTTTCACAGTCATATACACATTCATATCAATATATACACATTCATATACTTTTACATTGATATACTGTAAAATAATTATATGCCAAAGGGACAGTAATTACTGTAATACCACAGGTGACTTCAGGACAAATGTAATAGTACCCCAGACGTATACACCAAGTAGCTGTTTGCAGCAAATACTTTTGAGTTACACAAACGATACCAACCAGCAATGTGCAGAAGCTACTAAAAAAGAAGGGACATACTGGGGTAGTGGTTCATCTCATCCAATAATCCATCTCCATGCAAACCAGAATCAGATGTTCCAGAGGCAGATGTAAAATCTGTGCAAAAAATGTGAAATTAAATTACCATAGTTAAAATGCCTTTCCAGTATTCATCAGGAAAATATTTGCCTCATACTGTGAAACAAAACGGAGTTTTACTCCTTTCTGAAATTGGTATTAAGAGCCCCTAGCCCCCAAACTCATTCTCAATAATTCACCTGTGGATTGTTCTCTTTGTTCAAAATATCCCCAAGTTTTAGACTTTTGCTATGCTTTTTGTCCCTGTTAAATTCCTGGCAATAAAAAGCACAAACTAATTTAACATATGCAAAAATTACTTTTTTCCACCTTTTGAGTTCACTGAATAGCACCTACTACCACTTGAGAAATGCAGCCATTTGTCTTCATAGTAATAATTCATACAAGATCAGCCAAACCTAATAGTAATTTTCAACAATATAAACCTGTGATTTACTCATGCCATGGAAAAGGTTTTTGACTTTTTTTTTTTAATCTTAGGAACTGAGGGAAAGCCAGCACTTGTCTCTTATGAATTCGTAGGAGAACAGAGCAGGAAAGAGGAAAATGCGAAACATGTTCCCTCTTGCACTTCTCCGAATGAGGGTGTTGGATGTGTTTGCAACGTAACTACTTGCAGCCGATTGGCACCAAGCCCTGACAAGCTCTTCTCTAATAACGTGTGTTTCTCTCAGTACCAAAATGTAATCGGCAGAACTTGCTTGATACATTCTAAATTTAAAACATATTAAACATCCTAGACTCTGAAGATGTGAAAAGGGTCATTATTCACAGACTCCTAATCAAAGCTCTGTTTCATGTCATTATTTGTTTGGTTTTACATGTTTCCTGCTTACTTGAATGAAAATGTTTGGTGTTGGAAATTGTCACATCTAGCTCGGAGAAGGCAGGCAAGGAGCTGTGCTGCATTCAGAAATGCCCAGGTACAATGGCTTGTTTGATTTTAGCTTTTGGAAAAGTCTGCACTTTTGCTAGGTTGTAAATGATATTGATTTATTTGGTGATTTACTTTGCAGCAAATTGAAGCTATATGCAAGCTAAATACAGCTTCACTGAAGCTAATTATGATGATGGGGGCTGTAAAGATTCAGAAATAGATAATTGTATTTGTTTGACACGTACACTGTAAGTCAAAAATACAGCCCCCTTCCACAGCACATACAGAGAGTAAATGTAACTCAAAACACATTTCATTAACAGTTGCAACTTCTCTGCCTGTGAAAGCTTTAAGGTGCTACGAAGCAATTATATGGAAATATTCCTGTAAGGAGAGATCACCCCTATATTGATGCTGGGGTCACAGAGGGTCTAAGCCAGCAAGTGGGGCTAGGGACACCGTGATCTCCCCATCTTTTTTTTCAGTGAAAGTCAATCTACAATTAGTAATGTTTGCTACGTGAAACATTGACCAAATAACCTTTCTTCTTCTATACGTGTTGGGGCTGCAGCTGTTCCAAGCAAAAATAGATTTTGGAGGTACAAGTGTCTGGGCGGAGTAACTGGAGGCCTGACACTGAGCTGGCAATGGCACAGAGCACAGACTGCAGCCCACGGAGATCTCACCTGTCCCTTGCTGGGGACAGAGTTCAGTTCCTGGAGTTTCAGGGCTGCTCTCACAGTGTTCCCAGAGAGACAGGAGTTTGACTTTTGGTATGGATTTTCTAGAGATGAAAATACACTGCTGCAGATTTCTCTCTCAGGATCAAACATCAAGTGATTGCATCTGGAGCAGGATGCAGGTGATCTGAACAGAAGCCCAAGTTCTGTCACAGATGCACAACAGAGTTTAGCTTGTTGGCTGCTGATACACATATACTGCATCTAAGTTTTAAGCTAACTAGAGGGATACTTATAACAGCATGAATCCGACAGTACCTGGGTGGGATTCCCACAGCTTTCTGTACTTTTAAATCTGTGCTGCTGTATGTATCCTACCTGCTTAGCTTCAAATCAGCCAGAATCCATCTGCGTCTGTAGCCAACATGCCACCGTCTGTGCTGCAGAACAGAAGTAGTTCTGAAGTGTACCTGTACACCAGGGCGTGGGCAAGGATGGGATTCCTGCTAGCGAGAGACAGCACCATGGGATATGCAATGCCATGTTCTCCCACTCCGGACCAGTCTGATGGTTGAGGTCTGGGAACCAAAGGCCTTGAGACCCCACAGCCTGCAAACATAAGCACCCACCGCTCCCAAGGCTTTGGAACTTTTTGCTGTGAGACTGAGCACCTGAAAGCCCTGACTAATCTGAAAAGAGATCCTTTCCATCTCAAGCCCTTGCCTAACGAAATCGGTATTCCAGTCAGCTCCACCACTAGAAAAAGCAGCTGCAGTATGCAGGGGAACATATTTCATTTTCCCAGTTCCATGTGCTAGTGTTTTGCAAATGAAATTTTCTCTGACATTCAGGCTGCCTGAAATCTAGAAATTAAAATGAAATGTAATTGTCAATGAAAGGAAAGCACTACTTTTGGGGCAGCTCCATTTGTTATATATAAAATATCCTAGACTTCTCAAAGTGTCTTTGATGCCATCTCAAATTACTTTCCTTTATTTTTTTTATTGAGATCTCAAAAGTCAGCTGCTTAGGGGCTTTCAGTGCCCAAATTCCCACTCATTATTTCATTTGACACTCAGATCCCTTGAGCAGCACTGAAAAATTATGAAGCCTTAATAACTGTGCAAGACTTCCAAACAATAGCTACAATGAAGAAACTGGTTCTGGCACTAAAAACCAATGAATATGTAAGACAAGTTGTATCTGGAGAGAGTAAACACATGAAACCAGGCTACCAGTAGTGTCTTTCAAAAGATATACAATGTAAGCTGCATACTCTTCGATAGCTCAAGGGGCTTATAGTCAATAAATTTAACAGGCTGCAACCAAAAAAGTCAAAGCTAAAGTACAGTATGTAAATGGAAGCTAGAGTGCACTCTTCTTTTCAACCTTAGGACAGAGTTAATAGAGGGGAAATGACAAAAGACATAAAAAAGGAATACACAGGATTTGACAGACTATGTTTTTTTTCTTTTAACTTCAAGGCAAACTACCAGACTATTTTGGTTTACAGATAAATCAAACAAAGAACTTTTATCAGTTTGCATAGAAGTCTCATTTTCAGCATTGGAAAGATTAAGCTTCAGAGCCTTATTCCATATGTGTATGTGAGGGATTACAAGGGAAGTGATGTAAATAATTACCTTGTCGAAGAGAGATTAGGTTCAATGATTATATGGTAAAATAGTTATGTTTTCTGCACTTATGGATTAAAATATCCATTGAAAGTTCCTGTAAACTAGTAAAGCTCACAGATATTTGTGATAATAGGGTAATGACAGTAGCAGTATCTGACAGCCCCGTCGCTGCCCCTGCACATTATTCATGGCATTCTGATGTTCAGTCTGGGGAGCCAGATCCTCAGCCTTGCCAGATTTGTCTGCAGCAGCTCGATGTTTTTGTGACAAAAAATGTTTCCTTTAGGAATTCCCTTTAATTTTCCAGTTATACAGTCACACTTAATGCAAATGTATTGGACCCATCTTGTTCTTTTGATTTTTCAAGACCTACCCCTGACTTTTCCCACTTGACTAAGAGCACATAAGGGTTGATTTTTAGCTGACTTGCTCCTCACATGGATATTTACACTTGTATAAGCTGTCAGTAAAATTGAAGTGGCTGGATTGTTCCCACTGAGATTGCTCTTTCCTCAAATTTTTTGTTTTGCTGTTACTAAAAAACTCTTGTGAGGAAGATGGGAACTGTACATGTGGGGCAATAAAGACCTTGGTTTTTGATATGACAGGCCTAGTCTCTGCTCTGGCTAAATGGTGACTTCTTGGATGGAAAAGGTGTGCTCTGAGAAAGGCAGAGCAGAAAATGTTGTGGAGGCTCTTGCAGCCCAATTCAGTATTTTAATACAGACTGTAACACGCGGAAACTCCCTCTCTGAGTGGCTCAGTGTTTCCGAACACATTCCGGGTAACTTACTGCTCTCAAGAAAGATGAAAATAAATTAACCAGAAACTGTCAGCTACTTGCTTCTGCACCTATAAAACAGTACAATAACAAAAATTTCTGTTTACCCTGGTGATATAATTTTAAAGCTTGCAGATATATTGGTAGCTGTATATCAGTCAGGACAGTGAAGAAAGAGGCTCACTTCATCTACTTGCTAATTAAACAGTAAGCTGTGTAGTAAAGTAAGTAGATAAAAGGGTGAAGACAATTTAGCTCATGAGAGAAACAGTCCCTTATGAGGGACAGCACAGCACAAACTCACGTAGTTTGTCTGGGATAGTCCCAACTTCCAGTGCTTGGGTTCTCCACACAAAGTGTAGCCTTTTGTCTAGCACATGTCCTGGCAAAGAAATCAGGGCTTTATAACATCCTATAAAAACTATGTTGTACTAGAAAAATTTCTTAATGCTTAATTACATTCAATGGAAAAAGATTTAAAAGTCTTAGGTTCTAACTTCTTAAATAGTTCCTACTACAGATGCAATATGTTACGATTTCTTTTGAACAATATTATCTACCAAGTCTAGTAAGCTGTGTGAAATAGGGCCTGGATTTCTGCTCTCATTTCATGGCAATGGACAGTGAGGTAAATAGATAGGAAAGAGAATTGTACTATGGATCTGGGTGGGGTTTTTGGAAAATATAACACAAAACTAGTTTTAGATAGGTCCATGAAAGACAGTCATCAAAATTCATCATTATGTCTTCAATAAGGCTGTTAATCATAATTTTGGGTATTTGTACTCACAGTATGCCGTTTCTTAGATTGTCTCTACGGAAATGCGTGCCTGTGGTGCAATGGGGATGTAGCCAAACAATGTGTAAACCAGTCACACTGGGCAATGACAGCAGTCTGTTTTCAGAAACACAGAGCACACAGTTCAAGCTGCAAACTTCATTCAGCAAGCTGAAAAAACAAGGAGGTTAATGTATGCCGAACTCAGTGTTGCCCTAGCTGTTTTCAAACCTAGGCTGTGTTTACACTGAAGTTTTGTGATGGTGGAGACATAAAACCAGAGCCTCAGCTTTGACTGTGCATGCCAGTAATTGGCAAAAAATGGGCTCGTCTACCCTTGATCAAGGGAGGGGTGCTTAGACATGCATATGGCAGATGAGCTCTCGATGCAGAAAAGCATTAACAACCAGCCACCCAGGGAAGGTAACAGCCTAATCCGAAAGTGCAATGAAAACAGAAGTCTTCCAGCAGACATAAAAGCAATCCCTGTCACGCAGTTAAGCTGAGAAAACTTTATCTCAGGTAGGTAATGAAAAATACACATTCACTTTAATAAATGTACCTCTCCATATGGCTAGCAATTAACTTTTTCTTGTAATTACCTTTTCTCCCTGTTAGTTCTCATTGTTTCTTTAATGTATAGTCATCCCATGGACAGTTCCATTATGACAATCTTGAGAACAGAGAACTTGCTGTCTTTTAAAGAGACGAAGAAAACAAAAGGTTTATTTGGACTAAATTCGCCATACCACATACCCAGATGACTTCACCCACCATCAAACTGCACTGGCTGATTTTAGCCGGAGAAAGGCAGAAGGAAAACATACTCTTTATATCCACAAACTAGGAGAAAGACAGAAGGATGTTGTGCTTTCAGACTGCATTAAAGTGAAAAATGAAATGCTTTTGCTTTTCTTTATAGTTGTTTAAAAGTCTTTGATTAAACACTTGTTTTCCTTTTAGTGTACTTTTCCCCAAAATTTACTTTGCAATGTTTTCGGGCCTGTGAGACCCTTTTAAAATTCTGGTGACAATTTTGTATTCTAGAAGGGATTCAAACATATTATCACATGTTCCAAAATGTACCAACTTACATATGACTTAATATTAAAAAAATCTGGCTCATTAAATTCATAAAACTAGAAACTTCAAAAACACTACATTCATTTACTTGAACTTATTTTCTTGTCAATTCTGTCTATTTCAGTAATGAAACACTATTTGAAATATGGTCATAATAGTTAGTTTATGCAATACTAATCAGAATTTCCAAATAAAGTTAGCCAAACAGCATTCTAAACAGATGTGCTCTGTCTTTGCTTTGTCTGATCTTTGCCTTTTGCTGACCTAAAAAAAAAAAAAAAAAAAAAGAAAAATAAAAAATAAAAAATAATTATTGAATCAAATGATTAAAAAGTTCTTATTCAATTAGGCAGAAAACTACCTCTCAGGCAAATGGTGTCATGCAGAGTAAGCAAGGTCAAACAGAAATGAAATGGGATATCCAAAACCAGGTAAGAAGCATTAGCTCTATCTACAAATAACCAGTGAATTATGAGATTTTCAAAAGCCCTAATGAAATTGGTGGGAAGCTCCCACTGACAGCCAACTCTGAGCAGTATGGAAAAGTTTAACCAATCAATCTAATTCTCAAATTCCTGTGTTCATTGTTTAAAATCATGCATCTATAAGTCATTTATTGTACAGCAAAGGTTTATCCAATTTAATATTGGATAGCAAAGGGATGCAAACACTTGATGTCAGACGTTCTAGACAATGAATTATTTCTGAACCAATTTTAGCATTACATTAGCTGCCATGTGCTGGTTTTGAGTCTACACTTTTGTCACTGGCTACCTAATATTAAATAGTGAGGTTTCTGTTTCCTACCTGTTTATTTTTCTGAACAAATATGTATAAATAGATGCTAAGTTAATGGTACAAGTACAAATGATCTTATCTTGCCTTTTCTTACAAACGGAGTTAGGGTTTTTATTTCAGGAGCTATAAACAGAAATTTGGAGTTTATGCTCAGTTGTGGTGGCCAGAATGGCAGTGACTGATCAGCTGTCTGGCTTTAGGAAGACAAAACTGCCAAAGCAGAGACATTCGCTGTTTGGTGGAGAATACTGAGCTGTCTCTTGAGCTATGTTTGCACCTGACAACATTTGAGAAAAGTACTGGAACTCCTGCTTCCCAGGCCCATCACAGACATGACATTTCAGCTCGACCTTCTGCCCTGGGCAAGTGGCAATTGCTTGAAGCAAAATACCATGTGGTTGTTCTCTCCCTGAGGGTCTACAACAAGCACTTTGATTTCCTTGAGCCCAAAGGTCTTCAGCAGAGTAACATGGTAATAGCTTTACAAGTGAACAGTATCTCATGAGTGACTAGATATAGACCTGTTTTTGGAGAATTGCTCACACTGCCGTAAGTCTGTATCATCATCTCTTCCATCAAACCTACATACACTGACGGGGTCATAAAAATCCATTCTAATGTAGGAGACACCTCCTATCAACTTACAAGAAATGAAGCTCTGCAGTGCAAATCTCAATTCTAAATTACATCCACGTACTTTTAAAATTATAAAATATTAGAGAGCTGAGCATCATCCTTATCACTAGGCATCACCCCTGAAAAGTGCTTGAGAAACATTGCCAATTGTTTCTGGTAAGGAAGCTACCATTATATAAATATTACAATTACCAGGCACGTTATATCATTTAAGTGTATATTTAGCTTAATTATGGTAAAATTTGATAGTATTCTGTTGATTTCATAATTACTAGAAAAACTGCAAAATAAAATACATGTTTGGAGGACTGGGAATTTGATGTGGTTTATAATCAACAACATTGTTCACAATGACGGATCCGAATATACAGAAATTATTTCACGTCACAGCACTGGTGCTAACACTTGCTTTTCCACTCGCTTTTCATTACCATTGCAAAATAGTTTTCATAGACAGTGCTTATTTTAGTCATGGCAGAAACTAATGAATTTTTCAGACTTGTGTCTGGGTTTTATTATACTCCTATACAACCTTTTATTATACTCCTACAAAATCTGGTTTTTATGTATTGTACTATCAAAGAGTGGGCTGAGGATGCCCTTACTTCCCTTTGAATCTTTTTTACAACTTTGTAATTCAGAAATTTAAACTCTCTTTACCGATTATGAACTGCTAACCTCTGAGTCTGGCCTTGCTTCTCCCTCTGGGTCACTGTGAAAATTATCTGCACTACAGTGGCATCCAGAGTCTCTCCATTTTGGCCCTGTTGTACTAAACAATGTAAAAACAAGGCTGTAAATAGTCCCACTCTCAAGAGCCTGCAGTCTGGCATGTTTGCAGGACAGATTTTAGCAAAGTAAATAGACAGCTGAGCTAATTCATTTCAAGCTAACACTCATATCTCTACTCCGTACTGGAGCGTAAGCACGATCTAAGTCAGCAAGACAAGGGAGATGGGAGCAGGTGCTAAATAAGTGATAGGAAAAGGGGAACTCGTAATTCCTCCCTCCACACAGCTGACATGAACATGGTATTCACAGCAAGATATCCAGCAGAGAAGACAAGATGTTGCGTGAGCGACTGTCAGCCTGAACATCATTTTGCCCTTTCTGATAAATTGTCCTTTGAAGAGACATGAGCACCACCAGAGTGATTCACAGCCCTGTTAGATGTTGAAGCTGCTGGAGAACCTCACCATAAGGTGAACCTTGTGGCCACTCCAGTGCCCAGGGAAGATGGCGGTGCTGAACGTATTAATTTTGTGCTGTTTTCTAGAGGAATGTAAAGAGGTAAAAAAAAATCTGAAAGGGAAAGAGAAATGTAGTTTGGCTGATACAGCGAGGCACAAGCATCCAACAAACTCTAAACTCTACTCCCTATTTCTTCTGCTGCTTCCACTTGATTGGTTCATTTTACTCCATGGATAGATTTCCTTATTGGTAAAAAAAAAAAAGACTGACAAAGGTCTTTCTTACCTCTTTCTGCTGTACCCTGTGGGAATCTGTGAGCGGAAAGAAGATGTTGCAGATGTGAGATGTGTGATTGCAGTTGTGACCATAGCTATCTCTTGTTCCTGTGGAGACAGTTCTTGCCCTAGAAAGTATATAGTGAGTGCTGAGCAGGCAGACTCGAATGCAGAAGTTGTCTGATATAAAGGCATGAAGAGAATAGCGTTAATTTCTTCATGTATGCTCTAAATTTGCTGTTTCTTCCTTGTACAGATGAGGTTTAAGTGAGTACCACTTAATGCCCAACAGAGGAAGGAAAGATGTTGTAGCAGTAGAAAGGTAGACACTCTGGTGAAGAAAGGCTTTAGAAAACTAAATGCAATTGAAATAGTAGAAAATTGAGACTTTTACATGAGTAGAACAATGTTTTTTCCCTCCTATCATCTGTTACTTGTAAGCTCTCCTTACCTATTCTATGTTCCGCTCACAACCTCACACTTCTACTGTCCTGGCTGCTTTTTTTGGGAACACTAAAATAATGACAGTGGAAAGGCAATAATGATGGCATTTCATGTTGTAAAGGGCAGATGCAGTTAAAGCAGTTATTTAACTTGAGGGTGGACAACCCTCCTAAGAGAGAGCCATGTAGTGCACTTCTAAGACATGCACTATCTCGGAATACCAAAGGAAACACTAACTGTGGGAGTAGTTCCCTGATGAAGATGGTAACCGCTCTACACAAAGCCCAGAGCAAGTTAGCAGCCAGCAGTGATCCCAAGCTCATCCTTACAGGGATGTGGCTGGGGAGAGGGGGGTGACCACATACACTGCCCTACTGCTGAAACACAAGTAAGGCTCAGCAGATACTTCTTCTGGTTGAAAACTGCCAAATATCTAGTAAACATGCACAAAACAACTTGTGAACTTGTACAAGCTTTCTGAGGAGAAATGTAACAAATGAGCAGTCAGGTTGAGACATAAAAAGGTAGGTAGACCAATCCTGTAAGAATCTAGACTCTAACTGCCATTGCTTATGGCAGTGGAACACCAATGCTGCACTAATTCATGTCAGAATGATGAATGCCCCACTATAATTGAAGGTAACATGACAACTCAGACAACAGTGCAGACCACAGTTAATTTCAGGTTCTGTAAAATGGTTGGCATTTACATAGTTGAAGACCATATTTCAAACAGCTTAATAGAAAATTATAACATGATTTTTAATAGCATAACCTATAATTTATTTTTCATTAACTACTCAAGTTCAATTTTGATACTGTAAAACTAAATGCATTTTTTAAGCTTTTACCTTCATCAATCATTTGATTTTTCTGACACGTGGCATATCTAATTCAATGGTATTGCCTGCTCTGTTTTTAAATAATATCCTGTTTTCCAGGATACAAGTATGGTTCTATTTAGACATCTTTAAAAAATGTAGTGACAGCAATTTCAATCAAGAATGAGAGAAGAAAAAAACTTTCTTTACAATGAACAGCAGGAACTGAAACAAGTTAGTAATAAAGAAGACAAAACCAGTATTGGAATACTTTGGTTTCATTCACACTGAAGTTTCCGGTGTTGTGGAAAAATTATATGAGTCCTGTATGTAGGTTAATACTGCTGTAGATCACCATTGCCATCTCCTGGTAAATAAACCATATAACTGTATTGTGGAGCTTTTTCTAAACAGTCGTATATTGTACAACTGTAGAGAGATTACACCATAAATAGGCAATAAAGGATTTAGAGTATTTACTGTGAGACTATCATTGCATTTTTATTCTTTGCTCACGTAAGACCTTTATAAAGAACTGCATTACAGTTGATAAATAGTGGCATTTGCTCCAATGCACTCTTTATGCTGAAAAGAAATACTGCTAGTTATGACTCTGTAAATTAAGGTGAGACGTTGGGTATTGTTGTGATTGAAACAAATACTAGTGCTGCTTAAGAAAAACTCACCATAACCAAAACAAATATACACTTAGACAGAAGTCATCAGTTTCCGCTGTATTGTGATGGAACTGTGCTATGGTAGTCAGCCAACACAATGTCAAACAGGGTTATGAAGCAATAGTGGGGATGACAGCAGTGACAATAAAGAGCTGTCATTTCACTTTCTGCTATTTTTAATCCTTTTCTTTTCTTCCCATTTTTGTTGTCCTTCCAAGTGTCATTTCCCATTCCACTCCCTCTCTCTCATCTCCCTTTTTGTCTTTGTGCAGCTACCTGAAACCTCCTGATAAACAATGTATGTCCTCTCCTGCTTGGAGAGGAAGGAGTGGACTCGTCCGTAAGTCAGCATGAACAAGCCCCTCCCCAGAAGAACTGTCCCTCTGTCACACCATAACCTGCAAATCCTCACCTTGCCCTGCAATCTCACCATCACGTGGGGAATGTGAATGAGATCGGTCTACAGCTCATTACCCTTTGGACCAGAGTGCAGCATTCAATGCGATGTTGAGCCTTGATAAATCATCCTTTCAATCAAATCAGTAAACAGAGAGAAATGCTACCTAACTGGCAATAAATTTCAGACAAGTTCAGCAAGAAGTGACAGATTGGTCGAAAGCCTGTGCCTTGCTTTGTTTGTGTATTGCTTCTGCAATGTTTCTCTCTGCAATTGAGAAAGCAAGCTCCTTCCATTGCAGCTGCATGCGTGCTGTTGACATTGCCACTCAATATGACAGGGAACAACCCCTTTAACAAGTTTTTCTTTTTTCCCAGGGAAGCAGAATAAACGCTTTTATCATTCTGGAATAAACTCGGGCTGAAGGTTTTCTGCTAGCATTGAACTTTCTCAAGCCAGAGCTGCATCATGAAGAGGATGTACTTAAGTGCAACCTTCGTGACGGTGACAATTAGGTTTGTTTCTTTCAGCTCACCAGTCACACAGCCAAGACTGCAGGGTATGGGGTCAACCACAAATGCTGAAAAAGAGGATGACAGATGCAAGTGCAATGGCATTTTAGAGTTGCCATAGTGTCATAAAGAGTAAAGACTAACAAGCTCTGAAACAGCTGTGAAAGTTGCTGGTTGTATTATAGATAGCTGGAAGTAAAGAAGAGCTCTGGAATGGAACAGAGAACAGCATCTTGAGGGATTAATACTTTTTTTTTTCATCAACCTAGTAGCCTCTCAAGGGGACACAGACTTGGTCTTGGACTCACAAAGGCATTTAGAAATTAGAGTCTATGGCAGGTTACACTTAATGACCGTAATGGCTATTAAGGCCAAAAGGGATTGAAAAACACAAGCTTAATTATTAGACTATCCCAAGGGATCTAGAATCAACACAATGCTAATGGTATATCCAGTCACTGTTACTAGATTATGCCTAGAAAGTTTTCCCCGAAACAACACTGTAATTATGTATTTATTAATTTATTTTTATTTGGTTTAGCTGTTCTCTTTAAAAAAATATTAATACTTCCTGTGAAAAAGAAATTCAAACCAATGTAATTTCACTGAAGATATGGGTAAAACGAGCTTTCTTTGGAAACTCAAGATAAAACAGAAGCGTCTGTACTATGGAAATAGAGAAGACAGATGAAAACTAGAAGCTGAGATATACTTCCTGTTCTTCAGAGAGTGGCAGTCAGGTCTGCAACTGAAATCAAGGACCTGCTCATTCTAAGGGTTTGAGAAGAATACGTTCCCCTCAAGGGAACCTGGGCTTAAAACATGCTAGAGTAAAGATAGAGAATGCAATTCCCACTGCTCTGTCCATGATAAGGTACCGTGTTTCCCTGAGATGCCTGACAGAATGTGCTTCTGTTGCCTCCCATGCCCTTGCATGATAGAAATATGAAAGCTGGAGTGCAGTGTAAATTGAATTCTATATGAATGTTTTGGCAGCCAAGGTTGCTCTCAAACATTTGGCAGATCTGGAACATCCCTCTGTCTTTGACCTGTAGCAAGTACAGCAAGATTACACGTGTCAATGGGCAGATAATAACTGGAATTAATTACCATTTCAGACTGCAAAATGCAAGATGAATTAAGGAACAAGTCTCAAGCACTGGTTTGAGTAGCTACAGTGCATGTGGTCTTCCAAGGCACAGCTCTAGATGCCATTTTTTTTGCAATGAACATATAGCCGTGTTCACTTCTCAATCAGCTCCTAAGAAAAATTGTTTTGCAATATCAACCAGCCGTTCATATACACTCTGGGCAGTGCTATCATGGGCTGGCAAAATTAAGACACAAAAAAAATGAAGGTGCAATGACACTAAGCATCAAACTCATGCAGGACAATGGTAACAAATGGTGTGGTTGATTGCTGCTTGTGCAGTTTTCATACAGTCTGGTTTGGGCCTAGTGAGAGCACCTGCATTGATCAATTATGCTTGTCTGTTGTTTGCACATGTTGGAACCAGTGCAGTGAGATCAACTTAAAGCAGATTCAAGTTGCTGTCAGTGCTAAACTTCCTGTCCAGAATGAAATAAACTTTAACTATTCTCTTACTTTTATGTTAGCTGTTTCCTCAAGGGAAACAGTTTGATTGGGCATGCTGGAGTCATTAACCACAGCTTGACTGTCATCAATTCCTACAAATCATCCAACTATAAAACTAAAAGCATGGAGATTCTCAGAGGCATGAAGTTTGCAGTGACATGAGAAGAAATGTGGATAGCATGAAATCTTTAGGGAATATACATATATAGATACATACATACATACACATAAATTTCACAGAGAGAGAGATCTCACCTCAGTCTACACCAGTAACCACATTCTACTCCCAAGGTTATCCATGCATCAAGAAAGGAGAGAAACTCTCTGATCTTTTTTTAATGGTCTTAAACTCTAAAAATCAGGAGGTGGAAAATAACCGTAAGCAAGTTCTTTGCACAATGTGAGAGCTGCAAGACTGACCTTCCCCTTTCCCTTGAGACTGCATTTTCAGTAATTGTGCTTAAAATATATTCCTTAAAGGAGGAGGCAGTAAGGGGCAGCAGGAATAAAACAGTATTTCAAAGACTTAATGAAACATTGATGAAATGCTGGCTGTCCATGTTATCTTCCTATGCCACATTTTTGACAATTGGGAGTTTACTATTAAGCACTACATATTTTCCTTAGCATACATGGGTAGGAAGCCAAAGATTCAAGCCTTTACCTCCCAAAAGAAGGGCATTTTAATACAGTTTTTAGGACAGATAAGTCAGAGGTACATTTGAGAAATGCAGAAAAATGTGTCTTCATAGAATTGACTGTACTATCTAACAAGACCTATATAGCAGGATTATACTCCATGGCTTACAAGAGTATTGATCTGTATGTACTCCTCAGTGGTGTTACATTCATTTTAACATTGATCTCTGTTTCATTACACACTGCATCATGCACTCCCATTGTCATCTCAGTGCCCCTCTAAAATCTGAGTGTCTTCTGCTGCTGTCAAGACGTGCAGATGCATTGTGCAGCTTGCATTTCAACACATCAGTTTCAAAGCCTACTTACTCACACATGCACCCCTCTTTTAAAATAACACCAAGGACCTACAATGCCTTAACCATCCAAAGCAAAGTAAATATAGAGTGAAGAAGACATTGGCAAGTGCTTTTTCTTCAAAGAATTTTTTTACTCTGTGCATTGTTTGTGTTACCTTTCAAAGAAGCTTGAAAATACCATTTCTTTTCCTCACGGCTTCTTTCTGTTCCATTTGGAAAACATTGATTTTGCTTCCCCCTGTAATTCTTATGCAGCACAAATAAACATGGCTCTGTTTAATATATGTCCAGGTCTGTGCACTTTCATCAAACTGACTATAGCACTCGGAGAGAAACCAGTCCCTTTGTTGGCTTCTAGGATCACTACAATGCAATGCAAAATATCACAGTTCTTGCGACATTACTTGTTAGGTTAATTTGCTTATGCATGCTTTATTCTTCCAAGCACATGACTGAGCACCAGGGCCTCATGAATTCTCGTGTCAGCTTTAATAACCTGCTGTTATTCAGTTTCATTACAATTAGATACAAGGATACATGGATCAAAAGCTAATTATACCAGACACTGTGCAAATACATGAGCAAAAAAGCCTTTTTTCCTAATAGGTTAACAAAATGGTACAAATGGTCTTAGGCTTATCACCTAAAACTCTACTCCAAGTTTGCTTAATGTTCTACTGGTGAAAGTTAGAGATTAACTCTGCTGTTTTCAGGCTTGTAAATATGAGGACAAAAACCTTAAAACCTACTACATCTCCCTACAGGGAACATCTCCTCCCCTGCTGAGTATGTCTTCAAGATGATGTTCAGACTTGCTAGTTCCTACCATATTCAGTAATTCTGGGCAAAAGATATCTGATCTTGCACCCACCTTATTATGCCAGCCTTGGGGAGCTAGTGCAGGACATCTCAACATTTGTACCTCCGCTATTCCGCAATAATCACCCTTGACTTCAATGTGTGGTGAGCTCCTGTGTCCTATCCCTCACAGTTTTGAAACACTTATAATATTTACCCATCTGAGTGGAGAAAAATGCTTTGTTTTTCCCTTGCACATATGTTGCAACAAATGTGAACAAACTGAAAAAACACCTATTATTTTTGTCATCATGATTCCCAAGTTTTTTCTCCATAAATTCCCCTTTTGTGCATTCGCACAGCTCTTGCTTTTTCTTGTCAGTATTTCGCTGTCAACCTATGTTCTTATAGTCATTTTCCTACTTTCAAACAGTAATGCCATATTTTATTGCTGCCAATCCAAGCCTCAGCACTTCAGCTACTGCACCATGGACTCTGATCCAGTGTATGAAGATGGGAGTCTTTCCAAGGACATCCTTAGGCACTGGCACTGGATCAGACACTATATGCAAGGATGGATTTCTCATATCCTTAGGTTAACTTCTGAAAGAAAAAGGCTCTATCCAGCAGGAGAATTACTTACTAGGCTAATATTTTATGCATTGAGCTTCAGAGTGTTGCAAGATGAGTTTAAGTATCACAGCAGATAAAGTCATTCCATATAATGAGTTCGTTCTTTAAACTGTTACCTCACTTACCACTGAAGCAACTAATCAGGACAAGAACAAAAAAAAAGTACTGCTTATGCACTGCTGCACGACAATGTATTACTACTTACATCTCAAATTCTTTTTCTTAAAAAGATTAGATCTCAAAAATCCAGAGTGCTTTTACTTGTTGCACTGCCCTTTTTCATTTGTATACAATAGGAACTGACAGACTACCAATCAGGGAGACATCATTTTCACAGAATTGCACATAAAAGATTCAGTAGCTGTGTGAATATAAACATGTACTTTATAGAAAGGGGTCCATCTTCTAAAAGTATGAAGATGTAACACTGTTCTTAAGTTACAGTACCAACAAAGAATCATTTCACATTCACTAGTCAGCTACTTTGGGCATGTTCTGACCACAGGAAACATGGTCCGGAGGAGAAGAAAACAGGCTGTCTGGTTCCAAACCCACTGCTTGTTAACGTGCTCAAACGATACATTCAGAATTTCCTTATTTATTTGGAAGATATGTGCAAGACCATCCCACGTAGGGACTTGGGTTTGCTTTAGTAAACATGTTCAGCATTCAGATACTGAAGCTGTGAATGCCAATCCTATGCCAATCAACTTGCTCATCTCTCCTGGATAGGAGAGCATCCTTTTCTCTATGTTGTGTCATAAAAATGGTGTAATTGAGGAGGAGGAGGAGGAGAAAGAAGATGTCATTTCACAAATGATTCAGTTACAGTCATTCTTGCTTTCCCACTTATTTCACTGAATATCTGACAATCAAGAAAGGTGTAATTATCTAAAGTGAAGAAACTGCAATATTAACAGAAATTTTACCACAGAGATTAAACATGGAATTTCAAGGGCTCATTCATCAATATGTTGCTTACATGTTACAGGTAATCTGTGAAAATCAGTAGAGTTACACAACTGGGAAAGACAGCGATTAATGAGATCCTGCCCCTGAAGGACATATTTCAGGTGAAAAGAAAAAAAAGCAGAATAGACAAGTGGCAAGGGCCAATGGGACAAACTCTTAATTGTAACTAATTCAAAGATGGGTTACAGGGCTACTCAGGATGCAGAAAAATATTCTGGAATTCTATGCTCTTTTATTTTGTGAGTACAGAAAAAAACGGCCAGTCTACATGGTTGCCATAGTAATGTAAACAGAAATTTAAAATACATTTCTAATGCTGGGGGAAATTCCATAGCCAAGGCTCTAAGCAACAGCATATCGTGCAAACAGGTCCTTCCATCCCCACTGCACTTTGGAAGTTTTAGGAAGTTTTGCTGAAGAAATGTAACTGCATCTCTCTCCTCAGCCTAGAGCTTGTCTTTGTCTATGTCTCAACTTGTCAACACTTTCTCAATTTGTAGTCTTCCTTCATTTTACTTTTACTACCACTTGTCTTCGAGCTTAATACACAGGTATTTCCTTTCCTCTGACTCCACTATTTTCTTCCAGTTTCATTCCAGTAAACTTCACCTCTACTTTCACAGCCCCCAGCACTACTACAACACTAGAATGACTTTCAAAAAGTAATTCATTAGCAACTATTATAATAATTTTTGATCAAGGATAACTAATTGTAGAGGATTGCCTTGATGGACACAGTGATTTGCTGCACATTCAGAATCAATGGCTAATGTGATGAAATCTCAGCCCTGTGTTTGGATATGTTACACCATTACTTGTTTATGTGTGTAAACACGAATCAACTCGAGTAAAATTATTGGAATTTCCTAGGTACAAGATCAATTAAAGAAAGCAAATATTTAATCCCATGATAACTGTACCCAATTCTTTTGTTCCTTGCCTCTCCACAGCTCAAACATGGGCTGTGTGCTGAGGCAGCCCAGCTGGGAGCCTGCACGCTGCACACCCACACACTCTTTGTGCTGGGAGCATCAGGCGCTGCGAACACCTCTGACTTCCAGTGCTGCAGGAAGCAGAGCTGACTTGGAGAAGGGATTAAAACCAAAGCAAGAACATCATTACAGCAGTGCCCACTGCTGCTACTATCTTTAATGTGGCGCTGGCATTTTCATTATACGCTTGTATTCTCAGGTTTCATAACTCCATAAAAAAAAAATTGCTGAGGGCTAAATATTGGCAAACAGTTCTGCTTGTCAAAAAATGAAGGATTTCCAGAGTGCAGAGAGAGGGAGGCAGTCTCATACTCTCCTTATTCCAGTGGGAAAGTGCTTCCAACATGAACAGGGCTACACCAACAAGCAGCCTCTGCCTGAAACTTTGCCAGAACATCCGTAGCCACATGCTAAACCCAGAGGCACAGTCCATAGCTCCTCAGTCCAGAAGCACGTCACTGGAATCCATGAAAAAAAATCAAAATGCCAGACTTCTCCCCAGACTCCAGATACGATACTTGCTTTTTGCCTTAGATCTATTTTGAACCACAAAAATAATTTTATAACACACTGACGCCACTCGGCATAGACCTCCAGCTGTTGATGCTGCTGTGTGAGCAGACATGAATATTCAGCTCTGACATTCTGATGCTGTTTAACAGCCCTAGTAGGAACCAGAGCCCAAAGCAGCAACCAGGCAAGCCAACAAGGGCTCTGCCTCCAAGCTTTCCTCTGTCAGTTCTCTGCAGGCCAGACTGCCTGCGTGGATCACAGTGCAGGTTTGGGGTCTGGGATGCTGCATGTGATTGGAGAGATGAAAAATGAGAAGCATTACTAAAGGGCTCTATGCTCTCATATGAATATATGGAACTTCATTAAAAAGTTATCAACAAGTGGAGTGGCCTCTATTTTTTTCCACAGGAGAGTACAGGCGAAAATAATTTTGAATATGCAACCATATATATTGTAACCATACAAATATACATGACCACTGTGACCTTAACGTGACCTTATAGTGTGATAAAAACTGAAAAATAGAAAAATAATGTCCAGGAGAGATAACAAAGAGAAATAAAGAATACCACCAACTCCCATCCATCCCCTCTCTTCTCTTACAGCCCAGTGACCTCATCTGCATGAATGACTCTCATAAAGTTAGTGGTTTTATGACAGAACCATGCTATCTTAGATGCACTATTTTATATGCTGTTTTTTAATGTAAAATTAGAATTCACTGAAAACAAAACAAAACAAAACAAAGCAAAACAAGCATTTACTAAGAAGAATATTATTTTGTAAAAAAAATGCAGGCTATAATTTCATTCCAGACTCTGCCTTTTTAAAGATCTAAGTGGCGTATACATGTCTTTGTTGTGTGATGCAGTGGTTACCATGGAAATTTATGTTTTTTTAAGTTTAGTGAAGATGATGCAGTCAAAAACATAAATAGCCTGAGCCCCGGCAGGGTAAATTGTACAATGACATTCTAGAATAAATTTAGATGGCTTTTTTTTTTCTTTCCCCTGTAAGCAGATATTAGACACTAATAATTTTTGGTGAAGAAAAATACTTCACTTTTCTTAAGATGGCAATTATAATCTTTAACTTCACTTGCTGCTGGTTGATATTAAATTATATAGCCCTTCTCATGCCCATAATCTATGATTCCTCAAAGACCATGATCCAAGCTGGTGGGTGTGGGTGAGTTTCCTGCAGTACTGCCTGGTTAAAAAGGGTTTTTTTTAAGCTTTGCAGGAACACCACCAGAGAGATTTATACGTGAGGTTTCCTAATGGCTTAGCTAACAAAATCAGAAATGTATCCTGTAATAACAAACTGAGTTGCAGGCTTGTAGCGATCTCATACATATAAGCTTGCCTGGAAGCCAGAAAATTCATTTGTATCTTGATTAGAAAAAGAAAGACAATATTTTTAAAGCTGAAATTTTTGTTTGCCGAAGTTGTTTAGAAACATAAGTGTTGTACAGGACCTGACCAAAGTTCCAGGTAGTAATCTGTCTCCAGCAATGGGCAAAACAAGATACCAGGAAAGAGTCTAAGAACAGGGCAGACTTTGGAGAATCAGCTCACCTATGTGCTTCCCCATCCTCCAGTCATTTGTGGTTCACAGACATCTTGGGTCAGACTCAGTAGATTTACTTCCATGAGATTGTCCTTGAAGTCCAGTAACCTTTCAGTTTCCATGGTCAAAAAGTCACAGTTAAGCTACCAGGTTGAATTGTAGCCACGGCAGTCATCACAATATTGCAATAAATGTAATGTTGCTTTGATGAAAGGCTAAATGCCTAATTTTACTAATGATTCTGTGCACAAAATTTATGTCTGCTATATGGTTAAAGATAGTTTTAAAATGCTTCAGCAAGATGGACAAAGGAAGTTAGTAAAATAGCATTTTTAGTCCAGTGGTCTTTGGTGCTATTTCATCTTGCCAGCTAAGTTCTTGATGAAAACTAGCACGAGAGCTATCAACAAAGCAAACAAGATGAAGCTACTCTTTCTCTAGCACTCCTGCTTTGTCATAGACAGAGATTACTGCCTTCATTTTTGCAGTGAAAGATACTGTCTCATGTCTTGGTTTGCCTTCTACTGGGCAAACATATGGTTTCTCCACAAAGATTTTTAAACTTGTTAGGATGAATCTGGCAAAGCAGCAAACGTTTAACTAGCCAACCAAAGTGATAAAAGTCTCACTGCTGGAGGAATTTCTAATAACTGTATCACACTGATTCCACCTATCTTTTCACCCAGTACGAATTGCTCTAGCTCTGTTGATAAAAGGAAACTCTGCCAGTTAGTACCACTTGAAACTCTAACGCCTTCCAAATTCACAATACAGTATGTTTATTAATTAATTTGAAAGTAAGAGATATTTTAACATTAAGCAGCTGAATTTCTATGCAAGCCATGTGAAATACACCCATTTTTTTGTCTTTCTGAAGTCTTTCTCCCTGATGGGTATGCAGGAGAACTTTTTGAGGAAATGGACCAATAAAGAAAAACTTACTATCCAATATTTTATGAGCAGAAGAACACATTCTTTCCAACTGTCCTTATTAATTTATAAACAGCTATGATCTTAGGTTGTTCTGGTCAAATTTATGATCAGAATAAAGTTACTCTAAATTGAGAAAAAAAAAATACCACTTCATAACAAGTGATAAGTATTCACTGGACCATAATTATGTTTTTCTAATTTTCCTATGCTGTTTCAGTTGGGTTTTTTTAATATCAGCATTTTAATTAAGCTTTAATCTTCACAGCACTAAACTAAATTAAAAAGATCTTTATAGTGTTGCTTTGGTAATTAGCAGGAGGGGTAAAATTACCTTATCTGTTTATTCACCATGTTGCAACTGTAAACATCTGGGTTATGGTCTTTAATTTGCTCATTTTCACTAAAAAAACAAAAACAAAACACATGTAGCACTGAAACCAGTTATCACTGTCAGAAGAGTCCTCTAGTGGGTTCTCGCTGTGTTCATCATGGACAAACATGTAGTAGGGAGCCCTTTGCTCCAAGAGATTAAATACAAGCTAATTAGGCAAGACACGTATCAGGCAGAAACAGGTGAAGCAGCACCATCCATCACAGAAATTCCCACCTTCTTACACTTCTGTGTAGTCCCCTCCACTTCCTTCAACAATCTGCAGCACAGTAAACATTAAAAGTAAATTTCATATGAAGTTCCCAAAGCTACTTGCAGATAATTAGTAACAAATCTGGAAGCACACAAACAATTAATCCCCTTTTAAAGGTAAAGGAAGTAGGTGGAACTTTGGCAAAGCATCCACCCTGCAGGATGACCTGGATAGCCTGGAAGAGTGGGCTAACGAGAACCTTATGAAGTTCAACAGGGACAAGCGTGAGGTCTTGCACCTGGGAAAACATAATCCAGGATTGCAAAATAGGCTTGGATCTGCCCAGTTGGGGAGCAGCTCTATGGAAAGGGGCCTGAGGGTCCTGGTGGACAACAAGCTCAATATGAGTGAATAGCATGGTGCTGTGGCAAAGAAAGCTAACATGATATTTGTTTGCATCAACAAGGACATCACCAGCAGAGATAAAGAAGTCATCCTCCTGCTCTACTCGGTGCTTGCCAGGCCACACATGGAATACTGTGTTAAGTTTTAGTCCATACTACAGAGAAAAGATGTGGACAGGCTGGGGAGGGTCCAGAGAAAGGCCACAAAGATGATCAAAGGACTGGGAAGCTTCTGTATGAGGAAAGGCTGAGGGAATTCAGTTTGTTCATTCTTGAGAAGAGAAGGCTTAGGGGACACCTCATCACCATGTTCCAGTATTTAGAAGGCGGCTACAAGAAGATGGGAATTCCCTTTTTACAATGAGTCGCTACTCCTGGGGAGTTTTTGATTGGCCAAAAGAGGAAAATTTTTCACAATGAGAACAATCAGCCATTAGAATAATCTCCCCAGGGAAGCAGTGGACTCCCCAATATTGGACACTTCCAAGATTCAGCTGGACAGAGTGCTGGGCCATCCTTTCTAGACTGTGCTTTTTCAGAGAAAGGTTGGACCAGATGGCCCTTGAGGTCCTCTCCAACCTGCTATTTTATGAAATCGTCAAAATGTACCTGCCCTGTCGTTGTCCCATTTTATCTTTAGGTAAAATACCAAACAACAAATTGACTTGTCCAAGATTATCAGTCCACAACAATCTTACATTATAACACAGTAACAGAAACATGCTGAAGGCATGAAAGCATCCTTGACATTGAAAAGCCTGTACAACTTGAACTATAAGTTGTGAAATAGGTAAGAGAAAGAGGAAGAAAATTGTTAGATCTTTCTTTTAATGCTGAAACATCATTGATCAAAACAACACTAAGTTCTTATCACCTTCAAACAGGAAAAAAGAATACTTCATAAGATCACTTAAAAAAATGTTACACTTCCGTATGATTTCAGAGATCTACATGTCTGTTTCTCGTCTTGAACCTGTCTCTGTTTGATGGAGTTCACCCTCACTAAGTGACTGACACTTTCATTAAAAAGTTAGCTTACAGATACTGGCTAGCACAGTCTGAAAATGCAGTTCAATCTAAGCTCCTACTAGCTCTTCAGGAGCAGCCCTCTAGACTGAGAGTAAGTGAAGAGCCATGCCGTCCCACTGAAATCAGAAGTGATGTGTATGTCAGCATCATCCAAAGACACAGCAGGAATATTCACATCTATACAGGTAAGCTTTTCCAGCCATTGGAGTAAATCAGCACACGTCCCTTCTCCCCAGCTCTGCTGCTGCTGCAAACCCTTTCTAGGTAAAATCCTTCAGTACTCACTTGCTATGAGTTTTACCTCTTGAGCTCGACAGTTTTTTAGAGCAATACAGAAAACCCTTGCACCTACACAGCTGTAAAACAGTTACAGCCTCGAGTCTACCACCATAATTGGCAGCTAGGTCAAATATTCAAAGTTTTTTTTTTCAAAAAAAGGTTCATTTAGCAAAAAGGATTTAAAATGTGTGGCAGTCCACAACAAAGCCATCCTACAGCTCTGATTGCAACTTGTTTTGAATTTGCAACTTATTTTCAATTTTCAGCTAAATAAACATGAAACATAAAAGCCTATAAAACTAAGGCAGATAATAAAGTGCTGTCAAGCTGCGATAAAGTCAGTCTTCACCAGAGATCCATCTTCTCCCACTGAGAGATTGTAAATTTGAGGCTGAACTAAGAATGACAGAATAAGCAGCACTGAAAATCGAAGTTTTCAGTTGTTGAGATTTCTCTGTTTTCTGATTTTGATGGACAACAAAATGGCTCAAAGTTACAACTCATTTAGAGACATGAGGAAAATGACAAAAAAATGGAAGATACAGAATAAAAAAACTAAGAACTGTCAACCACTGAAACAAAAGGAGAGAAAAAACGACATTTTATTTTGCCTCACCTCATTTATTATGTTTGGAAAAACCTTTTTGCTCCACTCATGTGCCTTAAATACCTTTGGTCTTTCTTCAACAATCCACAGAAAAACAGATTCTTAATGTAAATGTAAATGAAAGCCTCATGAAATACTAATTAAATATGAACTAATTATGAAAAAGTGCTATCATTCAATATTCACTTAGAGAACTCTTCCCCAAAGTATTTTAGACAACATCTCCAACTCAGAATCATGTAAATAGATGAGCTGTATTGATCTCACTAAGAACAGCCTGAACCTTTTTCTCATATAATCATTTTTTTCCCCCTGGGAATTTTGAATGGAAGAAATATTTAAGTAGCACTTAAGCAAAATAATATTACTCTGTCCAACACACAAAATATTTCAAAAAAACTACCTGTGTCTGTAATCATGCCATAGGCTGTTTGATGATTGCTAATTATTATTACCATCATTTTTATCCCACAGAAAAAATAAATATCCCTTTAAGTATCCTGTGAGCACTCTAACAACGACATCAATGCATCAGGGTAATGCAGCTGCCAGAAATCAGTCAGATCAATGGTGAGAGTGCAGTCAAGCTCTTTGTGTATACTTAGAAAATATAATTATTTAGAACCTAAGTATGCTTCCATGTTTCCTTGTTATTCCTTCTGTTGTGTAAACAGAACATGAAAGCCTCACTGAGCAGGGACCCGGGCTACAGACTGAGGGCAATATGTTAACCTACAAGTGCTTTTCATTGGGAATCTATGGAGCATCTTGCAGGATTCAGTATAATCCATGAATTTTATGAGCAACTGTGGCCGCAGCTGGATTCCACCTGTTCTCCCTCTCTGACAGATGTTCAAGGCCCTTGAACCCCTCAGTTAAATACCAGCTGTACCTTAGTGAGGGAACAGACCACATTATCACATAAATACTTTCCTGAGGATATTGCCACGCTGCAGGAATTACCTGACCTGTCAGCCCGCTTGTAGGAATAATCTACCCCAGAGAGCCACCCTGACATCTAGACCACTTCCCCCGAAGCTGTCCCATCAATGTGAATGCACATCTATTTGTCTCCGGCAAAGATTTCCTTCACAGAACCTGTCTCTCCCTGACTCATGAGCAGGGAAACACATTTGTTCATTCCAGCCACAGCCTGATGTGCATTTACGCAGTAGCAGAGTTCGATTAAGAGTCTCTGCTCATTAGGACTTACTCCTACCCTGATGCAGCAGTCTCATTATCAGGTCTATGCAATGCACTGGGTCAAGCAGCAAACCTAGCTGAAAAATGACCAGAAGACTAAGTCCACAGTGTACTGATTTTAAGCCTGATTCTCTCCTCACTCTATTCATCAGCTCAACAGAAGAGCCAGCACGGGCTCAGAACAGCTGAAAAGTCAAAGGTGCAACAACTAATTGTTTAAGCATTGCCTCAGCTAAAGTACCTCCTCAAACATTTCTTCTGTAGCACACTCTCAATAATTAGAAGTGCCTATAAAAGACAGAAAACTGACATTGGCACAGATGGTGTATGCAGGGAAGCATTTCTTTGTAATGTATCCTGGAGAATTTACTTTGAATTAAAAAAAAAAAAAAAGAAAAAAAGAAAATCGGATTTCATATTAGTATTTGACAGCCAGTCTGTTAAGGGGAAGGTTTTCTTTTTAATGTCACTTTATATTACCCTTAAAACTTGCAAAACGGTCTTTATTTAATACAATGAGCACTGTTTATTACTTTGTCCCCAATGTTAATCTTGTGTATCTGATTACTTCTTTTCCAGTAATTGAAGAAAATTACCTTGTCAATCATATTACCTTTCCTATGCTGAACTATTGGAAACTGAAAGGTAAATTCAGGAGAAGCCCATTCCAAAGATGCACTGGATACTGGTTTACAACAAGTACTCCTAGACCATGACCACTGGAAAAAACATTATCTGAAACAAACTGGTAGTAATCTGGACAATTTTTGGCTATTTGAAATTTGAAAACTCTCATTATTTTGCAGCATATTTCTAAACACATCATTTGTGCTTCTCTGAGCCTGGCTCTCATTTTCTTCTTCTATGATTTTGTTTATTTTTAACTTGGATAAAGAAGCCTCTCAACATCATATTTCTCTCTTTCCCGCTGCAGTATTGCTGGGGAGGTTCTATTAGAACCTCATGCACAACAGTTTAGTCTCCCCACAACCTCAGACAACTGCTTCATGGATACAATACTTTGCTTTGTAAATTATAATGTGATTTTCTTGAGAAATATATTTTTTCCTTGAGGTAATTTTCAGGAACATAAGATGGTCATCGAGCTTTCCCTTATATTTAAAGAGTTTCCAGGCAGAATCACAGATTATTTTGTTGTTGCTGCGTTTATTGTTTTTGCAGTAAAGATGGAACCATCTGTTCCTTTGAAGATGTGCCAAATCAGTTGAAAATAATTCATTCAGGTAGTCAGTGAACCACAAAAGCTGATGGTTTAAGGATCATGGAAGGTTTCAACGGGGAATACCAAACGCACTTTGCCCAACTTGGATTAGATTTTATTTAAACAGTGGACTCAGAAGATTTTGGGAAAGTAGTAGCCAGACAAGAGAGATCCTCTCTACCTCATTCCCATATAAACCTATTATAACAACAGTCAACAGTTACCCATCATGTGAACATGACAAGCTCATACTGTTCAAAAGATAATTATAAATCATGGCAATGACTTCAGTGTAGTCCTGCATGTCAGAAATATGCCAAATGGCTAAGCCACAGATGTTTCATAGTTGTTTTACATCCTCAATTTGTGCTCTTTTGGCAAAGATCTGCACTGATGGCTGTATCTAGTAGGAATATCAATAGCAAATATCTCACTGATGGGGACATGCGGGCAGAGCATGTGTAGTGCACCACGTGCAGGATAAGCAAAGAAGGGGAAGGAAGGATTTGTAGTTGAGATATGGCTTGAGCACTAATGTCTATCTAGAACTAATCTCTGAGGTTGGACAATATGATATTACAGACCAGCAACAGATGAACATCAAAAAAATTCCAAAGGCCACTTGAGCCCTTAATCATGTCTATTTGCAATAGTTTTCTGATTAAATAATAGGTAAATTAATATTATCTGGTGTCTAAGAAAGGATAATTTCTGAGGCATTTTCTATTGGTTTTATTATGATGAAAAAAAGTCTGCATGAATTTATAACTGAGTGGGTTAATTAAGTATTACCTCTGGGCATCTGAATGTTGAAGAATGTGTCTCTGTTCTGAAAGGAACACATAATCCTTCTCAGCCTGATGCATTTACTTAATTATTTGCTAATAAAGTTTAATTTACTTATTGCAAGTTTTATTTATTATAAGCATTGTGAAAAATCTGTGGCTTAATAAGGTTTATTTTGCTCACTTTTTAAACTCATCTGGATGGTAAATTTTAAATAATGAAAGCCTATGTTGTGGCATTCTTTTTTCTGTAAAATACTAGAAACAACTGAACACAAAAATGACTGATATTAAGCAGTGATTAGAAGCAATTATGAGAAAAGACATAAGGTATTAAATCACGGTATAATATCTTCCAAAGCTGTGACAATTGAACATTCATTACAATGTTGTTAAATAGTTACTCTATCAATAGTGCTAGCATTACAATGCAGTAGCTTAATTAGGTGAAGTTTCTTTCATTCTTTATTTACTAGGTTTTTGAGCCATACCTAAAAAAAAATTATATAAATAAATAAAATTTGCAGCTCAAATAAAGTACCGAAATTGACATATTTCTTTCATAGATTAGTAACCTGTTTACATTTGCATTTTCTGTATTTTGGTCATGATAGACTGGTATGTCATTATGGAATACAAAAACAGAGAGCAAATCAAAATATTTACAACATACTATAATTGCCTTTGCAACTTAATGTCATAATTAAGTAACAACTAATCTTACAAATCAATTTTGCTTGTTTGCAGGTCACATAGATGTGTGGTTTACATAAACAACATCTTTGTAAGAGCTATTATCAGCCACTCTGTTGAAATCCTACACCCTTAAAAATTATTACAAATAATTCTGCTATATAACAAAGTGAATTTGAGGGATCTGTTGTCTCATGACTAAAAGACAAATGACTTTTGTCCTGGATACAGAACAGCTTTAGGTCTACACCAAAACACCACACTCTCACTTCAGACACAGACATTGAAGCAAAAGCCTGTCAATGGTCAAGAACACACTGTTATCCTCTCTGCATTTTAAACTGTTCTATTTTAATTTAAAAAACTATCTAGAGCTATCTCTAGATAACAGTTTTACGTTGGCTAATTATTTTTAAATAGAGACATTTGGTTTTGTGTTTTGTGAAATGATCCTGTCAGATACAGTTTCGCAGAAAGGCAAGGTGAATTCAGCAGATCTCACTGTGCCATGGGGAGGCACTGCCATGTTCTGTCCGTGGAGAGCTGCTTTGGCAATCATTTCCTCAGGCTTTTCTTTTTCACATAAGTGGCAAGTCTCTCCCTCATTCAGCTGACCTATATGTGCTGTGTACCCACCTCGTGTCCTTATACTACTGCTCTTCCTACACCAGCAGACCTCCTGTTCATCCAAGATACCTGTCACCCAACATGGGATGCAAAAGGAAAAAAGATGCATGGTGCTTATCTTGCTAATTCTGAAACAAGATGCTCAGCTGCTAATAGCAAGAGTACCGCACACGCAGTACTAAGCCAAGCAAGCTATTTAAGTTGGACTAGCACAAAAGTTTAAGACATTTTGAACAGGGCTCTGTACCAATGTAGAATTTGGCGCTATATTAGAACTGGTGGCTTTAGAAAATATTGATTGGTTGGCAGCAAATTGCTGCACATTTTCAAGATACTTGTGACAGGAAACTGTCTATGAAGAATATATGATTTCCTGCCTGACATCAAAAGAATAAAGATGAGCAATGTATATTCTCCAGTATAAAGAGAGCCTGCCCACAAATTTGTCTGTGGCCTAAAGCTGGGGGAGAAGAATGAGTGAACACTACCATCACCTAAATAATCATTGCTGGGCATCCCCACAGAAAAGAGACACTTAAAGGTGTTTATGTATCCAAGTCTTACTGAACGTAACTGATTAAATGGTATAGGGCTTATCTGTGAACAGTCCAAGCCTTCTGCAAAGTAATTGTGACTGAGGGGTATGATGCTTTAACTTAAACTTCAAGTCATTATAAGCCTCATAATTGCAGATGGATTCAGTTCTGACCCACATAAAATTCAAGTATAATAATTTTCTGGCTGGATGTAGCATACCATTGACTAGCATCAAAAGGTTAACAGGCATTTTTTTTTAGTTCAAATACGTAGTACAGTAAAGGCTTTAATCAGGCAGCTCTCATCAATAAAAATTAATGGCCATCCCTTCTAAGCTGTAGTATTTACCTTACATTCCAGTGTTCTGGAAGCAAGCACTAAATGTCTATATGTGTATGTATATAAATTGGACATCTCTATTCATAGTAATTCAATGAGCATGCACAAATCACCAGAGCTTTTGAACTGGGAAAAAGTTAACTTCATCCTGTAATTTGTGACAGTTGCACCTACACAAAAGTCAGACAGGTCTGGATTAACAATGAGACCAATCATCATTGCTTAAAATCATTTAGTTTTTTAGAGCACAAGCAAATACTTAAAGCAGAAATCTAATCAGCCTTTCCCAGAGGAGAGATTCCCTTCAAATGCCTTGAGAGGTCTTAAAAAAGGTCACTGAAAATCCATGCCCTTGCAGAAGAGGTTCACAGGAAAAACTTTTCAGCAAACAAGAATGTCAGCTGAAAGAGACACAGCCAGACTCGGTAAAATATTCTGCAGCAACACGCGAAGCAGAACGGTGGTACAGACCCCACATGGATTTAAGAGGATGTTGCACAGCCATATGCTAAGCAAATGTTCAAAAAAGACATTCATCCGCCCCCAGCACAGAAGGGAGCAAGTTAGCAAAGCAGCTTCTCCCACATACGCGAGGAGGCAAGTGGGCATGTACAGCAGGAACAATGTTGTACTTTCCAAAGAACACCGGGGTTGATTAAGCCTTGTTGGAAATGCAGAGATAAAACAGAAGGAGAAAATAATCCTATGTGCGTTAGTTTCTTACTATTTTCTCTTTTTGCCACCAGCTGAATCAGTGTAAATAGCAAGCTTTGTTTTCCTGCTTCTAGAACAAAACACTGACTGCCAAAACATACGGGTTTTTTAACCTTTACAATGTTGCTGTCCTGCATTCTAACACACTTCTGAAAGCCTTTCTTTTGCTACCAACTACCTGTTTTGTACCAACATCTACATATCTTAATTGCAATTGAAAAAATATTAGTTAATTAATGTCGTTCATTTGTATGCGCAGTAACTCCCATTTGTATGCACACAATTCACTCAGTCTGGGGTCTATAGCTGGCAAATAACACCACTTAACAGCTGTTAAATAGGGTAATCACCTGTTGTTATCCACAGGTAGCTCTAATTCAAATGCTAATTGCTCTCAGTGCTCTACTTACAAACCTGCCCCAATGTCAGACACTGTGTGTGCCGCACCAGATGGATGTGAGCCTCAAATGGATTGCACTGTCCCTGCAAAAAAAACCCACAACAAAAAAAACGGGCAAAAAACCCCCACAAACAAAACAAAAACCCCCACAATCCCTCCCTCAAAAGAACAACCACCACCCCCTCAACCCCCCCGAAATATTAAAAAACCTTGCTATCCATGAAAAAAAATGGCACAAGAATTAAACAATGATGGTCTGCCAGAGAGCAAGAATTGCAGGAAAAAGCAATGAATGGGGAAAATGAAGAAAAGGACTGCAGACAGGTCGTTAAACATTGTATAAGTTGGTGCTTCAGCTTCTTAATAGCTGAAATGAGTTAACATTCAACAACAGTAAAATCAGTCTGAGAAAATTCAGTGAGCCACTGCAGATGTATGCCAGGATCAGCCTAAACTGATAGGAAATGAGAACTAAACTGTTTGAATAGGTCAGGTGTTTGTAAAAATCTGACTGGAAAATAAATGTTCTATCCTGATACAGGTAAATTCTTATTTTTCCAGATAATTCATTCTTCACAAAACCATCATAAAGTGTTTCTTGCCTTGGTACAAATACCTCACAACCACACTGTACCACTAACTCCTCATAGCAAGAGGCTTCAAATTATTTTTTTCTAAAATATCTGCAATTCACCGAAGCTCTCGGGAGGCACAGCTTCATGTTGTGCTTAATTTCAGCAAACTGTGAGTTGCTGCCAAAAGTGATGGTTTAATTCTATCTCCTTTCTCCTCTTAACTCCATTGACGTGTTCCTCACCCTTTGCTCATATTAGATTTAGTCATTCACTGTGTTGCTGGAATATGACTCACTGATCCGATGGGAAAGTAATTTATTTGGAGGAGAGAGATAGGGGTGAGAGTCCACAGTTAGACTGGATTAAGCCTGGCATGGAACAGTGCCATGAATTGTCCTGTGTTTCTCGCTGCTATACAGCAAAGTTCCTGGCTGCACAGCTGTAGGTTTTATTTTAGATCCCATGACTGTAAAAGGGCCATTCATTCCGTAATGCTGTCGGATTTTCACACTGTACTTCCCTGCCGTGCTCTCTGAAGGGCGGCTTTTTTGTAGGTGAAGGAGTCCATCCATCACTTGCTCAACAGCAGAATCCCTTTGCTCAGTTTCTACCCTTTGATCTATTCGGCTTAGATAATTCTGCTAGGTGCCAAAATGCCAACTCAAACCACCCTCACCTCTCAGTTGCCTTTCTCTTGGGATGAAGTGTTGACCTCTGGAAATGACTGTTAGCACAAGGCTGCATTTTCGTGCCCTCAGCATATTTTTCAATTAAAAGGGAAATAAACAACATTACAGGAGAAACCCGGCTCTGGGAAGAAATCAAAGCACGTAAAAACCACATATTAGATCTGCAACAGGTGTAGGCACAGGTTTCAGTTTTGTTCCAAGCTCATTATAAAGCGTAGAGCCCCGGCCTTGGAGAAGGAAGCTGCTCGAAATTTCAAAACAGAAACTTCACATTAAAAAGAAAAAAAATAGATAGTGCCCCAGTTCTCTGATATCTTGTACTCAGGATGAGGCTCAGGAGGGATGAAAACAGTGACCTATTAAACCCATTTCACTTTATCTCTTGGTGTTCTGCTTTAGGACTACAATTGAACTAAACATCCAATAATAACCACCACTTATCTCTCAATATTAATTTTAACAAAGTCACTTATTTCAATCATCAAAAGGAAAGAACCACTTGTTTGTTTGACAGTTATGACTCCAACTAACACATATTTCCTTTTGCTGACTGTTTTGTATTTTGTTTTGCATATTTTGCTTACACGAAGGGAAAAAGTGCCTAAATGTTTCTTCCTCACAGCCATTGCTAATGTACAGAGTATTCACCCTTCCAGGTTTTTTTCTTGAAGCAAGACATGACAATGTGCCTCTTCAAAAATGAAGCAAAGACCAAATCCTCCCTGTCTTAAGCTAAAGTAGATAAGGAAAATTATGGCACCTGAGATAGAAAAAAATAGCGAATACTCACAGTAAGCTTAGATGACATCCTCACCTCCATCTTACTGGTCCAGGAAGCTTACATTGTCGAAGGTGGAACATGAGACAGATTGAAAATTCTTCATTACTTATAGCTGGAAGAAAAAGTTACCCATGGCATGAACAGAAGCTAGAAATTATAAAACTGACTTTTTCAAGAGGGGAAAGAAAAATATTTAACCCACTGTCTGTGTAGTTTTCTCATTCTGTTATTTCACATTCCAAAATTCCTGTGGTTACCAGGTAGGTCCAATGTGCTTAGTACAGACTGGTTAGCTGAGAAGCCCATTCCTTATATAAGTCAAATTCAATTCACATTAGCATTTACTTTTGATCAGAAATTGAAGACCAATTAGTCAAATTATTTCTTTCATTTAACACTGGCTGTATTACCACAAGGAAATAATTTGAACTACTTAAAGAAGATTTTTTTTGTCACATCTCAAGGAAAAAACACATTAATAATTAACCTCATTTTTCCTCCATCCCAGAGATCACACGTCACGGTATCAAAAAGTACATTCCATTCTGAAATGACAGAATTGCACAGTTTACTCTTCTATCACTTATACAAAAAGATTAAAGATGGCTTGATGTGAGGATATGCAGAGATGAGAAAACTTAAACATCTGGGGCTAAGCCACAGTTTTTAGTCAATTCCTTAAGTCATAACTAATTTTGAGTCACAAAAGGCTACTGCTCTCATTTGTCTTACTGTACAAATTAGGAGCCTTACTCATATTCTTTTTCTCCCATACATTAAGTTCAATGACTACTTTTGCTTACATGAACTATATATATCCAATGTAATTCATTGAGGACATAAGCTCATCAGGAGAACACAATCTACTTGAAAGTCTACTGACGGTAATTTTAATTCCAGAAAGTAGTAAACTATGTCATGCACAATGTGACACAACAATTAAGCAACTGAGATCATTTCGGATACTGCCAGACCCGTATTTTGTTTCTCTAGAGGCATATGCACTGATGTTAACAAAAGCTGAGAGAAAGACCAGAAAGTTGCAGTTTCAAAGTAGGTTTCTCTTGGATCCTCTTTTTTATGCTATCAGTGTTGGAATTATACATTTGCTCTGTCTGGAAAGAAGTTGAGGGGCACATACACTGGGTCAAGTGGTTGTTTCTTTTCTATTTATCTACACATATGCAGGGTGCCTATATGAAGTTGAAAGATGAATTAAATACATAAATAAGCCAGTCTACCTGTTGAAAGCTGTGTACTGATATTCTCTGTCATAAGCAAACTGGGGATGCTAGAAGCTATTTTGGGGGAGAAACACTGTTTTGCCAGCTATTCAACATCTACAGCACACACAGTGTTAAATATGTTCAGTGTGAGCTGCTGCCTACCTTATGAGATCCTCTCCTACAAGAATACCTCTCCTACCAGTTCAGGATGAGCAGTGCAAGCCCACCCTGTTACTTCTAATTTCAAACTTTAAAACTACATTGCAAAATTAAACGGAGATTCCTCTTTCTGTGTCACTCAGTTTGTGAGGAATAGGATGAAAAGTAATAAGATCCCAACACAGAATTTCACCAGCTTATAGGTGTTACTGACCTCAAAAACTCTCCTGAAGAAAATGGCAAAGCTGAGAACAAAGCAAAATTTTCTGGTTGCCATCATAGCAGAAGTGGTACTATAAGAACAATGCAAGTCTCAAACACAGATAACCATGAAGTATCCATGCAACGGGATTACCGAAACAACAGTAGTGTCTGTTTTTAAGTAAAATAGAGTTCTGAAGTGAGGAAGCCTAGGTAAATGGACAGAGAGGCTGAAGAAAGAAAAATTGATTTAGGGGTGAACACTATAATTAAGTACACAAGTATATCATTAAATGTCAGAAGATTTCAGATTTCTGAATAAATTCATGTCTCCTGGATTGCAATTCTATATGTTAATAACCTACTCCTGTTAATGAGTATGAAGTAAACTAATCTTTAGAGCCAATTTCAGTTAACAGACAGAGGTGAGTTTGTTTCCACTGGTTTTGTTCAAGAAATCTGACAGAATATAGGAAGAGCAGTTGATAAGAGAGATGTGACAGCAGTTTTGAAGACTAAGACAGCAGGGAGAGATGAAGCGAGCCAGAACAGAGATGAAAGAAAAAGGAGAACATGACATAAAGGGTAGGAATCAAGAGATGGACATTTAGAAAGGACATGAATCTCTTGAGCCATTTCATCATACAGCAGAACGCGTGAGCAGGCAAATGGCATTAAAAATTAAGTGACAAAGTTTTGAAGAGCATTAGATGTCTGGCTGAAAGAATCTAGCTACTTCTCATTCACATCAAACACTCCATTAAACTCTCTGATCCCTCCACTTGAGTATGGACTGCAGATAGAGAGCAAAAAGCTTTCACTTCATTTCCAGAGCTGCTCCATCTCATCTGCTCAGAACTATCCTAAGGGGGACTGCTCCCGGTCTCCACTTCTGGAACTACATGGATCTTTTTTTGAGTCATGAGTTACACATAGACACTTGGTTATTATCAGAAGTATTATAATGTTGGGTCCTGGGGAACACTTCACTTGACAACTAATTTACATTATACTGGGCACAACTTGTTCTCAAATCTTTCATGTCCACAGATTTTTATTAAGATGATTTTATAATGGTAATTGTTTACTAAAATGAAATATACAAATTGATACAGGAAGAACAGATGCATCACCCAACAAACAGACATCAGAATGAAGCTCATGTCTGATCACCCTCATTTAACATTGCCATTTTACAATTAAACACATGGTTTTAAATCGGAATGATAAGCCACAATCTTATCAATTACCACTTTCACAAAGAGAGATCAATCAACCCTTTTATTGCTATTGTCAAAGATCCTCTCCCTACTTTCTTTATGTCCAAAGTTCTTGCCCTGCCCCATCAAATTCAGTCTGTTTCCTGAGGTTTCACCTTGTTCTGTAGCAAAAAGGGTAGACAAACAATTTATTTGGTACAAACAGCTGTCAGGAGAAGGAAGACCTAAACCTCTATAGATCTACTGCTAATAGGCTAGAAACTGCCTCTGCTTCAAAAGGTCACTCTTCCCCAACTTTCTTCTTCACAGCCTTTGCTGAAAGCACACTGAGTTGTAGAAAATCCTGTGGCTTTTGTAAGAGATAAACCAAAGTCACAAAAGTCTAGGAATAGCTTTTCCTTGTGCAACAGCTCCTGGAGTAGAGGTAAGACGCTCTTGCTCAAGGCAATACCTAAGTTTACAAGTAACCTTTAATATTGATGTTCTTGAATTATGAGTCTCCTTTAAGTGTTAATGAATTACAACATCACAGATTTCTAGCTCTGTGCCACAAGGGAGGCAAGCAAGTGCGTGTAAAGCATCTCAGGAATTACACAAAGGACCTAATGGTGCCCACGTTCCCCTGCTCCTCAGCCTCAGACCACACCTGACTGACAACAGCCTCCACCACCCGTGTCTCGGTCACATGGACGGCACACAGCAGCCAACAGCCGGCAACACCACCACGTTTCTGACCCAGGTCTAAGGCCAGGGGGATGCACCAAAACCCTTGCTGCCCTCATGCAGTTACCTGCAGCCTTGCTCGGGTACCAGCAGGTTGTCAGCTGTTGCAGCAAGGGTGTTTGCAGAGATCAACTCACCTAGTGTAAAGGCTTACGGCACTTTTTGGGGCACTTCCAGGTACTTCACCTCTCCAAATACTGTACTGCAGCAGTATATGCAGCTACTATCTGTTGCTAAATTTAGGTTAAATTTATTCAGTTATTAAACGTTTGCAGTAATTTCCAAAATCTGGAGTTACTAGTCTACATACTCTTTAAAATCATACTTCAAAGTAAAGCTTTAAAACTATTACAAGCCAAGGAGTGAATTATGTTTGGAGGTTGGAATAAACTGGGGAGAGAAGGATTCCTTTTTCTTTTAAATGACAAACTTAACCTATTATTAATCTTCAAACATGAACAAATACTTCTAGTTTCTACACCAAACGAGAACTTATTAACTGTCAAAGTATTAACAGGCATACCTAATACATTTTACAGACAGCAATTGCTGATAAGTGCTCATGGAATAAAGCATTCAAGGAAACATGATGTGAATCTGGGCATGGCTGTCAAACATCCTGGCAAAAGAAATATTAAGAAATCAATCACATTTTAATCTACAGGCACACAATCTTTGGAGTATAAGAGCAAAAATTGGTTCCCTTTCCTCATTCTTGTAGAAAGCCACTTATTTTCCAGAATACAATACCAGAGATTTTGTACAGTTTTAACAAAATAAGACGATTTTTTCTTTCTTTCAAGATCATTTAACTTTTCAAATTCAGATTTACCCTGAGTTTTACCTCTTTCAAAATTGTGCAGCTCCACGGACTGACACAGCATGATGATCCACCTGGCAGCACGATGCCAGTTCTGTTCAGTAGTGTTTACGATCTTCTATTCAGATTAGGTGGCTCTCATTGAAAACATAAGAAGTCCAACCTGGTTGATTTAAATTTAGGGAGATTTGATCAGTGGGGGATATTCTTTCCAGGATAAGTTAACTGAGGTAGGAGGAATCTTTTTTTTGTGCTACAAAAGGGAAGAAAAAAATGTAAGAAAAAAGATTGAGGAATGTAGCAAACCTATGTGAAGTTCACCTGTAAAAATTTCTTACTTAGGAAGAATTATAATTAAGAGGAAATCCTTTTCGAAACTGTGCTCCAGCAATACAAGTCTCTCACACCATGTGCCTCCTCTTCTATGGATGGGAACTCCATTTCTAAGTCCCACAGATGGTCAAAATGTATTAGGCGGCATTGACCATCATGCAATATCTCACGTGAGAGAAACGCACCCTTGTTAAGGCTGCCTCAACAACACAAACATTTAATACTGTCAATTATCCCGCCTGTGTTGTGCTCACCTGTCTTCCTAACATCCTCCTAATTAAGTACCTATAAGAATCCATAATTGCTGATTAAGTTTTCAGTAGCATATACTCAAGAAATGAAACAATTCTAAATTCTTTATAACAAAATGTAACTGAAGAGCTTAACACACCATTTCACTACAACCTTATACTGTTTCTTACATTTTAAGATTAGCTGAAGCATTTTCCCACTCATCTGGAAAAAACAATGTTTAAAAGACATCTAATTGTAATACAGTAATTACCATAGCTTCTTATAAATGCTGGCATGAATTTGAAGTCTGATTCACAGTAATTGTGATACCCCAGTTAATTCTGCTATGAAAGTGAGATGTGTGGTACTTCCTAATTCATCAACAGCAAAACTTCATTTCCTTTAAGTAATATTTCTTTCTGTTCCTCAGGAAAAATTCAGAATCTATTGAAGTTAAATACTGATGAAAATTAAATTATCCTATGACTAAAATCAATATTGCTTTTCTCTAAGGAGGAATAAGCTGCATATTTAATACTAATCACCTGATAAAGACATAAGAGATAAATGAAGGGCAAGTCAAAAAGGAGATCTTTTGCTGAACAGTAGGGACTTGATTAAATAGGTCAAAAAGTCTTGAAAAATAATTGCTACTTCTCTATTTGCAATGATAACCACTTTCAAATGGGAATTTGTTGCCTGGATTCCCTTCAGTTACAAAAAATTAATCTCAAGTAATATTTTAATTCTTAATTTTTTGTATTGTCCAGAAGACAAGCACAAAACAAGAAGGCTCGTCATAATTTTTAAGTAAATTCAGTGACCTATGGGCACTCTTGTACTTCTGTTACAAGAGAGAATTCAAGTCAACTTTCATTGGAATTAAGCAGAAACTGTTTGGGTTAGAAGTAAAAGAAAAAATATAACCCCAATGTAAATATTGTCCAAAAAATTAAGTACATTTGTGCCATCGTCTGGTTTCATTAAACTCTTTGCCACAGGAACAAATTGTCAGAGAATTATAAAATTTCATATTCTTCCCTTTACAAAACAATCTGTTAATACATCAAGAGATTAATTTACTGTAACAATCTATTTAAATGATTCTCTTTTTCCTAGGTACAGTCTGGCTTGTGTGTGAAAGACAAATCGCACATGCCTCAGTCTTGTTCATTAGAGTTTAATCTAAAGGAAAAGCCTAAAATTAGTTTAAATCAATGCGTATTTGTGGAATAAAGTTCCCAAGCCATACATCCTTCACACTAGGAGATGAAGCAAAGCCGCACCTCAGTGTCTACCTGCACGTATCTATTTTTATGCCTAAAATTATACACATTCAGACACTCTTGGTGTTGCACTTCAATGGAACCAGGGCTTGTATCCTGCTGTTTTTCAGTCTCCAATAAAGCCTCTTTAAATGCTTTGTGTGAAAATGTTCTGTATACACACACAAAAAAAGTCTGTGAGCCACATTGTAAATGATGCTAACAATTTTTCAATAAGAAGGTTTGAAACAAAAGCCACTGTTTCAGAATGCTAATGCACAGGAAATACATTAGCTTTAAATATCAGGTTCACTTCCACTAGAATTTTATTCTGATATTCCCAATGACTTTTTCCTATGTCTTCTTAATATTTAAAAACTTCTCATGTGCATTCAAAGAAAACTAATTTCAAGATGCCAGCAATTCCTAGAGAGACAGGATTTCTGTTTCTAAAGAAAGCTGAAGTCTTTCAATGTTTTATGTACTGAAGCCAGCAGAATTCTGTCTTGTATTTTACAGACATCCAAAAATCCCCGTCACTATAAGAAGAACGGAACAAAGCACACGAACAATGTGATGTATGTACATTCAACAGCTACAGGATAGTATAAAACTGTCTACATTTCCATGAAATTCCTCCCAAAAGCTTACAGAGCAGGATTGGAGTCTTGTCTGCAGAAAATGTAGTCTCTCTTTTTTTTTTTTTTTAAACAGCAGCAGGCCTTAAATTTAGGTCTGAATATTCACATTCTAATTTAATCAAAGACCACTTTTTTCTCTATGTGTAGTCTTTCAGAATACCACCTGCTAACTGTCCTCACCCTCCAAGAATCCAAATAGCTTCATTTTGCCCTTCTGCAGGGAAAACCCAAGGACAGGCAATATTGCAAAGAACAGGCAATTACTGAACTTGATTGTGCTTTGAGTTTATTCCTCCTTCAACAGTACAAGTTCCACACTCAGCTGAAAAATGGTTTTTTGAAATGATCTTGCTGTGCTAAAAATGACTAGACAGATATTTAGCTGGTACAATTTGAGAAGAATTATGTCAGTTCACCACTGTAAAGTCCCATCACTATCATGCAAGTCCTTGACAGATTGCCCTCAGCGGTGCTTAATAAGGGAGCATCCACAAATCAGTGATAGCACAAAAAATGCTCAGGCAATTTATGTAATGATAGCCAGAAATGACATATAATATATGTAAGGGTTATCAGTTGTAATTTATTAAATGCAACAAAAGAGACACTGAATATAGTTATTTTCGTATGCAGATATCACACAGAAACAGACACAGCCAGGTACACATGCTTGGAGTATAAAACTTTAAGGTCACTATATTTTCCTTTGTAGTAATCTTAAGTCTAAATAAGGATTTGTAATTGCAAGCCTGGATAAAGTCAATGCCTACCATCAGATTACATAGAAATACTGCTTTATTTTGGATTAGGCTATCATGCAAGTGATGACAAAGCAGGTTTTTTAAAACAATGATTATCATCGAGACTTATCTATACTTATCACCGTCGCACACTTAAGATTTAAAAGCCAAAACACAAATGCCAGGCCAAAGCAGTCAAAGACAGCCCCAAAGGTCTCTGATAGCTAATCCTTTGTATCACACTCACTCTGCCTGGTATCTCTTTATGCGTTTCCACATCTGAATGCAGTTAGGAGATTTAAGTCAATGACATAGGCAGTGAGGATCTGCACTACGCAGAGTACAGCATGTCTGAATACCGTTCCCTTTGTCTGAAGAGCCAGCTCCCTCAGCTGGTGTGAAGAGCTTCAGAGAGCAAATCACATTTCAAGCACGTCCATGATGAAGAGAGGCTGGAAGGTCAGGAGGTTAACATCTGCTGTAAATACACACAGGACTTCTTGGCCTGAATTGCAGAATGTGATCACTTTGTGTTTCCACCCTGCACTGGGCTGTGTCACACTAAGCCTTACTGCATGACATGATGCAGAGCAGAGTGTCAAACACATACAAGGGATGATGCACCTGGATTTTCTCACTATAGAAACATGCTGTGGAAGCCTGCATATAGGAGAAATGAGTATTTCAAACCACCAGATTATTTAAGCAAACCGTGTTCCGGTTCTTATTAAGCTCTTCAGTCAGGTCTGGATTATAAACTAGGATAGTGAGTTTATTAAGGGATATATATAGATATGATCTAAAGCAACAGACTGCAAAAAATGCACTGAAAGATCAATTTTTGATTGGGGTATTGAGGTCGTAGCCTGCTCTTCTTCCATTAAAGAATGGTTTTTTTTCACTGAGTTCAGTGGAGCAAGAGTAAGACTAACATTTACTGCTAAGTGGATGCTTAACTGGCAGCCTTTGCAGCACTTTGAACAGTTATTGGAGAGTGGCAGATCACTGAAAGGCTTCGACCTCACTGCAAGCAACTGTCAGCACAGCAAAAGCTGAAAGCTTTTTCATATGTCGTTCTCACGTATTTGCTAAATGCAATATAGGAAACCAACTTTAATATTTCCCACACATGGATTTTTACTTGTGGATTTCATTGGAACAAAACACAAGAGATGCTTACAAAAGGCTGGTTTAAACTATTTCCATTAATCACTACTTGTCTCTCCGTCAACTTTGAAAAAACTTGAGGAAGTTTCAACAATTAAATTGGAAGGACAGGGAACGGTAGATAGGACAGATAATCATGAAGAGAAGATCAAAACAGGAAGAGACCACCTAGAGGAGTGGGAATACAGAGTATGTAACATCAGACAACTTAAAGTCAGACTTCAGTCTCACATTTATATAAATATGTAATTTTAATAACCTCAGTTGCACACGTTGTAGCCTCAGAATTTGCAACTATACAAAAGAAGTGGTGTAAAACATGAGGTGGTTGTTGTCAAAGATCACATACAGTACACATAATTCTAAATATGCATTCCTTTAAAATCCTGTTTTGTTCTGATTTGTAATACTCAGCCTTCACATAAAACAAGATCTAAAAAGGAGATTCTGTTCCACAAATGTATTATTTTTCCCCCTTCCTATAGTACACAGGCAAAATCCGTGGTAAGCATTAACAGTGATTTTACCCATAGCTCTAACTGGATTGCAGCTTTCCCACTCTAGCATGTCTTACCATTACTATTCAGGAAAGGGTGAGGAACAAAGAGTCTGGTATTTACATAATGTAAGAATGGACTTCAAAAAGATGTCATAAAATGCTAACTTCTTCTAAGATGTAAAAAACCATGTATTTTGTTGCCCGTAGAAGGAAAGGCCAATATTCTTCATACAAGCACTTTGTGCTTTAATGAAAAGTAGTTGGTTGTGTGGATGAGGGGAAATGACTTATAAAAATACTTGAAGTCTGTATATCTCAGTAACTGTTTACTGCTTTCCGCAAGGTAGCAAGTTGTTTATTGTAGCACCTTCTGAGCCTTACTATCTAATGCATTACAACCAAAACCATATTGTTTTATGTTCTTGATTAAAGATTTAGTCCTTTTACAGCATATTGCTAGTAAAAAATATACATAGGCATGACTTCTAGACGATATATTTCTTACATGATGACTTACATCTCATCAGCCACAGAAGTTCAATAATAATCAAAGACAGCCTTCATAGTTCCAACAGTGAGATGTTCTCATCCAATGCTTTCAATTCGTGTAATTGCGTGGGTTATAGAGGCATTAATGGGCTGTACTTCAAGTGAAATAGAGATAAAAAGCTTACATATCCTTCAAACAGTTCGAGTTTAGAAATAACTTCACTGTCTTCAGTAAAAGTGTAACTGTCAAGAGAATCGGGCTTGAGGTAAATACATGTATGAGATAATGTAAATAAAGCCGGACTCATAAAGGTAGTGTCTGAAGTTTATTATGCTTATACAGGACTAGTGAAAAACTGAAGAATTTGTTATTGCTAAAGGAGGAGTTAGATTGTACTTAAGATTATTAATAACATATCACATTTACAGTGTCTACGTTATTTTAGTTATAAAAGCATCCTCCTCCACCTAAGGCATTAGCTTTTTGTTATACAATGCTACTGCATCACTAACTTTGGTTCTTTTCTGTCAGCATGATGAGCTTTTAAAAAAAGTACATCTAATGGGTGGAACAGAGTAACATGTATCAAGAGCATGACATATCCCAACTGTGCCATCCACCCACTCTGTGATTTCTCACCACCCCTTCACAGTACCTTAGCTTCACTATCTGGAAAATGAGATAATACTACTTCACTTGCAAATCAGTTGGAGAGACTTGGATGTGAGGAGAGACAATATAATGAACAAATGCTATTGTCATGTAGAATTAAGTTCAGGAACTATTTTGAATGTGTCTACCAGTTCCAGAGAATATCCCCAAAAAGTAAGAGAATAAACTACAAACTGCAACAGCCTTTCAAAATGCAACCGTTATCCACATAACTGTACAAGCATATAAAAACATATATGCTAATTTATACACCGCAGCACGAGAGTTTTCAAATACAAGCCTGAAAGATGCAAATTTTTTGTGAATGCAACAATTACAAGTGGATGCTTTCTGAAGCTAGCCAGCTTTATTACATGCTAATCTACCAAACCATTTTATAGATGACACAAAAACTATTTCACAAATATTCTAGACAGCTTTTTAATCATATGAGATGCAAATGAATTCTAAATAGAGTCTAAGTCCTCTCTTTGGAGCCAATGACATTAGCTACTATTAAAATGTTTCATTCCACATTCCGAAGGAGCAGAAAGGAAGGTTTGTAGGAAGATAAGTGTCTGTCAAACTGATCTTTTAATTCAACTAAGAATTCATTGTATTACTATTGTTATGATAAGGTATCAAGAGCATTAGATGGACTTCTTAAAAGTTATGCAAAGAGAGCTAAATTATGTCTGATCATTTTGGAACCAGCAACTGAAATATTTGGTTGAATATCTGAAAGGAGTTTTTCCAAGCCAGCTTTTCCCTCTTTAATAGTGTCATCCAGCCTATTTTAAGGAGATCCCCGTTTTCATCTACATAAACAGGCATTAGTGTTCCATGGAAAAAATGTGCCACTTTCTGTAATTCATCAAATAGAGGAATTTTACTAATTCTAATTTTACTGTTAGGACTCTTGGGAGATTGCATTGAGAAGCATTCCATCATAATTTCTAACAAAAAGATTCTCTGACATACAGTAAGTATTTAGGCAGGTCATCAGATGGGACTTTAAGTTTCTTCATATTTCCTAACATGACTACTTGCCAATATAATTTTTGGTTCAAGCTTGACTTGCAGAATCGATGAATGTTTGTGTTAGTTTGCTTGTAAAGGTAAATGGTTTTTCCCATTTGAGCAAATCGTATTTGTTCTTGTATTGGAGCGATGTCATGAACTTCCTTCTGTATTTTCAGAGGAAAGACAGACAACTTGTTAATGATCTCTGAAAAATGAGGGTGCCACTTTAATAAAGGTCTCTTGAGTTTGATGCAATATTTTAATAAAGCCTAGCACTGTAGCAACTAAGTGGAAAACCATTACAAACCAAAACCAAAACACAACACCAGAGCAAATGCTTCCCTATTTGATTCTGTTACACTGTCATAACAGTGCTGTGGCTCAAGTTTGAAATGAAAAACTTGTTAAGTCCAATTTACACATCTCCACTTGATTCTCATACATTTCCCCACAATGCACACTCCAAGTACTCCACTGCTGTGACTGCCTTGGGATCTGACCTGCAAAATTTCTCACGACAAGGAGTATCTATCTAATGTACTGCTGTGTAACCAAGAGAAATATGAAGTTATGACCGCTACAGAACATCAGCATGGCGATACTATAATTTAATCTAACCTTACTTTCAACATTTTAGATTGTTTCAGAATTTAAATACAGGTAAGAGAAAGAATGAAGAGAAATATTGATCAAAGAAATCATAGGAGAACATTTTCCTCTATGAAAGATCAAAGAAAAAGTAACAATATTTGAAGATAATAAAAAAGTTGCAGATATAAATTAGAAGAAAACACTGACTTCTTTCTTCATAGCTGCATCTAAAGAAGACCAAAAAAGCCCAGCAAAAATATCTGAATGACAGTTCAACTGCTATGAGATGCAACCCCACAGCTGAAAACAAAGTTTGAATTTTTTATGATTTTTACTTTTTGGTCACAATGAATTAATGAAACAAGTAATGATCTTAAGCTACACAGGAAACTGAATATACTCAGTAAAATTAGAAGCAAGCTTGAAGCATCCTCTTTGCCTGAGGCAACAGAAACGATGGATGGTAGTCTGAGGAATACGCTTTGCATTCTGGGCTACTAAATAAGTAACCTCATTAATCTTTTTGCAGCTTTAACCTTTTGCTTCTGCTTTAGCTACAGAAACCCTGAGAATTTTTGATTTTTTTTTTAACTTGAATCTTTGATATTGCATAACACCAATTGGATGTAATGGGAGTTAAGACAATTACAAAGGGACTGTACAATGTTAGTTCTACTATTTCAACAATCAGTTTTAGTGCACAGTAAGATGATAAAAATACAGCACTTAATTAAAACAAAACCTGAACAATAGAAAATTCCCTTGAGCTGGATCATTTCCATTTCTGTGCTGTGATTTATAATAAAATTCTGAAGACAGAGAACCAAAAAAAGCATCTGGTATGAGAATAAAGCAGGAAGCAGGGCAGTGCAAGTGATGGAGTTCAGTTCTTTTCCACATTCTCCACAATGAATACTGGACAGGCTAAGATAACAAATACTTCTTCTATTGAGCACTTTTATACTTCATGAAATTAAGAGAGCTCAGTCTTGAAGATCACCAATGGAAAAAGATTTGGCTGAAGCAGCAGCCAAAATTATCATCAGCTAAACTCCACTCCTAATCCTGAAAGCTAGCTACAGCTTTCCTGCATAACTGAGCTCACAAGCTGCAGATCTTTGTGATCATTTACATTCCAAATCACATTGCAAATTTGACAGACACAAGAGACTTTATGAAACAGGTTCAGGTCAACATGTCAAATAATTCCATTTAATTAGGAAGCAGGGAAAAGCCAATGACACCTTGAAGTACAGTAGAAGCCTCACTGTGAAGATACATTATTGAGAGTTTTTGGAGGCAGCCGTAGTGGCTGCACAGAAACCCATAGATTTTTACATTCGAAGTCCCAACTGCCTACCTACACAGTAATCACAGCAGATGGATAATGTGCTGTGTTCAGTTTTTTTAATAAACATGTCAAACACTAAACATCCTGTTCACAGATGTACAATAATAAAATGTCTTCGCTGTGATTTGAAGTTATGCTACCTCAGAAAACCCTACAGTTTTTACTTTAGAGAAAGCATCCAGCTGCTGCACACACCTTAGCCATGACTCGTTTTGCACCTTACCGATCTAACAAATTCAACTCCAAATAAATTGACCAAGAATTCATCTGTCAAACCTAAGCTAAAATATGCTAATAAGAGCTACAAGAGCTACAATCACTGTGTGATTGAAGGTACTTTGCCTTAGAACATCCACTTTGCACATCTTCCATTTGTGGTCTTTGGAGACCTTACAGAATTTTTAGTAGATTCTTTATGTTTCTAATCTACACATATTCTGCCAGGAGAACTGTGTTGGAATTCACTGAACTTCAATGGTGTTCTTCACATTTATGCACTTAGACATTGCAAGCAGCACTCTCAACATGAAAAAAGAGCTTAGGGAAATACTCTCAACAAATTAAGACTGAAGGAAACATATAATCTTGAGTTAAGCAAAAAGTCAGATTAAACCCTACAGGCATTTTTATCTCAAAATTCAACATTTCTTTTTATTTGTTGTTAACTTGCAACTGATTTTGCACAGATACAGTGAGGATATGAGCTGTGTTTGGCAACCAAAAGAGCAACTCCCTGCAACTGTGCATGGCTGGTCCTTCAGGCACCAGGGGTCCATGGCATACACATAGTCCCCTAAACACTGAATTACTGTCCCTTGTTCTCCTTCAGTTCTTCTAAAGGAAGCTTTCATTTTTCTTCACATTAGAAAGAAATATGCTGTTATGTAAAAATTTTAAAGAGGCTATTTAGAGCCTCTGCTCCCCTTTTGGCAGTGCTGGCAGTAAAGAGACAATTTCTCCAAAGCCAGACATACCCAGCACATTTAATCAAAAGCACAGGCTTCCTTAGCAGCATGCCCCAAAACATCCCGGAGTCCTTCACTCCCCATGTCCTTGGTAGAGCATCTTCCCAGTGTGGATGTGCACATGCAATCAGACACCTATGGCCTTTCTACCTAACAGTATCTTATGGGCTGCATTTTTGGAGGTTGTTTTCTAAATGCAGCATAATTGATTAGCTGAATGTGCAATATCTGGTCTAAAGAAATTCAGCACAACATTTCAGGTTTGACGTATCTCTGCTGAAAAGGTGCCTTCAGTGTGCTAATTATGGTCACAGGTCCCAGAAATCTCACTGCATTAAGCAGTGTTCAGAAAGCAAAAGCAATTGAGACCACCTGTGTAATGAGGAAATACAACCACAATAAAAAAATACCCGAGTTCAAAGAAATGCAGGGCCACAGTAGACTCTTTAAAATCAGTGGAAAGTGACTCACTGAATTTAACAGGCACTTTTGCTTCAGTGCTCTCTGTGATAAACAGATATTTCCACCTTTGCTGATGGCTGGTACCTGCCCAGCTTTGGGGTAAAATGTGTAATATGTATGTATGCAGATAATTAAGTAGAATTTAACATCCTCTGCTGCTCATACTCCCAGGCAAGGCAACAAAAATACATAATTTTGAAACTAAGCCTGACAGGTTGAGGAATAGATACTTATTTGCCCAAAAGGTTGAAATACGTGTTCAGAAAATTATTTGAGTCGTGACTGAATGTCAGAACACAACTAAACAACTATGGATACTTGCATACCTTTTTTTTATTTTTTATTTTTTTTTTAAACAGAGTTGTTTGGGCCAGATGGTGACCAGTATTACTTACTTCAATGACTTACAGCTTCTCTCCAACTGCAGACCATTTACCTGCACTCACACACAAGACTGGTCCATTGAACCAGCTACAATGTCTTGTTTTAATGTAGTAGAGCATTTGGGAGGGCAGTAGAGCATGTGTCAGACATTAAAAATATGCAATTGCTCAGAAAAGAGAGCGATTTTCCTGTTCCTTCCTATTCTGCAAATCCTTTTGGTTCTGATGCATTGCATTTTAAGGGGAGCTGTTTGTATCCTACTGCAGATGAGCATCTGTGAGCAGCCCTACATCCACCAGCACTGAAAACACAGGCAACTGGAGATCCATAGCCTGTGTCTTACTCACCCAAGAACACAAGGAGGCCCACCTACAAATCTCTTCTTTTGTTAGCAGGTCTTGATGTGACTTATTTCTGACAATTGGTCATGACCGTATTTGGTGACAGAATGAAAAACAAGGGGAAAGAAATATTTTTAGAAAACATATAACTTTTTTTTTTTTCATTTTTTTTTCCTTTTTTTGGTCACAAGGGCTTTCATTTCTCCACAGAGTCTGTGTGAGGGAAAAAACAAAGTTACCTTGCTCATTCACATGTGAATTGATCCTTGTCCAAATCTAAAAAAAGGGTCGATTTTGTGGGGTAAAGAAGTGCTGCTAACAGCTGAAATATTAATCATTGGCCCAATAATAGTTCTATTTATTTTAAGGGCTCATCAGCCAAGTAGATTCACAGTGGGGAATCTCAACTTTCATAGAAAAAAACCTATTTCTATACTCTGCAAAGGAGAAGGAAAGCTTGAAAATGACCTCACAGTAACTGGAAGAGTCAGAACTCAGAAGATAAATTAAGAGAATGCACATTTAGGCATACAGGTAATTATTTTGAAAGCCAACTGCACAATTTTATCACACAGAAAGCTGACAGCACAGAGGAAGAACACATCATTTGAGGGAAGTGCTGTTTCGTCATGCAAGAGTTCTGCAAATATAAATGCCTTATCTGTTTTCCTTCTGATTGGAATATCTCCTCGTGGTTAGGCAACCCAGACAGCATCAGCAGCTCTCTCAGAGCTTCTGTAACACTCTATTTATATAGGGGTTCATTTATAAACTGGTCAACACTACTGCAAAGATTTTTCTCCTATTTGACATCACTTATTCCTGAATTAGCAAGCAAACCTGGTACACAGACAATATGTTGTTTGCTCTTAGCATGATCTTTGTCACTGCAACAGAGTACAGATATAGACAAATGTAACATTTTAGGGAAAAAATGAAGTGGAAACATCCTTAAATTAATATCTCAATATGGCCGAATCTCTTAAAGTAGAGAATCTTTGCGATCTGATTGTTTGTTTGTTTGTTTCAGGTGAATTCATTCTCAGCCTTATTCACTTGCCATGTGAATTAGAGTAGCCAACACACAACTACTCAAATTATTTTATCTAATTCCACATAGAGAAAGTATTTAAACTCAAAAACGAAAACAAAGATGCTGTAAGGTACTAAAAGAGCTAAAGCTTCACTCTATCAAAAGTAAGAGCAGAAGGAAAAATGTCTGGTGATTAAAATGAAAATTCTCCATCACTCTTCAGCTTTCTAACCTCTATCAACACCACATTATAAACAACTAACTGTTTAGTTTCAAGTCAAGGACAATCTACATTGTTCTTTAGTTAGTATTGTCACATGCTAGGCATTTTTCAAACAGAAATCAAGTTTGTCTCAAGAAACCTTCTATTAACCTTTTCTATCTTCATAGTCCTTCTCAACTAGAGTTTTTTTCCTGTGCTGTCTAGAAAATGCAGTAGGGTCACACTAATTAGCTAATTTCACACCCACCAGGTAGAAGGGGCTTAATTCTACTCCCATTACAAGTAAGTCAAAGCTGTTCTATTGCACAGTGGGAGCCTGGACTTCATCCTGTGATACTTTCTATCCCTGAAGAAAGAATAATAAAGTATTCCAAAGATCACTGGATGTACGCCAGGTTAGATTAAGAAGTATGTGCAAAAGACCAGAAACTTTATCTCTGCTTTTGAGAAATGTGAATTAAAAATGGGATGTCTAGTGGTAGGAAAGGCTACTTCTCAAATCACAGTTTTTCAGATTGGGACAAAGGGAGTAATTCAGTAAATTGGTTGTCTGAGTCTTCATCAGCAAGAGGAACTGGGTGACAAACTTCCACCTCCTTCACTAAGCTTTTGTACAAACACCAACCATAACAAGCGGGGCTGGAAGCATGGCAAAGGAGATGGATAAAAGAGGAAAATTCTTGGGGAAATGGCAACAGTCCCTGCTTGTGTAGCAAATCAGAGCCTATGTATCAGGAAATGAGATCTAACAGGCTTGATTCTTTATTAAACATGAAGTGAACTAAGTGTGGAATTATGGCAAGAGTAAAGTTGTCAAAATGAACACAATGGAAAGGAAAAAAAACCAAACAAACAAACAAAAAGAAAGAGCAAAGCAAAGAATAGGAAATAATGAGAGCAAGGAAAAACAGCCATGAAGAATGAGGTACAGAAAGCAGACAAGAAGGGGCAGTCTGTCAGGCACAGACGGGGGAAGGACAAGATGGGAGAAATGACAGAAGAAGGGAGAAGAGGTCCAGTCACTGATCCAAAGCCAATTTATTCAAAGCAGAAAAAGAACTTTTCATTTAAATACATCTGCCCTTCAGAAAACAAAACAAGTGAGGTATCAAGAAAAGGACAGGAATGCTGGGGAAGGAAAGCCATGTAACATGAAGCCTGAAATTAAAAATGGAAAAGAAAATAACTTTTATATTTTAAAGTGCCAACTATTTAAAACAAAAACAAAAACAACAACAACAACAACAACAACAAAACCACCAAACAACAATTTATACAAATTAATGGGGGATAGATACAGTTGTCATCGAAGTTGCCGTTGCTGCCATTAGCTGAGGTAATCCCTGAAGCACAATGGTCAGAAGCCAGATGGTTATATTCTGGGAAAACTTTGCTCTATACTTATCTTAATCGTGTATTCTCTAAACATGATATAATGTTCAGTACAATATACAGCCTTATATTCTCTATAAGGCTCTATATCAGCAACCAATATGAAGTCTATTGGTAGCTTGTCTTTTTCTAGTAACTAGAAGCTCTCTTCTAAAACAATAATATATTAGAGTCTAGAATTTACTACTTCAGACACAGATTTGCCTCCAATAATATTTTTAGAACCCAAGATGGTTTTTTGTGTGTGCTACGTATCTCCTCTCGAGAACTTTTAGATTTAAAAATCTGCAAGATTTTTAAACTACTATAATACTTTTTACCCATACATTTAATTGTAATCTCAGTTTCTATTCAAAATTTTAACAAAATGGCTCTCATGGTGGCACCTTGAAAGTCAATCTAGGCAGGCAAAAAGCTCCAAACAGACTTTATTCTAACCAGAAATGTTTAGCAGAAAACCAACTACAAGAAGGGTTTATCCAAAATTGTTCAGCCTGACAAAATTGTTCAGTCTGACATCATTATAAAACACAGGTTCAGATACCAGTTCGGGATTAAACTATTACTCAGTTGATTCAAACTCGAGGGGATTAGATCCCAAAACTCTAGAGTCATGACTCAAAATTGACAACTTCCACTCTGTTACAAAGTGAGCACTCTCAAAGGTGCCCAGAAGATCACTCACCAGGTTGGCAAGGGGTCTCAATCTCAGAAGAATGGGCCTTAGATGGCCACTCTAAGGAAGGGCAGTCCTCCCAGACCACCTTCTCTGAAGACAACCAACTCAAGAGTGGCCTCCAGCAGGCTCCATTTATACTCTAGTTGAATCTGATCTGTGGCGATTTTTGGTAGTGGTACAGAAACTTCTCTCAACTGAGACATCTCATTGGTCAAAGCCTCTGTCTCGACCAAGGCGCGTGTGCATGACCAGAGCGGTCCTTCAGCCTAGAAGTTCATTTTGCTTTCTGGGGTGGTGGGGGGAAGTACGTCTGCCACAATAGTGTAACAACATATAAAAATTACATAGTGGTTTAATTCTGGAATCCAATCTTGTAACTCATACATCAAACATATAGCAAACTTTATAGAGGAGACTAATTAGACCCTTCCTGTTAATTCCTAAAGCTTCCCATCACACTCTCAAATTCTTTCAAATATTGTGCCCTCAAAATACAGCAAGATATATCTTTCTTTCCTTAATCTTCTCCTATACTAAAGGTCAGCATTAACATTATGGAATTTCAAGCACTGTGGAAATAAGTTTGAAATATGTAAATGGAAGTTCAGTTGCTTGCACTGCATCATGGATCTTTATTACAAATTCTGCTCTATCTCCTCATTTGTAATTCCCATTGAAACTTCATCTGCTACTATCAAAGCTACTGGCTGCCTAAGGTCTTCACTGCTGTTCTTTATCCTTCCTTGCCTTCCCCATGCTTATTAAGTTATCAGCACCTAAATACACTGACTTGGGCAAAGCACAGAGAGGTTAGCACAGTGTACCACCTCTTTGGTCATCAAAATGGAGCCAGAATAAGACTAAAATAATGAATAACTCTTATGAGGACACATTGCACTGGCTTAGCTCTCTTTGTGCATTTTACAGAAGGAAAAAAAGAAAACACCCTGCAGACTAGTAACCATAAATTTTGAAAGATACTGAATTTGAAATAAAATTCATTTCAGGCAGGAACAATTTATACCCATTAGACAGATCAGCCAGCTTGTGCCGAAAGCATTACTTTCAGAAGAGCTATGGGGAGCTCTGGGTGACTTTCATCTTGTTCAAAATATTTGCATTTCCAGCATCTTTCTTTTTGAGTCAGAATGGGTAATTTTCTGTAGCAAAGGTATCCCTTCTCAGTCCTAGGACAAGAAATAATCGTAAGTCACTGTAAAATATACAGACACAGATAACAGTTATAATCAGCAAGTGGTGATCCAGACAGACCTATTTTTACTCACACAGTTATGGTACAGCACAAATTGTTATTGAAGCGCTAAGTTTTGTCAACCAACACCAGGCCACTTCTTTGCAAATGAGTCTGTGTGCGAGTTCTAGATGTGGCAGGCACGAATTATGCAAAAGAGCTTGCCATGATGAGACAAGGATTTGATTACTAATGTTTAAATAAGGATCCCTTGAGCTGTCTCTCTTCTGTAGGCATGGTGTTAAATATTTGGCAACAGGATGACATGTCCTGCATAATTTAAACTGTTCCATTTTACTGGGCACACAACATACATATGCCTGCAATTCGTTAGTTCCCATGCACACTTTCAACCAACATTAAATATACATGTAAGATGAGCTACTGCTGTGTCCACCAATCTCTCCTCTCCTTATTACTTACTTTATCTTTTTGTTCTTGACTTGGCTTTTACCCCATGTAACATATCAACACTTTTGTTTTCTGTATTTGCGAAGCAAGAGGCCTCAAAAGCTCAGTATGTGATCTCTTCTGATGTCTGACTGTCTCCAGTGCTGTCACATCAGTGGAAGGCCCACTTCATGACTCCAAAGACAGATTCCATCCCTCCCTGCCTGACTGCAACTTAGCAGCTTTGTCTGGTCTGAACTTGTTTTATTTATTGAGACTCAGGAGGGAGCAAGAAGATGATGGGATGTAACAGGAGATGCAGCAAACAGGAAAGTTCAGTGTCTATTTAACAAAGACATACAATGGCACTGTGCAGCCACAGACAGCCTCTCTGTGCCTCAGACTGCAGCAAGCAGTTAAAACAGAGAGAAACTTCAGCCGATGAAGTCATTTTCACCCTTTTATGGAAAAATGATGAATATTACTTTTGTTGCATGCTGAAAGGGGTTGGATATAACTAGATATGTGGAATTCCTGCTTCCAAAATGTAAACAAGTGTCACTGCTGTCTGTTTTCCACAGTTATGGTAATTTGCATTCACCCCAATGTCACTCCAAAAAATTATTAGGTAGCCACTAACTAATGGCTTCACATTATCATCAAGAAAGCTTAGAATATATTTTTTGTCATGTCAAACTCCCCAAATTTTTTAAACAATATTTTGTATTAGATATATCTGATCATTCTGGTAATCTATTTTTATCTCAAAACTGAAAAGTTCGGTAGTCAAGATCTCCCTGAAAAAAAAAAAAAGAACAAACTTTCCAGTGAAATGTGAGAATAAGTGAGGAATTAACATACATAGTTAATGTAAATTCCTGCCAAGCATAAAAGACATGACAGATAAAAGCATGAGGTATGGAAAAGCAAGCAATAAGCTCTAGCATCACTGGAGACATGTCAGTGGAAGCTGATGTTTATAACAGTCACTGTCCCTAGGACAGAGAGAGTACAACAGCGTCCCACTGCAGATTTGGCACTAAAACACTAAATCTGCACTTCCTGATAGAGAAGAAAGCCAGAAAATATAAACTTTTCTGCAAGAATTAGAAACAAGAGGGCAAAGATTAAAAAAAAAAAATAATAATAATAATTAGGAATAATTATTAGGAATATGGCCACCACTGGAGTAACAAATTCAGTAAGATAATGAGTGAAAAACGTCACAGAAGGATGTGAAAATTGAAGACTGGTCACTATGATAAACACACAACTAGTACTTGAGCCACCATGTGTGGGTGCTGGAAAGCCATTTGATTCAGGCAGCCTCCTAAAATAGCAGTGCTGTAACGTGGCAGGACCCAGAGACTCCTAGAGAATTATGTCAGCGTCAAAGAAAAACAAAACAAAACAAAACTTAAAAGATAGCTGATCTCCTAAACACAAGCTTGAGGATATATCTCCTCTATATTTTACCATCATCTTCAAAAAAAAATGGCTTAAGGCAGTTGAACTGTAAAGTTAGGTTCACATATCCAGGACAAGATGCTGAAAAGAAGATTCTCTAAAAGGTGATGGGATATATACAAGTAAATTTTATTGTGCAGAGTTTCTGACAAACTTGTAAAGGTGACTGCAGAAATTGATAATAGGGTTTCTTTTATCCTTCCCCAGGAGCTGCCATTGTGCAAAAACCTGGAAAAACTCACATGCACAAGACCAGCATACTGGTCTTATGAAACTAGAAACCACTGCTAAAGCTTGTATGCAGTAAAGGTAACTTCTAGTAACAGTCGATGCATTAGTGAGTAATTCATAATGAAATATTTGGATCTGCACTGTTCAAGATGGATTGTACAATCTCACTCTCCGGGGTGTGAGAGAGAGTGACTGCCTATGTGCACATGAGTGTGGATACTTGTAGAACAAGATTCAAAATGTCTGTTATTTCAGATGCTGTGTAGTATCTGAGACATCTGCACATAGCCAATAGTTGTGATACAAGGTTTGCAAGCAGACCACTGCCTTTCTGGATCATCATCAGCAGAACTATAGGATACAGTGCAGCACAAAAAAAGGCAGTAGATTCCTTTATTTAAGTGACTAAATTGCATGTGAATGTCACCGTATTTAGTACTGAGAAAAGTACTGGGGCAGTAAAAATTCAAAGGATTAGGATGGAGAAGATTTTAATCCTACCCCTACACAACACAACTATATGTTGTCCTGCTTTAACTGAAGCATACCTGTACACCACCAAAGGGATGTGAAAATGAAATTCCAAAATTCCAGATAAGTGAACTCTGGGTTTATGATGAACACAAAGTACACAATAGTTTGCATGAGCTAAGACATAACAGATTGGCTTTTCTTAGGATACACCTGCATTGATTTAAGGAGTAAACCACAGCCCTGAAACACATTTTCTTCTTAGATTCATTCACTATTCTAAATCCATGCTGTTAATCATATCAGGTGATGGACACACGGATAACTGCTTTAGATGAATTTAATTAATACAATGAAAGAACAAATAATGTATAGCTATCATCATACTTCTATGCTGCATTATTATTTCTCACCAAGCAACTGAAAAAATAACAGATTGTAGTACTGGGTTATTGCATAGAGCCTTAAAAATAAGACTTCACATAAGCACTTAACAACATGCTGTATCTTGACTCTAAAGATTTAGCCTAAGTTAAGGTGCTTATTATTTTTATTTTCTTGCATTTTTTTCACTTATTTGTATGTACTGAATGTGCCTGGATGTTTCGTGGGGCTACAAACATTTTGGAATAGTTTTATGCAGCACATGCCTTATGCTACCCAAGAGGAAGGAGTATTTCTTTGAAATAAATGTCCAGTTCCTGCTTTGGATCAGTGTCAGGGCTCAGCATGACCAAAAGTAGAACACAGACTCCTCAGAGAAGCTCGAGTCAATATTCTTTGGAAAGAGGCCTTTTTAAGCATCATGTCCCTCTCAGAAAACTAAGTTAGAGCCTAAGCAAATGTGAATCAATTTTGCAAGAGTCAGTACCATGGATCTGCAGATGTGGCATAAGATGTCCAAAACAGCCTATAGCTGAAATTAAGATGACTAATCAGAGTAATTTCCCCTGAGATTTTTGAAAGAATTCCTTGCTTTTCAAATTGTACTTTCTACTACAAGTTGGAAATAGATGTATAAGAAATAGTTCTTACCTTTGCGACAAAAACTTCCTCATGTTGTAACACTTTCACCTTTTCTTTTCTTTTGAAAATATTTACTCACAATTTACACATCTTCAGTATTTAGCGAATAATTACTTACAGTTCAGAAAAAGAACAGACCTCTTAATTATGCCCCATCCCTGGAGACATCCCAGGCCAGGATGGACAGGGTTCAGAGCAACCTCATCTAGTTGAAGATGTCCCTGCTCATTGCAAGAGGATTATACTAGATGACCTTTAAAGGTGCCCTCCTGTCCAAATCATTCTATGATTCTATGGTTATATAACTAAAAAAAAAACCCAAAAAACTATTGGTATTTCCCTTAACATATGAAAAGCCCAACACTACTCTGCAGAGCTAAGCTGTCAAATCTGAAAATTAAATTATAACACTACCTATGCTTTAAGTTTGGACTTCCCATCATTATTAATTTTTCTTTAACCTGAAAATTTTCCGTCATTGTTCTTGGTAATACCATAATTGCTGGAGGCCTTTTTCCCAACAATCAGGTATAACCTGAATTCTGCATCCTGTGCTTACAGTCCCAAAATCTGGCATCTCTGCAGCAGGAGCTGCGCTGAGTAAGACTGTCCAGACTTGTCTATTGTGTGTAATAAGCTCAGTTCTACAAAAATCAAGTCATTGCTGGAACTCCAGGAGACAGGAATACTGTGGCAGACTGCTAATTAATCTTGCCTCTGAAACTTTCAGTAATAATTAGATCAGGGAGTGACACATGCATCAAAAAGCAAATGTATCTCTGTGAATCTGTTGAGCCTAAGAATTTTCTTAAAAGTAATTGGTTTTATTTAGGGAAGGCACGACAACTGCTGTGTTTGTGTCCTTTTTTAAACAAAATACAGGCTATTTTTGACAACTTGTTTTTCCACTGCTATATAAGAAAAAAAATTGTACCTTTGATAGCCTATCTGAACTGTATCAAAAGGTGATAATCATGATTGTAACAGCCATTCCTCATGGAAAAACACACTACAACTCGAAGCACCAAAATGAAGGTAACAGAAGGGAAAAGATAAGAAAGGTATGGAGAGAAAAAGATGGGAAATGAAAAAGAAATTGATCAAAAGAGGTATCAGTAGTTGCCTTCTGTACAACAAAGCCTATTCAATTATTGGGCCTTCTTCAGAAGTAAACTGAAAAACTTAAAGTACCATCTATTTTTTGGCTATTGTGAATGAGACTGTGTTTTATTTTCATCGTAATAACACCCACAAGTTTCAGTGAACTCAAGGTCTCTTTGCTTAGATGTAATACATATAATAAAAGCATTTTCAGGCCTCCTTTTCCTTCCTCTACCCTAGTCAAATAGGAAAAAAATAGTTATGGAAGAACATTGGCTCAGGGAAAGGAAGAAAATTGCTCAATCCCACAGAGCAGGTTTGCAGCTGAAAGCAACACCCTTTCTTTCCAAAATATACCCTTATTTACTCAATTACAAAAGAAGCCTTCAAGATAAGCAATTAATAGATCTTCAGAGGTCACTTTGTAGTGGAACAAACCCTGTTTTGTCCACCCTTGGTTACCACCAGCACACTCCCCTCCTGTTTGTGTATTGTGCTCAGCACCGTCCTGACAGGCTCTTTCATGCAGGCAGCACATTCACAGCTCCAAATCACAGCATCCTGATGACTTAGAGCTGAGGTTCCAGAAGCAGATAAGCCACGACTGCACAGCTTTCCGAGAGGGTTAACACGTCTTGCGGAGAATATGACAAATTTAGCATCTCTAAGACACCTCGTATGTACTAGTTTCAGCAGCATAACTGTACTGCAGAAGAGACCTAATTTCATCTTATCTCTGATGCACATAGATCAGCACTGCTTCCTTGTACCATTGACCCAGCAAAGCCTGATACGGACTTTGCTTTAAGGAGAACCTGTAAGACTGGATCCTCAATGTGCAGTCTTAGCTATCAACCTCTTCTAATTGACAGGACTTGCTTCCCTACTAGAAATCTGTTTGAAATCTATGACCATTATAGCCTTAATTCCCTAGCAGACGTTGTGAACAGTTATTAGGAAAGTACGGCTTCCAAAAATTCCTGGCAGCTCCCGTATTAGAGATCAGTTCATGTGTGAGCAATGCACACAAAAAAAAAAAGGGGAAAAAAATTAACTATCTTATATGACTCAACAGCAAAGGTCACATTTGAATTTGAGGCCATCTGACCTTTCATCTCATGCCAGGCTCATAGCCTCCAGGCCAGGACACAAAGCCACATCCACTGAGAGATCCAAAGAGCCTGCACTACACTTTTTAATGTTTCAGTAATGCGGAACGCAGACCTTTCAGGGAACTTCTCTCTGATCGGCACAGCAGTTCTGAGCCCCACAGTTGTGTTCATTTGCCATATGCAAAAATGTCTTTGGTCTCCAAGGGGAGAAGAAAAGCAAGATCAAAGTCAAGCCCCACTATGTAGATCCCAGAGGAGAATTTGTCATAATCTCGTGTTCCATCTTCTGCCTTGAAGCATAAAGCAAGTGAGAAAAGACAGAAAATTATGGCTTAAAAGCGTATGCAATTAGCAATCAGAAGGAATTAATCCAATGAATTTCTCCAGATATCGTATAACTTTTTGGAAGACACAGTTAACCCTCTCTGTTACAACCTACTTATTTGATACATAATATTTAATTACTTCTTGAGGGCTGCTTGATGGCAATCCATTTTGACATCTTTGTACCCAGAAGGAGAGTTTCCCTCGTGCTCATCCATAAAGTCACCATACAGTTCTGAAACCTCTTGCTGGCACATGTAAGAGCAGGAGAAATATTTGGAAAGTAATGGGATCAGCAAGTTGGATATTTTCCATTCTTTCCTGTTCTTTTTTTCAACTCTGGAGTGCATTTTGTTGAGTAAAGAGGGTTACATTTACTCTTTGTATGTCTGAACTCCAGACCAAGAAGAAAGCTTGTTGCAGTGCATGATCAGTCACAATTATGATGCCCATACAGTCCAAGTTATGGTCTAAGCTTCAATGTCAGTGAAGAATTACTGACTTGCATTGTGTTTTAGAAGAAAAGAATGCTAATTTTAAAATCAGATTTGAATTTGAAGAGCCTAGGTATTTTTCTGCATGCTTTATTCCTTTTAAAAGCCTCTGTCAATACTAGAAATCCTTGAAGAGCTGTATTTTCCATCATAAATCTTTTTAAATGAAAAAAAAATGGCATGAAGTATAGAGCTGCCATTTATTGGAGCAAAGAGAAAACTAGTGTGTAACTGTCAAATCACTACATCTTTTGTTTGCAGGCATACCTGATAAATCAACAGACCTAAGAAAGCTGTTGAGTAAGGCAGCAAAGCATCAATTTCTTCCCTGTTTTTCATTGCTTAAGCTTCTGCTAGGTTTGTACTTAGAAGGATGCTGAAAAGAGATGTCAGAATTGCATCCTGCATTTTAACTATTATTGTCTTTCCACCCAAGCAGAAAAACATTAGATACAACTTATTAAATGGTAGGTAAAAAGTAGAGAATTCTTTCTGCAATAGGTCAACCACAAAAGAGAGAATATTTGAAAGCAAGTTGTTACAATGGCTAGTAGCATGTTATCTGAGAGAGACAATATGATGAAAATGCTGAAATCAAACTATTCATTTAAGTAACAAAAGAAGAAAAGGTTGCAAGGATGACACCAAACATGTCTGTAATGGACTGGGGTTAATTAGACTGAAGGAAGCAGCTTGGGCTCTCCATTGTGCTTGAGCTGATGAAGACCACAGGCAGCAAAGAGCACTGTAAAAGGAGATGGGCGTGCTGGCAGGACAAAAATGTTTAGTCTCCTGGCAATTTTAAGACTGAAGAGTTCAGAGAAATAAAGAATTGGCTCTGGAAATTTTGAGGCCAGGAGGTATTGCTATTTTAAGACATGGCACTTTACTCCTTTAGTAAGTAAGATGATTTTGTGTGTATCCACCATTTGTATTTTTCCCAATATTAATAATAAAAAATGCAGATAGATACATTTTAAATAAATTATAATAATTTCAGATTAATATGACTTAATAATAAAAGTGAGAATAATAGATAGATGTGTATTCACCAACTACATTTACATATATAAACATAAGTACCATTTCTAATACTGCAATTTCACATAAAATTTCCATGCATCAGGCTTCAGTCAGAAAAAGAAGTAACCTTTCAGGTATAACAAAACTGGCTGAAAGGTCATCCTTTCCCCAAACTGTGGCTAAATAGATTTAATCTCCTCGCTCTAGTATTACAGCCAGTGTTTATGATCAATCCAATTAAAATGGTAATTTCAGGAGGACTGGCAGCTCTCCTAAGCTGTAAAGAGTTCTAGTTTACTTGAAATCCCATGGCACAAGGTAATAATAAGGGATGTTTGCAGTTTTGTCACCATGGTAAAGTTCCATGATATTACACTGGAACACTTGCTTAAATATAACTGCAGCTAACACACATACAAAAAGTTAAAATGTTTTATGTTAATGTTATTATCACGTGCCACTGAAAATACATTACTAAGATCCAAAAATCATTGCAGTATAGATCAGTGAGATACTATATTAATCACAAGGAGATCTTATTCAAAGCTGCACTGCTTGCCAAAGTGTCTTGTTGGGTCACCTGGCCCCTTACAACAAGTCCTTGGAATTTCATCATTATTTTTTGCTCTTGCAGAGTTCGATAGTACAGCAGACCCCAAAGTAAAGCTTTGCCTATAATTGCAATTACAGAAACTTCACAGTTTTTGCCACAAGTCCTCCTGAATGGTTTTGTAATAAGCCATAAGCATAAACCAGTAAGCAATTGTTGTTACAGAGATCTATTAATAGATATTTCTCAAAACAAAACAAAACAAAAATAAAGGCTATTCACATTCAGCACTGATGCACAGGGCATTTTAAGGGATTTTAAAAGGAAACTCTCAACCTGAAATTTCATTTCCTTCTAATTACTTCAAACATACCCGTAAGATAATGAAAAGGATTAAGGTTTGAGGTTTTTTTACCATTCCCTCCTCTCCTCAAATCTCCTCTATTTGGCTGGTGAGTCTGCTTCATAAATTTGACTGTCTCTGCTCAGTTCCATGTTTTGTTGATAGCAAACACCACACCCTTGAGCACTTTAAGGCTGGACACGGGAACAGACACTTTCTCTGGCTCTGTAGAAAACAGTAGAGCAACACCGGAATTCAAAGACACTGCAGTCAAAAAAATGAACAGGCATGTACTCAAGGAAAAGTTAAGATGGTAAATGTCATCTTGTTATTGTTGTTCAAAGTCTACCAAAAAGACCTTTCAAAAGAAGTATTACTAAGTAAATGGAAAAGCCTCCCAAACAACACCAAGAATTTTTTCACAATATCTTCTTCCAGGTAACACATGGTGTTTGGAAGTTGTTGCATTTTGACTTCAGTGAACTAAAGTAATAACTGGTTTTGCACTTAATCCTGAAGGTGGTAAAATGGCATAACTGTAAATTCATAACATCATTTTGAAAGTCAAATCTCTGTTTTGCTTATGCTGCATTCTCTGCTGAGACTGAAGCTTGGCTGGCTGTGCCTGTCTCAGCCTTCAGCTAAGCAGATGAGAGCAGTATAACTGCAAGAAAAAACCCCCTCAGTCTGGACTGCAAAACCCATCTGAAAAGCAGAACAAATATTTAGATTGCTGGCTTGCACTGAAATCAGCGCTGCCATGGCTAAGAGTGCCCAAGCCAGCTCACAGTGATTGCACACTAACAGGTCTTAGTAATGTAGTGTGTCACATACCGTTGGTCTTGAAATACCTAGAAACCTGGAAACGTAGTGACTGCAGAGCTCACTCAGTCGGGGGGTGGGAGGGGGAAAAGTAAAAACTGTAAAGGAATCTGTGCCAATTTACTGAGTGAAGATGTATGCAGCTCGCACAGCAAGGAAATCGCAGAACCTTACCAATTTAATGGCATCAAATATAGAGGTAGTATAAAACCACTTTTATTTTCTGTTAGAGCTCTTAGAAATCTAACCAAGCAGTTAGTGATGTACAAGTGGGACTAAAACTAACGGAAGCTACCATCTATATCCTTTGTTAAATTCAGTAGGTCTTAACATAGGCTCTTGCAAGTGACACATTTTCTTTCACAAATCCTTTAGGTGCTTTGTCTAGTTTGAATGTTCAAGAATTGCCTGAGTCATTGGTACACTATTGAGTACACATACAGATGGAACCCTGAGTGATACACAAAGTAGAACAAAGGAAAGAATTACTGTCCTGGTAATATTCTAAGTCCTTGGTTTAGAATAGACACATCAGGAATACAGCTCCTAAAACCACTACTCCCAGCTTTCAGCGGCCATTCAGCTCAAAAATCCTCCAAAAGGAGTCCAGTGCAAGAAACCCACCTGACTCTCAATCTTAACTGAATTGTTTTTTAAGGTGCAATCCCTATAAACTTGAGGAATGGGTATCTGCTTGCTCTCTGCTGAAGGAACAGCTACAACACTCTCATCAAAAAATAGCAAACCACAGTTATCACCAAAGAATAGGCCACTGCAAAAGGAATGGAGGAAAAGTATGCAAAGGAAAAATGAATTCACTGTGTCTTCAGGAAACCTGAGATATTCTGAAAGTAATAGTGTAGGCATGTTCTTATTTGAACATACCCAAAGCGGGACATCTACATTCAGCATCTGTTCAAGCAGTTACAAGAATGGAGCAGTGGAGATGAGACTGTCTGGGGGACAGAAACCAGAAGACAATGTTTGTTCTGGCACTGAAATTCGGGATCTTATGTAGCTAAAGAAACTATGTTGATATGACATTTTATTGGCTGTGCTAGTTTCGAGGTGGTTGGCCCTGGCTGCAACTTTTATATATATAATTAAAAGTAACTCCTGCCTTCAACTCTCAATGCAATTAAATGACTCTCCCCAAAAATTCTGTACCTCTATGTTCCTTCAGTACAACAGGACCTGCTGATGTTTCTATTAATACAAAACCTGTATGCTGGTAAGAACACATGCACTAGATTCTAACCAGCTGAAAAATTACAGGAGGAAGATACTTTTAGGCAGATGATAAAATTAAAAAGCTCATGTGGGAGATCTTTTTAAAGCATTTTTTTTCTTTAAAAGCAAAAAAGTACCCTGTTTTCTGTGGATCTTCCTAGATACAGTAGATACAGCTGTAGTTAAAAGCAGGAAGTTAAGAATATAGTATCTCAGGGTTTAGACAGGATATTTTGGCATATAAAGAATTTTCTCTTTCCTTCTTTCTTTCTGACAGTAGGTTTCTTTGCCAATTTTTTTTCTTCTTGAGTTTATAATTCCCTGAGTTATCATACTTTCAAGTGCTGTGCTGGGTATAGAGATAATTATTCCTGTAGCTATTTGGACTCAAGCACTGATAAAGCTTTGAGTGTTTTGAAGTACCCCCATTTCTTATACTGATACATCTTTGCAGACCTTTGTTGAAGTGCAACATTTTCCACCAGAAACAGAGAGTTTGAAAAGATTATTCCATGTTTTAAAAATCACGTAAACACAAACATCGTGCCTGCCTTCAGTATTCACTCAGGATTTAGAATCTTTGCCAACTGGAAAACAGGAAAAGACAGGAGTGGAAATGGAATTTAAAAACCCGCTTTCTAATAAAGCTTTGGCAACATTATCCAGAGAGCATCCTCAAATCCCAAGGAGCCTTGGGGGAAGAAATAAAATCCAGGCAAAATGTAACAAAAAATGGTTCAATGGAACCATGTGGACTTGGGGGACAAAACCCGACTAACCAATGTGGACTCAAACCAGAATTCTCAGAGAAGTTGTTATCAATTGAGTGAAGGACCAATGTCAGGAGTCAGTTCTACCAGCAGACAAGTAGGGAATGAAAAGAAGACCCTGAGAAATAGGAAGCGAAGGAAGAGAGACAGTGGGATACACTGCTGGTACCAGAACATATGGAAAGAAGCTACCATTCACCACACTGGTGTGGATCGGAGCTTACAACGTGAGGACCAAGAGACTGAAGAGATATGAAATGACTTTTTATGGGGTAGGTAGATTTCTACCAATGATATTCAAAATCATGGATAAAAATTTAAGAATCAGTGCTTATGTTCTGCTATCAGCAGGCTCAAACTATCTGCAGACAAAACACTTGAGTGAAATAACAAATGAAAAATTTCGGGAACTGCATTTCCGAACCACATATCATTTATAACCAATCTAGCAGCATTATTGTTTCAAGGCAGGCAAAACGACATATTTATAAAATATATGGCCAAATACCCGAAAGCTCCTCCAGTTTTACTTCATGCATATGGCCTTTCAGCACTATAATTTATATTTCTACTGCTCACTTGCCCAGATGGGCTTTTACAATATCCTTCTCATAGCTCTCTAGGTGTTGCAAATAAATAAAACACTTTATTTCCCAGAGATAAGAATAGAGTAGGTACCAGTGAAAGTTACCAATTCACGTTTTTTTAGCAACAGCTATTACAAAAATGTATTGCAATATTATTTGTAAGCATGCCAAACAATTCTATGTTATTCAAATATCATGCATGACAAGTTAACCATAAAAACTACTTTCAGCAAACTAGTGAAATGAACAGTTGCCTGCAGTTAATAATTCTGTCACTGTGTCAAATTCAATAAAGAAACTTATGGAGTATTAACATTAGAATGATAATTTGCCCATCATGCCCTATGAGATATAATGTGTCACTAATAATAACAACCACCAAAAAAAAGTGCAAAAGATTCAGTGATTTTCTGTGAATAAACTTCAGAGAGATTCAGGAAGCAGAAGAGAGTTTAAGGGTGTTGCATGAATTATTTGTTGCAAACCATTTATGACCTTTAGTCTACAATTTATCAATTATTCATATGACTTCTTCAGAATGAAAAAGAATAGAGCACATCAGAAATTATCCCAAATCCTAAGCAGTCTCACACAAAGTGGACTCTGCCCAAAACAAGTAATTCTTTGAGATCACTGGGAGAATATTGAACACTCCCATCTTACTATTTGAGACAGAACATTTTTAATGTAGGGGCCATTCTAATTACCTGAATGTGCTTAAGACATGACACTGATTTTGTTTACAAAGGCCCAGATCCACAGAAATTATTTCAGAGATGCCTAAATCTCCTTGTGCATGTGCCTCAATTGACTAAACAGGCCGGTGCTTAGTTTTTTAGTCCATACTCTGGTTAATAAAATAAATCTAGTAGTATCATTCATCCCACATGTCCATACAAACAATTAATTACCATTTTTTAATCTGAAGAGTCTTAGCAGGGAGAAATGCAGATCAGAGAAGCAGCAAAAACTTCAAATATTTTACATGAAGCCTGCCACATGTGGCAATAAAGCCATGTGTGGTGTTTTAGATCTGTGGATCTCAAATTACTATAATCTTATCCTGCAAATTCAATTAGTTGTCTTTGATAAAGATGTGGAATTAGACAGAAACTTAACTTTTGAAAGGTTTAGGTAAAATTAATGTTACACAGAACTGTAAACTTGATATCAAAGTCAAATGTTCAAAGGAAACTTAGAGAGTTCAGAAGTATAGGAAGAAAAAAAATGAAATTCAGCCTTCAAATAAATGCCTTAACAAAACTGGCAAAAATTAATCTAACACATACATGCGTTTTCATTAGAGACCATAACCAATGCTGACGGCTTTCAAATTATCTTCCCCTACCCTTTTGGAAAAAAACAAAACCAAAACGTAACCAAACAAACATAAACAACCAAAAAACACACTAAAAACCCCCAGCAGTACCAACTGGAATCTAAAATGAAATTAGGTATACTCTTTCCTAAGTAGGCTAAGGTTTGGACAGAAAAAGTCCGTCAAAGCTGTGAAATAAGGCATTCAAAGATTGAAACATGAATAAAGCCAAAGTGACTTGAGAAGACTTAATCCCATACACTGTTCAGGTGTCATTCCTGATGTTGCATACCATTGTCATTTACGAAACTATATATGTGTGTATATATATATATATATATGTATGTGTGCATATATATATATATATATACACACACATTTGTAGATATATGCATACACATAGTAATATAGTGCTACCTATGCCCCTGAGTCTTAGGGCGAGATTAGATCTAGACTCAAACTTTAAAATGGGCATCTTCTTGTCTTAAACCTGTGAGAGCAAGTAGGAAGAGAAACTTTGGCACAGGGTTTTACATTTGAGGTGTCTTCTAAAGAGAAGTACCACTATTATTAATATTTCTGCAGTGTGAGAAGTGGGGTGGAACATTTGAGTTTTTGTTTTTACACAGAAGGCTAAAAATAAGCTCTTAGAAACATTGGAATCTGAACAGGCAAGGGGAAGATGCTGCCATACAAACCACAGAGCAGTGAGATGCACAAACATGACTCGCATTTAAAAGTTTATGGAATGGGTTTTTTATGGTAGTATGAGAGAAATCATATATCTTTTTTAAGAAAAATAATGCTTTTTTAAAGCAATGCTAATGCTTCACATCAGACCAAATGAATACATGTTTGAATATAACAAGCATTCAGTCAATTGTATCATACAATAAAGTGGGGTTTTCTACGCTATTATTATCATAGTTACCATTGTACTTTTACATAACATGTAAACATGAAGAGCTGGCTTAAAAGAAACACTTTTTTGCTCCATTTAACTAAGCATATTTACCAAGATGATTGTTTTTTCACTAAATTAAAAGTTATAATGATTATAATTACAATTACTCTATTTCAGTGCCAAAAATCACATCACATGATGGGTATCATGGCAATGCCTTAAAATATTACATCTTATTTTTTTTCCAATGTTCTATTTAGCATTCCTGAAAAGAAGTCTGCCTCTGCAGGCTGTTTTGAAAAGAAATGGTAATTCAAGAAGATCGGAAATGAGTAGCTGATTCAGCAAAGATACCTCCTCACCTTTTTTTGCCTGTATAACATACTTAATTTTCCTTAAAAGAAAAAAAAAATACATCCTGTACTTACAGAGGTAACACTGTTGTCTACCACAGTGGAAGTCTAACAATGACACTGCAATTAGGCTGGAGTCTCTCTTAAACAAGGCTGTAATTAAATCTGAATGCCTCTAACATCCACTGCTTTTAAAATATAGTTGGATACTGTCTATAATTACAAGTAGGTGTATCTGGTATTTCTTAGCTTGTCACAAAGGGCACACAAAACTGTGTCATAATATATTTAATTTTATCACATTAGTTCGTTACTTTCAAACCACCTTGTGTTCTGAAATGGCTTCCATGTTTTGGCAGGGAGTCTTTACAAACTCAACACCTACAAAGGGGCCCATTGCTGAAAATACTCTAGGTGATTCAGAGATCATTTCTTAATTTGAAGGGAAGATGAGAATGGGGAAACAAAGACACATTTTCAGAACAGGGATACTTCAATCTTTTCTAGCAAATCAGGAATACCATGTATTTAATTTTTATGGTGCAATGTTGTTCTCATTGAAAGGATTATAACAATATTCAAGCCATCCTAGCTTTGCAAAGCATAAAATAGTCTAATGGTTGCCCTGTGGCATAATAGTTGTCATGACAGTATTTGTTCACAGAGGAAAGGTAAGATTTTCCAGAATCATTTAGGAACTTGACATCTATTGATTCTGTTAAGTGTCAACAGTGTTTTCATACAAATTAATGTTTATTCCTTTCTCACTTTTTCTTTTGAAGGTCCGGATAAGAGAAGGTCACATACCTGAGACCACCACAATACAAGCATCCATTGTGAGCTCCTTTTTTTCTATTGTCAAAGGCACCGTAACAAGAAAGAAGTGTTCATGGACATGCAGAAAGCAAACAGCTCTTCAGGGTCGGCCGGACACAGTGCAGACGTGCACATGGCCAGTGCAGCTGGGCACTTACCTTGATGTGGTCAATGGATGGAAGCTGAATGCTCTCCAGAGCTTCAGCAAAGGTTGTGAGTACACTGTTCTGTAAAGCTTGGGCCAGAACCATGCCAGAAAATAAATGATCCAGATTAAGACCTGACTGCTGTATATTCATGAGTATCCCACACCCAAAGCAATTACTGTGTAGAATATGACAATGAAAATTATAGATGAACTCTGCACCCTTCCAATAAACATTACAGTAGGGAGTTTTCAAAGAATTATGCATTAGGCAAGGCCTGTCTGGTGAAGCCAATAAAATAGTTTTAACATGTTCTAAATGCCCCTTTCTCTTTTCTAAGTTGCTGTTTCTCCTTGAGAGTTTCTGAGTCCCAGGGACAGCTTCAGACTCTTCTCCTGTGCTATGTTTATTCAATACTGAGACAGTTGCAGCATTGTGTGACTTATCACAAGCCCACAAGACTTGCATGTTAAATATTGACTACCAAATAATCACAACAAGCCATTCACCAGGAAAAGAGTGAAACAAGTGGAAAAAAAAAAAAAAAAAGACACTCAGAAAACAACAGATAAGCTGTGTGAAAGCATTATCTCATCTCAAAGGATCGCCCATAAATAAAAACCTGAATTCATCACTTGTTCCCTGAATTAATGGCTCAGCTCCAAGAGATAAATTAATCAAATTATTCTAGAAAGAAAATAAGAATCATTTCAAAATCCAGATATTCAAGAGGCTATTAGTTATAGATTTCTCATCTTTACCTGATTTCACAGTAATTTCTTGAGTTACAACTCACTGAAGACAAAGGACTTACTCATATTTAAATTAGCCTCAAGGCATATTATAAACACATAATATCTAATCTTATGACTAGTTAGCTTCTCTTTTCCTTTATATTTTTGTACATCACTAGCAATAATGATGTTCAAGTGATATAAAAAGGCACTCAGTGCAATGAGTCTGAGGCTTGAAAAAACATTTCTGTGCTGGTGTTGGAGCCTCACTGCTAAAGCCAGGCACCTGAAGCTGAAGGGAAGACACATATTTGCTGATAAGGTCCAATATCCATTTAAAGACTCGTAAGTGCTATGACACCCATAGGAAATCAAAGTTTTAGTGAATACACAAAATGCAATTAAAAAAAAAACAAACAAAACAACAACAAACAACAAGTCAGTTTTTACTCTTTCATCAGCATGTAGCTAACCACAATTTAAAGTTAATTTGAGCTCAAAATAAAAAATATCTTCAACCATCCCTTCATCCAGGAACAACCCCCTTCCCTACTAGTTATGTTCAATCTTCGCATTTCACTCTGGTGGATCGTGCCTTCAACAGCACGGTACTCCTGCATGCAGCCACATCATAGCAGGAAAACTGTTTTATAGAAAAACGTAGTTTGGCAGGGACCTTTATTTTTTTAACAAGTCACTCCATCGGAGGTTAGAATACAGTCAACGAAGGGAAGAAAACTAGAATTATTCTGAGTAGAATTACCACTTTACAGTTATGTGTTTCCAGCAATAGCCTCTTTCCAAGAACACACGAAAGGATTCAGACAAAACCAAAAAGTAGGAACCAATTCTCTTCATGTTGCTGTTCACATAGAGTCATTGATGTGACTGAACATCTAAAGATGTAAAACTTGACACCATTGTAGGAGAATTGGTCTGCAAGCTGGCAAACTGAGGGAAACACTGAGTGTTCGGTGCATGTTTTCAGGAAATGCACAGTGCCAAAAAAGAAGTGTGATTGTATCAGGTATGTGATTTGTAGTCACAAAAGTACGAGCTTTGCCAGAAGTCTTAGAGGCATTTTTGTTGTTACCATTGGAAGGGAATTCACTTTGAAGGTTAAAAAAACAATATTTGCATAAAATATCAGTCTCCAAAGAAAGCCTCACAAGCACAGAACTGTTTTACAGCTTCCTCCCCAAATTTTCCTCTCCCAAACGTATACGTATATGCAGTTCCCCTTCATACACTATGTGATGCCAGCTGGCAGCCAAGTGGGGAATAGGTAGGCATCATTCCCTTTCCTCTCTGTGTTGAACTCTTGAATAACCTATCACTTTCTCCAGCAGAGCATACCATTCGTGTTACCCCAAAGGAGGACACGGTGCATATCCCTGTTCCACACACACTTGGTGAATTTCTTAGCGCAGATGGAGTGGGGCAGCTGGCAGTGTGCAATTCTCTAATCCAGCCACCTTAGTTGGTGGCTGGGTTTCTCTCCCTGATCATTAAACTGACTTATTTTGGTCTGTCAAGAAAAAAAGATTAGTAATGTACAGAGTGTATGTTGAGTCAGAACACAGAGCAGCAGCTCTGTGTGCTGCTGATGGTTATCCAGCGCCCTGCTCCTGCCAGTGCCTTTGAAAATCCTTTCCAATGAATCCTCTCTTAAGTAATCACTCTGCCAAATATCAGTTGTCTAGAAGAGCTTCGTTTTCAAAAAAAGGTCAAACAAAATTGGAACAAAAACCCTAGAGATACTTGCAAAAGGTCACTTAAGACGAAGGGGATTCCCAGCTGAATACAGGTTTCACTGTAGTGCGTGTATCCTGTGAGCTACTTTTTAAGAGACAAGCTTTAATTCATAGTCAAAATTAATGCTTATAATTTTCTGTGCACAATCATCCATTCACCCAGTAAATGAAACAGGCACATCCAACTATGTGATTTGCAGACTGTTACTCAGGCCTCCAAATAAAACACTCAATTTCACAACTTCATTATTCATGATAGCAAATAAAGTTGCAACATGATGATGCTTGCAGAACTGTGGTGGCATTTTTATATGAAGACCTGGCCTCCAGAAAAGTATTTTCAGTTCTATGCTTGTTAAGCTGGATTAGCATTTCACAGTGAATAATTTATTTGATTAATTTAGGGCCATCACTGATTTACAAAACTCCTTTGTGCTGACTTCTTTGGTCACTTTGTTCATTATTTGAAGTTACAGAACAGATGGTTTGTTCACATATATTTCTGCCTAATGATTGTTCATAAACTCTCTGTCCTGGATAGTGCTTTGAATATTTGCTATGCGGGCTCTGTGACTGGATTTTTAACTCACATACTGCATGGACTGGATCCTCAATCTTTTTTTTTTGGGTAAGCTAACTAAATATTTTCCCAAACCACAGAATATCTTCAGGAAAGTGAGGGTGAAGCAGTCGGGTGTAAAACAAAGCTTCTTAAAGTTATGTGCAAATTTCAATTTCTGAATAGCTTAACAAAGCTATGAAAATTCAGACGTTTATGTACAGATACTTAAGTACTTGATTGGATCACTCTCTACCAAGAAAAATGAGACTCAACAAAACATTTAGAAAAAGTAAATAGAATAATAGATGGCAATGAAGTAAGCAAAAACTGACAAAATTTTCACTATTATTGCCAAGATAGGGTCAGAGCTGGCCGCTTTTAACAGGAATAATGATGGCTCTCCTAGATGATGATGAGCCATTCAAATTGATGGTGTCTATTTAAACCAGGTAAGAATTTGAGCAAATTGGTTGTTGTTGAACCATTTACAAAATTGCTGAAAAAAAAAAAAACCCTAGTAAGCGTGATTCCTCAATAAGTTCATATAAGAACAAACAACAGTGATCCAATCAGGCTTACATTTTACTATTAATGTTGTGTTTATAGATATTTACCTCTGCAGCAGTTTCAGAGACTGTATCTTGAATTGCTATTAATGCCTTTCTTCACTGATTAATAGAAAGTGGAGCTATTTACATGTATGCTTTCCACCCATTTTTATACCAGTGTAACATTGCCATCTACAGGATTTACAGCACGGCAGCTCTCCATTACTTGAAAAATAATTTTACAATCAAGGAACAGAAACCACTGAGGTTGAAAATTCAAGTGTCCAAAATTAGCCCTGTTTGATCAGCCTGGCAAACTGCTATTTTACAAATTATCTAGTAATAGTATGGCTCACCAGCAAAAGCAGTATATTAAACTACTGTCTAGCAAGTTATAAAGCTGAGAGTTTTCCTTTAATCTAGATGAATTATGCATTAGAATGAAAAGAAACAATTATTAAGTATGAGGGTCTTCCTATTTAGTTGCTCATCAGAAATCAACATCAGTTACATTTTCATACTGTCATACAAAAATTTTATAGTTTTCTATTCTACAGACGATTCGGAGGAGTATTTCTCAGCATCTTTCTGAGCTTTGAAAAAGGATTTATACAATACAAATCATTAATCACCACACTAGACTGTGGAGATCCCTTCACAAGTATTAAATATACTGTCCAGAGAGCTGAAAAGGCACATATGCAAGTGCTTAATATTAATGCGGCTGTTTAATCTCTATCCTAAAGACATAATATTTGTGATTTTCAAGATGGCACTGATTCATTTAGAGATCCCGGTCTTCTAGAGATCTTGATCCTCTGAAGCTGGTTTCACAACATTTAGCATTCTTCTAATGAAAGAAAATGTTTTCAGGGCTGAAATGCTGTGTTAGCTGACCAAGCGCCCCAAAAAACACCACAAACAGGGGTGACATGCTATTGAGGAGCGCTGAATTAGGTCTGCTTCACTGAAATCTCTTTTAGTGTGACAAGGAAGAAAAACAGAATTAAACAGTGATCAATAAGTATTGGGGAAAAGCTGGAGAGGTCACAAGAGGTGAATTGAATGAAATAATCTGATTGAAAGTGTGATCTTTGATGTTAGAAAAAGTGGTTAGTGACTTTAATTCAGGGAAGATATAATGCTGCAAGATATTTTCATCTTTGAGATTGAAGGAAAAAGTGCATCAGAGGGGGAAAGGATCAGCAGCAATGATTCAGATGAGATCTCATATTTGAGATGGACAATTTCTGTGTATGCAGAAGAGTCAAAAATTTGAACATTAGTGCACTGGGATGGTTCTGTAATCATTGGGAACCTCTAGATGGATTTTTGCCTCCTTCATTTATACCTACGGAAACAAACAAACACACACAAAAAAACCCCAAAACAACAACACAGTCCGTTGAAGAAAAAAAAAAGGAGAGAGAGAAAAAAAGAGAGGAAAAAAAAAAATCACATTGACCCAAGCTGGACATATTTTCATTTTTCAGTTCAGTAGTCAGACTCAAAAATCAATTATGTTCACAACTCTATCTAGCCATTCTTAGTCCAGGAGACATTTCTGGCGCAGGATGGGGAGGAAGGGGTAATTTTGCTACATGCAGAACAGCATTCTGGTTTCAGATTTCTCTTCTGGTAGCCTCACGCTGGTCTAGATGAGACAAACAGATGACAAAAAAGCTGATTTATTTGTATTTATTTCAAAACTGTCAGTTTCTCACACTTAAGGACAGCAATAAGGCTGTTAGCAGGAGGTTGTCGGCATTAATATATTGAGACTGTTAAGAGACTTTCCAGATTGAGCTGATATCAGTTAATACTTGAAGTAGCCGAGCTGTGAACTGGCAGCATCTGTAGCAATGTGGAAGATGTTGAGGAGGGCACAAATTTATAAGTTAACCTGCCACTTATTTTGGCCCATCTGACTCTATTGTTGCAAGCAGCTGGTATAGCACTATAGGTCTTAGAGAATGATGCAGAAGTAGCTCTTACCTCTGCTATGGCCAAGAATTGATAGACATGTTTGGAGAATACCCCTCAGCAGTGTGGAGTCTGGGGAGCTATGGCAATCATGAGATTTGTCACTGCAGCAGCTTTGATCGGGCTACTGTCAGTAACCACCCTACTACTGACTCAAAAAAAGCAGCAAGTACCTATCAAGGCATGACTCCTTAGATAATTGTGGTAGTAGCCTAAGTCATGGATGTCTAGAGAATATGGCGGTGGCAATGTTCTTCTCCCTTGGTGAGGTTCTGCTGTTACTAAGCTAAGAGTAGAAAAATAATAATAAATTAGTGTCTTAAGAATCTTCATTGGGTCTTTTCAGGACCATTTTATTGCCCTGCATAGAAACTCAAGCTCTGATTACCAGGAATTGTAGAAAACAATTTTTAATTGCAGATTTCTATTGATTATAATATTTACAATTTATATGCTGCTTGAGAATCAACAGCTGCCTAAAAAATATTTGAGAATAAATTGGCTTGTTAGAGTATATGTCTTGTGCATAATATATCTCAGAATTTTGAAATTATTTGCAGAAGAGAAACAACTTAAAAATTATTAAATTTGCCATTGTATGGCATTTTTTCCTTTTTGTCACACTTTTCATTGTGCTATAGAAGCAGTAATTACATATTAAAGATGGGCTAAAAGCCTCTAGGCTCCTGTTTGAACTGTTGCAGGCACTTGAAAATACATACTTAGAGACAGCATCCTCCTCTGTCTCATTAAAATCTCCTACTTGGAAGAGATAATTCTCATTGTGCCTTTATGTGGGATGGACATTCATGCTCAAGAGATGTTCAGAACACACTCAACATCACACCAGTGTCAACAGCATTGCCCAGGAGAGTGTCCAGAAGTCCATCCTCAATCTCCCCCAAGTGACCTTCTCTCTTTTGTGATCTTTAGAAAAGTTTCCAATCTTGATTTTCAAAATGCTACTGAAAGGCCACACATTCTAGATACCAAAATCCTTTTCAGAAGTTACAGCAGTCAACAGATATAACACAAGGGTGGGTGTGGGGGTGGAATTCAGAGCTACTAAAAAAAGGCAACAAAGATATTTACACCTTCAGTTCCCTACGGAAGTTAATAAGGTGGAAAGATGGGCAGAGGTTATGACCAGTGATTGGCACCGTAAAGGTGAGGGGTCCCACAGGAGAAGTGACAGGTCTGTGAGTTTAGGAAGGGGCTGCTGACATGAGCCTGGAAAAACAGATGAGGGAGAGAGGTTGGAAGCAACATTTAAGGGGTTAAGCAGGGGTACATATCTGTTGTATATTTTATAACGATGTACATCAGAAAGACAGGGTTCGTACACCACCAAATCAGTAGATGTCTTGAAAAATGAGACGGAACCTTGTGTGCACTGCTTACTGTGCCATGGCATGCACAGCTCGCCGTGCCAGCCCGCTGGCCTCTGCACCCTCATTGCCAGCCCCTACCAGATACCAGCAGCTCAGCAAGCAGCAAAGGAGACTCCAGCCTCCTGCTACCCGTTTGTTTGGTATGTTGGATGTATTTTATGTAATCCGAAGTGTGATGCCTTATGCACTAGGTACATATTACCAGTTCAATCCAGCATGAAAAGGGGTGCAACTTTTAACCCAAATCTGGCTTTCCTGATTATTACTTTATTACCTACCCAGCAGATGTATTAAGCTCCTCATTAAAAGTTTCTGTCCTATTGCAGCTTACTGCCATGACTTAGTATAGGCTGGATCTTGTAAAGTCCACGGAGCTCACGCAATTCCAGTGAATTAGAGGCAGTGAGATGCCCTTGCCAGTCTGTTGCTGCCTCTGCCCTGATCCCAATTCAATTGCTTGTAAGTCACCACAGGAAAGCAGAATAATGATGCTCTGACCACTGTAACCTTGGGCAGTTAGGCTGGAACATGGTAAAATTACAGTAGTCAAGGTTGTGATAAATGCTTGTTCTTGAGCAGGCAATGAGTAACTCTGTATTACAATTGTAAAATATATGATATTTTACAATTTATATTTTACATAAAATATGAACTTCTACTGGGCCTTTGGGAAAAACTTGAAAAAGCTTGGTTAGCATTCACACTGCTGATCCCAGAGATGGATTGGACACCATTAAATAGAACAAAAATATTACTGAATAAATAGTTAAGGCTAATGGCTTTCTCTGCCAGAGAAGAAATAAATTATCCAACATGAGCTGTTGTATTAGCTATATCACAGGATTGTTAAATAAAATAAAGGACTCAAAAAACTGGTCTAGGAAAATGAGATAGTATCTAACTGCATTCTTGAAAAGAAAGTCTAATTAGAGAGAGGGGAAAAAAATATATTTAAAACGTGATCACTCTCTTACTTGGATTAAAGACACTCTCAAAGGCCAGTCCTAAACGGAAACCCTAGGGAGCCTAAAAGCAGTAAGCCAAAGGAAACCTTTATTTTAGTGCCTTTGGGGAGCAGAACCTGCTCTGTAACAGATGGTCCCTGTCTGCCTTCTGACATCATTAGCAATATTCATCTGAGGCACGTTTGTGCTCAACTTTCCTTTATTCTCTGCCTGAGAACCACAACACAACCACATGTAAACAGCTTCCATTGGAAAAAAGGTTCATCCACGCAGATGTACAGGTACACTTTTGAAACCAGCACACAAGAACCTAACCTGGTACGGTTAAAACATTTGATTTACACCCATTCAGAGATACAAAGTTTGATAAAAATAATGACAACCAATTCTCATGAAGGCTGTTTGCATATTCACAGCTACTACATGGCCCTGCCTCATCATGAATGAACAAGATCTAGTCCTATCACAGAAGGAAACACCAGCAGCAGATGGGACAGTGGAATACGCACAACTACAGGCAGAAGAAAGAGGCTACAGCAAGACACCATATACCACAGTCTAAAAGAATGCACTTTCTTCATTTTGGAAGGCTTATCCATTTTTCTTCTATAGCAACACATTGCACAACTGTGCAGTTTTATATCTAGGCAATGTCAGTTCTGTACAAACATTAGTCCCCTCAGCAGCCTTTGAGGTGGGTAGTTTCACAATTTTATGTGTAGGAACTGTGATTCCAGAGACAAAAAAAAAAAAGAAGAAATGTTTTTCTGTGCCAGGCAAGAAGAGCTATACTCAGCCATAGGCAGGTCTTGTAAGGAAAATTTCCAGAGTTCTCACTCTAATCCATCTCCTTCACAACACAGCAACTTCTACATTTACAGAACTAATAGTCTGATTGACTTGTCTGGGTGCCTGGAACTGTGGTCTGAACTCATCTGAAAGAGCACCCCTGAGTCACTGCTACAGATTACTGTGTCAGATGTCAGATCTCACCTCCACTAACTTGCTCTGCTGCAATCAATTAGAAATTATTCTGAGGTCACATTTCATATTTACGATTTACTGTCCTGCCTCTGAGCTAGTGAAGATGAAGTTTATCTAACTTGCTCCTGCCTCGCTCCTGCTTGATAAGAGTTTGAAATCACTCATGAAAGTTCTTAATAGTGTGTTACAGGCAAGTCTTCACAACAGTTGCACATACCAGATATCACAATTGAAGATTCTTTTATTTTTTTCATCTCCAAAAACTAACTACTAGCTTCCTTTCTGAATATAAGAGAAAACCTGAGATCTTAGATGGCCTCATTAATCGCTGCTGTAACTTGGTGCACTTCACATTGTATCAGGAAATACACCTGACCTCCTGTGACATTATCGGGTACCAAAGTGGCTGTGAAGGATCAGCCTGGTTGTGTCAGCCATTTATGTTATGCTGTGAAAAGCCCTTCAATTGCCACGTGTCCTCATCTCAACACAGGGACAATGTCAAGGGCTAAATTTCCAATATGCCAAAGCTCTAAGTTGACCAGCTCTATAATATAATATGCATGAAGGTCAGAAGCAGCTGTCACCTCAGATGTGTATTTTGCACAGAGTTATTTTCTTAGCCAAGAAGAAACTCACTGGAATACATTACCAAACTGAAAAAAAATAACATGAGAGAATGGGAAGAGTCCATGTAAAAAATGAGGCAATCAAGCCAGAAACCCCGATTCATTTCAACTGCATTGGCATGCTTGATCCAACTTCTAACACTGCCTTAACAGAGAAGCATTTTTCCTGTTTAAATTGCATTAAGAAGTGGAATTAACTTTATAAATATAAATCAGTTAAGCATAATGCAATATTTATGCCACGGTATCTGATTTTTTCCCCTTTAGGATTCCATTTAAAAGGGAAATAACAAGAAAACTTAGCACTCTGAGAAAGAGAGTGGGTTTACAATTTATGCTAATTAATTTTCATATTGACATAAAACTAAACCCTGCATTTTGATTGCAGCAAGCAAAAAAAAAAAAAAAGACAGATTAAACCAAATAGATTTTTCTCTGCAACTGGTAATGCTCTAAGGAAAATCTCTATTTTTTCATCAAACACGTTAATTCTCATTCACTCATTCTTCTACTGCCCAGCATACAGGCCACTGTGCCCAAACCAGTCCTGACTCTCTGTCCCAATTGCCCAGACACAAGGGTAAAGGTATATGCAAGAAAAATAGCTCCATTTATTTGAAGCCATGAAAGGCTCCAATCAAGAACCCATTTTTCTAGGTACTACATAAAAAGAGCAAGAGGCCATCCCTGACCCAAAAAGAGGTTCAAAATTTTCCATTGAATCAGATAACGTCATTCAAACTTGGAAGAAAAAAATATTCTATTACTAGCAAAGGTAGAAAAAAAAAAAAAAATCACTATTTTGTTAATAAAAAGGCTACTTGGAATTTTGAAAAAAAAAAAAAAACCAAACCCTACCAGTTGGCTAATTCCATATAAATTCATTGAAGAGTCTGTACCTAACTCATCATTGTTCTAACTTGCCAGGCTTCACTGGCGCTACATCAAAAAGAAAACTGGGTCCACTGAGGTCTGTTTTCTGTTAGAATTATTCATCAAGGATCTGCAAACCTGACCTGAAATTTTCTTCCACCTTCAGCTGAATCAAATTCTTTTTGGTGTTCAAACAGATTCATTTTTCTCTTCCCATGTCCCACACGTATGTGCCATCTCATTTGGGCAATAGTGAAAGGTTCAATACTGCTAGAAGTGATTCACAGTATTATGCCTTTGATTATTTTAGAGGGGCAGAAAAAAGTTGAAGAGCAGTAACTCCATGTCACTGACCAACTCAGGCTCCGCCAGCTTTGCCCCTTTCCTCAAAATATTTACTCTTCTTTGTTACAATTTAATTATTCAGTCAGTTTGGGTTTTTTTTAATTGTTGATAGAATTTGCCCATCATATTGATTAGCTTACTTAGTTCAGCTGGATTCACAGTGTAAATAAGTTTTCTTTTCAATTTTAAAGTCCCTTTCCTCCAGTGACTCCATTTCAGTTTTTTCCCCCCCTAATTGTAATGGAAGCAGCAGCACTAATTACCTGCCCTTATGTCAATGTTTCCTCAGCAGCATCCTCCAGTACTGAATTGCTGGTTTCCTTATTGTTATTGTCATTAGCAAGTATTCTTACAAGGAAACTTTCATTCAGCCAGCCTGAGGTTCTTACTTCTGCAACAGAAAAAGAATAATTTCTCAGTTAAAATCAGGATGTTGCCTACCCCTAATGAGACAGCAGCATGATTAGAAATGGTGATATTTTCAATTTCCCCATCCACATTCATTTTAATCCATATTTCGCTAAAGTAAATGCAGACTTATCTTGAGATGCATGTTGTGCCTATTTGCCAAAAATTAGGAAAAAAAAAAAAAAAGAAGAAGAAGAAGAAAGGATTCTTTATCTCAGGTTTGCAGCTTTCTCAAACATCACAAAATCCTAATTCAGTTTTCCTTATTTTAATGGGTTTTCCCGGTACAGTTTTCAGACAGACATGGAAGCTAGATTTATACATTTCTGGCTCCTGCATGATGCTATATTCCTCAGCTAAACATGCTGTTTCTGAACTACTCCGTGCAAAGATATCTATAATATTAGTAAAAAAGATAGGATTATAGTTTAAAGTATGATAGCAAATCCCTCATTTTATAATCTAACTCCCTCACCTTATCTCAGTATAGGAATATACTTATTATTTTTTTTTAAATTTGCTGTGATAGCTGTTTAAGAATTTTATTTGATTGAGATAGAAAGCAACTCAACTTCACTGCTTTTCTGTTTTAAATATTTGCTTTAGTCACTATGTTGCCTTACATCTTCCCCATTAGTTAAGTCATCTTGAATTATTTACAGATAGTTGACTTTGCTGTTCCTTATACAATCTTATTTTTAAAATAGCTGCCAAATGACTTGAGACAGGAAATAAGAATATACGAAATATATTTGGCACCAATTTATTATTGAGGAGGGTGATTTTAAAAAGTTTAGTAGAAAAGGGAAAGACAAAGTCTTCCTCCAGGGATAGGTGACACACTGAAGAAGGTGACACAAAGGACAGAGATATTTAAAGAGGTGAGAGGCCAGGTAATCTTGCCTATTGGAGGATGAGGATGTCCAATTCAGATGCCATAAAACAGCACAGGAATTCTGTTTTCATCTATATAAAGTATTTCTAGAGACAATAAACTCAGGAAAATGTACTGCAGAGGCGTTTATTAGGAAAGACAGACTAAATGGCCAGATTGAAGTACCTGTGAGTTTGGGGTAAGGGACTGAAACCCATTTTAAACCCAAGCAGCTGTGTGCTACAAGTCACCAAGAGTAAGCAAGCACAGCACTTCACTCAGCTCTGGCATGGGGAGGCTTAGGATGTGCTTTCGTGGTTCAGCAAAACCAGGACTTTCTTCCAACTGCCTCATAAAGCTCATCCTGGGAGGTTAGCTTCATGCTCTTCTCTGGCCTACCAGGCAAAGTCTTGTACCATTTGAAATCTTAACACAGAAGTAGAAACTTGTCCAAGTTGTTTAGGATCCCCTTTGTAGTTTAGTGCCTTGAAATGGTAGCAAATGTCACTGATAAAACTCAGTGATGACTCATTACTGGTGAGCATGCAGGTAAATGCTTTCATCTGAATGCACATACAGAATTCACGATGAGTGCCAAAACTCTTCCAAATTCCCTAACAGAACTCTGTTGCTAATGCCATATAAAGAGTGTCCATGGAGCACTATCCAAGTAAGTCAGCATGGGAGATAAAGGGTTAGTCCCAATGAATTTCTGGAGTAGTTTAGCTAAGTTGCACTAAACCGTTATTCAGACGTGTATTAAGAATTAAAAATGCCTTGATTCAATTTCTTTACCTGACTTCTAGAGCAATTTAAGTTAAAATTAAATTAAAGACATTTTATTTCTGAATATGAGCATGTGCACAGAATTTAAGAGAGTTAAACTAGATCTCCTTACAAATGACTGAGGCACAGAAGGAAGCCTTGACAATCGCCATAGCCTCCAAAAGAAATCTAGGCAGCTCTCTCTGACAACACTCCATTTCTTCACATGGTTAAAATCTATCTTGTGCATTTAAGGAGGGATAGGAAGGAAGTAAAAATGTATATGCCTCATGCAATAACGTTATATAATGCCATCCAATACCAGAAGCAGATGTTGAACTATTTAGTCTCATCCCATATGGCAAGACAAATGTTCTCCCGTTTTATTATTAGTAGTGCTGTGACAACACTGTGACTCAGCATCAGAAATCATTATTTTAAATATCTTCCACCAGAAAAGCCTTGGCACAAGCCTTTTTTCCACAGAAGGTTGGTCCTGACTAAAACCTTCCACCCAGCACGGAGATTAGCACAGTGAGGCAACAACCTGGTGATCCACTTCCACATTAAAATAAACCTGTGTGCTAACCTTTGAGGAGTTGATATAGCATTTTGAATTATAGATCAAGGAGAAAAATGTAATGGATATATGTTAAAATCATTAAAGAAGCTTTCATTGCAAATAAAGAGTGAATGGCTTATTCCAAGTCAGCTATCTGATGTATCAGTTTAGGTTTTTCATCCCAAAGTATGCATTAATCTCTTCAGTCTCGTTTCTTGTCATCTTCTTGTCAAAAGAAATTTCACATCACTTCCCCCCATCATTACTCCCCCTGGTTCTGAAAACATTCCACTTTAAAATTTTATCACAGGGCTTTTTTTTCTTTTTGTTCTAGGTTTCATGGAGGGTTATGCTATGAAATGCACAGAAGATTATTCTATAAAAAAAAAAAAAGCCTTAGTACAGTTAGTTAAAAAATAGGAGTAAAAATCCTAGAATGACTGAACAACCTTCATATTTTCCCTTTCTGAATCTGCCTCCATTTAATTTCCAAAGTCCAATTGAAGCTGCAAAGTTTGATGGGCGTTTTCCCTCATTAGAGTGTGTGTGATGCTCCTAGAGGAGAAAACAGATGGATCTGTCACCCAGGCAGACTCCCAGCGACTGCTTCCTTGTGACATCCCTTTCCACAGCCACGAACGCCTCCTTCATTAGTTCACAACTACAGCTAAAAAAACCCCACACAAAACACCGCAACCACACAACCCAAAACAAAACAACAAACAAAAAACCAAACACAAACCAATAAAAGACAGGCATCCATTTTAAAATACTTGACAGTTTTAGTTACTTTCTATGTGTTTCTCATCCCATTTTTTTGATAAGGTAACACACATATTTCTGCACTAAGCAGGTTGGTGGATACATCAAGAGTAACATATCTTTATACATGCACATAAGTAGGAGCTGATAGCACAAAACCATGTGACACACACAGAAAACATATAAACGCAACCAGTAGTTTCTTTGTTGTGACACTGATTTTGAGACGATTTTAGGAGTAGGCGTATTGTACAGCACAAGCACACAAAAGCTTCTGGCTGTAACCCAGCAGAAACCTCCTACATTTCACAGGTGGCCTGTGAGCTGCAGATGGAGAACTTCTGTGTAAAAAAACATTAAAAAAAAAAAAAGAATAAAAATCACCCAGCCTTATTCATCCTTTAATTACACTTAGTTTTCACCACTTCCTCACATTCACTACCTTTCTGAATCCTTCAGAATTGCTTTCAGCTTAAATAAAGGTTTTAAAAAATAATAAGGTCTCTTATTTTGTACAAATTTCACACTGCTAGCCTCCATTTTTCCTGTTCTCCTTTGCAGTATTGCAAAGAAACTTGGTCCTTTGCTGGCAATAGGCACATATCAAAGATTGACCCAAAGGGGCTTCTGCAAACAGAAACATGGTTTGCTAGTTTTCTGCATTTAGTAGAAAAATGTAGCTCATCCCACTGGGAGACAATGCCCAGTGTGATGAGGATGCAGAGAGCAAGAAGGGTGGGTCACATAGGTCCAGAATTATTAATAGACTTTAAAAATTTCTGGCAAGAATCCACATCTGGCAGAAAATTGCACCTCATGTCACTTGGGCACTGGCTGGCGCACAAACACAGCAGCAACCGAGCAGGGCGGGTCTCATAGCACAAGAAGTGGAATTATGGCTGGGCTTTAAAAATTTGTGGTGAGCACAGCATTTAGCAGAAAATTATAGCTCATCCCACCAGGAGCCAGCACCTCCTGGGATGAGGATGGAGAGACTGACCAGGGTTGCTTATGTAGGACAAGAACTGAAATTCTTATTGGGCTTTAAAAATTTCTGGCAAGGAGCAGCAGTGGAAGAGAGGAATGAAGAAGCATATCTTTGTTAGTTTAATTGGACATTGTCACAGCAATTTTCACAATATAATTTTGTAATGATTTTCACAGGCCACTAAGCTGCCAGTTTTCCCTGCCCAGGCTGAATTTTCTCTGGACGAGGCTCTTCGTCAAGGAACATTTCTCTAACAAAAAAGTGTCCTTGCAACACTAGTTTTAAGCTTTTGATGCTGCTGTCCAGCGGGCTGCCCTGCCAGATTCTTGCTTCTAAATTGTGCCTTAAAGTAAAAGCTGCTGAAAAGCACTAAGTCTATCATCTAGTGAACCATGCGATCACTGCCTATAACACCAATTAAATAAATAAAATGTACTACTCACTGCACTGGGGAAGAGTATGACTGAGGTTTACAAAGTCATTAATATCATTGATAATTTGAATGTAGAACCTGATTTACCAAACTCCCAACAGTAAAATGAGAAGCACTCAGACTAGCATGAGATATGCAGAGAAAAGCAGGTACTTTTTTTCCATGCCTCATAGCAAATCACTGGAATTTGTTGACATGAGCTTGTCAAAGCAGACAGTAACAGCTGGTTTAAAAATGTATTAGGGGTGAGTTCATGGACAATAAGTCCAAATCCAGCTACTAAAAAGAGCATCCTTGACCCAGCAATTGTGGATGTTGAGGACATACAAAAGGAATGGATGGCAGAAAGTTGTCAGGCTTACATGCTTGCTGCAAATAATTGCTTTTGTTGCCTCCACTGAAGCTGGATACTGAGCTACATCAGCCCCCAGGATACATGACCTGGCAAGCACTGAGGTTCTTACTGGGCAGTTCAATATCAAAGATCAATGGAGAGTCTGGAGGGAGATGAGAGGATTTTACCTGTTCAAGTAAAGGTGGAACAACAGTCTAAATATCCTGAGAATAGCTATTTCCCCTTCTTCACAGCCAACACACAACTCAGTAATGAGAGAATTATTGCAAAGAACTTCACTCTGATGTAGTTTACTGCACAGTTCTGCAATTTAACAATGCACAGAGTTGAGGCAAGCACTCAAGGTTTGAGTTGTGACCCTGCAAACTTTCCATGCGTCACTTGTCACTGCAACAAACATCAGTGCCACTAGTGCTGTGCTCAGGGGTTGTGAGTCCTGGTCCTCTCCGCTCCCTGCTGTTAATCAGACATAAATTCCACGATAGACAAGGGACTTAAGCTGCTCTAAAGAGTGATGAGACTAGAATCAGGTCCGTCATGTTTATTTGTAAAAGTTGGTGGTAGTTAATCATAAACAGCAGTTGTTTCCTGGGTAACTCCTGCTGAAGCTGTGAGTGATTTGCTCTTTCCCATTAGGAATATTTCTCAGATACATTACTTACCATGACACATCCTTTCTATTAAGCTACAGCATGCCTAGAAGACAGTGTCTAAAGACTTACCTATCGCTTTCTTAAGATCTACTTTTCCTAGTAAAAAATGCAATATCATTTTCACCCTCCAGCATAAAGTAAGCATTTTATCCCAAAAATGGCAAAAAATAGCTCATTGTTTTTCCAGTCAACTCATCTGCAACAAGGACTGGTTTCAAACAAATTAAAGGTAAGAAGGAAAGGCCATTTATCTCTAAACTGACTTTTCAGATTTGCTTCTAATCAACTGGGAACTTTGTTGAGTTAAAATAGACGTACATCAAAAGGAGGAAGAAAAATGTGTTTTAAGTCCTAGTGCTTTTGTTCATTATCATCAGATTCAAGTACTCAGACTCTCAAAAGGACAAAAAATAGTGAAAATGGTATGCATGACAGATCAAATAATGCACCCATTGCAATTATTTTATAATTAAGCCCTGATGGCATCGCATTTAGAAATAATCAATCTATCAGGTTGAAATCCAACTCTATAGAGAGAGTTGGATTTGCAAGTGTCCAAGATTTTACTGTTAGTGAAGGAGAAATCAAATGAGAATAGAATGCAGAAATTTTCTATTTCTGTACCCTGGACATTTATCTTTGGTGACAGCATATGACCCAAGACCTTGGAGAAAGAGATATGCAACTAATAGAAAGATAACAGTACACAGATACTTACTTCTTTGGTTTCAAAGTCCAACAGTGTTCTAAGACTACTTGCAAGTTTATCGCTTACTACTTCCCACTGGACTGGTATTTGCATCCATATCATGCATCCATATATTGCCTAGATAACAAGTAAATCATAGGGTATGGTTTGTGTATCTCATAAGGAAATTAAAAGAATAACATGATCATTTAACCTGATCCCTTTCCATGCAGCTGTAACCTCTCATTAGCCAGCAATTGCAAACAGACTAGTTAAGTTCTGAATTGTCACTGTGTTCATGTTACTTGAGAGGCTGTAAATTTGCTGACTGATTGCAGCCTTCCTCACTGTTAATAAATAGAAAATTTTAACAAGTCCATCTCTCACTAAGTATAAAGCAAGTAAATATAAACACTCATGCAAAGATCTAGAAGTTACCATCAGCTATTGTTGAGAGGTAACTAAAAAATGGTGCCAAATAAAGATCCAAACAAAATATACAATGGTAATAGCATAGGCTATATCTTCAAAGAAATTTCAAAGCTAGAGCTCTCAAATAGAGAAGTTTAAAGTACGCATTTTTGCATATTTTGTATGCACCTTCTTAAAAAATAAATCCATCCATGGGTAACTGTCTGGGATATTGACTTGATGTTCTTTTTACTTATATTAATGGAGAATAAATTAAAATTGTATAAAGGAAGATGTGAACTTTAGACTCACCAAGTTCTCCACTTGAAGGCTGTAGATATAAATAATCTGGTATACAAACAGAAAGTAAGTTAGTTTTGCATCCTCTACATATAGACAAGAAAATCAGTACAATCACAACCTCAACAAACTGACCTGGTTTAGTTATCTTTCAGCTGCATGCAGAGCTCATCTGGGCACTTTACACAAGGAAAATTCCCTTACAATGCAAAAATACGGCTAAAATTATTGTCAATCCAATTCTAATTTGTCTTGCCACACAAAAATAGCAGGCAACACAGTTAACTTGCATTAAAATTAAACCCATTAATGGACGGCATTTGGGTCAGCTACAGGAAGTGAACCAAGTTCATCTTGAATCTTATATGCTTTTTGCTGATACCATGACAGCTAGGAATTAAACATGCAAGGATCTCTTATTGAACTGTCCAGATTCTGTTTATATTCAATCAAAGTAACCCACTTTATCATGCCACTCTTGACATCGCTGCAAAATAGATAACAGCTAAATCAGAGACTGTCAAACTGAAGTAACTGTCAGGAATTAAATGCTGTTGCTGAATAAAAGCCATAATTGAAATGCACAAAAAACCCTCTAAAACAATGTGGAAAACTTTAGATGACATTGAAGAGACATCAAAAGTCCCTGATACAGCAATAGAATTGAGCAGATTGTTTGGGCAAAATGTCATCGTTTGAGCTTCCTTGTGCCTTATTACACACAAACATCATCTGGGACTCTGCAGAGTACTGAATTACTATTTACAGCATTTTGACCTTGAACATCACAGTTGCATTAATACAGACTGTTCAGTGGAACAGACAGATAGTTATGAGGTCGCTGAAAAAGTATAACAGATTTTTCTATTCAAAGGAAAAAAAAATAGTGACTTGTAGAGATCCAAAATGGAAGCATCTGTCACCTGGACTAACAAAGGGTAATCTATTCTACATAACAGTTAAGATGCTATATATTATTGATCAAGCATTGTAAGAGGTTTAGTACCCTTTCACAACTCTCATGATACTCTAATTATGAGATGTAAATTAGAATCTCTAAAACCGGTAAGTTTCCTGAAGATGAAATTTAGTCACCCTCAAGCATGCCTTATTAACTAAGTGACAAAGAATTGTAAGCAGGAATTTAAAATTCAGTATTCATTCAAAAGAAACCAATTTGAGAATTTCAAATACTCCACTAACAGCAAGAGACTAGCAGTATATAGCCTGATTATTTCACATCCTAAAGCTTTTTTCACCGCTACGTTTATAGTGACATCTGCAAGCGCTAATAGAGTTCTCTCTAAGATGGGGATCATTAAGTCAAAGTACTCAAGCACAATGGGCAAAGAAAGATTGAGTTTGTTCATGCTCATAACAATTGACAATGATGCTAATATACATGTGTACTTCATTGAATTTGTGCAGCATAGTCAACATCTGGAAACGCTTCCCTATCCGATCAGTATAAAACTTTAAATAAATACTTAGAACATATACATTTCAAATATATATCTGTAACCTGCTTTTCATTACCTGGAACTGCCCATAAAGAACTTGGGAAATCAAGAGGGGAAGAGAATACTGAGCATCTTTCTTACTGAAGACAGTCAAAAACCCAGTACAGTGAAGTCTGCCTTTCCTACATGTGATACCACCAACATGTTCAGATGTTCAGCTGAGACTTGATTCAACATGTTAACTTCAGTGGGAGTTTTGCCACCTATTTCTAGTGAGTTAAGAGAGCTCACTCCTTAAAGGATTACTCATTAGGGAGGTGAAAAACAATGAGGACACAGCCTCCCCCCCCTCCCCCTTTTGTTGTTTAATCATACTAAAAAAAAAAGCATAAAGGGATTTCAAATCGAGAATAAAAGTGAAGGTCCATCTACCACCCCAGGTCTGAGAGCAGCCTGCAGTAGATGCTTGGGGAACCAGTGAGATCCAGTGCACCTTTATATCTGTTCACACTGGGAAACAGCACCCTGAATCAAAAGAGTACCTAGGAGGTTGGAGGTGCAGAATTCATTGTATGTCAATTCCATTAACGAAATGCAAAACACTGCAAAAGGACTACCAAAGCCTTTCTGTCAAAACAAAGCTCTTCTATTCATCTTGAGATCGAAAAGACATACACTGCTCAATTTTTCTTTACCCTGAGAAAAATATATCCTGGATTATAGACACAAATACTATTCTAATATCCCTCACACCTATTTGCCTTCAAAAGGCAAAACTAAAACCAAAGCCAGAATGAACTGCAGCAATAGTACATCAAATTCTCTTTTGAGCTGGAGGCCATCCTTCCTTTATGCATTTACACACAAGAAAGTGATAATTTTCTTGCACAATCACCATATATCTATTTTTTAAAATGAGATTTTTCATGAATTTGAATAGATTATTGACTGAGAATGTACATATATGCACAGGAGATTTTGAGTTATAGTGTGTTATGCATAAAGCTGAGTATCAAGAGGTGAAATGGTTCTGCTTCTTTGCAACATCTATTTGTATTGCTTGCAGTAAGCAGTATGAGTAGAATCCAAAATATTTACTGAAGAAAAGTTCTGACCTTGTCGAGGTTTTGATTATGGGGTGCCAATAAAACCCTGGCAGAGGTATTGTTAACCTCCTCTCCCCCCAACTTCCCCCTCCAGCCCCTCTCTCTCCCCCCTTCCCATTCAGGACAGGCCATCGGGAGGGAAAGAAGGACAGAGAGAAGAGAGTTGGAAAAATTAAAAATGTTTTACCAATGCTACTAATAAGAATAGAGAAAATAATACAAAATATACAAAACCAATCTTGAAAGTCTCAGCAGCTGCTGAGCCAGCACCCGCAGTCCTGGAATGGACTCTGCAGCCAACCGGAGCCGGATTCGGTCTGTCACTAGGCCTCAGTTTGCAGGGCCGACTAGCAAGGCCCTCTCCTAATGTCGGCCATAAGGAAAAGAGACGAGATCCTCATGATCTCCCACTTTTATATGAAGTATTCACATGAATGGGATGTTATACTCCGTTGGTCAGTTTCTTGGTCACCTGTTTCTCGTTACCCCCTCACAAGATGTCCATCCGTGCTTATCAATAACTTTCCATTCCATTGCTATGTTTATCAAAACATGTATCTGGTTCTCCAGGAAAATGCAGCTAATATGAAGGCTTTAGCTGACAGGCAAATTCACTAAAAGAGAAATTTGTTTTTAACAAAACCAGGACAGACCTACACCTCTCAAACATTTTCTTTGTTTAAAATCTGAATGTCACTTGCACTGATTAAAGTTCTTTTGAAAACATTTAATCAATGCAAATAACATAAAACAGCAGTGTATGTTTTACCACATAAAGACACCACGTTTTATTTGCTTCTCAATTTACAGAATATAAAGGTAACTTTTTTTCAAAAAAGAACTTCTTTATCAGCATTTTGTACCATCTTACATCATGTGTCAGTAAGAAAAAACTGCAGTAGAATTAGACATCTCAAAATACATAAGACAGGTTTTATGGCATATGGCAGCAGACTCATGTGTCTGTTCAGAATAAATAAAATTATAACCCACTTCATAATGATTTTTCACAGGTTGTGAAATTATGCATTTCTTTTCAATCCAGCAAAAATTTGGACCGTTTCTGCTCCATATATTCTTATCTTTCAAGATCAGCAGTTATTATTTTCACAATGTGATGGATGTTTCACTGGATTATACAACTCAAATGCATCTGTTCTCTCATTTTCTAGATATTACATTCATTGTATTTCACAGCATGAACTCACTATCAAGATTCTGAATGTTTCTCCGTGACAAATATCACAGATGAAAAAATGGTCCAGTGCCAATGTTATTTTCGTGATGTTGGCACATCTCCTCAGCAATGCTTCTTATTGCTCATCACTGCACTTGGTAGTAAACACTATTTCAGTTTCAAAAAATGTTCAGGCACTACTGTGGCATTCAGTTGGAAGTAATTTTTACAAGTATTTGAATATACTCCATGCTTTTTTCCTTCAGCAACTCTCTACAAATCAATAATGCTCTTTCCTTCCTTGAACATTTGTAGAAGCAGGAGTTGATCCTGTCAGTACTTACACTGGTGAGCAAGTTCAGCTACATGACTGCCCCATTCTATTCAGTAGGACTACACACATAGTGAAAGTCTGGCAAGGCTCGTAGCCTTGATATATCAGCTCAACTCTTCACTGAAATACAGCCATCTCTGGGGTAAAGCATGATAAATATTCAAAAGCACAGGGAAACACTACACTGCAGATTTAAAGCTCAATCTGGAAAATACTTACAGAAGAGTATATTTTCTTCACACTACTAAAGAAAAAATACTTATATACATAAAGGTATTCATAGACACAAGATTGCAGAGTATGGGACCCAAGAGAGGAGAGAAGTGGGGAGGAGGAGAGAGCCTTTTCAATGCACCCCAGGGTCTTCAGCGTGTATTGAATGTCTCACCAAGCACAGAGAGGCCAAAAGGTGACCAACAAGGCAACAGGCAGATCAAAACTGTTCAGCGATGCCCCGTACCAGGAACAAGCACACCAGCCCAGCACTGCCAATGTCCAGTGACCCAGAGAATCTGACTGAGCACTTCTGATGGCAAATCAGGCTGTTGAAACATCTGCACACAAAGATGGAAGATAATAAGCAGAAGTAAAAGCACTTTTCTGACAGGATGCAGTTGCAGGATCGATATCAATCACATGCCCCTTTCAGTTTTATCTCTTTCCCAAAAGTTGTTAAAATTTTCAAAATAATCCAAAGTACCTGATACTCTTCAGAAAGCTCTGCTCATGTACATTTTCACAAATCAGATTATATTCTATGTGTAACGACTAGTCTTGGGAAATTTGACCAAGTTTATTTCCTGTTTTTCCATGGGTAACTAATTTTTTTCTCCGATCTACCTTCATTTCAGCACTATAAAAAGAAGCCAGTCAAAACACCTGTCTGGCACAGCTTCCCAGAGAAATGTTTCCCTATTTCACTTATCATAAAGGTCTGCAATAAAGAGATACCTGAAGCCATCCTTTCTAAAATTGTATTTTCCATCATACAGAACCAGAATGACAGGAAACAGCTTAATGGATTCCTTTTTTAATCACTTAGACTTAATTCAGCCTCTTCAGTGCATAGAAATGGATGATTTTTCATTATCTCCCATATGTGTATGTGGCTTATTGAAGTATGAGACAGTCTCTTCAATCTAGAGAAACAGCTGACACAAAAAGATAGATGTGGAGTATTTGGTGACCATGTATTAGATATTCATTGTAGTACTTCCATGGGCAGATACTCAGCAGTAAGAGGCTGAAGTCATTTGAACAAGTCTGAAAAGGCTGCTAATGTTTTATACTTCTGAGCAGTGATGCCCTTTACTGTACCATTAACAACAAGTTTATTTAAAATCATAATGGCTCAGCTGCAACAGTTTTATTCTCTAGAGGTTGGGCTTTTTTTGCTTGGTTGGTTAGTTTGGTTTGGTTTGGGATTTTGATTTGTTGACAGTTCGGGGTTTTTGTTTGGTTTCATTTAGTTTCATTTATTTTGTCTTGTTTTTAATGTGGGAAGTTGGAGTTCTCTGTCTTGTTTGAGACAGGGCTTTTTCCATAAAGGGACAATTATTTCACATGGTGGAAGTTTTAAAGAAAGTGGATGTCAATTCAAATTGTCTTTTCAACCCACACCAATTGAGGAATTGTCATTTTTATGCTGATAGAAGCCACTTGGCCCTCTGGCAAACTAGGAATAAAGACAACTGATATTTCCAAAGCTGCATGAAGGATTTGAGTGTACAATTTCCATTTCAGTCTTGATGTATCTGAAGCTACAGACATGTGAATAGGCAAAAACCTGCAGCAGACTGCTGCATAGCATATGCTTAGCAATGAGCAGACCTTGTACTGAAACATATCTATTTATAAAAACATGAGAATTTGTAAAATGAAGCTAGCCTGGATTAATTCTTTTGTAAATACCTGGCAACCAGTGTGGTGTTGAATTATTTTGAGGCTATGTCTTATGCTTGGCTCTTGAGAAATGCAAGGCTACTACTAGGCACCATTATTTCTATTCCTTGAAAGAGAAATACATGGATACTTCTTATACTTCATATATAGTCATACTGAAACTATTATCATATTTTGGTTGGAATTCAAAAGGAAACAGCAAAAATCAACATATGATCAAAAGGGCAGTTCATTATTTTTATGTCACTTGTCCTCAGTAATGACAAGGAGACCTTGTCGTAACTATCTAACTGTTAACCAGTAAGATGGAGAATACAGTGGGGACAGAACACCTACCTCAGAGACAAACTGCCTACCAGCTTGGGTATGCTTGTCACAACCCATAAAGTAGTATATGCATTCATTCTGTACAGCCACGCTTTACTTTTTCTAGGCTTTGTATAGTACTTTTGCTTTAGTTAAATTCTTAACAAATTAAATGTCTCACTTTATGTCTAAGAAATTTTTCTTCACTTATCAAATCAACTTCAGCAGTGGCTGATAAACCACCACAGAGATTTACTGGAGAAGCTAGAAACCATATTCATATGAATGCCTCACTCCTTGCCTTTTTGTATATTTTCTTCTATTATACTTTTCCTCTAAGTGTTTGATCTCTGCACCTATCCTCTTCTGTTGTAATTATTTTTTTTTCATTTCTCAGGTCTAAAATTCTTCTTCTGACAACCAACTCCTTAGTAATTCCACTAATCATTTATACTGCAAGGCAAGGTTTCTAGGATAGCTCCCACTCACATCTTTTTGGTTGTATAAACAAAATAAAACAATGAAATTGCGAAAGACCCAAAACTTTGAAATGAGGAAGTGAAGGAGGAGACCTCAAAAGACCATACAAACTCTCCATTCACAATCTAATGTATCTGGACAAGTCCAAATTGAACAAAAACTCTGAACTTTTAGACATTTATGCATTGAGTGCATTAAATTTGTTCTTTCTATATTTTCAAACACTTCGAAAAATATTAGAAACATTTACCATTTTAAAAATGAGTGTGCACTTCAGTTTGGTTTTTATTACATAATACCAAGAAACTGGGTTTATGAGCATTTCCCCTAAAATTGTCTAATGTGTTTCTTCAGCCAATATTCCACAGATATATTATAATCACCTATCATTTGAAAGACAGTGCTCCCATTATGCAGTAAAATAATGGGGCTATAGGAAAGTCTAGTTCCTGAAAATGTTCGAAACTGGCACAACTTGAGGCTCAACTTACTTTTATTTTTTAGTGTTACTACCTAGCCCCTTTGGGCCATTGATTTGGAACTTTCTTGTGTGATGAATGAATATTAAATTGTGCCTCCTTAGGATATAAATATTCACTTTTGGAAGTAAAAAATATAAGAGGCAAACCCCCAATTTCCCCCAATTTTTTAAGATATATGTTAAATAGTACAATGCATTCAATAAAGGGAATATCATCTGCTTCTAATAGGTTTTGCCAAAGAAAAGACTTGGTTAGATGGAACAGTCACTTGTCAGCACATTTTTAAATGAACAGTACTTTGGGCTTTTATTGTCCCTTTGCTTCCAAATGATGTGGGATTAAATTAAATATAAAATCTCTGAAGGTCACAAACTATTGGTCTACGGTAGCCCAAATTAATCAATGTATAAAGGTCTCTCAGTACAGTGAGAATGCCCTAATATTCCTGAGCTGTTGAATTTCAGGCCAGTCTCATGGGTAAGGGTCTAGCTTCTGTCGGGGTGCTTGAAGCACTGGAGACACAGATTTTCAGGCATCCAAATACCAAAGGGGCAAGAAAGCTCTACCTGGTGGCCTGTCGCTCCCATCAAAGCCTTCAGCATAGTTATAGTACCTGTGCAGCTTGTTTAGATTTTCTGCCAAGATCGGATGCTGAAGAGAATTCTGAGGACAGATATTAATGTACACATAACAACAAAAAAGAAACACTTCTTTTATCCATGTACATTGAAAGACACAAGTCACTAAACAAATTGCTATGCTTAAACTTAAGGAAAAGAGGCTAGAGATTACATAAATACTTGTATCTCCTAAGTGCAAATCCTAGACAATATTCATCCATGAGCAGTTATCCCATATGCATTCCATGCTTGGGCCTCTACTCAAAAAGCTCACTGTAAGGTTATGTTCCTACCAAATGTAGGTGCACTACATTGCTGGGGCAGTGACATCCCTGCTGCTCATGTAGATACAAGGATAGCAGCAAAATTGCACTTAAACAAGTGTACTTTATTTTATTCAAAGTTTGAAGGATATGTTATACCAGGGTATATTGTATCTGTGCTGGTTTGATATACCCACATATGTGTTTTTCTTGTAAAATGCTCCTTGCTAGACCAGCTTTTAAAAAAAGAATAGCAGTGAACAATGAGGTGGATCTGAGGCAATTATAACTCTCAAGCTAATGATAGGTTTTATCTTTGTATTTTCTGGGTAAATTATTTTCCTCACACTAGGAAGGAGTGGTGTAATCTATAATAACAGGAGCACACTTCAGTAGAATATGGCTACACTTAGACTCTTTTTTATAAAAAAAACCCCAAATCCTTACATTTTTAGGTATTGCATTTATGTGTTCAAGATTGCACCTGTAGGTTGAATCTTCATATGCTTCCAGCCCACTCCAGGAAACTTTACCTCCTTCTCCTGTTCCACTTAAGAATTTAAATAACATCCACTACTTACACTTAGTACATTTTTCTTAGTTGAAGAAGCAGAAAGTATTTTTAGCCAATAAGTTCAACTTATGTAGGTTAAACTCCTACTCTTCAGATAAAGCCATGTGAAGGTTTGCCATATGGGATACACAGAAGGGTACTAAAGCCTTTCGTTTCACATGATTGTACCCTTTTTTTATTTCTTGGTAGAAACTTTTTCAAAGTAACATTTCAGGTCTACTTTCCATGCGTATTTCATGTCTGCAAGTACATTTAATCCTACTACACTGTTCTGATATGATACTTCTGTCCAAAAATACAAAATCGCGAACAGAAATGTAATAATCTTAATTACATATGTAAGAGGAAAGTTGAGAAGAAATCACGTGAAATCTCATCATTAAAATTTAGCCTTTTACCCAAACTTCAATCAGTTTCCATCTATGATGCCTGACACATGCAAAATAAAGGAGTTAATAATTGTAATGTAGTTGTATTTCTTAGGAGGAAGAGTTTGCACCTTACCTATTCATTTCCAGAAGGAATCCAGAGAGATTTTTAGCCAGGTATTGTTCAGATGCATGAGAGGGTAATTTAGAGAAGGAGTGGAGGGAACTACTCTCCGCAGGTACCTGCTTTCGGGGGAGGAGGGGTACGCAAAACCACCAATGGTAACAGCTTTCCAATGATGGAGAATAATATTGGTAATTGGTAGTGACACAAGTACAGTAATGCCATAAACAGCTGCTGCAGCAACTCTCTGGCCTCGTGAGATTGTGACTCAGCCCCTGATACTGCCTCCTGACAGAATGAGTACAAGAACCAAAGCCACATGCCTCACAGAAAAAGTCTTCAAATGTCTTCAAATAGATAAGAAATTTTAAAAGATACAAGTCCAAGTCCACCATTTTATTACCCACCTCAAGCTCACTATTATGGCATTCTGTATAGCAGCCTAGGCTTCCAGAATTAATTAGCTATAAATTTTTGTTCTGGAGCTTGATACGGAGATTCAGTGTCTTAGCTCGAAGTAAAAATCTATGGGATTGATGAGTACACTTGCGTCAATTTTTCCCCATACTTATTCTCAAAAATTCATTTACACATTAAAAAGCTTCTTTGTGTCTTTGCCACCTGTGTGTCATGGTATAATAGCCTATTTCTTGTGCTACAATTGATTGCACTATACAGAGTAAGAAAGCCTCTCATAATGGAAATACTTGTCTAAAAACCTGTTCATAGGAAGTCCATCTTCTAAATACAAGTTATTCTCATTTTCTAGCAAAAACTGGATTCATCCTTATATTACAGTGAGAGGAAAAATAGCATGTGGATGGGACCTGTAGTCAAATTAAATGAATATATTAAAAGTTTCTGGTTTTGACAGGTAAGAAGTAGCTGTCATTCTTTCCAGCACTTTGTGAATTAAGCTGCTGTCCTTCATTATCCCCAAAGATTATTATTGCTCTGTTTCTTGTGAGTGCAGTGAGCTAGAACAGCGGAGATAATAAGTTATTATAGGAAAATTTTGGCTTTGACATTTATATGATAAATTTGAAGTCAATTAGAGGAAAAATACTCCATTAGATACAGTAAGCGTACCAATTACTGCACTGAAGAGCTATTGCTAATAGTATAATTGAAATTTATAGAGTGGTGGTCCCAGTACTGTGGAATGAGACTGTATAAGTGATGGCAATAACACTCATGTAAACATTTTAGTTCCTATTTGCAGGCTGAGGATGGAGGGATTTTTTTTTTTTTTTAGGAATTAATTTCCATCCTGGTGTTGAAAATCCACCCCAGAGTTATCAGGAAAGGGCTTATGTGAGACACCTTTCTCTGTAAGCTCTGGCAAAATCAAATAAATAGTCCTTTATAGTAAAATACAAGTGCATTTTCATAAAAATGAGGTCTATGTATAAGAAATTATTAAGAGAAAGTAAAAATGAAATTTTCCTCAGCAGAGGGAATTTTCAGTGCTAAGAGAATTAATCAAAGGTATAACTTCATAGAACACAGAATTACAGGAGAAACTTAGAAAAAATTTTTGGTCAAATTTAGGTGGAGAGGTAGCAAAAAGGGAAGAGCTTCTCTCTTAGATATTGAACTATGAAATAGCCTGTGAAGGAACTATATAACATCCAATTTATGACAGTTCAAAACTATATAAAGACACATGCCAGAAGATAAATATGAAAGGAAATTATGTTAGACCAAATCAAAAGGACAGGTTAGTAGAATTTGACCAATGCCTTGCCATTCATGCTTTTAAAAAATCCATATTTTCTAAAAGCTTTAAGACAAAGACAACAGTCAGGAAACAGTATAAACAGAAAATGTACTACAACCGCTATTTGTGATGTGCTATTTTTCTTTTTGTTTCCTTGTGCTCGTATCCAGCTGTTCTCCCTTGTCTTACCTCCTCTCAGACCTTCCCTCCCCGCTGCTGGAGGACCAAAGCCGCCATGGTTGTGTTGCGGCAGCAACTCTTGCTGGATACACATCAAAGGGGGATGAAAGAGGCAGACGCTTGCCTGGGGAGCTGGGGCTGTACCAGACACTGCATCTCGATGAAACAGAATTCCATGCTTCTCCTGCAACTCGACAGGAACACAAAGGCAAGTCTGGGGTTTTGTGGCAGGACCTGGCAAATGTTGCAGTGCAAAGCCCAACAGAAGCTCCACGCTCTCTACCCTGTACCTTGGCAGGTTCAGCCCTTATTCAGCTGCACAGCAAAAGCTAAAATAGGAGTCAATGTACTTTTCAGTGCCATGGCAGGGTACAGCTATGGGAAATGAGAAATACCAGCATGAGGCCTGAAGGGAAGGGCACACAGTGCATATTTTTAAACCTTGTTGCCATCAAGTTAGATTATCAAAGCTGTGTTTCAATACAAATAAGAACCAAATTTCAAATATGCTGACTTGTGTGGAATTTGGATGTTCACATCCCCAAAAGGTCAGTTCACTCTCTGCCAAAATTCAGGCTTAAATTGAGGCTAACTTAAGACTCTTAGCTTTGATCATTTTGGCTATTGAGTATTAACCTGAAAAACTTTGGGGCTCATGCAGAGTTAGATCAGTTATACTGTGCTGGTCTCTGGTGATGTCCAAAGGAGTCTGCTCTATTTCCACCCACTCCATAGGAGAAAAAAACCAGAGGTTTACTCTGGGGTATTATTGTACAAATCAAATGTTCTTTGAGCAGCAGAAGTCATTTATGTCTTTTCTTCTCTGACCCCCACACTCCTTAGCAACACCACCACTCCTCCCTCACTCATTCCCCTTCCTTCCTCCTCTGCCCCAGGTAGAGACTCTGCAGGTAAGAAACAATCTCTGCTGAAACCAGTCTGCAGGCAAACACGCTTCCCAGCAAACAGCTCCCACAGAGCAGAGGTATGGTGTCAGAGTTCAAACTGCCTTTTCTTCGGGGATGAATCTGAATCTCTCCTTTTCAATCTGACACCATTTTTTACAATTAGCTTGTGGAAACTTAGTTTTCCCTTCTGCCTCTATTTCAAAACTTGCCAGTTGGTAACTGGCTAGGACAATGACCCAGCAATTACATATATATTGTTTGTTTCAGCAACTACTTTAAAAATAAATTTAAGAGACACTATTTTTCAATAATGTAGATAAAATCAAATAGTAGATATATATTATGGGAGCACAAATACGTGCTAAAGATAAGGTTGCTTCATTGGTTCCATTATGAACTCCATTCCCTGAGCTGTCATCACTTCTTCCCTGAAATTTTGCTGCCTTCTGAGATTTCAGTGGTTGGAAATAAGGGAAACAATACTCTCCACACAACTTACTGCAGGGTAAGGGATGAGACAGCTGCCTAAATCATTTCTGGCTGGCCTGCTAATTCTTCTTCAGTTTTCCCACTTGTGGGATCCCATGTCACTCTCACAGCTATTGCAGCCTGAATAGCAGCTTTGACTTCATTGACATTTCTTCTCCATTTTAAAAAGCCAACTGTACACTCTTCCAAATACAAAATATTATCAGTTATTTAGCTCTACACATAAGACACATTACTTCCAAGATGCTCTCTGACAAATCCAGCTGTTATTCCTCCTCAGTCAAGCTTCTACTCAATTCAGCTTATGAAAAGAATTTTTCAAATATCTCTTCTGTGAGCATCACTTCCCCATCCCACCTCACCAAGCACAATCAGACCTTTGTGGCGCTGCTCTCCATACCCTGCCAGTCTTGAAGACTGATTCACATGTCCCTGAGAAAGTCATCTCTCCCCACTAATGATCCTTACCTCTTCATTCTCTGTCAGGAGCACAACTGTTACAAAACAAAATCACTAACATCATCCTGGTGACCTGCGATTTCCTCATGCAACACTAATGGCTACAGCTAGGTGATGGAAAATTCCAGGGAGCTGCTTTGAAATGTTTGTGCCACGTTACCTGGTGTGTCAGCTGGTATGTTTTTATGAGACATTTTTTGCTCTGCAGTCATTAACCCGCTAGCCCAAAGCATACATGTATACACATGGATTTATACTTTTTTCCTGGTTTATGTTTAATGAATGAAGCACACTGAAGTGGCACTGAGATTCAACATATCCAAATAGCTTATTCTAAGGATGCTAGTCTGAGCTTCAGCCTCTTATGCTTAGTGTTATACAAGGGACTACTTGTAGAAATACAACGCAGATTGCCTCTTAATTGTGACTTATTTTCCTTTCATGTACAACATTGCCATTTGAGAATGCTAGTGTGTTTTTTTTCCTTCATTTCCCTCCACTTAACCCGTAATATGCAACTGAAATTTCAGCAGGTTAAACGGCTTTTATGCACTGTTTTTAATTTGCCCTTTTTCTTTTCTTTGTTTTAAAAGCTTAGTGTTTCTCAATGAAATTCATCTTGTGAGCAGGAAGGTGCTTAAAGGACAGACACAATTTTAAAAGCTCCAAGGCTGGAAATGGAACTACAGTGGGGAGCATTATTTATGCAAAATATTGCTGACTCCATTTGGTCTTTTAGCCAAGGCTGATTTAGCTGTGTTCACTACTTCAAGGACTCCTGCCAAAGCAGAGCTTGCTTTTATTTAACATGCTTTGCTTAGTGCACTTTATTGTTACATTGTTACTGTATCCTTAGCCCTGCTGGAGAGCTTTACTTTGATACCAGCTTGTTATTTCCTATGATCTGCTGAAGGTGGAAACTAGTTAATTTTTTCCCTAACTATATGGGATAGTAAAATCAAAGGACACCTTGCTCTTTCACTGCTTTAGAGCTCTTCCTACAGTAGCTGAATGACTAGTTTCAGGGTTAAAAGAACTAGGCATTGGATAATTTATTGGCAAATCCTTTGGTTGACCAGCAAAATGATTTTTGGCTACAAGCCCATGTTACCAACTGGAACAAACACTATAGCCCCAATTCTCTTTCCATTGCTGTAAGCCAGGAAACACAAAAGTCAAGGTAGCAGATTAGTGCAGAAAGTAACACCTGAATCGAGGTCTATTTCCATCACAATAAAATTAGTATAAACCCATCTATCCCATTTTTTTCTCAGTCCAAATGAACCAAGTTAAAATTCAATCAGTTATTTAAAATCACATAAATCTTCCAGGCAGAATCCTACCCATTTCACTTTTCCTTCCCCAAATATCAGTTCTAAACAGTGTATGCCAGGTACATACATTGAATAAGATGCACAATTACCTTCTATTCAGAGCTGTTTCGTGTACGCAAACATCTCAGACATCTTTGGACTAAAATTATAAACTAGTATTGATGAAACAATTTATGTCAGCTTTTATGTTTGCACTCAAGAAAGCATCAAAACAATCTCTAATGGTCAGATTTCAAAAGAAGCTGGTGTGGGAGCTCCCGCTGGGAACAATGACACGAACTAAACATGCAGCTCTTTCAAAAACGCACACTGATTATATCCAGCATTGTGTAGCATTCAGAACAGTATCTTTTCTTCTTTCTGCCTCCTTTAAAACTCCATAAGCCTGTGTTTACCAGCCTCTTTACAGCTTCCTCTATGATGTACTGTGTTGTCTTCCAGTCAACATCCATGTAATCATTAGATTAATTACCCAAGCATGGAAATGACTATAGAGCAGATGCTCCATCTCATCTTAAAAAAAAAAAAAAGAGATAGAGAAAAATCTGCGTTCCTACAATAAGGTAGTACAGTTTCTTTGTATATCTGTTATTTTTTAAAATACTACTGGAACAATTATCCTGCATTTGCAGTGTACCTTTTCCTTCAAAAGAAGCAATTTTGGGGTTTTTTTTAAAGTGTGCAAATCTATTTCTCTCATAGCTAAAATGCTGTTAATACCTAGCACAGAAAAGGTCAAAATGACATGGAACATTTAGATTGTAAATAAAATAAGTATGAAGGGTAAAGGTTTTTTAAGTATTTGAGGCGACTTAGTAGTTTATGGCCCCATTTGCAGTCCACCTTTGGCTAGATGATTCCAAAGGGACTGATGGGCAACAGGAACCTCCATCCTGCTGGTCATCCATGAGAATAAGACCTTTACAGTTATTATTTTTTTACAAAATCGTGCCTAGTCCCATTTGCAATAATCATTGCTGATGAGAAAGTTGTGATTAATTTGCTTTGAAGATAACAACAACAGTACAGGGATCTATAAAAGGGTTATTGTGGAACACTTACCAATAAAAACAAGTCATTTCCATTTGATAAACCTCATTTTGGTCATCTTTAGGAAATGTCTCCACTTGCTGTTCCTGAAGTGTTTTCTTCAAAATAGGTAGTGTTTAACATCAGATCTTGTGTTTCTCCTTCCATGATCCATGTAAAGTTTCAATCACCAAAATAAAAGAAATTTTCCTTGTCTTTTAATTTCTTTTTCTGTCTGTTCTTGGTGGGTACACTGTTGTAGGCAACAAATGGTAATATTAGCTCTTAAATCTTGCTAAAATTATTTCAATGACTTGTAATTCACAGTTGACATTTTTAGAAGTTATGTCCTTACTCGAACAAAATACTCCCTGAAGCTGGTTGGTTTTTACCCCATAAGATTACTAGGATCTGGCTGCAAGTGGCTTCCAACGATATTGTGCAATTTTGTTTCATTTTCACTTTTTGCATAGTGTTTTTAAAAAGTCAGTTTAACAAGAAATGTCATTGTCTAATGTGCCATGACTGTTCATGATAGGATTTCTTTTTAAATTCAGTTCATTATGCTGTCATTAGGGAAGATACGACTTATCTTATTGCATCTTATCATTTACCATGATTTTTATGTCCATTATTAGCTTAGATTTTCAAAGTGAGATATTCACTCTGCACCTGATTAAATGCACAGCATAAGTCAAAGAGGAAGATGGATTACCTTGTGGCAACAAAGCAATGAACTGTATCTCAAAAATGTGGTCATTTTCCAACTCTGCCCCATTCTTACTCTGGACATGTTGTTTTACCCTTTGTGGGAAAGCTCCTTGTCAAATGGAAAGACAAATAGTACATTAGTCCCACCTTTTAGCTGATCATTTGAGACTGTAAATTCCTCATAGCAAAGTCTCTGATCCTGCATCATGTGAAACATGCAGTGTGGTAGAAATGCAACCTTGTTGAGCCTCTTGATGCCATTCTAACTCCGAAAGCCCATCCACAATGACCACGTTTGTATTCCTTTACAACTCAGTCATGCTTGCAATTTGTCCTTTCTTCACAAATCATTCTCTTCAGCATTACTTCTTTATTTCTATCAGGACAGTAGAAAACATGAAATTTTATCTTCATGGCCTACCTTTGCTTCCTGTGTCAGATATCACTTGGACCATCCTTTCCTACCAAGACCACTGGAATATCAAGGTCAACTGCATTTCTATGCAAGCAAATGCCGCTTGAAAAAAAAAGGTAAGTACTGTCACAGTGTCAAGGCAAGCAATGGTGTTTTAAAAACACAATGCTAAGTCTCAAGAGATCTTAAAGAGAAATTAAACTTCTTTTTCTGTCGCTCTGTGTTTAGAACAGAGACGCATGTAGCATGAATGAACAATGGATGTTTCACAGATAAGTCTCATTTTATTGTCAATATACTCTTAAAGCTGACCAATGTATATTTTGTTCTGGCTGGAAATGCAGCTCATTCACTCATCATCTGGTTAAGATTTTGCAAGCTATGAGACATTAAAGGCTTTATGATCCCTCTCTTAGCAGGGACACATTTATCCATCTCCCACCGGTTCTGCCAGCACTCTTCAAAGCGAAGGTGGGCAGGCAATGCCTCAACAAAGTTAATTCATCCCCAAATGGTAATTCAATACATCTAGCTAGAACTGCTTGCAAAATCTGATCAAAATGAAAAATAATCCCTGTCACAAAAGAGTGGATTTAGTTTTAAATACTTGAAAATTAGATTTTTCAGCTTTTCAATTTTAAGTGGCATTTTTCATTTCAAAATGGCCTTGTTCAAAAATGTTTAAATGAAACTAAACCAATCCCCCACAAAATTCGATAATTTTAATTTGCATTAGACAAATTGTTACAGGTTAACCAAAGCAAAGCTTGTCTAAGCCTGGCCACTACATCTCCATTCATTGCAAAACTAAAAAATATCCAAGAAAGCCACATTACTTTGATTCAAATTAATTTTTACCCTTCAGTTTTTATTTTGGCCAAAACACTGAAAAAAACCTCCACGTTTGCTAAGCTCTATTCAAACACAAAGGATATGGCTGAGTGCTCTGGAAACCTCTGTAAGACGCTGGAAGATGAGAAGTGCTCCAGTAATTTTGTTTGTACATACTTTCATAGGGTTTGTGGACATCACAATTTAGTACCACATGCGTTTGAGATACTCAAGGATGTTCTCCAGGCAGCTGTTTAAACTTCTTGTGGATTTTAAAGTATGGGAGGCTTTTTTTATCAGGTTTTCATGTATTAGGATTGAAGTATCAGAGCTAGACAAGATGGAGATTTGTTCAATATTGAAATCTTTGAAAAAATATGATTCGTATTTCTTAGATGATAAGCTGATGCAGCAGAAGTATTCCCCCTACTAGCAGCTTCAAATGCCATCTCATATGAAACAGCAGATCACATCAGTATGCACTTTTAGACCTGTTACAGCAATATCAGCAGTCCCAGATTTCTTAAAATGGTATTATTTGTGCAGGTAGAGCAAGCTGTCACAATTTGACAGGTTTAGATTATTTTACGGGGGACAACCCACTGCAAGGCACAGACAGTAATTGATTCATTCCTCCACACACACGAGGCTCAACAACCTGCCCAGCGCCTCTCTCACTGCACAACAAAGCGGGGTTAATGCAAAATTAAAAGTTATTGTCTTTGTGCAATCTTTATTCACAAACCATAAATATAGAACAAAGACACGCTTGTTGCTATAGTTTCCATTTTAAGTACCTGACTTTTTTATTGCCAATTTAAAAAAAAAAAAAAAAAAAAAAAAAAAGAAAATGAGAGATTTAAAATCTAAAAAAAATGTGCTCTTCTATTCCAAAACAATTCTACATGTTGCAATCGTGCCACATACTGAGCTGACTATTCACGTGCGGAATCAGTGGGTCAAGGCCAAGCACAAGCAAGTACCTGATACAGCTTTGCCCCTCAATGACTAATTACTACTTGTGCCTTCCCACTCCCATCTGGGACAACAATGCTCCAGCATTTTGTCTAATAAAGATTTTAAAATTTCAGCACAGCTTCGTAATAATGATTTTCAATGACACTTTTGCTGCATCTAGATATTGCTAAATCATCAGAGAAAGAAAAAAAAATCAATAATGGGAAATACAAGTGCACACTCATGAACGCATATACCCCTGTGTGCATAACTGATGCACCTGCCAGGGCACACCTCATCTACTAGATTTGCCCAGAAGATCTACTATCATTTAAATTATGAGACATGGGTAAGTAATGTTCAGCAATGCTGCCAGCCCTGCCCTCAATAACTTCACCTATCAAGGGAAAAAGTTTTATGCAGAATAGTGATCTTCAACCAAACCCTCAAACAAGTCTTGATGACCTCATTCAAAACAAATGGATCACAGTCTTTTAAAATAACCTTTGAGAAACACAACACAAAGGTTTGTCTTAAATGACATTTCTAGTGTGTAGAAAGTGTTTTTCTCCATGACTGTGTTTGTCTTCTTCACCATCTGCAATGAGCCTGGTTTTAATTGTTGCTATACCTCTGTGACTGCAGCTTCCTTATTGCTTTGGGATCTGCTTTAGATTTTTAGTGTGACTTGTGTCAGACGTCGTGGAGGAAAGAACAGGAAATCTCCTGGGAAACTGAAAGAAACAGGCCTATCTGGAACAACTTCTATTGATTAATTTTATGAAGAAAATGAATAGACTGGTACTCCCAACTGTACTTTTAGTCCAGCATATAATACATTTAGTAAATATCATTTCATTTGTCTGGCATGAAGAGAAAATCAGATATGTTTTGCACCTACATTTACAAATCCCTTAAATTCAAAAAAAACAAAGCATTTGAAGATCAATAAAGAAAAAAGACCTCATACTTCTTCATAAACAAAACTCCAAATTAATAGCCCCCAAATGTAAATAAATATGACAAAACCTTTCACCCACATGGAAAACCTGCATTGTGCCTAATCACAGGACACAGTGAGTGAGAACAGGATGAGGAAAAATTATTATCTCACAGGTCAGCACTGAACTGCCACCCCAGAGAATGGAAATCTGCTCATCCTCTGACCCAGAACTCCTCTGCAATATTTGGCAAGGATTTGTCTCACACGGGACCACTCCTGGTTTCCAGCTGCCTGGACTTGGGCACTTGCAGTCAGATTGGCAGGACTTGCTGAGTGCCATCAGCTGCAGCTGAGATCAATTATAGCTGTGTTTTAAATGCTAAGATGTCTTAAAAGAATTTAAAAAAAAAAAAAGAGGAAGAGAAAACAAAAATGATCTCACATTTCAATCGAGAAACACCACACTGGGTGACATTTCCTGCACTTTTAGACTTGACCTTTCTGGGCTTCAGTTCCCCCAATGTAAAACAGCCATGTCACCTGCTACTCTGAAAAGTGTTATCCATAAAAGCTTTAGAAATAATATAGAAAGCACTAGAGAAATGCAAGGAGTAAGTGACATTTTATTCAATGCAGCATTTGGATAGCTAGTAAAAAGTCCGTTTTCAAGGCCACACACTGAATGTGAGGAGTGGAAAGAAATACTGTGTAAATCCCCATAGAACAACATAAGAGCAAGTGGAGAAAGCAATAACTGATAATTTATCAAAGACCAGAGACAGTGCAAGCAAGGAGTTGACCTGAAAGTTCATGTACATCATTAATTCTGAGCTTTTTCATCTGAATGTTTGAGTTTTCATAAAACATTCCCAAAAATGCTTTTTTGCTTTTAGTACTGAAACAGCTATTTCAGTCGAGTGGACTCAAATAAGACAACCTGAGAGTAAAAATACTGTATTTTACGTGTCAGGGAAATCCAGCTACTATGGAGATGATTTATCACCACTTATTACGGGGATGATTTGTCTGAAATTGTGGCTTCTCTATCAGGGAAAAAATGCTTGTGTCATTAGCAGTGGCCACTTGAAGACGCTTCCAACACAACACAGGAGTTCAAAGCTTTGATGCCAACAGTTCAACCTCTGATGTTTGTTCAGAAGAAAAGCTTAGGCCATGGTCATGACTATGCATCAGATACAGCCTTTTGTTTTAGTGCGTTGATCCAGAAAAGAATAACAAGACCCATCACATATCCTACATTTAATAAAACATAAAAGACAACAGGAATACTGCTGCATTTCTTCTGTTGCAGGTTGATGGCCTGTCCCTACACCCTCAAAGCTCTGCACAGCTGCATTCTTTCACTTCATATCTGTCCCGCTCTGAAGCCCAGGTAGCCCAATCTGAACACGAGTATGTCATTTTGTGCTGGCCAACATATCCTGATGTGGGGGAAAAAAGTATAAGTTCCCTTACCATGACCCAGTAGATCTAAGCCTTCTATCATTTTTGGAAAATAGTGTCAGAGTTGTAGATGGGCAATGGCAATGAAAAAAACTTAAGATACTGGAAAGACAAAAGTGAGTCTGAAGAAAGCAAAAACCATGGATGAAGTATACAGATAAAAACTAAAGATCAGTTGGTTTGCAGGCTAGATGCATTTAATCTGTCTATTGTGAGATACAATAAATGCAGAATTTCATTATGTCTCTTTTCCAGACACCTCCCATCCAACAGACCTTACAATATCATCCATTCCATCCATTCATTCACCCAGTGATCTAGTGTTCTTAATGTCCAAACCACAAGACACTACTTCTCTCCTCTGATCCACATTCTGGCTCAAAATTCTGTGCTATTCCTAAATTGTTAGTTCTACCAATTAGTTATTTTCTAGTGAAGTGACTGGGGTTTTTTGTTTGTTTGGGTTTTAGTATGTTTGTTTAGTTTGTTTTGGTTTAATTCTAAACACTGTTGTTTAGAATATTTACCAAAGCTACATGGTCTTCATGGTCACTGTTTCATGCCAGTCAACTGGCACCAGAGCAAATTACCAGAATTGCTGCCGTATGGGCCATATAGTATGTGGGCCATGAAGTAATCTTCGCTCCCTCTAACATATTATCACTCTAAAATTTGTGTTGAACTTTGGCCAAAGTTCCAGCGTGCTGGAATTTTATTTTCTTCTGTAAGAAAAGTAAACCATTTTTGAGAATTATTTGTTTTATGTCAGGGCACAATTTGCACCAGGAATTTGAAGAAATGCAAGAACAACAATTAACCAAACGATATGAAGAGACTTGTCAAGGTAGCAGGGATTTCTTTCTAAAATCTGCTGGCCTGTAATAGCAAGTCCTATTTATAGTTCTTCAGAAAGCACACAAATTGATCTGTAACATTTTACTTCAGCTGGATGTCCCTTCCATCCCCTGCTCTGATAGCTGTTTTAAGAGCAGCCTTGCAGTGATAGTGTCAGGTTTTCTGTACCATGCCTACCATACCTGTATTTCAATTATCATGTTCCATAGGACGTCATCAGCGAACAAGTTTAAGCAGCTTTTTCCAGCACAGTTCTGCGGGCACACGCAGGCACAAACAGTGATGACATCTAATTCATTCACACTATAGTTGTGTGTGATGAGAAACAAAACTCATGTAGACTCAACACGGGAAGCAAATGCTTTAATTGTAATCTGTACCCCTCTAAAGAACTGAATGTTCTTAATATAAAAACAGCTGTGACAGAGAAGAGCCATATTGCTATTATTTTCAGTGTTAAAAATCTGACTGCTAGTGGCACATTATGGCTTACTATTTAAATCCACCATGTTCAGAAATCTCTTCCTTTCTGTCTCACTTTATCACTGAATTACTCTCCCTTTCATGCTGAAACGCTTTCTGAGTACATCATTCAAAACAACAGGATTGTGGGGACATCCAAATAGTAATTGTCTGATAACAAGTTCCTTCCTGCATTAATTGTACTTATATTAACTCATTCTTATTTGCAAGGTATATCATATGCTCAATTTCTGATTCAGCATTATGTCCTCATAATAAATTAAGCCTTTTCAAATGACATCTTTCATTACAAAACACTTTGTACATGGCACACTCAGTGTTCCCCTTGCAATAAGATGAAACATGATTAAAAAGAAGACAATTTCCATTGCAACACTTTTTAGTCACAGCCAAAAGGTTCGCATTTTGAAATAAGCCTCCAGTGCCCACCTCCCCTTCTTTCGGTTAGAGTTCATTTTCTTTCTTGCACCATGAACACAGACTCTCAGGATGCAAACTCACCTGCACACTCAACAGGAAAGGACAGCAAATGTGTCTTGGGGCACAAGGACTCACACTGAAATCCTAAAGCACCAACAAAGCCCTTACAAGTAGGAGTCATAGTTATCTAGATTCAGATATTGATGAACTTAGCACCATATTGTCCACTATATTCCCAGTACTGCAAATTTTGGACCAATTTTGGACCACCTTGTCCATATTTGTGCAATTTTTACATGTTCTTTGGCCAAGAACTAAGCTCAGAATGATATGCCCACTGGAAAGTCTTCCCATAAAAGACAGAGACAAAAAAAATAGTGTTAAGTCCATAGGAAATCAAACAGATGAGCAGAGTAACACTGAAATCATCAGGTCTGAGACTAGAAACCACTTTCCAATGAGCAAACATGGTGTTTGATTGCATTAGCAAGAATAATATAATTTAAAACCACAGGTAACTGGATTAAAAAAATAATTGTGTCAATTTCTAGGAAACTGTGTCTATCAGTTCAATTATGTTCTTATGAGTAATAAAAGTAACACAAAAAGGAACAAGATGTAGAGCACTAAGCTAATTCAATAACGCACTTGTAAAATATCTGTGTCTGGGTCTGCAAAGGGATTACCAGGTTCATAGTGATGGGAAAGCAAGAACTCAGCAGGACATTTGAGAGGGAATGGAGCGACATCCTCCTCCCACAGCAGCACTTTTTGGTTCATTGAAATGCCACATTCTGAACTAAATGATTATTTGTGACAGTCAGTAGGAAACATTTTACATATAAACAATTTTGCTTAGATAAATCTGCCAAAATGTGGTGCACTGATTTGTATTTTTAGCTACGGATAAAGTGATGCTCTGGAAACTCAATTCCAATTTAATATACTTATACAAATAAGAAAAAAAAAAAGGCAGTTATTTTGAGGCTGTTGAGCTATGCTACTTTTATGTGATGCCCGTGTTTAAAGCCCATGTTTGAGACTCAGCCTACATGTTTGTCAGAGGAGACCAACAGCAGCAAACTCACAAGAAACTATGAAATGCAAAGAACTGGTGATATGGGTTTTAATAAGTTACACCAAATAAGATGCTCTCATTTGGGATGAAGTTTTGATGTGAGCACAAAACAGAGCAACTCCATTTCCACTCTGCCAAGTGTAATCACACTTGCAGCTCAGTGGGATGGAAAACATTTGGTCAGGGCCTCAATTGCCAAAACAAGCCAAGCCAAGCCAAGCCAAGCCAAGCCAAGCATCCTTTTCCTTCCATTAAAGTTGTGGCTCTTGTCGTCAATTATTAGAGAGCAAAACATAAAAGAGAGGATGTAGGTGCATGCTAGTGTTAATAAGAAGGTCATGTGGGAATTAAAATTTCTGAGACATCCAGAGCAGACACCTTTAGCTCATGTAAGTAAAGACATCACTTAGAAGGACAAGCAGACACACAGAAGATTAAACTCCCCATAATGATGCAGACTTTTTCCTTCCTTTCATTTTGCTGTTCATAAGGATCATTTTATATTGCTTACTCAGAAAACAGTTGAGAAATTATGTGTAATAAGTATTTCCTTAAATTGAGCTGGCAGAATCTATCTCTTCTTTTAAAATATATTGTTTCCAGTTTACTTATTACTCTGTGCTAGGACTTGCCTTTTAAAAAGAAATATTGCTTGAGGGTCCACTCCTCATTTAAACAAATGCTATTAAGCCAGAGTGTGAAGATAGTTCGGAAACTACCGAAAGGCTTCCCTGGCTGCACTAAATCAAAGCTAATGGCCTGAGATAAAGTAAGTGGAGTCGTTCTTCTGTTCTTTGTCAGTATTAATATTTTAAGTTACAGCTCCTCACTAGACTCTCTCTGCTTCTATACCCTTTCTTTTGGGCCAGAAATTGCAGAAAGCTTCTCTTCAGCACGGCTCACACTTTTAATCCTTGTGCTTGGCCGTTGCTTGCACACTATCTTGACTGCCTGACATTTACTGAGCTTGGAGTAGCGCTCACAGGACATTTGATTTTTCATCTGAATGCCATGTTAATCACAAGCAAGCACCAGGCCAATTGCAAGCACAATTTACCTGGAATATGTGGTCTGGTAAACCAATCAGGGCAACATGGAGTGCTAATGCCCTACTTTACAGAGGGTAATAACCAAAGGAATGGAGAGCTTTCAGGAGCTTTTGTTGTTGAACTACAAATTATTTCCTGACCTGTAATTAATATTTTGCCTTATGACAAGCACCATCTCCATCTCCATAGCCCACATCTCTCTCTTGAATGCACCCCCGAGTTAAGTATTCTCATGATTCTTTCCCACTCTCTTTAACTAGAAAAATCTCTTCAGAGTTTCTCTCCTGAAAGCATTAGATGGCTTTTTTGGCTGTTTCTGAATAAAGGATTTCTCAAAGACCACAGAAACTTTCCTCCATATATTATAGTGTTTCAACCATTTCCAATAATGCAATTATATCTGGGTGAAATTCTTTCAGAAAGCAGTAAAACCATTAGAGAGTGCAGCTGTAGAGGCACAGAAATACTCATAAATTCAGTTCCAGTTTAGGAAACAGATTCTGCCAAATTGAAAGCAAAGAGACATTTTTTGAAAAGTCTGAGCACTAACTTGTGTAATTTTTCAGGCACCAAAGTCACACAGTCTGGCAGGCATCATGAAGAGGTTGCCTATGACTAGCAGCTCCTGACTCTTGGGTGAAGGGGAGAGGGAGAACAGAGAAGATAGACCATGGATGGACAGCGGTCAGGAAATGTCTACAGCATGGCTGAAAATATAGCAGCTTCATCTAAATAAGTGAGGGAAGAGGACAAGCCATGGCAGTTTAAGAAAGGCTTGAAAAAAAATATAAGTGTTCAGGGGGAGCGTGTTTTCTGCTTTTTCCTCAGATAAATTATTTTAAGTAGTGACCGTTACAGAGAAGTTACAAAGAGCAAGAAGATGAGATGTTTATAGTAGAGACTAAAAGAGGGTGTATGGATAAAATCAAAGAGATCAAGGCACACAGCAAGGTCAGACTACTGAAAGATGTGAGGAACAACAAGAAATCACTCTTAAAGAAACACTAGGAAGACGAGGAAGACCAAAGAAAAGAATCTGTCAACAATGAACAGAGATAAGCCATCTACACAGAAGAGCCTTGCAATATCGGTGACTTTTCTGAATCTACCTTTACTTAAATTATCACTTTGCAAGTAAATGGTCAGTACAATTAGCGCTCTTGAGAAATGAGCAAACTTTCAGATAGGCGAGGCCTGATGAACATTACCGAAGGTGTCAAAAGAACTGGTAGAAGCAATTGAAGAACTATTAGCATTCATTTTTGAGATCCTAAGCTACTGTGTGTTAAGCTACTGGAAAAACTGGAAAAAAAGATCAGCATAATGCAGTTCTTTAAAGAGAGAAAAAAAGGAGTAGCTGGGAGATTTATAAATCAATCCAATTAACCCCAGTTCCTGGAGAA